>NC_060141.1:458003391-458610177 GCF_021461385.2 Schistocerca piceifrons
AAATACGTCAAGGCCACATAATAGCAGCACTGTAAATGTGTCTCTAATGAACTTTATTTCTTACTTTTAGACGAATAATTTTACAAATGATTTGGTCATTTTTCTAATTTTTTCTTGTTTTGCTCAGAAAGCATGAAACATAATACATGTAACTATCGATCGGAATTTTATTATTACTAAGAGTATTTAGATAAAGTGAAAGCAGGTAAGGTGTCGACTGACAATCTGATGTTCAATGTTTAACTTCGGATTTTAAGAACTGTTGTTTGTTTGGAGGATTTTTCTTACTTACTCGAATTAATTTAAGCAATTAAATCTTTTTCTGAATGAATTTTCACTTTGCAGCCGAGTTGCGCTGATATGAAAAATCATGGCAGATTAAAACTGTCTCGGAATAGAGATTGGGACCTTTGTCTTTCGTCGGCAAGTACTCTGCCGACTGAGTTATCCAAGCACGACCCACGATCCGCCCGTACAGCTTTACTTCCGACCGTACTACATCTCCTAACTTCCAAACTTATATACTTTTTTCGCAAGATATTCGACAGACGTCCTGTGAAGTTTGGAAGGTAGGTGACGAGTTACTGGCGGAAGTAAAGCCGTGCGTGTGGATCGTGAGTCGTGCCCAGTGAGTAGAGCATTTGCCCACGAAAGGCAAAGGTCCCACGGTCTATTCCCGGTCCGCTACACAATTTTAATCTTCCAGATATTTTCAATTAAAATTTGTTTTGCAAAAGTGGAGCTCACGCTGGTCAATTTAGTTTCCCATTTAGGCATGGCTATGAAAATTCGGGCAAAAATCCACTATGAACTTTCTAGAGTGTCTACGTTTTCATTCTGCGGAAACATTTGACCAAAAATAATCAAACTCCCAACAGCAGCCGGACGAGGTGGCCGCGCAGTTCTAGGCGCTACAGCCTGGAACCGCGCGACCGCTACAGTCGCAGGTTCGAATCCTGCCTCGGGCATGGATGTGTGTGATGTCCTTAGGTTAGATAGGTTTAAGCAGTTCTAAGTTCTGGGGGACTGATGACCTCAGAAGTTAAGTCCCATAGTAGTCAGAGCCATTTGAACCCAACAACAGCGTTCTCTCTTGTAACTAGTCACTGAAAGAAACAAGTCGCCACGTCTAAAGTACCTTAATAGCATAGGGTAAGCGAGGATAAACAGTAGTGGTGTCCTCCCCGTAAAATTTTCAACTTTCTTGATGTGGAAAAAGTTTGTAAACTGACAAGTTCCCGTGGATATAGGACAATAGCAGTACATTTAGTTTGATTAGTATATATAAATTTCCTGGAATCCACCTTTGACCTGGCTGGAAGTATCACCTGATTTACGCACTGACGCATTTCGGATAAAATCATTACACTGTTGTTGAATTTTTGTGCTATTGTCACTGCGGTTAAAATTAAAAATGTGTACTTCCATTCAGCTCAAGTAACCCCTTAAAATAACCTGTCAGCACTAATATTCAATCCTCTGTGTAACTTTAACAGCAAGGTTGCCCCGCCGTATGATCGACCAAGTACAACAAGAAAGAGATAGCAAGCGGCGAACATCAGTCATCTTGTTAGATAAGCGCGCCCTTTACCATTGACACTTGTCAGGCATTTAAACAGAGGAGACCGCACGCCAGTGGCTAAAGATTGAGGCTAGATGATTTAAGATAAATAACATAGGAACTATCACGCCGATACATACGGATTGGCCAAGATATCATATTGGGAGAGCAAGTTTAGTAAGCAGTGTGCGATTGAATTTAGTTGTAATTTAGATTACTTGAAATTCATTACAGTCTCGGCTGCAACGCCACGCTGACCTCAACCCAGAGGTTGAGTTGATCAAGAGATGCTTCACAAGGTTTACAAATTAAAATACGTTTAAAAAAGGAATAAATGCTACAGATAAAAAATACCTGCTTTCAATGAAACATCGTGATACGGCAAAATAAGCTGCCGTTATAGATACAAAGGTCAGCAGACGGCACGATAATTATCAAAACAACTATGTTTAAATAGTGCCAAGTAAAAGTGACGTACCGTACATCAACTTTCAATGGTTTCATTTTTATGGAATAGAAGATTCGGTGACAGAATTGTAGACGAGAGGCGGTCAAAGATTCGTAACATGTATGGATAATAGACGTTACACGAATACGTAAGTATACAAAAACAATAACAATAGATATTCTCTACTGATGTCGAAGGAGATTTAATTTCCCAGATTCTTAAAAATACTTTGTAAAAACTAAACTTGAGCCTTCAAAAATTAACAGGAAAAATACGAGAAACTATTATGATCATGGCGACAGCAGCAAAATTCTTGTAGGGATATATATATATATATATATATATATATATATATATATATATATATATATATATATAAAAAACAGGAAAGAGAAAGTAGGATTCGTTCTCCAACTCCAAGGATTCTTTACGAACTTGGGGCACAGTGACCTGGTGCAAATCTTTTTCTTGTACGCAACATCGGCGACTTGCATGTCACTAACCTACCCCAGTTACATCGAACCGGGGAAAGCTGCTATACAGTTTAACATGGAATCCGGACTACGTGTTGTTTCTGGCGACGCCTTACATCATTGACAGGTGAAGGGTGGGTTTAAAAGATAGAGCGAAAAATCCGTCGTCCGACCGAGATTCGATACCGCGACCTCTCGATATCCAGGTAAGCACTTTACTGCTAAACTACCAGGACCGACATATACGTAGATAGTTGTTCTATATTGATCAGTGACTTTGCAAGCATCAAATATGTGAGATATATCGCCGTATCTTTTGACTGCATTGACTTAGAAGCTTAAATTTTTTACACCACCAAAGGTCCGTAGAGTTTAGTGTTTGACGCGAATTTCAACTTGATAACTCTGTCCACTGCTGAGAAAATAGGGTCTTAACAGACCGACAGACAGACGAGCAGACAACAAATGGCAAAATATACATTTTTATGCGATATGATTACGAATTAACAATTTTCCATTTTTTTCCTGAACAAATACTGTGAAACCTTGCTTCTTGCCAGATTTTATGGTTCTAGGTCAACGGGAAGTACCCTATAGTTTTCCATGAACGAGTTTGCGAGTGTCGAAATATGTGGCATAAACGGCCGCATCTTCCGATCGCGCTGACGTGGCAGCTTACGTCTCCCACCTCTTAGGGACTGTACAACTTAGAATTTGATATAAATTGCAACTTGATACCTCTACCCGTTCCTGAGGAAAAGGGGCTTAACTGGCAGAAGGACGGACAGATGGGCAACAAAAAATGGCTGTAAGCACTATGGAACTTAACATCTGAGGTCATCAGTTCCCTAGACTTAGAACTACTTAAACCTAACTAACCTAAGGACAACACACACATCCATGCCCGAGGCAGGACTCGAACCTGCGACCGTAGCAGCAGTGCGGTTCCGGACTGAAGCGCCTAGAGTCGCTCGGTCACAGCGGCCGGCCGACGGGCAACAAAGTGATCGTATAAGAGCTCCGTTTTTAAAGACTGAGGCGCAGAGCCCTAAAAAAAGCTCAAATAAATTCAATGGACGTGTCATATCTTAAACATGAAAATATGATTTCAGTATTTAAATAAAAGAGGGAAAGAGAGAGAGAGAAAGAGAGAGTGAGTGAGAGAGAGAGAGAAAAAGAGAGAGAGAGAGAGAGAGGGTGGGAGGGAGGGAGGGAGGGAGCCTGAGAGACAAATTTTGCAGACAACAAATAATGACGGGATTAGTAGCATAAGGAAACAACGGAATGCATCGCTGAAATTAGTTTACACTCCTGACAATAGAATCACGGGTTGCTTCCGAACGTCTGAGGTACTGTTATTAAACACCGTGTTTCACACACTATTCTCCTTTACCAAACTATTCCGTGATGCCTCAGGATGTGTCCTATTAACTGACATAGTGTCGTGAATTTCTTGTCTCCCGAATTCGATTCAGAACCTATCCATTACTTATCCTACATACCCATATCATCTCAGCTGTCTTCCTCAGAGGCATTTTTCAAAAGTTTCTGTTCTTTTTCTGTCAGAACTGTTTGTCGTCTACGTCTCACATAGTTGCCTCCACTTCAGACAAATACTGTCAGAGGAGACTTCTTAACACCTTTGTTTACATTAGATGTGAAAAAAGTAATTGTATTTTTCAGAAGTGCTTTTCTTTTAACTGACATTCTGCATTTTATATCTTATTTACTTCGGGCACATTTCCTAAACTAATTCTTTGCGCATCACCTGATTTAATTAGACATTAAATTACCCTTGTTTTAGTTCTGGTGATGTTCATCTTATGATATATTTTCATGACATTATCCATCCTGTTTAACTGTTTTTCCAGATGCTTTTCCGTCTCTGACAGAATTTCAATGTCATCTGTCAGTCTCAAAGTTTTCATTTCTTCTACGTGAACATTAAGCATTAACTGTAGTCGTGAAAAGTAGTAATGTTTCTATAGTAGCCAGTGCTCTGGGCCTTACTATTATGAAATTATAATAAAAATAAAAGTATGTTTTATATTTAAAATTCTGTTATTGAACTTTGAACGTAAACATTAATAAACAAAGTATTTAGCAAAATCAAAGATAGGAACTTTCATTCTTTATACTAATTTGCACTTATGTAAATCAGTGTAAACCAAGAATATTACATCGCAAAGATTAAATTTTAAAATGTGATTTTTAAGAGCGTCAAAAGAAAAATTTAAAAAATCTCCTTCTACAAACATTTTGTTAATGGTCAAAGACCTCAAAGTGAGCCAAATGACATGTACGAATTGTATAAGGTGCCACTGACGAATCTCTTCGCGGTCAGACAATTCGGAGTCTGAGTAATGACCGTTCGTTATCCCGTCCTCTTCGTCAATGTCTGAAAACTCATTTTCTGAATTTGGGGTCGGTAGGTGGTTACGCCACAGATATTGAATTTTCACCGAATTTCGTATCCATAGCTGCATAATTCATCGCTTCACCATTGCTCTAATAAGTCATATCGATTTGCAGAAACATTACTTAGGCTTTGCTATTACAAATACCTGAAGTAAAACAGTAAAGCTGAAGAAATTACATAAACAGATAAATCATAAATTTGGGTATTAGGCCATGCCATTATAAAGCAGATGTCTATAGGCGTGGGCCCAGCGCACCACCGCGTACACCGATAAGGACGTGGAAAACAGCGAACGAAACACGTTCGTCACACAGCGCCCTCTTTCACTTACTGCCGGAAGGTACTTTGGAAAGGCTAAGCTGTGCGCGCAGTTAAGGGTTAATTCGCTCTCCAAATTTCTGTTTGGTGTCCTTTACGGCTTGCTCAATGTGCAAATTTAAAAATATCGTGAACAGGCCACAAGCATAATGCACTCCATTATCAACTACTGTTTCGCTTTCATGTCCGGCTTTTCTTGTAATTGCAGGCTTGTTGTTTTTACAAGTTGTAAATAAACATTTGCTCCCCATATTTTATCCCTGCTGGCTTCAGAATTTCAAAAAACATATTCCTGCCAACACTGTCAAATCTTTCGCTAAATGTACAAATTGTATAGAAGAAGCATCGCCTTCATTTTGTCTACCATCTAATACAAGCCGTAGGGGGATTATTGCCTTATTTGCGCATTTATTTCACGAGAATCCAAACTGATGTTCCCCGAGGTCGGCTTCTAACAGTCTTCCCCACTTTCTGTAGATACTAACACGAATCAATTACCAATCGTGGTGGCGCAGTGGTTAGCACACTGGACTCGCATTCGGGAGGACGATGGTTCAAACCGACGATCGGCTATCCAGATTTAGGTTTTCCGTGATCTCCCTAAATCGCTTCAGGCAAATGCCGGTATTGTTCCTTTGAAAGGGCACGGCCGACTTTCTTCCCTAATCTGATGGGACCGATGACCTAGCTGTTTTGACCCCCCCCCCCCCCGCACTGCGAGATTAATGTATGTATGGATTCTCGAATATTGTTCCAGTGTTCGTGATCCTTTTCCTTTTCAAGTAGGCATGACAACTGACACCAAACGAATTCGGATAAACATTGCTAGGACTGTATGAGGTCAGAATAACTCATAAGAAAGTGCAACAGAAATTTTCGAAGAACTTACACGGGAATTCTTGGAGAAAAGACTACTTTGTTCAGTTGGGTAAGTTTAGAGAAATTGTATTCCATGATGACTGCGTCACCATTACGCTGCCATCATTTTATTTTTCTCGTAGCGACCATGATGAAATGATGAGAGAGACTAGAGTGCTTACAGAGGAGAGAGCGGATAGATGGAAAGAGTAACATGATGTGATATCATTCCATCATAATTTCTAAAATCATTGGAGGAAGTGGGAAAAAAGGGGCTATTGAAGTTGGTGTGTAGAATGTATTAGTCTGGCGACAAACCATCTCACTTTCGGAAAAATATCAGTTACACAGTTCCGAAGACTGCAAGAGCTGACAACTGCGAGAGTTATCGCACAGTCAGCTTAACACCTCATGCTCCAAGTTGCTTACAATAATATTATACAGAAGAATGGAAAAGAAAATTGAGGGTGTGTTAGATGATGATCAGTTTGGCTTTAAGAAAGATAAAGGCACCAGTGAGGCAATTGTGACGTTGCAGTTGATAATGGAAGCAAAACTGAAGAAAAATCAAGACATGTTCACTGGATCAGTAGCCTGGAAAAAGCATTCGTAGGATCTGTCGACCTGGAAAAAGCGTTCGACAGTGTAAAATGGTGCAAAATGTTCGAAATTCTGAGAAAAATAGGAGTAAGCTACGGGAAGAACATGTACAAGAGCCAAGAGGGAATAATGAGAGTGGAAGACAGAAAAACGAAGTGCTCGGATTAAAAAGGGTGTAAGACTGGGATGTAGTCTTTCGCCCCTACTTTTCAATCTGTACATCGAAGAAGCAATGATGGAAGTAAGAGAAAGGTTCAGGAGTGGTATTAAAATTCAAGGTGAAAGGATATCATTGATACGATTCGCTGATGACTTTGGTATCCTGAGTGAAAGTGAAGACGAATTTCATGATCTGCTGAACGGGATGAACAGCCCAATGACTACAGAATATGGAATGAGAGTAAATCGAGGAAAGACGAAAGTAATGAGATGTAGCAGAAATGAGAACAGCGAGGAAGTTAACATCAGGAGTAATGGTCACGAAGTAGATGAAGTTAAGGAATCCTACTACCTAGGCAGCAAAATAACGACTGACGGACGGAGCAACATCAAAAGTAGACTAGCACTGACAAAAAGGGCATTCCCGGCCAAGAGAAGTCTGCTAGTATCAAACATAGGCCATAATTTGGGGAAGAAATTTTTGAAAATGTACGCCTGGAACACAGCTGAAACGTCCCCTCAGAAAAATTAATGAATTACTGTGCTGGTAAACCTCTTACATTATTTGATTTTCAAACAGGTGAGCAGAACTGAACGTACTCAGACATTTCGCTCTTCACCTATTCTGATCAACACTAAACTGACACACAATATTTTTAGCGCAAGGCAATCTGACTTTCAATAATCCCTACAAAAGAATGGCCCTGACTAACATTAACTTATACCTTTCACAAATCACTTACCTCACGAAAATCTTCGTTACTCGAACTACTGCAATACAGCAAGCGCCACTACTGCTAGCTAAATAGAAGATTCAAACTACTGAAGGCACCAACTACTGATAGGCATAGTTAGCAAATGAAAGATTTTGATAGAGAACGAACAATGTATTTACCTGAATAGTGTTCAAAAGTCATTATATAAATATATAGGGTTATTACAAATGATTGAAGCGATTTCACAGCTCTACAATAACTTTATTATTTGAGATATTTTCACAATGCTTTGCACACACATACAAAAACTCAAAAAGTTTTTTAGGCATTCACAAATGTTCGATATGTGCCCCTTTAGTGATTCGGCAGACATCAAGCCGATAATCAAGTTCCTCGCACACTCGGCGCAGCATGTCCCCATCAATGAGTTCGAAAGCATTGTTGATGCGAGCTCACAGTTCTGGCACGTTTCTTGGTAGAGGAGGTTTAAACACTGAATCTTTCACATCACTATGCGTGAAACTTGCCCGCACGCGTTCAACCGTTTCTTCGCTCACTGCAGGCCGATCCGTTGATTTCCCCTTACAGAGGCATCCAGAAGCTTTAAACTGCGCATACCATCGCCGAATGGAGTTAGCAGGTGGTGGATCTTTGTTGAATTCGTCCTGAAGTGTCGTTGCACTGTTATGACTGACTGATGTGAGTGCATTTCAAGCACGATATACGCTTTCTCGGCTCCTGTCGCTATTTTGCCTCACTGTGCTCTCGAGCGCTCTGGCGGCAGAAACCTGAAGTGCGGCTTCAGCCGAACAAAACTTTATGAGTTTTTCTACGTATTTGTAGTGTGTCGTGACCATATGTCAATGAATGGAGCTACAGTGAATTTATGAAATCGCTTCAATCATTTGTAATAGCCGTTCATGACTTCCAGTCTTACAAATTTACTCTTCCTGGCGGACACACGTCCAGATCGTCCGCTCTTAATTTTCCGCCACCTCTCCCCCCACATCCACCACTGCTGGCGGCTCACCTCCAACTGCGCAACGCTACGCGCTGTTAACAGCCAACTGCCCAACACTACAATAACAAATTCCAACAATGCAAACCAGCCACAGACTGCACACAGCACAGTCAGTGATTTTCATACAGAGCACTACGTGACGTTACCAACATGAAAACCTAAACGGCCAACTTACACAGCATCATATGATAGTGAGACATAGACTGTGAAAAAACCTGAAAAGAAGAGAATCGAAGCATTTGAGATGTGGTGCTACAGACGAATGTTGAAAATTAGGTGGACTGAAAAGGTAAGGAATGAGGAGGTTCTACGCAGAAAAATGGTTCAAATGGCTCTGAGCACTATGGGACTGAACTTCTGAGGTCATCAATCCCCTAGAACTTAGAACTACTTAAACCTAACTAACCTAAGGACATCACACACATCCATGCCCGAGGCAGGATTCGAACCCGCAGCCGTAGCGGTCGCGCGGTTCCAGACTGTAGCGTCTAGAACCGCTCGACCACTCCGGCCGGCTTCTACGCAGAGTCGGAGAGGAAAGGAAGATGTGGAAAACATTGACAAGGAGAAGGGACAGGTGACACGGACTGACTTCCACGGTAGTAGAGGGAGCCGCATCAAACCAGTCTGAAAACTGACGATAAAAAAAAAAAAAAAAAAAAAAAAAAAAAAAAAAAAAAAAAAAAAAAAAAGAAAGCCGGAGGAGTTTAGAGGGTTGTTTTTCTCTTGCTAAATACACGAAAGGAACAGGCAATAAAATCGATAACACTGGTGCGATGTACGCTACACCATACATTGGGCAGTGTCTTGTGGCGTATGTATGTAGATGTATTTTCCGACTCGATAAACACAAACGAGAGGTGCTACGTTAGACGGAGTTGCACCGTCGCTTTACGCACTTGCCCTTGAAACAGAAGTACGCAGTTCGCTTTCGCCGGCGATGGCACGTCGCCGCTCGGTTGTCGCAGAGCCGCAGGAAGTTGTGGACGGGGCTCTGTATGCATCCACTATTGCGAAAGCAGAGCGGCAGGGCGGGCGGCCGGCGTTATCCCGCGTCCACTATCAGACGGGCGGGGGCGGGGGCGGCCGCCGCTGTGTAAACACCAGCCAGCCAGCCAGCCTCACGCCTACTGCGGACGGTGGTTAACGGGCGGAAGGCCGGCTGACAACAGGGATGTATGTACGCCGCGCCGCCGCTCTTATCTGGCGCCGCGCGGGCGCGCCAGGCGGTACACTTGGTGCTTTACAGCCCTTCACACCCAACAAGGCAGCACTCCTCGCAGATTTCCATCTCTTTATTGCTCGAGGCTCAACGCAACGTTTTACGTGTGTGATATTAAAGCGGAATAAGTCTGACACCTGTGTTCCTCTACGTAAGGAGACAAGGGAATTTACACTGTCTGTCAGTGCTACACTAATGGCCATTAAAATTGCTACACCAAGAAGAAATGCAGATGATAAACGGGTATACATTGGATAAATATATTATACTAGAACTCACATGTGATTACATTTTCACGCAATTTGGGTGCATAGGTCCTGAGAAATCAGTACCCAGAACAACCACCTCTGGCCGTAATAACGGCCTTGATACGCCTGGGCATTGAGTCAAACAGAGCTTGGATGGCGTGTACAGGTACAGCTGCCCATGCAGCTTCAACACGATACCACAGTTCATCAAGAGTAGTGACTGGCGTATTGTGACGAGCCAGTTGCTCGGCCACCATTGACCAGACGTTTCCAATTGGTGAGAGATCTGGAGAATTTGCTGGACAGGGCAGCAGTCGAACATTTTCTGTATCCAGAAAGGCCCGTACAGGACCTGCAACATGCGGTCGTGCATTATCGTGCTGAAATGTACGGTTTCGCAGGTATCGAATGAAGGGTAGAGCCACGGGTCGTAACACATCCGAAAAGTAACGTCCACTGTTCAAAGTGCCGTCAATGCGAACAAGAGGTGACCGAGACGTGTAACCAATGGCACCCCATACCATCACGCCGGGTGATACGACAGTATGGCGATGACGAATACACGCTTCCAATGTGCGTTCACCGCGATGTCGCTAAACACGGATGCGACCATCATGATGCTGTAAACAGAACCTGGATTCATCCGAAAAAAATGACGTTTTGCCATTCGTCATCGCAGGCGCTCCTGTCTGTGATGCAGCGTCAAGGATAACCGCAGCCATGGTCTCCGAGCTGATAGTCCATGCTGCTGCAAACGTCGTCGAACTGTTCGTGCAGAGGGTTGTTGTCTTGTAAACGTCCCCATCTGTTGACTCAGGGATCGAGACGTGGCTGCACGATCCGTTACAGCCATGCGGATAAGATGTCTGTCATCTCGAATGCTAGTGATACGAACCATTGGGATCCAGCACGGCGTTCCGTATTACCCTCCTGAACCCACCGATTCCATATTCTGCTAACAGTCATTGGATCTCGACCAACGCGAGCAGCAATGCCGCGATACGATAAACCGCAATCGCCATAGGCTACAATCCGACCTTTATCAATGTCGAAAACGTGATTGTACGCATTTCTCCTCCTTACACGAGGTATCACAACAACGTTTCACCAGGCAACGCCGGTCAACTGCTGTTTGTGTATGAGAAACTTTCCTCATGTCAGCAAAAAAAAAAAAAGGTTCAAATGGCTCTGAGCTCTATGTGACTCAACTTCTGAGGTCATTAGTCCCCTAGAACTTAGAACTAGTTAAACCTAGCTAACCCAAGGACATCACACACATCTAAGCCCGAGGCAGGATTCGAACCTGCGACCGCAGCGGTCTCGCGGTTCCAGACTGAGCGCCTAGAACCGCACGGCCACTGCGGCCGGCCATGTCAACAAGTTGTTGGTGTCGCCACCGGCGTCAACCGTGTGTGAATGCTCTGGAAAGCTAGTATTTGCATATCACAGCATCTTCTTCCTGTCGGTTAAATTTCTCGCCTGTAGCACGTCATCTTCGTTGTGTAGCAATTTTAATGGCCAGTAGTGTAAATCTGATACCGGAAAAATATATTCGGAAACAGGGTACTTGAGCGTCAGTGTAAACCATCACTGTACCAAGCAGACACTTTATACAGGGTAATTTTGGTAAATGTGGACAACCTGCAGGAAACGAACCCTGAGATCAAAAGAAGGTCATATGGACATATGCCCCGAAATCCATTCCAAGGAGGGTTCACCACCTGAAGGTGGAGATAAAAGATCTCTCTCTGCATAGGTTTCAATCATTGAAAGCATCCATGATAAACAAACCACGTTAAGTGGGAATCTTCTGCTCGTATTAGTGTTTTAGCTCCCCACTCGAGAGGGCAGTGAGTTGGAGCACCATCATGGAGTAGCTACAATGCCATTCGTACCAGCATAGGTAGGACATATTATACATGTGTTTATATCCATAATGCTCCAGTTCACAAGAAAAAGCTAAGGGCGTGAAGAAAGAAG
Organism: Schistocerca piceifrons; assembly: GCF_021461385.2. Taxonomy (NCBI): domain Eukaryota; kingdom Metazoa; phylum Arthropoda; class Insecta; order Orthoptera; family Acrididae; genus Schistocerca; species Schistocerca piceifrons. Next base: position 458,015,415 of record NC_060141.1, read on the forward strand.
TAACAGAAAGTGTCTATTTTTGAAAACCTAACAAAGCAGTGCATTTAGTGAACTGCGAACAGTTAATAAAACCCGAGTTTCAGAAGTGGTAAGTGGGATGGGCTCCAAACTTGATGGTTATATATGGAGGTGTTGCTCATACTGCGACTTTACTATTGCAAAAATGGTTCAAGTGGCTCTGAGCACTATGGTACTCAACTTCTGAGGTCTTCAGTCCCCTAGAACTTAGACCTACTTAAACCTAACTAAGGACATCACACACATCCATGCCCCAGGCAGGATTCGAACCTGCGACCGTAGCGGTCGCGCGGTTCCAGACTGTAGCGCCTAGTACCGCTCGGCCACTCCGGGCGGCTACTATTCCCAATGTTGTTTCGAAGTCACTGTGGTTCAATATGGCGGTGTTGCTCATACTGCGGCGTTACTATTCCCAATATTGTTTCTAAGTCACTGTCCTGATTTCATTCGATACCAGAATTCTTAACAATGGCACTTTTTAATATTGAAACAATACACTATCTGTAGCAGAAGCCAATGAAATACTCTACTCAAAGCGAATGACATACAGAAGGTTTAAAACTGCGTCGACAAAAAGGACACGAGAGACAGAATATTTGGGAGTATGGAAGTTGAAATGTCCGTTCAGATATCCAGATTTAGCTTACCCGTGTTTTTCATAAACTGCTCAATGAAAGTGCCGTAATGGTTCCTATTCAATCAACAGAGCCGATTTCCTTCACCATGTTCGAATCCGAGCACGTTACCTGTCTCTAATGTTCTCGTCCTCGAGAGGATATTAAATGTCTTTTTTTTTCTTTGTGTAGGGAAAAGCTGAGGAAGGAAATTGACTGTGTCTTTATCAAAGGAACCTGTAACTGTCTTGAGTAATTAATGGAAAACATGGTAAATTTAAATCTGCTTAGTTGCAGCATGAAACAAACACCGCAATTCACCAACGCTAGTACAGCGCCATAATCGCTCAGCCACCTCACTCAGTTACTTGCGTAGGCGTCCTCACAGCCATCGACATGCCCCATAAGTGGGACTTTACGTCGGTACCTGGCTTTCCCACAAGTAGCTAAAGGAGGTTGAGGGGGGGATGGGGGGCAGAGGGGATATTTGCACCCTCTTGGAATCTGGAGACAGGCTTTTCATTCGTTACAAAATTCTCTCGAATTTCCAGCAGTCACTGTCTGTGACTCCACTAAACTGCATATGCAACATTGCCGACAGAGACGAAAACACAACGCCTGTAGCAATTTCGATTTAGTGTGTGTTTTCCTAGGCGTTACTTTATTCACGTGAAATTATCCCGATTCCTTAAAGCGGCTGAGGTTTTGGCGCTGATCTGCAGTCAAGACCCTTTAAAGAACCGTGCCGAAATAATTCTTTAATCTTTTTCCGTCGTTTCCTCGCTAGCCCTTACTCAGCTGCCGAAAGGAATTCGCCTCTCATCCCGGGGCACAGACTCCACCGCCGATTACCAACATACAACCATGGCAGCAGTATACTTGCCATTGATCCTTCCCCAGTTCCCGTAAGAACTCCGCCCCGCCTTGAAGTGCAGAGTGGTAGTAATTGGACTTTCGCTACCTGCGCCGTTATAGACGGAAAACTACGAGGGTTGTCCAGACAGTAAGTTTCGATCGGTCGCTAAATGGAAACCACAGTGAAATTCAGAAACATTTTATTTGCAAGAGTTAGCTACACTTTCCATATACTCCTCTACATAGTCGCAGCTCCGACTCAGGCATTTGTCGGAGCGTTACACCAAATTTCCAGGAGCATCGTCATAGAAGGCAGCCGCCTGTGCTTTCCGATAATTCTCTACGCTGGTCTATAGCACATAGCCTGCGCCAAGTGTTGTCTTCGTACTCAGCGTTTCATGTGAACAGAGATGATACTCAGGCCGGGCCAATTAGGGCTGTGTTGTGGGTGATAGAACACTTTCCATCGAAAAGGCTGCAGGAGCGTCTTCACTGCCCCAGCAGAGTGCGGCTCAGAATTGTCACGAAGAAGGAAGTGCGTGGCAGTTGTGTTCGGTGGGCTGCATTCATTAAGGCGAAGCCTCTCAGCTGGCTCTCCTACTTGGCGGGAGACATCGTTTTTCTGGGCACCTTTACTCGCTCACAGTGTGCTCAGAACTGAAAAGAGTCTTGATGCGACCGACGGCCACACTAGAGACACAACCCAACACATCTGTCAAAGCTTCATTGGGTTTTCAATGTGGTGTCCATTTCGCGACCGTTTGGAATTTACTTTCTGGTCAACCCTCCTATTTATACGTATGGATTTCCAACTTTATAGGAATGTTGTTCGCATTGTACGCTGAAGGATTTACGTTGTCAGCAGTGTTTGCGTCATGAACTGCCGTTATGCGTCGACACTGGTACAGCGACATAGAGCTGAAACACAAGCATCAGTGTGCATTACAGCTGCAGACAGTCAACACAGGTCTGGACAAGGTGGGCAGGGCTTTACTCGTAAAGCTGTTTTATCAAAACAACAGCAACAGTGCTGTTGGTCTTCCGAGGATCGACGCATTAAGGAAATATGGAGAGGTCCTCTTTCCACACCGGGGTTGGAGAGCATGATTCGGAAGTTAGAATTAACTGGCGATCTGGGAATTCTCCTGTGAGAGGCCGTCTTCAACTGCGCAACAAAATGGTGAAGAAGCTATTGTTGGCGTGGCTGGGAATGCTGGTCGCAATATGCGATCCTCAAGCAACGCACGTAACATGTCACGAAAGCTGAACATTCCATGGTGCACTGTTCGAAAAATTGTGCGAACAGTTGTGAAATTGAATCTCTAGTGCAGTTCCAGGTTATCGTGGATGCAAATGGTCGTCACACTGAACAACATTTGTAACAGGAGTGTAAACACGGTGCGCAATTAAGAAATGTTACCATCTCACGTGGAAATTAAAACGTGTTTCTCTCAATGGTTTATTCGGTATTTCTCTTCCGCAAGACCTTACAAATATTTCTACAAAAGTTTCATTATCCTACTGTCACTCGTTTTTCACAGTGGCCCCATCAAGTAGCCGAAGTTTAATTATATCCACTCTCTACAACAGAATCACAACAGTAGTTTAATATTTGTCTGTGGAAAAAGAAAATCCATGATGTTTTGGTGATTTTACATTCAGTTTCACGTTATTGTAAGACACACGGAAGAACACGTCGGTGTTGTGTTGTAGGTATTTACATCTACACTTAATCTCAAACAAGTCAGTTGAAAAAGAAAACAACGTTTCCTGCGCCACAAAAAAGCGAAAAGAATGTGAAATTTCAAGGTCGAAAATATGTCCTCTACAGGACTGCGTTCTCAGCCTCGCCGCACGCAGGTACAGAGATATGAATTGTGCATTACAGTTGGCACGCAGCACAATTATGGGGCGAAATGAAGAGACGAGGATTACGTTGCTACAGTCCTACACTGCTAAAAGTTGACTCTACTGACAAATTTTCTGGATGGTTTTGGGATGTTTGCTACATTCACCTAGTCGTACACTAGTCCTGGACTAGACTTTACGTAACCAACGCAAATAAATGTAGATTTCAATTATTTTTTTAATTTTTTTTTTTTTTTTACAGTTTAGACGGCCCAAAAAGAGAAATGATGAGAGTGGTGTAATAAATCTAGTAACGTGAACAAATGTAAAGTTTCGTAAGCAAACAAATGTGAATAAGCCCTTTTAAAAGTTTATACCCTGTCTCTCCACCTCGAGGGGTATTAATGTGGCATTTCTGTTGATGTGATTCAGGAATTTCTCAATCATTCAGTCAACTGTTTCCTACTTCAGCTTTGAATTTTCAGTTTTAACCCGACATTATGGAAATAGGAAGAAATTATTTTTGTAGAGCTTTTCTAGCTTTATTTCACAAGTTTTTGGATATCATAGATTTAATCATTTGATTGTGTAGTATCCACAGTTTTATTAACATTACAAAAAGATGTACTCATTGTAGTGTTGAAATATGCTTACCATCAAGGTCCCAAAGTTATCTACCTTAAAAGTACAATGTAGACGACCATCAATCTTTTAAATTGCAATATGATTTGCGCATTTAAGAGTTCTTCTTATGGGGCAGCTGCAGCTGTATAAGTCCATTTTGTAAAATGAAGAAACTGGACAATAGTTGCTGAATTAACAATCTTTTATTGTATACATGACCGATTTAGGAACACTTAAAGTGTCATCATCTGGTGTAGAAAATAGACTCACTTAACAATCTGTCATTCTCACCCCATTGTTGTCATGGAACAAAAGTTTCGTGTCAAAAGACAAAAGGCGGGGGACACAAATTCCATAAAAACCGTTCCCTCTTTGCTGCCCGATAGGGAACTCTGTGTTCAGTCATTTTAGTTTTTACACCACATGATGGAACTTCAGGTGACCCGAAACCGATTGTGTTTACAATAAAAGATTGTTGATTCAGAAGCTGTTATGCGGTTTCGTCATTTTATTTTGTATACTTCTTATCGAATTTAGTTCTTGATGCGCGACACTTTTTCAAACTCAACGGATCAGTTATATAAAAAAACAAAAGTTTTTGATTTTGTTGACTCTTGAAAAAAATTCTACTGACGCTCACGTAAGCCTATAAACAAGCGAAGTTGCGCCAAATAATTTCAAAATCTCATCACAAGTTGATTAGTTACGAATTCCCCGAACAGTTACTTCCTATTCTTCTCGACATAATGGTGAAGAAACTGGGACAACACCACAAATGGACAGAAAATACTGACACTACATCCGGGAAGACTTCTGCTCTCCTGAATCTTCGGAATGTTCAGCCATAGGATGCGAAAAGTAAACCTGCGCACTCGCTCGTTCTGCCACACCTCCACTATTGCAATGACTCTGGCATGGGTAGTTAAAACTCTACAGAGATGTAACTAACCATGACTCCGTGTGCGCGTTAGATCTACAAAATTCTTCTACTACGCAATGCCAGTGCTTCATACGCCCATTTAGGATGGTTGCTCCCGGATAAGTAATGTGACTATATATTCCATGTCAGCTTCATTGCCTCTTCAGTGGCGGCCGCTGTGGCCGAGCGGTTCTAGGTCCTTCAGTCCGGAATCGCGCGACCACTACGGTCGCAGGTTCGAATCCTGCCTCGGGCATGGCTGTGTGTGATGTCCTTAGGTTAATTAGGTTTAAGTAGTTCTAAGTTCTAGGGGACTGATGACCTTAGATGTTAAGTCCCATAGTGCTCAGAGCCATTTGAACCATTTGCCTCTTCAGTGCGCATGCATCACAGCGTCACGCATCAGAGATTAAGTACACAAGGTCTCACTTATCTAGCAGCTTAGCTGTGGCGACTCATAAAACAAAAACATTTACGTACTCCTCCTCTAGTGCTGTTTTCCGCCTGTAGAAGGCGCTGCCCCGTACTGTCCGCTTGATTAAATTCCCTGTTGCATTCAAGAGAAAGTTAAAGCACTCCTTTTTGGCAAATTGTAACATTTCCCTAAAAAATACATACATGGTCAGTTTATGTCCGTCAAACAGTAAAGCAAATGCTCTCGCCTATCTCCTACCACTTGTAGTTCTTTCCCATTTTTCGTTTCTCTCGGTCGCGCCGCAATCCTTCATTAACTGTGTTTTAGCAGGATCCTCTTTGTTCCCTCTCCCACCTCCTTTTCTCTTGTTAACTGCTGCCAACGCCAATACCTTCAACAAACCTGCGGTAATTTAGCTTTGTTGTTTTACTTCTACATATAAATCACACTCCGCAAGCCACTTACGGTCTTTCTGTTACCAGTAAATGATCCCCATTCTCTTTTGAAATTGCGAACGGCGCATGGGAAGAAAAATTATCGGTACGTCTTTGTATGGGTTCCAATTTCTCGAATTTTCTCTTCGTGGTCATTTCGTGAGATGTAAGTGGGAGGATTTTTCCCGGAAAGTGCTCATTCGAAATTTCAATAGTAAGCCACTCCGTGATGCACAACGCCTCTCTTGTAACATCTGCCACTGGAGGTCGTCGGGAACCTCAGTAACGCTCTCGCGCCGACTAAACCAATCAGTGTCGAAACGCGCTGCTCTTTGTTGGATCTTCTCCATCTCTTCTATCAGACCTATTTGGTAAGGATCCCACACTGATGAACACTACTCAAGAATCGGTCAAGCAATCGCCTTGTAAGTCACTTTTTTCGTGGATAAGTTACGTATCTTTAAGAGTCTCCCATCGAATCTCAGTCTGGCATCTTCTTTTCCTACTGTTTGCTTTAAGTGGTTATTCCAACTAAGGTCGCTCTGAATAGTTTTTCCTAGATATTTTACGGTAGATGCTGTTTCCAGTATTTCCTCGACAATAGTGTAGTTGTACAGTAATGGCTTTCTTTCCCTATGTATGCGCATTATCTTGCATTTATTTATGTTCATGATCAACTGCAAGAGCCTGAACCATTTATCAATCCTCTGCAGGTAATTCTGCAAATAGATATTGTCTTCTGGCGTTGCTACTTTGTTACAGACAACTGCAGCATACGCGAGCGGTCTTAAAGAGCATCCGACACTATCTACAAGATCATTTATATACACGGTAAACAATAAAGGTCCTGTCACACTTCCTTGGGGTACTCTGGAAATTTCCTTTACATCTGTCGATTTTCATCCTTAAGAGCGATGCGTTGGCTTCTCTCTAAAAGAGCGTCTTGGATCCTGTAAGAAATCTGGTCCGATACTCGGCAAACTCGATTTTTTTCCCAACTAAACGGCAGTCGGTGGGACGGTGTCAAATGTCCTATCATAGATGTTTCTAAATACTGGATTCTATGTTAGATGTATGATCTCTAACATGCTCGTCGTTATGGGTATAATGAAAAATATGTAGAATGCTTGTTTGACGTAAGACATAGCATACTTGCAGTGTCTTGTTGTGTAAAAAATTAACTAAGTAAGTAAGACAGAGAAGTTATAGACAAATAAATTCGAGAATTTGAAGTAAACTCTAAATTAGCAAATCTAATTCGTGAAATACAGGCACTATACCTGAGGTGAAACTTAAGGGAGGAAAATCTCAGCCTTCCGAAATGGACACAGGTGTACGATAAGGAGATGGTCTATGCACAATTCCTTTTAATTGTGTTCCAGAAAACCCAGTGGGAGAGTCGAATGAGAAACTGGATGAACATAAGATTCCACAAATAAGGTTGCGAAAAGGAAACAATACCATTGGAATAAACTCTCTCATTTCCAGAACACGTGACATCTGCTGTAAACTAATTAATCTTTTAGAAGAAGTAGCCAGTAGGACTGGCTTAAGACTTTCTTCAGAAAAACCCATTTTTTTAATGAACATTTTAAAAACTGCACCGAAATTTCTGAATACAGATGCTGACCAAATGATGAACGTTAAACAAGCCAAGAAAATAGTTTTAAGGAAGATACTATAGAGGAAAGGATTCCTGAAATGGATAAGGCATATATATATATATATATATATATATATATATATATATATATATATATATATATATATAAATAAAGACCATTAGAACAAAAAATGTCAGCCTCAAAACATAAAAATAAGACATTACAATACAACAGTAAAACCAGAATCTCTATATGCCAGTTAATGTCTAGCATTGAATTGCAATTCAGATAAATTACTAATGATGAAATTTAGCGAAATATAGAAAACATATTAGAGGTAATGAGGAAAAGAAGATAAGCATTTTTTGGACATTTATATCGAATGCGAGACAGTACGTTAACCAAAAAAATCTTCAAATATTTGTGGGATAAGAGCTCAACAAAAAGTTGGATCCGTGAAGTAAAAAAGTATTTAGAAAAAGCGATGAAAGCTGAAGAAACATCTGAGAGAGAAGTAAAAACGTAAGTTTGCAAACTCCGTCCTCAGGCCCTGGCGTGCACGTCCGTACCGACCGATCGCCGTGTCATCCTCCGCAAAAGGCATCATTGGATGCAGTATGGAGGGCGTGGGGTCACCATTAGCACACTGCTCTCCCGGTCATTGTCAGTTTTCGTGACCTGGAGCCGACACTACAAGGTCAACTAGCTCCTCAGTTGGCCTCATGACGCTGAGGGTCCCCGTTCCAGACCTCCCACAAAGGAAAAATCCCTGATAGTACCAGAAACCTAACACGGGTCCTCCGCATGACAGTCAAGCGCGCTGGCCACTCAGCAACTTATGCGGGGACAGAAGACTTTAGCGACAAAATGTCGAATATGGAAGGTAGTAGTGCGAGCAAACAAAACTGTTCTGAAGTAGTCAGAAGACAGGAAGAAAAAATATAATCAAGAGATGAAAGAGTACTGGAAGAAAAGAACAACGAATAAGGAATTCGTATTCCGTTCAGCTACTGTGACTGTACTCTCGGGCACACCCAGGTGGTTTGTGCGCATTCTCCAGCCCATGAGCAGATCTTTTGTAGCGACCTTTCTTTGTGAGGTACCTCGACCATCTGGCTGCTGTAGGTTGGCTAGAGGCAACCTTCCTAATGCAGCTCTTCCGGAAGGCGCAAGTGGCACAGAACAGACCTGCAGCTGTTACTCACGTGGATTGCGGAGTGCACGTGCGAGTCCTTGGCTACTCCCATATACGTACAGCCCTCGCTTTCGAAGCCGTCAATCTCTCTGCCTGGCGGATTTCTCGGCTTCGGTAGTGGCTCATAAAGCATCAGGCGTGACAAATATGGGTTGTGGTCTTGTCCACGCGCTGTTATCACATCACAGCACCGCGATTAGACGGCGGCGCCTTGGTACACTGCCAAGACGCCCGGCAGAGCCATCCGACCCAGTAAGAGTAGCAGATCTGCCTAGCAGCCTGTCAGTGGGAGCAGATCGTATCACAGTGCCCCTTCTACTTTAGTGGTAGCAGATGATTATCATCTATGTCCTCTCTGTGATCGTTAACGCCCGAGCTTGTGTTGTGTAATACGAGTATGATTCGTATAAATAAAATGGTTTTCGAGGAAGAATTACGGGCGACTTTGATACCGCCAAATGCAACACACTATATAGGACTTTAAAATAGTACAATAAAAGGCTATCTTTCACTGAAACTAATAAAGCGCAGTAATCAAATTCGTTAAATTATATTTCAGATAAAAGTGGGTGACTAAAACAGAAGCAGGGCACTGTGAAATTACATCTTCCCGGTTGAGTGTTAAATTAATCAATTCATCCAATATTTCAGTTGCAACAAGATCCACAGCCATGACAGAATTGTTAAAAGAAATTAATTTCCGGCCTCAGCTGCTTTTTACACCCATTTTCAATTTGTATACTACGAAGTTTACGCTGTGTAGCCATTTTCAAGGAAAATGTTTAACCCGATAAACAGGTGTGTTTTGTGTTAAAGTCATACGTGCTCAACTGGTTAAATATTTTGCTTCATAATGTTACACAGTGGAAAAATTATAGTATACGGAATAAAAATAAAATTGATATAAAAGTAGCCAATGCAGGAAACCAATTTCTTTCACGAACTTAATCAGTTCAGTTATGCGATTCGAAGTTACATTTGTGTCGTTCGCTTTAGCGTAATTTTTTAGATCGATTAGCAACTTGATTGAGTTCCTATATCTTTGCTGCCACCTCAACTTCATTCAAAATGAAGAAGACAAACAAAAGCCGTATGTATAGGAGATCCGTTGGAGTCCATAATTAACGAAGGTAGACGTCGTTGTGTAGACGCGTATTCAATTGCAAATATTCTGTAAGACATTTGGAAATGCTTAATAATAGGCGAGTTACATGAAAAAATTCGGACTCGTCGATAATACTCCTATGATATTTAAACGTTTCTCAGTACGTTACACCAAATTCGGGGTGCGGTGAAGCAACACCAGAGAAATATATGCCTCTTAAAAATACAGAAAGGTTACCGGTATGGTAGTACTCACATCTACGTCATCCACACTCCCAATGCACATTATGGTGTGTGGCGAAGAGTACTTTAGTCACTTCTTCCTTTCTCCTGTTCCAGCGGGAAAAACGATTGTTGGCAAGCCTCCGTGAGAGTTCGAATGTCCCTAATTTTGCCTGCATAGTCTTTACGTGAGATTGAAGTACGAGGAAACAGTGTCGCTTGATTTGGATGAGCGTCCCTAAAAGAACCTGTGACGAAATGTGTTTGTTGTTCTTTGGATCTTCAGTACTAGATCATCCTACGTTGTAACGGTCCTAGACTGGCGAGCAGGACTCAAGAATCGGGCGATGGTTTTGCAAGCTTCCTACATCATACTCCGTACGCCACCTAACGGTGTGTGGCTGAGAGTATTTCTGGTACCACAAACTGATATCCCCCTGCCCCCCCCCCCCCCCCTTACCTGTTCCAATCGTGAACGGCACTTGGAATTGTGGATAAGCATCTTTACTAGTTCAAATTTCTCAAAATTTCTCTTCGTGGTCATTTCGTGAGATGTATGTGGGGGTGGGGGTTCTACACAGAAAGTGCTCTCACAAAATTTTAATAGTAAACCTCTGCGTGATGCACAGCGCCTCTCATGTAACGTCTGCCACTGAGGTTTTTTGAACATCTCCGTAACACTCTCGCGCCCCTAAACGACCCCTTGACGAAACGTGCCGCTCTTCGTAGTATCTTATCTATCTCTTCTATCAGACCTACCTGGTAAGGATCCCACACTGATGAACACTACTCAAGAATCGGTCGAGCAACCGTCTTGTAATCAACTTTCCTCGTGGATAAGTTACATGTCCTTAAGATTCTCCCATCGAATCTCAGTCAGGCATATACTTTTCAAACTATTTGCTTTATGTGCTCATTCCAACTAAGGTCGCTCTGTGTAGTAACTCCTAGATATTTTACGGGGGTTGCTGTTTCCAGTTGTTCCTCATCAATAGCGTAGTTGTACAGTAGTGGCTTTCTTCTCCTATGTATGCGCAAAATGTTACATTTATTTACGTCCATGGTCAACTGCAACTGCAACTGCACCAGGTTCAACAAATTGTACAGGTGAGATAAAAACAAATTATTTGTTTAGCATAATGTGGAATATTCGTGGTGAATCACATCAGCCTAAATACAAAAACAGATGTGACGGGTTAAGCATACCTTACTGCTTTCGACAATATCTTCATAGAAGACAACATTTGACTGCGAATCTATGAGGCCTGGTTCACAGAGAAACTCCATCATCGATCATCATCGTACCCACCTGAAACAAGCAACAAAATGTTACCCTCGGATTTTTCTACGATCTGTTATTTACTGTGTATAAGCAGTACGTGTACAGTTAAAGAAAGAAAATTAGACTTTCTTTTTAATGACAAATGAAGGAGGGAAATATCCACATAACATTTTACATGACTTAAACTGCTTTTAAATTAAAAATGTATTATTTAAATATAAACTGTTAGCATCATATGGAATCGGTGGGTTCAGGAGGGTAATACGGAACGCCGTGCTGGATCCCAACGGCCTCGTATCACCAGCAGTCGAGATGACAGGCATCTTATCCGCATGGCTGTAACGTATCGTGCAGCCACGCCTCGATCCCTGAGTCAACAGATGGGGGCGTTTGCAAGACAACAACCATCTGCACGAACAGTTCGACGACGTTTGCAGCACCATGGACTATCAGCTCGGATACCATGGCTGCGGTTACCTTTGATGCTGCATCACAGACAGGAGCGCCTGCTATGGTGTACTCAATAACGAACCTGGATGCACGAATGGCATAACGTCATTTTTTAGGATGAATCCAGGTTCTGTTTACAGCATCATGATGGTCGCATCCGTGTTTGGCGACATCGCGGTGAACGCACATTGGAAGCGTGTATTCGTCATTGCCATATTGGCGTATCACCAGGCGTGATGGAATGGGGTGCCATTGGCTACACGTGTCGGTCACCTCTTGTTCGCATTGACGGCACTTTGAACAGTGGACGTTACAATTCAGATGAGTTACGACCCATGGCTCTACCCTTCATTCGATACCTGCGAAACCGTAACTTTCAGCACGATAAAGCACGACCGCATGTTGCAGGTCCTGTACGCGCCTTTCTGGATACAGAAAATGTTCGACTGCTGCCCTGTCCAGCAAATTCTCCAGATCTCTCACCAATTGGAAACGTCTGGTCAATGGTGGCCGAGCAACTGGCTCGTCGCAATACGCCAGTCACTACTCTTGATGAACTGTGGTATCTTGTTGAAGCTGCATGGGCAGCTGTACCTGTACACGCCATCCAAGCTCTGTTTGACTCAATGCCCAGGCGAATCAAGGCCGTTATTACGGCCAGAGGTGGTTGTTCTGGGTACTGATTTATCAGGACCTAAGCACCCAAATTGCGTGAAAATGTAATCACATGTGAGTTCTAGTATAATATATTTATCCAATGTATACCCGTTTATCATTTGCATTTCTTCTTGGTGTAGCAATTTTAATGGCCAGTAGTGTATTTGTAACCTTAGTTATTGGCACGGTATCGGAAAATACATTGTTATGACAAAAGCCATGGGATACCACCTAATACCGTTTCGAACCTTCTTTTACTCGGCGTAGTGCTGCAACTAGACGTGGCATGGGCTCCAGAAGTCGTCAGAAGTCCCCTGCAGAAATATTGAGCCATGCTGACTCTATAGCTGTCCGTAATTGCGAAAGTGTTGTCGGTGCAGGATTTTGTGCACGAACTAATCTCTCGATTATCTTCCATAAACGTTCGATGAGATTCTTGGCGGGCTATTTGGGTGGCCAAATCATTCGCTCAAACTGTCCAGAATGTTCTTCAAATCATTTGCGAATAATGGATACGGTGTATTGTCATCCTTAAAAATTCCATCGTTGTTTGAGAACATGAAGTCCTTGAATGGCTGAATGGTCTCTAAGGAGCCGAACATAACAGAGGACACAGACCATTCATTCCATGTAAACACACTGCACACTATACGGAGCCACCACCAGCTTGCACAGCGCCTTGTTGAAAACTCGGGTCCATGGCTTCGCAGGGTCTGCGCCACACAAGAAACCCACCATAGCCTCTTACCAACTGAAATCAGGACTCATCTGACCAGGCCATGTTTTTCCAGTCGTCTAGGGTTCAACCGATATGGTCACGAGCCCAGGATAAGCGACATAGGCGATATCGCGGTGTTAACAAGGGCACTTGTGCCCGTCGTCTGCTGTCATAGCCCATTAATGTCAAATTTCGCCGCACTGTCCAAAAGGATACGTTCGTTGTACGTTCCAAATTGATTTCTGCGGTTATTTCGTGCAGTGTTAGTTGTCAGCACTGACGACTCTACGCAAACGCCGCAGCTCTCGGTCATTAAGTGAAGGCCGTCGGCTACTGCATTGTCCGAGCGAGAGGTAAAGTCTGAAATTTAGTGTTGTCGGCATACTCTCGACGCTGTGGAACTCGAAATATTGAATTCCCTAACGATTTCAGAAATGGAATGTCCCATACGTCTGGCCCCCAACTATCATTCCGGGTTCCTAGTCTGTTAACTCCTATCGTGCGGCCATATTCACGACGGAAACCTTTACACATGGATCAACTGAGCACAATGACAGCTCCGCCAATGCACTGCCCTTTTATACCCTCTGTACGCGGTACTACCGACATCTGTGTATGTGCATATCGCTATCCCGTCACTTTTGTCACCTCAATGTACTTAAGCCTGTCCGTCCCGGACAATAGCGCAATTGATTAGTTGTATCATTTTATGTTCCTAACATGCTTTTCTTGCTTTTGAATTTCAGTTCAAAATGGCTCTGAGCACTATGGGACTTAACATCTGAGGTCATCAGTCCCCTAGAACTTAGAACCACTTAAACCTAACTAACCTAAGGACATCACACACGTCCATGCCCGAGGCAGGATTAGAACCTACGACCGTAGCGGTCGCGCGGTTCCAGGCTGAAGCGCCTAGAACCTCTCGGCCACACTGGCTGGCCTGAATTTCAGTATTCTTTTATAGAAACGGTAGTGAAACTCGGATAACTTCAAAACCCGCTAAGTGAAACTCGGATAACTTCAAAACCCGCTAAAACGCTCTATTCGAGTTAAGTGATGCCTGTGACGTCGCTAGCTAGCTCGTTGCTTCTCCTGTCATAGTGCTAATTCACAGTGACGTCTTGTTTTAGAATTTACGTTTCAGAAATGGGTTACAGATGGCGTGTAGTATCACACTGTAAAAATACAATTATAAAAGCTCCTGAAAAGTTGTTTTTGAGTGTTCCAGAGAATTAGAAGATGCGTAAAATGTAGTTACACTGTACCGGCAAATTGCCACCACGTCGCCGGGCGAGGTAGCCGCGTGGTCTTTGGGCGCCTTGCCACGGTTCGCACGGCTCCCCGCGTCGGAGGTTCGAGTCCTCCCTCGGGCATGGGCGAGTGTGTGTTGTCCTTAGCATAAGTTAGTTTAAGTTACATTAAGTAGTGTACAAGCCTAGAGACCGGTGACCTCAGGTGTTTGGTCCCATAAGAACTTAACACAAATTTCCAATTTTTTCCACCACGTCGACGCACAAGTTCACTAACTTAACTAAAATAACTCCCCGACTGGTACAACGAAGGAAAGCGTCATTCAACGAAATTAAACTGCTAGTGAAATTTGTCGTTTTACCCAATTGCATCTCAGTTATTCAGTAGCTCAGTTATTACAGCAGTCGACCGTCGAATTTTATAAGATGATGTCCATAGATCGCTCTTTCGAATCTAACCCAAAAGAACATTTAACTTATTTGTAAAACGACTCGGCAGTTCTCTCATACAAAAACCAAATCACAATTACGAAACTTCACCACACCGATCTGAAACAGAATATTATTGTGTTTCCCTTGCTGTGCTTACATTTGCAGTCGCTGTTCACACACGTCACGTTCAAAAAGATATTTTCTAGTTATGTGACCACACACTTTTTACTTTATTAGAAACAATGTTTTCATCTTCGTACTGTCCAGCTAGGTTCCTTATTGTTTAAACTTTAGCAGTTTCGTCAGTTTATATAAAGATGAAGTAAGTCTGCCTCAGACTCTAACGTTAGTTTACACTCACAAACATCACAGCTCTTAGGTTTGTGTGACCTGCATGTTGTACACGTTTTATATCTCTGCGTATAACCTCACCGTCCTACACTTCGTTGTACTAGGGTGTATGGTGAAAATCTCCTCTACTAGCAATGCTTTCCAAAAAAAGTCCATTGTTTGTTGGGAAAGCAAATGCGTTTATCCTCTGCTGTCCTATATAATACATCACACAATCGAAACAGCAGCTACACTCACTTCTAGCTAATGTCATATTCATTTTTCATGTAAAACTTTTAAAATATAACCATTCCAGGTGTCGAACATGTGACCCCTGTATTTGCTGTCGAACGCGCTATCCATTGCGCCATCGTGCGCCTGACTGATACAAAAGCTCTGCTCAGTGTCTTCTACACAGGAAGTCAACACAAACTTTAGCCAATAATAGTTTTACTGTGCTTTAGGTCGTCGCCTATGACAGAGAGTCGACAATCTAGTTATAAAATACGTACCAAAGTCCTACAATTCCTTAGTTTTTAGCGAGTTTAATGATGTTGCAGCGAACAGGGAAAAAGAAAATCGGTCGTACAACACATCGCCACTCTAAATGGGTGGAGCATAAACGCATCAACTTTCGCAAGGCTTCCACTATAAGCATTCACAAAATTCGTTTCCATTGCTATTTAGAAGCTGTAATTGCGTTTTCCATTACTAAACAGCTAAACTGTTTGCAAAAAATGCACGTAAAAATCGTGTAACTTCGTCTAACACACCTAAAACACGCGTACAGCTTCGTCTTACTACTAATCTGTGACGTCACTAAAGCATCAGCAAACAACAGAACATTTTCGATCACGTGACCAGATCTTGATATTTAAAGATTTTTAAGCTTTAATTACATAAAAATAACAGATATATTGTGAGAATATTGACCATAAATGCTATTTAAATGTTATAATCAATCAGAATAACATCAGTCCGAATCATATTTTTAACATAGGAAAATAGCATGTTATGGCTACGTAACGTTAGTGCTAATCGATTGCAGCAGCTAACATTATTCTGCGAGAAATACAACTTGGCTACCGTGGCCTGTAGGTATTTACAGAGTCTAGTGAATATTATATTGTGGTACTGGAGGCGTTTAGAAAGTCTAACCCTTCGACAATGTTTGCTTTTTAGAGAACGTTCATGCTGTCTCATGGTGGTGTTATAGACGATTCCGGAAAGTATCTGTTGTCTGGCACGCATGGTTAAGACAGCCACTTGTCACAGATCATTTCCCTGTTCTGTGCTATAAGAATTATCGAACATTACTTATTGACCAGGCTTTCTAAAAGAAACGCCGAAGCAGTGTATCCACACCGAAGTAGAGTTAACTGTGTCCTCCTGGGTTTTTAAGGATGTTGGCGGTCCACTGCATTACGCATGTTAAGTAGCAGATATTTGTCCTTGTCTGTAACAGTTTGTATATTATATTATGTGGACCACTGCGCTTACAGCTACAGTTACGGTTGAAAATCGCAATATGATGCAGTGGCTTGTATTAGATGGTGCGAATAGTGTATCTCTGATAGTAGTTACGAAACTAAATTTTTGTCCTATGTTTAAAGATTCAGGAGCGTCTGAAAACCGAAAGCAACGCCTGGATTAAAGTCTCTAGATCCGTACAACTGAAAACTCAAAGGTCCGCGGTGTTGTGCGCTGCCATCGTTATCGCCACTACCACCACAACAACAACAACAACAACAACAAGCTCCAGCTACCAAAATCCCGATACGGATGTCTACGTTCGGTCTGAAGGGAGCGCACACAGCCTCGAAGCTATCGCTGAACGGTACAATGTGACGCGTTAAGCAAAGGTCGTCTGAATCACATCAGGGCACGACTTTTTTTGTATTTCAGTGATACATAGCCATACTGGGCTATTTCGTCAGCGTGATTTCATTTAGCTGTCTGCGCGTTTCTAGGTTATGAAGTACGGAATTACGTACCTGGCTGGTACTTTTATCATACATAACATGCATGCTTATCCGAAGAAACTTTGCATCGCACTTCTCAGCAACACAAGCACTGTAACATCGTATTTATTCAACGACACCGAGCAAGCGACTTTCAGTTAAACTGTCTCGCCCTTCATACGTAATCAACGTACGAGTGCAGGCTGTTCAAAAATGGTTCAAATGGCTCTGAGCACTATGGGACTTAACATCGGAGGTCATTAGTGCCCTAGAACTTAGAACTACTTAAACCTAACTAACCTAAGAACATCACACACATCCATACCCCCGGCAGGATTCGAGCCTGCGACCATAGCGGCCGCGCGGTTCCAGACTCTAGCGCCTAGAACCGCTCGGCCGTGCAGGCTGTAGGCGCATGGTTGACGACGTATGAAAGTTTGGGTTTGGCCGTGAAGCGTACATGTATAGCCTAATGTTAAGGAGACCGCCCACTATAAACGGCAAATCCGGGCTCGAGTCGCGGTTCGGCACGAATTTTCATTGTCGTCATTCCATTTTATAGCTGGCGGTTGTCCATATTCGCTACTGCGAATATATTTCGTGTATCTTTTGTGCAACGACTTATGGAAATATTACTTACTCAATGTTTCTCCCACAAATTAGAAAGTAAACTAAGGCTATGATTAACACGCTTATATTTGTTGAAAACAGCATGTTGGATCAGAAAGAATAACTGGTCAAAACTTGTGAACTATACAAGAGAACGTGTTGCGGTTAAGACATAGATAAGTCACAGATCACATTATATACCGCTTTTCCGATTCTATGTTATTATGCCCGTAACGTACGCAATAGATATTCTGTTGAAAGAGACTAACGTCCTTATCGGTCAACGGATTTGCTGTGCAACTTTCGTTAAACATAATTTACTTATTTTCTACTCTCATAAATAGCGTGGACAGTTGAAAAGTAACTGCAGGAAACATAAGAATGAAGGTGCTTTCATGTGTATATGAAATTACAACTTTAGAGATATAGTAAAAACTTTTTTTTTTACCCGCCAGGGTAGCCGAGAGCGCTAACGCGCTGCTTCCTGGACTCGGGTGCGCGCCTGCCCCGGATCGAATCCGCCCGGCGGATTAACGACGAGGGCCGGTATGCCGGCCGGCCTGGATGTGGTTTTTAGGCGGTTTTCCACATCCCGCTAGGTGAATACCGGGCTGGTCCCCAAGTTCCGCCTCAGTTACACGACTCACAGACATTTGAAAAGGTTCGCACAATTTCATGACTTACACTAGACGCAGACAGCTGGGGTACACTACTTCCGTCCCGGGGGTTCGGGGTGGCGGCAGGAAGGGCATCCAGCCACGCTCTGCAATTAACACTACCAAATCCGTCATAACAAAGGCGACCTCGCGTTGGAGCGGGACAAGGGCCAGAGAAAGAAAGAAAGAGATGGAAAAACGTTTTTGCTTGGAGATGCAGTCTTTCGGTAAATTCCAAGTCTCCACCAATATACTAGCAGTTCAGTCGTATCTGTAGTGAGCTATTAAAACTGGTGTGGAAGGTGGGGGGGAGATTTTTCAACTGCATACAAAGTGAAATGGTATTGGGGAGATGTAGTTACAATTCATACATATTATAAAACTTTATATATTTTCCACTTCTCCTTCCAAACAAGTGGACCAAATTAAACCAAACTTGGCACACAAACTGGTTATTAGTATTTTTTCCAGATAGTAATCTGAAAAAAATACTAATAGCCAGCAGCCTCCTATTGAGGTTAGTGGTAATAACATGAACAGAAGGGGGGAGGGGGACATGGACATAAATAGGTAGGAGAAGAAGATGGACAGAGTGGGGGAAGAGGAAATGGACAGAAAAGGAATATGAGGAGACGGACAGAGAGGGGAGGTGGACAGGGGAAGGAAAAGAAAGGAGGAGATGGGGAGAGGAACGGGGGAAGAGAAAATGGACAGAGAGAGGGGAGAGGAGGAATGGACAGAGAGAGTGGAGAGGAGGAGATCAACAGGAAGAGATGGGAGGAGGATATTGACAGGGAGAGATGAGAGGAGATCGAAAGGGAGAGGGGGAGGAGGAGATTGGCAGAGAGGAGGGAGGAAGTGGACAACGAGAGAGGGAAGAGAAGCTGGACTAATAGAAGCCTGGATTAAATGTATACCCGGGCAATGCCGGGTATTGAGATAGTTGGGAAAATTTGGAGAGGGGTCCAGTTCCGGCATATGCCTTACAGCCAAGGGAAATCTCAGCTAAACCTTGGACAGAAACGGGTGATATGTACAATTTAATTTTATTCTGGGACACTATATCCTCAAAAAATGACAGCCTAAGTAATAGACTGATTTTAGACACTCAGCCATAATTCTTAGAGTATGCGAGACAACAATTTCGTTATATCAAAGGACTACATAAAGCACTAAAGTTTCTCGTTAATAATAGATGAATATTTATTTATTACTTCCAGTTATCCGAAGAACCAAAATGTTCTGCTGAGCGTTAGTCTTACTCGTTGAAAATGACTAAACGTCAGCGCCCTAATTTAGCTGCAGCGAAAATTTAAAACAAAATAAAATGAAGTCTGCTCGGCTGTTTTGCTACTATTCGTCTACGAGGGGCGTTCATTAAGTAATGCAACACATTTTTTTTCTAAAAGCAGGTTGTTTTTATTCAGGATTCCAATACAACGCATCATTCCCCATCCTTTTGGCTACAAAACAATATTTTTTCAGCATAATCTCAGTTCAATACGACGGCGTTACGCCACCTTACTGGGAGGGCCTGTATGCCCGCAAGGTACCACTCTACTTGTCGACGTTGGAGCCAATGTTTTGCTGTGTCAATAGCCACACCATCATCCAAGCAATGCTTCCCGCGGAGTGCATCCTTCGTTGGGAAATCGGAAGGTGCGAGATCCTGGGTGTGAGGGGATGAGGAATAACAGTCCAATGAAATTTTGTGAGTTGCTCTCGGGTGCGTAGACTTGTGTGAGGGCTTGCGTTGTCATGAAGAGAATTTCGTGTCTTCAATTTCCTGAGGGTAGCACAAAACACTCCACAGTTGATCGATACACGAAGAGGGAGGACATGAAACTCAAGAACCCTTTCAGAGTCCCAGAAGACAGTCGCCGTGACTTTGCCGGCTAAGGATGCGGCTTTGAACTGCTTCTTTGGAAGAGAGGTGGTGCTGCGTCACTCCATGGATTGCCATTTTGTTTGTGATTCGAAGTTATGGACCCATGCTTCCTCGTGTGTGGCGACGTTCGACACAAAACTGTCACGATCAGCCTCGTAATGCACAAGCAACTCTGTACAGATGGTCCGTCATTGCTCTTTATGGTCTTCTGTTAGGCGGCGAGGAACCCAGCATGCACACACACCTTTGAGTACCCCAACTGGAGGACGAGTGAGTCAGCACTACCAACAGAGACTTGCCGCTACGAATCGGAACTTCATGAAACTAAAGGGGCTGAAGAGGGAATATTCCACGATGTCCCGCAAGAAATTCATCATTTTTTTCAACCGAAATTGGCCGAGAAAGAAAGTGTTGCGTTACTTATTGTAGCCCTCTCTTAATATTTACTATTCTGGAGAACGGAAATGTGTCCCACTCCTGGCATTAGCGCTAACTAACCCACATTCCAACTGACAATTATTCTCCTCAGCTGAGAAAAGCTAACAACTGTATGGCAGTGGAAAAGCGTTTTGTGGTCTCCCTGATCAAAAATTACTAAAAGAAAGTTAAAACCTACGAACGCTGGCCAATTCAAGCAAAAACGTCTGCTTCTCAGCGACTCTAAAGGGAATCTGTGAAACCGCTACCATCATTATTACAGCAACATAACCCAGACGTCAACTGAAAACTTCGCCATGTATCGCGCCTGAGCATCCTTGAGCAGTCTTCATATTTTTCTGCAGAAATGTGCAGATTTCATCTCCTGATTCAATTTTAATGACCGTCCGTAGCTAATGCTGCGCATTATGGGGCTATGTTTGTGCGGCACCAGAAGGTTAATGTATTTTTATTTCGTACTTAAAAATAATTCTAAAGCACCTGCCGTTGCTGCTCCTGTTACTATGGGATTAACACCTCTGTTGGGTTTTGTGTCATTCTCTTTAGATGTATTCATATTACCTAAAATTACTCTTTATTATGAATGGTTTACCGACCTACACTACCATTTGTGAAAATAGGAACATCCAGAAGAAATTATCAGGACCGCTCCAAAATCGGAGGATGAGTACAACAGTGGAACCATAATAATGAGTGATTAAAACCGCAGGGAGGTGGTGTGCAGATAATGCGAGTAGCGTCCTCTTAAAGATGACCGAAAAGATCAGTTTTGTGCAACGCTGTGTCAGTGCAGAACCATCAAACGAAGTGGAAACGTGGAAGGAAGTCCCGGTATGTTTCGTCGACGTCGAAGGACACACCATATCAGCATGTGAGTCAATTCAAACGAGCGACTGGACTCCGGGAAGGAGGCTTGTCGTACGTGACGTTTCGGCTCGTACAGGGCACACCACTACGACACTGACAAGTATGTGGAACCACTGGGTAGAAGAGGGTCATACACAACGACGAGCGGGTACAAGGTCATACCATGTGAGGAAGGAGTGGAACTATCGGAGTTTTGTCTTCCTAGCCGTTACGGATATATCAGCGACGTTCGCAGTGTTGGCTCGACTTTGGAGCGCTGCAACGGATGTGAACATTTCTCCGTCGACGCTTTGACGCAGACTGCTGAAGGATGAACTGGTGGCGTGCATGCCATTGCGTTGGCTCTCATTGACCAGAAACAAACGACCCCTCCCCCCTCTCTCAGGCATCAACGGGCAAGTATACGTCGTCACTGCCCTCCTCAGTGGCAAAATATAACGTGTCCCGCTTTGGCTCGACCTACAGTGATGGCAGCGCACGCATACGTTTTGGACGCTACCCTGATGAATGCAGTCGGACTGGAATATTGAGCGGCATAGCGGACAAAAGGAAAGTGTGTTTGTTGGTTTGGGGCTCCATTGGCTATACCACGCTATATCACCTCTTACGTCATTGAGAGCAATATTAACAGCAAATGCTACACCACAGAGGCCTGAGTCACTACTCCTCCTGCAGGCGGGCCCGCATGGCATGTATCAAGTGGAAAATGCCCTGCCACACGTGGCGAGGAATGTGCAAGCCTTCTTCGAAGAACGACACATACCACTGCTTACCTGGCCTGCACGTTCGCCGAACATGCCTGTCATATGCTCTGTCTGTTACTAGTTCATTCTGGTCTTCCCGCCGCCACTGACGTCGCTTTTTGGAGCTGCCTACAAACCGTATCGTAGTGAGTTGCACAGCAGCATATCCAGGCCCTCTTTGATCCATTGATTGAAACTGACTCTTCGACGATTGTATGAATGGGTGGAAAGAGGTGTTTCAAACTCTCAACCGAAATGCTTATGCCCACTCTTTTTAACCGTTCACATTCTGTTTTAAACTTCCCTGAGTTGAAGATGAAAGACACCGTTCTTAATTTTAAGGACACAGTGAAGTTTCTTGACCTAACCTTAGGAAACAGAAAAGACGGTCACTAAAAACCACTCAGTATTTTAAAATATCTTAGCCACAGTTCATGGGGAGCAGACTGGTTCTAGTTCTAGTTTCACAGGACCTTCGTGTGATCAAGGTTTGATAAAATGGATTCATAGTGTATGGATCTGCATGACGATCTTATTTGAAAATGTTGGACGTAGTGCACCATGAAAGAATTCTGCTGATCATCAGTGCACTTCGAACCAGCCTCATACCGAGCCTTTGCGCTGAGGCCAGTGATCCGCCGTTTCACATCTGTCGATGGCCTCCCACATTGCGCCGGGCCTATTGAACATAGCCCACGCCATATAAATCTGCATACCATAGTGTTGCGTGGTCATCGACGGCGAGGCTCTTTCATGTTCTATACCGACCGGCGAGCCCTTACGGGATTCGCAAGAAGGATTGTCTTTTGGAGATGGATATGGCTGGTTTTATGGTATTCCACCAAGAGTAGAGCGGTTTCGGCCTTGGCCCCTGCAGAGTCCCAGAATTATTTTAGAACTGACGAATTTTAAGAAAGAGTTAACTCCAGATATTACGTTTTAATGACTGTTTTTTTAACACTTTAGATAGCTATCACGGCTTGAAGTTATGTACACTAATGGTTCCCGAGAAGGGGACTCCCTAGGGCGTAAGTTGTCTTCCCTGACAGTGTATTCAGGATTCACCTTCCCCCTCTCACTATACTGTATTTTCCGCAGAGCTCCATGCGATCCTGAAGGTATTGGAGCAGATGAGGCATCTTCAGGGCAAACAGTTTTTCATCTGCTCCAATTGCCCTACAGTCGCTGCAGCACATGTACCCAGCTGAGAAAATGGTTCAGCTCATACACGACCAAACGTATGTCCTACAGCGGAGGTGAAGGAAGTGTCATTCTTGTTGGGAACCGGGGCACTCGGAAATTTGGGGGACATAACACAACAGGATGTGCCATTTCCCTGCCTGCTCTCATCTCGCTGGTGAGTCTCAGATCCATGGAATCGTGAGAGGAGGAGTGGTTGTCAGTGACATAAAATAAGCTGTGACTGGTGAAGAGACTGTCTGGTCATGGTGATCCTCACGTCAGTCACTCCGAAGGGATGAAGTGGCCCTGACCCGCTTTCTAACTGGGCATTGTCCCCTAACGCACGACGTTTTACTCCAGCGAGGGTTCCAACCAGTAAATGATGCCTTTGGTGTGTAAATCACTGTACGCCACATTTTAACTCACAAGGAGACCATTATATTTATCTTATGTGTAGTTCGTACCTCAAATATCGCTCTGCCAGAACAGTTCGAGGCAGCGCTCAAAAACTTTCAAGAAAATCAACGTTCAGGTGTTCTGAGAGTCTTCAATATTCAAAATCAACCACAGTATTTCCGTGGAACTTTGGCTCTGCGGTAGAGTGCTTGCCACCCTCTTGGGCAGACTGGCCGATACTAATTTTTAAACAAAGCTGGATGTCCTATGAGCATTTCCGTGAATCGTAAAAAAATCTGTAGCACTTGAGTCTGAATCACTGATACATGTTTATTTTTGTCATTCTTTTTCGTCTTATTTTCCGTTCAGTTCAAATAACTATGTCATTTAACAATAAAATTCATCAAACATGTGCTAATTAACACATACGTAAGTATCATTTGTTACGAACAATGAACGTCGCCTTATTTCCAATTATGTCTCACATACAGAAATCCAGTTTTCATTGCAGATATACTTATTTACCGATCTTTTACAAAACACAGTGAATAAAGATTGTTTACATTAAAAACATTTCACATTACATCTTTCACAAAAATTTTATGCTTCAGAGAAATGCTCATAGAACATTCACATTTGTTCAAAAATGTCCACCAGCTGGTAATCTAACCCAAGCCACACACATATCAAGCGAGCATTGTACCTCATAGCCACACGACTCATTGAAAAATTGAGCTGTCCTTAAGGTATCAAAGATGGCCGAAAAACTGCGAATCTGTAAGAATCTGTAAGAGTTGCATCGACATGCTCCGGGCGAGTGATTCGAGGGCGTGCTAGAAAGTAATTCCTCGGAATTTTTTATCCTGTTTTTAATATCGGCTGAAGTATTGCATGCCACGCATCTCACTCGGCCGATTTTCCCGCTTTGCTAACGCTAGTTGCAACCCTCTGCCGCTAGAAGGTTCCGAATTGTAGTGTGAAACATAACTATGTAGGTGCGTGAGAAACAGAGTGCTGTAATAGAGTTTCTAACCGCAGAAGAGTTCGTCCACTCATGGAGGACCCTCTCCTTCAGCATGGCAATGGCACACCACACACGAGTGCTGCGAAATCTGTAACAAGCCTACGCCATGAGTTCACTGTCACTGGCCATCCTCCATACAATCCCGATTTCGCCCCATCCGATATTCATCGTTTCCAAAACACGAAGAACGCCTTCGAGGACTCCACTTTGTTAGTGATGGAGTTGTGCAAGCAAAGGTGAGATTGTGGCTCCGTCAATGAAGTCAAACATTCTCCGGCGACAGTATCACCAAATTGTTATGACGCCGGGAAAGCGATTTTCAAGCAAAATGTCTCGCCTGCACGGGAATATACACTACTGGCCATTAAAATTGCTACATCACGAAGCTGACGTGCTACAGACGTGAAATTTAACCGACAGGTACGCCGTGCTGGATCCCAACGGCCTCGTATCACTAACAGTCGAGATGACAGGCATCTTAACCGCATGGCTGTAACGGTTCGTGCAGCCACGTCTCGATCCCTGAGTCAACAGATGGGGACGTTTTCAAGACAACAACCCTCTGCACGAACAGTTCGACGACGTTTGCAGCAGCATGGACTATCAGCTCTGAGACCACGGCTGCGGTTACCCTTGACATTGCATCACAGACAGGAGCGCCTGCGATGGTGTACTCAACGACGAACCTGGGTGCACGAATGGCAAAACGTAATTTTTTCGGATGAACTCAGGTTCTGTTTATAGCATCATGATGATCGCATCCGTGTTTGGCGACATAGCGGTGAACGCACATTGGAAGCGTGTATTCGTTCTCCATACTGGCGTATCACCCGGCGTGATGGTATGGAGTGCCATTGGTTACACGTCTCGGTCACCTCTTGTCCGCATTGACGGCACTTTGAACACTGGACGTTACTTTTCAGATGTGTTACGACCCGTGGCTCTACCCTTCATTCGATTCCTGCGAAATCTGACATTTCAGCAGGATAATGCACGACCTCTTGTTGCAGGTCCTGTACGGGCCTTTCTGCATACAGGAAATGTTCGACTGCTGCCCTGGCCAGCACATTCTCCAGATCTCTCACCAATTGAAAACGTCTGGTCAATGGTAGACGAGCAACTGGCTCGTCACAATACGCCAGTCACTACTCCTGATGAACTGTGGTATTGTGTTGAAGCTGCATAGGCAGCTGTACCTGTACACGCCATCCAAGCTCTGTTTGACTCAATGCCCAGGCGTATCAAGGCCGTTATTACGGCCAGAGGTGGTTCTTCTGGTAACTGATTTCTCAGAATCTATGCAGCCAAACTGCGTGAAAATGTAATGACTTGTCAGTTCTAGTATAATATATATGTCCAATGAATACCCATTTATCATCTGCATTTCTTCTTGGTGTAGCAATTTTAATGGCCAGCAGTGTACTTAATGGATCTACAGGTACAGATTTTAGACGAATGGTTGACGACATAAGGAAGTTTGGGTCTGGCCGTAAGTCGTGCACGGGTAGCCAGATGGTAAGCCGACCGCTCGCGATTAGCGGGAAATCCGGGTTCGAGTCCCGCTCCGGCACAAATTTTCACTGTCGTCATTCCATTCTATAGCTGATTGTTGTCCATATTTGCAATTAAGAGTGCGGTTAATGTATTTATCCGCTCCTGTCGCCTTATCCATGTTGGGGCAAATAAAAGTCCAGGACAGAAAGAAACACTCCAGAGGAAAGGAAATACAGTACTAACATCACTGTAGAAGACGTTGAAAGTGACCACCACTTATCCCTTGGCACTTTTGGGTCCTACTCAGCAAATTGCTGAAGGCGGATCGAAATTTGGCTGCTGGAATTGCCGCAGTTTCATCCGAAATGTTCTCCTGTAGGTCTTGAAGACTGTGAGGGTTGTTGCGATACACCGTAGGCTTGAGGGCTCTCCACGAAAAGTAATCGCATACTGACATACCATATGACCTGGGAGGCCGGCTGTAGCCGCGACCAGACTTACCTCTGCTAGCAATTCTGTCAGGCGTGAATATTGTGTAAATGTGCTCCAAGGTTCGTCCGGCTGTATGCTCCATCCCGTTGGAAGTAATTGCAGGTCCTTTCCTCCTCCGTTAAAGCTTCCACTCGCCCGGCCCACTTTTTCTTTTGCCCCACCATGTATTTTAGTTCGGGGTGAAAGACTTTGCCGTCTTGCGCCGTCACCACCATATCATCATCATCATCATCATCATCATCATTGATTCTGTGCCACGCCGTCTAGAAGCTTTGATTGCCGCACGTGGCAACATCACTCTGTACTGAATTCTCATAGTAAAAGTGCATGTTCTACTCATTCGTTATTGTTATGTCCATAATCTGTAGAATAAATTTCATTCACGTATCTAAATGGTTCAAATGGCTCTGAACACTATGGGACTTAACTTCTGAGGTCATCAGTCCCCTAGAACTTAGAACTACTTAAACCTAACTAACCTAAGGACATCACACAAATCCATGCCAGAGGCAGGATTCGAACCTGCGACCGTAGCGGTCGCGCGGTTCCAGACTGTAGCGCCTAGAACCGCTCGTCCACTCCGGCCGGCCATTCACGTATCTCGTTCTTTGTGCAGCAATTTTCACAAACAGTAGCTTAGTTTTAAATTTACTTTATTGTTATTTTATTTTATTCGTGGCTTTGGTACACGATCCACTCAATCAGCCTCCGATGCACGATATGTTAGAAATTAAATCAAAAGACATGTAAGAGCGCGCGCGCGCACACACATAAAACCACACGCACGCACACACACACACACACACCGACTTTTTCTTGAATTCATCGTTGAGTTTTATCTGTACTAGTAGGAAATAGTGCAACGTCATCAGCGAAACGAAGATGATTCGTATATGTTCAATTAACTCGTCTTTGTCTTCTTAGCTTTTGAATCTGAAAGCTTAATCGAAGACTGCTGAGAACGTAATGTAATTAACAAAGAAACGAGTCCACGGAATACTCCACTCCCACGACTGTCACGCGCAGTTGCAGTTCAAGTTGGTAATCTACTGAGTCTGAGGACTTCCACGTTCCACTGAGTTAATTCATCAGAGACGGCGCACACTGCCAAGACGGGCGTCGGGCCGTTTCTCGGGAAATAATTCAGATGTTATTCAACTGAAACGGAAGGCAACAGGAAAAAAGACAAGTATTGTGGCACCTGTCCAAACTTCACAGCGGTTTACAGCCGTTTGTACGTCAACCGGCTAAGGCCACATATCACGTCTTTGAGTCTGCTCCTGACCTCAAAAAGGAAACTTGTGAATGTTCCCCCCTCGCCCCCCCCCCCCCCCTTCTACACCAAGCCAGAAGCGTTTGGAGAGGCCCACTGCAAGGCACTTGGAAATCGGGTTTCCCTTGTGCCTTTCGTTTTTGGTCTGAAATTCCATTCTCACTGTCAGGAGCGGTGGGGAGGAAAAAATGAAAGCGAAGCGAGACCGGCTGGAGAGTGCAGGTGTTCAGGTGGGGCGGCGAGTGTGTGTGACTTACGGAGCCGCACAATCACCGCAGCGGCAGGCGGCCACGCTGCGGACCGACTGCCGTTCACCTGCGTGTGCACAAAGCGGCCGGACGAGAACACGGAGGGGGGGACGGGCGCATTCTGCGTGTTTCCACGCAGGGCTCGGGGAAACAGGTGCACAACATGTGAGAACCAGCGGAATAATACTTGCAGTCGGAGGAGGAGGATCGGAAAGGCATGCATAAACTGGATGCAAAAGTCAGTCCGAGACCGATTGCTATTAAAGGAGCTGGCCTTAACGCTGCCACCACAATATCCTTATTGCCCAAGTCAATATCACTTATTTCCCTATAGAGAGGTCCTCTGAAATTTCCTGGCAGGTTAAAGCTGTGTGCCGGATCTGCATTCATACGCGAAACCTCACCCATGTGGGCGATTCACCTACCACTTTTTTCTATGTACACAACTTTTGGTCTACGCACTGTCGTACAAACGGCACTTGAAATTACGTAAAAGAAGCAAATGACAGAGGCAAGATTTGCAAGAATGTAAATTTTCACTTCTGCAATGAAAAAGTTGCTACTACCTCTCATCGAACAATACTTTAAAGCATTCACGAAAGAGGAACTAACATCAAGTATATTGTCACGTAGAAGAAGGTGTAATTTGATGAATAACGAACACTAACTTTACTTAACGAAGGTTTATTCAGCACTTGCAAATACAAGAGCGCGAAGTGAACTGCCTCCGGCTAGAACACATACAGTATATATACAGGTACAGAACATTCCAGCACAATGACTCTTGACACCTGTGGACACTTACAGAATGCACTCGAACCGAATATAGAAATTAAAATTGTACAGTCCAGATGAGTTTTGAACTCACGACCCTGCATCCAACAGTTCAGAATCATGATCACTACACCAGAGTGCTAGTCAGCTTCTTCTGCGACAATATTTTATTTATGAGGGCTCTGCGGAAAGTAAGATCCGATTGGTCGTAAAATGAAAACCACAGTGAATATTCCATGAAGCTTTGCACAGATGTGTTGGACAATGTCTCTAGTATGCACGTCGACCACGTCACGTCGCCCTTGTCAGTTCTGAGCGCACAGTGATTTAAGCATGTCTATAAAATAGTGTCTCCCGTCAAGCACGAATTCCTGTGAGAGATTTCTCCTGAAATCATGCAGCCCACACAACGTAACTGTTGTGCATTTCCTCCTTCATGACAGTTCTCTGCTGCACACTGCATGGGCTACGAGGACACTCCTGCAATGTTTTCGATGAGGAATGTTTGACCGCCCACCATACTGCCCGGACTTGGCCTCTCTGATTTTCATCTGTGCTCACATGTACCACTGCCTATGAAGACAACATTTTAATACAGACAACAAGCTACAGATCAGCGCAGAGAATTGGCAGAAAGCGCAGGCGGCTGCCTTCTATGACGAGGGTACTAGAACGTTGGTACAATGCTACGACAAACGTCTCAGTTTGAGCAGCAACTACGTAGAGAAGTAACTCAAACAAAACATTTCTGATTTTAACTCTGGTCTCCATTTCATGACCGATTGGACCTTACTTTCCGAATAGTCCTCGTATTTATTTATTGGCTTTTGGTTTCATGACCGTACAGCCAACCATAGCTAATACATGTCCCAGTCACGTAAATATGACCACTGCCTACGTTCGATATCAACGTGCAACAACAACTCACAAACGGCAGATAGCAGCACAAGCAGTGGAGGGTATATAAAGCATGTAGGGGGGACGCAGGAAACAGTGCAGCAGTTACCGTAATGAGCGATTTATCAGACATCCAAAAGGGCATGACCATTGGAGTTAGGACTAAAGATGCAAGTGTTTGGGTATCGCCGTGGTTGAAATATACCGTGCATGCCAAAATTGTGCTATTTAAAACTTTCGCCGAGGCAACTGCGGTTTACGGCAGGCCATAGATGACGGGGATGAGCGACGGCAGCGAAGATATGGCACTGTTAAGTAACTGGCTGCCCAAATGAACCAAGCGGCTATCAACAGTGTCTCCTCCACGATTGTTCGGATTCCCATGGCGTTTATGTCTGAAAGCAAACACGCTGCAACCAGGACGGAGCGTTATGGTCTTGTAAATGTTTTCGTGATGTTCCCTGTGTCAGGAGTAGTCAACCTGCCACCTACTTTTGTATCTCTGTTGGTAGTAAAATTTCCTCCCGCTCTTCGACTGCACAGCAATGGAAATTTATAAACTAGGGAAGTAATTTACTTTATATAATTTATAAAGAAGAATTATAGCAAGATAAAGCATTTAATAACAATTGATTACCAAATACTTCATGTCAAAAATTTTTGAAAACCTGATGAAAGTGTTTTTAAAACCCCTACAGCCTAGCGCCCAATAGTGGGTGGTAGGGACGAACTTGACTATCACTGCCCTAGCTGATCTCGTCATTCTGGAAAGCACAGTGCATCAGTCCTTGGGGACCAGCTCCATCCCTACAAGTAGTTTGTTTTTTCTTTGGCTTGATGGTACCTACCAGCAGGACAATGAAAGGTGTCACACAGCTCGCAGAGTCCGCACATGGTTCGAAGAGTGCCAGGGCGAGTTTTACGTACTCCGTTAGCCACCAAACTCCCCGGATTTAAACAAAATTGAGAATCTGTAGGACCACCTCGATCAGGCTGTTCGCACTGTCGATCCTCGACCGAGAAACATAGCGCAGTTGCCCACGGCATTGGAGTCGGTATGGCTGCATATCCCAGTCGCTACCTTCCAGAAACTCACTGACTCTCTCTGTACACGTCTCTCACTGCAAAAGGTGGTTATATAGGCTTTTGACAAGTGGTCACACTAACGTAAATGGAGAATGTACATATTAGTAAAAACTGTCAAGTGTCTACAAATTTAAATCTATTTGTAGCAAAAGTAGCATAACTTTTATAAAATTAGTGTCTATACATTACGCCTATTTATGTACAAAATTTATTAAAGTCAGTAACAACAAGAGGTTTATTACTTATAACTAAACAAAATGTGTGCAAGTACATTTCACTTTATTTTGTATGATGTGAGGTCCGCCAGTTATGCAAAACACCGTTTTTTCTAAGTACCCAAACATGTTTCAGCACCACTTTGCCATCATCAGTAGGTTTCCATTTTATTTATTCTGTAATGTGAACATTTTTATTAAATTATTACAAAATTATGTGGATGTTTAGTTCAAATAATAGTTCGTTTCTTTCTGTTAATACCTTTACACATGGTGTGCACGATTTTTCCAGATCACTTGTATATTATTTACTACAGGTAGCTTGTCATCTGCAAACAAACGACGTTGATGAGAAATCTTACTAGGAGTTAACCTATCATCTAGAATGTAATTTAGTTTCTCGCGATATTTCGCGCCTATATTCGGTTTTACTTACGTTTTTCGTGTGGTTAGCCCTTTTTTCTCCGCATCATGATGAGATGTCGTGATGCACACGTAAATATAGCACTTATTTTCCACAAATAAGGTCGTAAAAATCTTTTCACTTCACCAAAACACAGCGTGATTGCGGTTTGTTGTGTGTCCCAGCCCAGTCAATGTTAATTTGTTCACCCGAGTTCGGCGCCAAATTCGAATTTTGTTCACTGTTTCCTGTACGCTTCTTAGCTGTTTCTGTCGTCTTTTACATGGTGTTCCTTTTGGGTGTAAATGGCGAGTCTTTGCAGATTGTAGTGTATCCATTTTTCGTGTGTGTGTGTGTGTGTGTGTGTGTGTGTGTGTGTGTGTGTGTGTGTGTGTAGACTTTATCTGTTTGTGTTGTCTTTTTTGTAAAGTTCCTTTAACGTGTTAAATATTGTGCCCTTGCAGAATGTAGTATATTCATTTCAGACCTGTTTTCCTTCTGGTATTGCCTTCTGTATGTGTAAGTTCTCCTCAATAGTCAATTTGCTGTATAGGCTGTGGTTGGGTTTTAGTATTCGTAAGTCTTTTTTCTATTGTGGTTGGGTGGTGACTGTGGGCTACAAAGTGGTCAGCAAATATGCTATGGGAGCTGTTGCTTTTTAAAGCTCTGTGATGTTCAGAATATCTGGTTTTGAAATCATGCACACCAAGTGTAAAGGTATTAAAAAAAGGAAGGAACTATTGTTTGAACTAAACATCCACATAATTTTGTAAGAACATAATAAAAATGTTCACATTACAGAATAAATAAAACGGAAACCCACTGATGATGGCACAGTGGTGCTGAAACATGTTTGGGTACTGAGAAAAAACGGTGTTTTGCATAACTGGCGGACCTCACATCCTACAATTTTAACTGCAAACACGGTCAACACAAGGAGCTGCAAATCCAAATGATGAAATTTCACTTTATGTTTCTTCTGGTGTACTGGGTAATTCGGGGCTGTCCTCCAGGCAATGCAATCCTTCGTTTCCGCTCTGCCCACACAGATTGGCCGCTCTCGTGGATGGTAACGTGTTGCCGAACTCCTCTTATCCCATACCCCACTCGCCGGATCTAGAGTTTGACGCATATGATTATACAGACACTCCAGATTCCTTGAGAGCTATGTGTGTGAGTGTATACACCCTAACGTCTGTTGTTTCCAACAGAGTGGTAAAGCAGTGGAGGCCTTCGTACCCCATACCACTCAGTTGATTTCCTGCCTTTTCGGAACATCCTTATACTATACTGTTCATGCCTTCTTCATCTCCGAAAGTGCAAAGAACGTTGTCGGTCAGTCTCAGGCGACATAAATGTTGTTTAAAACGACCATGAATGAATTTCATTCATCGCTGTATAAGAGCCTCTTGACACCGTGTGATTCATATACTAAAGCGTTGGTGAGTGTATCGCTCTATAACATTTCTCTTTGTTGTTGGTTTGTCTGCTCCACTCCTCATCCCACCTCAAACTAATGCTTTATTGTCTATGTCTTCTTCTTCTTCTTCTCTACAAGTACTGTTGGTCACTTTCAGGCGATGTAAATGTTTTTTGAAACGACCGTGATTGAATTTCGTTCCTGCAGTGGTTGTATGAAAACCTATTGATAGTATGTGCTACATATACCAATGTTTTGACGGGATCACAGGGTGTATCGCTCTACAACTTTCCCCTTTGTCGTTGGTTCATCTGTTCCTTTCCTCATCCCACGTCATTAGAATCGTCCTTTTAAGTCATTGCAAAAGTCTATGTGCAATACCTTTCGATGCCTTGTTTAGTGAGTTGGTCGGCCTATTCGTTGCCTTTGTGGCCATTGACCGGGATTAATATTATTTCTCTTTGCTGACTCTGTAGCCTACTGACTTGCTGTTTTACGATTAGGTTGTTTTGACGCTGCGTAAAATGGTTATTCAAGATCATGACTGTATGCTCAGAAGTCGGTTCGGAGAACCCCCTGCGCAAAGTGGTGCGCGCTACAGCTCTACCGTATCCCTCGCACAAATCAAAGTGAACTATCTGAATGATACCCCTGATAACCTTTTAGAGCATCCCAAAATACTATATACAAATGCTGCAAAAAAGGCAAATGGGATCGGATGTGCTTTCATAGAACAGACAACACAAGCTTAGGAATGATATATATTATCCGTAGAAATGACTATTACGACGGCAGGGCTAGTAAGCATTTTAGAAGCAGTTAAGAAAGGAGGAAACTGCTTTGAAGGCACTAAGTGTTTTTATGTTAACATATACTTACTTCCGTACCTAGACCTTGTAAATCATGCACTACGTCAATTGTCACTTTCCTATGCATTGTACTCCTGATGTTCCCGTCCAGTTCAATACATTCAGGCTACTGCATCTTTCTTTACATCGTCTTCCCATCTATTTCTTGCCCCGCCTTTTCGTTATAATGTGGGCAATGAAAGCTAACTTAGAAAGCTGCGTCTCTGATATACGGATTACGTTCGAGTATTCTGCTCTTTTGCCTGGTTCATGATCTCATGAAATTCAGTGTTGTTCTCCCAGTATCTCCGTTTCTCGCCAGGCGTAAGCTATCTCATCGCCTGTCTTTCAAACATCAGCTTTTGCATCTCCCTTTTATTTAGTGTCCAGCTTTCATTTTTGCATCCCTTTTAGTTAGTGTCCAGCTTTCTGGACCACAGAGGACAACGGGGCACATAACGGCATTTCAGATCTTCATTTTCGCAGAGTATGGTATCGCTTTAAACTTGAACGTGTCTCTCAGGACATCTGGGGCCAGCAGAAATTCTTTCATTTGCATCTGATAACAATAATTGTGCCAACTTCTCACACATCGGCAGACGCCGAGCCGAGCGTTTGCGCCAGCAACGGTAGCAGCAACAGCAGCAGCAGTTGTCTTATGCACAGTAATTTAATTCAGTTTCTGGTTTTTTTTCACTTGCTTCTGCAAAGAAGTGAACTATACCTGCGTATTTTACTGTGTAGACTAGTGGTTAGCAAATTATTCAAAGTTTTCGTTCACGCGCGCTCAGAATATCTGACATGCCAGATACTGTTCTGCACGTTCGGACGTGCTATTCCACGCTATGACGTCAGAAACTCGGCACGCTCAACGCTCAACGTTGCACGTTCCGTGTGCCGACGGCTTTAGCAGCAGCTAGGAAGCGCTACCCAGTGTTGATCATAACTCTGAGCCAGCACAGGGTCAGCCAGCGGCCGACTTTCCTGCCCAGTCCGGAGAAGTGCAGAGGGTGAATATGCTTGTTGGTGAGAGCTCCAATGTTAGGCGGTTGATATGAGCCACTCACGGAAATACAAGGTGTACAACTTTGCTTCCGCCGTTTGCCGATAGGTGGTGACAACGGTAAGTAGCGGTCTAAAGAAACAGATCGCAGACGTCAGGCAGTTAGCTTGGATCTCGGTCAACATAACCTCATTGAAACATTAGTCGATTTGTGTCTGCATCATAAAGTTGTTCTTGATTGAAAATGTCAGTTTACGAGCCTAATTCTCGTCATTTGCGAGAGGTGTCACAATTTTGTTTCAGTATGAAGAAAACAGCGTCTGAGTCTCATCCAATGCTCTCAAGTACGTATGGTAAAGCAGCACTCCGTCTTCAGGCCACAAGTGGCCCATTGGGACCATCCTCAGTTGAGGATGCGGATAGGAGGGGCGTGTGGTCAGCACACCGCTCTCCCGGTCGTTATGATGGTTTTCTTTGACCGGAGCCGCTACTATTCGGTCGAGTAGTTCCTCAATTGGCATCACGAGGCTGAGTACACCCCGAAAAATGGCAACAGCGCATGGCGGCTGGATGGTCACCCATCCAAGTGCCGGCCACGCCCGACAGCGCTTAACTTCGGTAATCTCACTGGAAAGTACGTATGGTAAGGACGCTCTTAATGAAAGAACATGCCGTGAGTGGTTTCAACGCTTCAAGAACGGTGATTTTAACGTCGTAGACCGGCTTAGTCGTGGAAGAGAGAATGTTTTCGAAGATGCAGACTTGGAGACATTGCTGAGTGAAGTCTCGCATCAAACTCAAGAAGAACTGGCACGATTAGTGGGAGAGACACAGCAAGCCATTTCAAAACGTCTCAAGGCTATGGGTATGATTCAGAAAGAAGGAACTTCGGTCCAGTGTGAGCTGAAACCAAGAGACGTTGAACGGCGTTTGTGTGTTAATGAACAGTTGCTTCAGAGGCAAAAACGGAAAGGATTTCTGCTTCACTTTGTGACCGGGAAAGAAAAATGGGCTCATTACCATAACCTCAAACGCAAAAAATCATGAAGACATCCCGGCCATGCTTCCACGACGACGCTCAGACCGGATATTCACGGCCCCAAGATCATGCTCTGCATTTGATGGGTCCAGCTCGGCGTCGTGTACTATGATGTGTTAAAACCAAGTGAAACAATCACAGGTGCTCGTTATCGAACGCAGTTAATGCGTTTGAGCAGAGCATTAAAAGACAAACGGCCGCAATACAGCGAGAGGCACGATAAAGTGACTTTGCAGCACAACAACACTCGACCCTAAGCTGCAAAAGAGGTCAAAACGTACTTGGAAACGTTAACATGGGAAGTCCTACCCCACCCGCCGTATTCTCCAGACATTGCTCCATCTGAATATCAGCTGTTTAAATCAATAGCGCATGGCCTGGTTGACCAGCACTTCCGATCTCATGAAGAAGTCACAAATTGGATCGATTCGTGGATCGCTTCAAAAGATGAACAATTTTTTCGATGCGGGATTCGTACATCGCTCGAAAAATGGGAGAAAGTAGTGGCCAGCGATGCAAAAGTTATAAACCTTGTAGCAGGCCAGGCGGGAAAGAACGCCAGTGTGCACCCGGTATGTTTGCCGGGGGGGGGGGGGGGGGGGTCTCGTCCATGATGAGGAAGAGGACCTGCCGGCGGCTATCGAGCGCACTGTGCACAACCCGCTGCATGTAGTGGCACGTGTCGGCACGAATGACGCCTGCCACTTGGTTTCTGAGGCCATCTTCGACCCCTGTCGGCGAATGACTGGTTCGCTGAAGGCAATTATGAGTAGCATCGCACGGGGGATGCAGACTAAGCTGTCTATTTGTAGCATCGTACTCAGTATTGATAGAGGTCCTCTGGTTTGGGGTAAAGTCTAAACAAGAGGCCCAGACGACTCTGCGACAATATCGGATGCGGATTCCTCGACCTTAATAGGTCAGGCGTGCACCACACGCAGGAAGTGGCTACGACGGTAGTGGATCGCGTGTGGCATGCAAATGGAGCTTCTTTGAGTTAAGAGAGACCATCTCTTGGGATCAAAGACGATTTGCCTGGAATTAGCCACAATGCCCTCAGAGAATGTTCGTCGTCGCACATCTGAGATAGAAAAGGTTAATATGATTTAAGTAAATTACAGGAGCATCCACAGAAAGGAACAATTTGTATCGATAACTGAATGTTATAATGAACAGAAAGATGGTAGAAACCGGACGTTAATGACAACGAAATCCTAAGTTCAGATTGGAACATTTATCGTAAGGATAGGTTAGTCGCCAATGGTGGCGGCGCGTTTATTGGAGTAACGAATCGATAAAATCTAGCGAGGTCAATACGAATTCCCATTGTGAATTAATCTGGGTGAAGGTAAGTATCAAAGATCGCTCAAAAATGGTAACTGGGTGCTTTTATAGACCGCCTGGTTCAGGAACTCTGGTGGTAGAGCGTTTCAGACAGTACTTGCAGAATACCGTTAGTAATTTTCCTGATCACGCCGTTGTAATAGAGAACAACTTGCTAGGTATAGATTGAGAGTGTCATACTAACATAACTGGTACAGGGATACGGTGTGGCATTGTTCTGGATGTCTTGTTCGAAATTTGCTTTGAGCAGGCAGTTAGAAACTAAAACTAACGTTTTAGACCTCCTTGCAGCGAACATACCTGAACTTATCGAATCAGTTAACGTAGAGCGATCATAAGGCTATAATAACATCTATGAGAAAGGGTCTTACAAAGACTGTTAAGGAAGATAGGAAGATATTTTTGCTTAGCACGACCGACAGAATACAAATTGCAGAGTATCTGAGCTGTCAGCATCAAATATTAGGTGATGAGGACAAAGATGTGGAAAACAAATGGAAAAAAATTCAAAGGCATCGTGCAATATGTCCTGGACAAGTATGTTCCATTAAGGTTCTAAGGAATGGGAAAGACCCACCATGGTTTAATTGCCGTGTTTAAAAACTGTTACGAAAACAAAGAGAACTTCATCTCAGATTGAAGAGAAGCAAAAATCTAGCTGACAAACAAAAGCTGAACGAAGCAAAAATGAGCGTAAGGAGAGCAATGAAAAAAGCATTCAAGGACTTTGAAAGTAAAACTTCGTCAAACCGATCTAAGTAAAAACTCTAAGTTTTAGTCGTATGTAAAATCAGTAAGTGGGTCAAAATTATCTATATTCATTCACTCAGTCGACTACAGGTCACCGAAGTGCCGTCAAATTGAAAGACCGGTACCCGGCGAACGGCCTGCCCGACGGAGGGCCGCAGCCATACGATTAAATAAATAAATAAATTAATATAATCTCATTTTCTTTCCTCGAACATATTAGTACCAAATCCTTTGTAAATAATGCTGCCTCCACTACATGAAATTCATTCACGGTCGTTTTAAACGACTGACCGACAACGCCCTTTATACTTTCGGAGATTAAGAAGGCATGAACTGTATAGCATAAGGATGTTCCGAAAAGACAGGATAGATGGGAAACTAAATCAACTGAGTGATATGGGGTACGAAGGCCTCCACAACATTACCACTCTGTTGGAAACAACAGACGCTAGGGTGAATAAACTCACACATATATTCTTTTCAAACCAAGTATATTGCCAGACTGTCCAACACACACTACTGCTTCTCTCTTAAAAAGAAGTAACCTCTCTGACCAAAGAATATAATATTAGAGACGTTGAATACATTTATCAAATTCGCAGATTCATCAAAATTATGGCCAAAACTTCTTGGAAATCGACGTGGCAAATAGTACAGATCCGTTTCAAATTAGTTCTTCAGGTACACTATACTGTCGAAGGGCAGACCACGTGAGATAACATGGTACATCTAGGTCTACATACATACTTCGCAAGCCACCGTATGCTGCGTGGTAGAGGGTACCCTGTACCACTACTAGCCATTTTCCTTCCCGTTCCACTCGCAAACAGAGGAGGGAAAAGCGACTGTCTATATGTCTCCGTACGGGACCTCATGAGTCCAACCTTATCTTCGTAGTCCTTACCCAATCTATGCTTGCAGCAGTAGAATGGTTCAGCAGTCAGCCTCAAATACAGGTTCCCTAAACTTGCTCAATAGTGCTCCTCGAAAAGAACGCCGCCTTCCCTCCAGTGATTCCTTGCGTGTTCTTCGAACCTACCGTAACAGATATAGCAGACCGCCTTTGAACTGCTTCGATGTCTTTCTTTAATTCGGTCTGATGCAGAGCCCAAACACTCGAACAGTACTCAACAATGGTTCGCACTAATGTCCTAAATTCAGTCTCGTTTGCAGATGAACCACTCTTTCCTAAAATTCTTCCAATAACCGAAATCGGCTATTCGCCTCCCCTACTGCAATCCTTACATGCTCACTCTATTTCATACTGCTTTGTAACTTTACTGCTAGATACTTAATCGACATGACTGTGTCAAACAACACACTGATAATGCTGTAGTCTAACATTATAGGTTTCTTTCTCCTACTCATCTGCATTAATTTATATTTTTCTGGTATTAGAGCCAGCTACAATTCATCACACCGCTAGAAATTTTGTCTGAGTCAACTTATGTCCCCCTACAATCATTCAACTTCTACACCTTGACGTACACCACATCATCAGCAAACAACCGCAGATTGCTGCCCAACCTGCCGGACAAATCATTTATGCATATAGAGAATAATAGCGGTCCTGTCACACTTCCCTGGGGCATTCATGATGATACCCTTGTCTCTGATGACCGGTCGCCGTCGAGAACAACGTACTGGGTTAAGAAGTCTTCGAGCCACTCACATTTCTGGGAATCTATACCGTATGCATGAGCTTTCATTGACAATTGGCAATGGGATGCCATGTCAAATATTTTACAGAAATCTAGGAATATGGATCCGCCTGTTCCCCTTCATCCAGCGTTCGCAGGATCTCATGTGAGAAAAGAGTAAGCTAAGTTTCTTACGAGCGATGGTTTCCAAAACCGTACTCGGTAATCGATCTTTTGCGGGTCCAGGAAAGAGAAGTGATGCGCTTAGCTGCCCACAGTGTTTCTCAGTGAGCAAGCGAGTTGTATGAATAGCATCGTGGTCCAAGACTTTTCACAAAAACATACTGATTGGTGGTAAAACTGACAAGCTTGTGTTTTCTGCAGTCTACTATCTCCAGCACAGAAAGGAAAACTGCTGGTGGCTTTTTCAGTACACCTGATCTAAAGCTATAATGCAGTCGCTTGCACTGCGTGTGGCGGATACAACAATGCGGGGAGTGGCGGTCCCGCCGATGCGTGCCCCGTGCGGTTCTGTGAAGGCCGTCGGTGCCTTTGAAGCTTCCTGTCGGGGCGGGGGGGGGGGGGGGGGGGGAGGGGCGAGCGGCGGCCGCGATTCGCGAATACCGGCGGGAGGACAGCACTCACGCACGAAAACCAAGCCTGCCGCATCGGCTCACAAATACTCTGAATGCTAGCCCGATAGACGGTACATTGTACCACTACTGGTCATTTCCTTTCCTGTTCCACTCACACATGGAGCGCGGGAAGAAACAAGTCTCTCTAGTCCCCGTACGGGACCCGGTTTCTCTTGTTTTCGCAGTCCATACTAGGGCTGTTGATAAATATCAATACATCGCTGTTTTCAAAAAATATCAATTAATAGCTGCTGTATTTTTCTCTCGATATAACGCTATATCGATATCAAAATGGCAATATTGAGAACCAATTTTATTATTTTATTTTTTTTCCACAATTTTCGGTATTTGAAGTTGTTTTTTTGAATCTCTAGTAGAACATAATTTCATTTTCCGTGTGTGAAGGAGTCTTATTACTTTTTGAGTTTCCATCATGTCCAATCTTTCTCTTTGACCGTGTGAAGCAAGTATATGTGGCACGAAAGATGCAGTCGGACAGCACTGGTGGGTGGCGGTGTGTATGGAATAACAAGATTTTCGATGTGAAGAAGAAGCAGCACACCAGTTGCGTTAAAAACCAATTCTAATGCAACTTGTGTGCTGTTTTATCACACGGGCATTCTTCAAAAACAGCTGCTGAAAATGATGAACGAAAATCTAAATGACAGGGTTGGTCCTTGCGGAAGGTGGAGTCGTGAGAGGAGAAATGCTGACATAATCAGAGCTCGGCACTGCCAGCAGAAACTGCAACGTTTAGCTCCACCACGCAATTTTGACACTACAACTGCTAGGTCTCCAGCGTTGGCAGAAAATAAAAAGAGGGAAGTCGACATGAAGTGTTCCATACAAATCCCATACGTAACGAAACAGAACGAGGGACCCGTCGCACACCTTTTATTGTGCCACTTAGATGCAGTTACCATTGATAGCAAAGTGGTTCAAATGGCTCTAAGCACTATGGGACTTAACATCTGAGGTCATCAGTCCCCTAGAACTTAGAACTACTTAAACCTAACTAACCTAAGGTCATCACACGCATCCACGCCCGAGGCAGGATTCGTACCAGCGACCGTAGCAGGCGCGCAGTTCCGGACGGAAGCGCCTAGAACCGCTCGTCCACAGCGGCCGGCTGTTAGCAAAGTGCTTATCGCCAAGCGTGAACGTGCATCGTTTTCCTTTCAATTCTTGCCCTATGGGGGATAGGCAGGCTGCTAGCTTGTTGATGCACAGAACATCTAATAATAAATGAATACTTAAACATACAGCTCTAAAACTAGCAGTATATTGACAATGTACAGCTGATATTTTTATGGGCAGGTACGCAGTATTTCCTTTGTCAATATATCGATATATATTAACATTATTTCGATATGTCTGTAATCTATACCGATTTTACATATCGATATGTCGAATTCAAAATGGTTCAAATGGCTCTGAGAACTATGGGACTTAACATCTGTGGTCATCAGTCCCCTAGAACTTAGTACTACTTAAACCTAACTAACCTAAGGACATCACACGCATCCACGCCCGAGGCAGGATTCGAACCTGTGAACGTAGCGGTGACGCGGTTCCACACTAAAGCGCCTAAACCACACGGCCACAACTGCCGGCCTATATCGAATTCCCGGTGTTATTAAAAATATTAACAGTTCTAGTCCTTACGCGAGATGTTTGTTCGTGGCAACAGCATTGTTCCGCAGTCTGTCGCAAATGCCCGTTCTCCACACTCTCTGAATAGTGGTTCGCGAAAGGAACGCCCTTTTGCCTCCACAATTCCCGTATGCGTTCACGGGCATACACGCAATACTCGTGTGTTAGTCGAGCCTGCCGGTAAGAGTCTAGCGACATACCTCTGAATTTAATTCGAACACTCGAGCCGTACTCAAGAATGGCTCGCACAGTTGTTCTATACATCTTCTCCTTGATAGATGACCTACGCTTTCCTTCAATTCTTCCAGTAAACTGAAATCGACCATTCGTCTTCCCTACCACCGGCCTTACGTTTTCGTTCCTATTTCATATCGTTTTCCAGTGTCCTGCCCATAAATTCAATTGACGTGACTGTCAGGCAGAAACAGAAAAATGAGAGTAAAAATCAAGTTTATTCTCTTAACATACAAGTTAAATCAACGATTTATCGCACACACCATTACTGTATTCGAGCACTGCAGCAACGTGTTTCCTATTCAGCTGAATTAACTTCTACTTCACTATATTTAGAGCAATTCGCCTTCCATCACACAAAATAGAAATTCTGTCCAACTCACGCTATATCTTTCCACTGTCACTCAAAGACAACATCCTCCATAAACTGAAGCATTATCAGCAAATAGTCGCAGGTTGCTTCTCGCCCTGTCTGTCAGATCTTTTATGTACATAGAACAAGAGCGGGCCTATCACACTTTCCTGGGATACTCCTAACGACACCCTTGCCCTTGATGAACACTTGCTGTCCAGGGCAACGTACGGGCTTCCGTTACTTAGAAGCTTTCGGGTCAGTCATATGTGTACGAACCTATTCCGTATGTTCGGACCTTC
The DNA here is from genome assembly GCF_021461385.2 of Schistocerca piceifrons. NCBI lineage: Eukaryota > Metazoa > Arthropoda > Insecta > Orthoptera > Acrididae > Schistocerca > Schistocerca piceifrons. Next base: position 458,058,252 of record NC_060141.1, read on the forward strand.
GTTAACAGTCTGCAGTAGCGCACGAATCAAGTTACACGCGAGCGATACTTTCTAAATTTATGCTTATCTGTGGACAGACGGTTTTTTGTCTCAACGAAATTTATTATATTCGAATTTGCAGTATGAGCAGGAATTCTGATTGAGGATATTGGTTTTTCGGATCTGTTCTTTTACCTTAAAAGCATTCACAATTGCGAATAAGGACAACCATCTGCTGTATAATTGAATGAAGTCAGTGAAAATTTGTGCCGGACCGGGACTCGAACCCAGGTCTTCTGCTTATCGCGAGCAGTCGTCTTGCCCTTTTTTTCATTTTGTTCGGTACTGTTCGTTGCGTTTGGTCGGGGCGGTCGTCAGATGACATCCGTTCAAGTTCATCGTTGAGTCCTTTATAGATTTTTTTTTCCTGACCGAACACGCTGAGCTACCGTGCCAGCGCAGCCAGACCGAAACTTCCAAATGTCGTCAACCATGCGTCTACGACCTGTACTCGTATATCCTTTATGTATATTCCCGTACAGGTCAGATGTTGTACACAGGCACTGCAGTATCGGATCGTGTTCCTTTACCCTTCTAATATACGGGAGTCACCTGTGTCTTCTTTCCAGTTGCTTGCGACTTTGCGCTAAACGCATGTTCCACTCAATTCTGTTGATATTTAACCATTTGACAAGACTTCCATTGCATGAATTATTCTCAAATACGAAGTTGTGAGTATATGTGGCAATAGTTGACACGGACATTGCAAAGTAAAACATTACGCTGGAGTCAAAGCAATGGGCACGAAGAAACTTGTTTAGTATTTGCAATAAGGAACACAAACATCATCATTCTTTCACACTTCACATTCGATAAATCCCACGCTGAGGGAGAAGTTTCAGGTATGTGGAACGTGCGTAGTTATCGGTTGAAACAGCCACAACAGGCAACTTCTGTAAACTAACAATGAATTCCGACTCCGCCAAATCTAAATACGAGTTTTCTTTCCAAAATGAAACGCTGCCTTAGGGTGCCGGAAATTTTTCCCTCCAAGCTCAAAAGTGTCCGGCGCATCTCACCCTCTCCAGTCGCTTCAGTGGCCGATAATGAGTGATATATATATATAGGGTAGGCGTGTTTCTACATATGAAAGATGATAATTCAAATTTCACCGCAGGCGCATGGAGTGGCGCTAGTAGTGTCCCTATGAGCTTGGCAAATCAGGTTTGCTCCAAATACACGGTGTAAGGTAGTGAGCGTTAGCTACCTTTGAGATGGGACGTGGTGAGTTGATGTTAGTCAAGAATGCCTCTAGGGCAACAAAGACGCCATTATCACCACCTCACTGAGTTTGAACGAGGTTGTGTAAGAAGGCTACGCGAGTGCATGTTCCCTCTGCGATGCTGCAAAAACACTTGGCAGGAAGGTAGCCATTGTACATGATTGCCGGTAGCGGTGGTCACGAGAATGGACGGTTGCAAGAAGAACGGGCTCCAGACGGCCACGTGACACTACCGACAGGGAAGACGTTCGGCGTATGGCTCTGGCACATCGTACTGCGTCTGCAGCAGCAATGTGAGCAGTAGTTGGCATCATAGTGACACAACGCAGTGTTACAAATCGGTTGTTTCAAGGACAGTCCGCGCCAGACGCTCTGTAACGTGCCCCCACTGACCCCAAACTACCACCATTTGTGACTTCAATGGTATGAAGCGAGAGCTCATTAGAAGGTAATGTGGAAGTTGCATTTTCTGATGAAAGCTGTTTCTGCTTCGAGTCAGTGATGGCCATGTTGGTCAGAACGAGACCTGCAACCAGCCTATCTGCGTACTAGACACTCTGGACCTACACCTGGAGTTATGGTCTGGATGTGATTTCGTATGACAGCCGGGGCACTCTCGTGGTTATCCCGCGCCTTCTTACTGGAAAACTGTACGTCAGTTTGGTGATTCGACCTGTGGTGCTGTCAAGAGGGTGTCTCCCAACAGCCTAACGCTCGCCCACATACCGCTGTTGCAACCCAACATCCTTTACAGAGTGTCGTCACATTTCCTTGGCCTGTTCGATCACCAGATCTATCTGTAATCGAGCACATACGGGACATCATCGGATAACAACTTCAGCGCCATCCATAACCAGCATTAACCGTCCTTATATTGAACGACCATGTGCAACAGGCAAGGAATACCATCCCACAAACTGACATCCGGCACATGTACTTCACAGTGCATGCACGTTTGCGTGCCTGCATTCAACATTCTGACGGTTACACCTGCTATTAATACACGAGCATTTCACATTCGCAAAGCCTTATCTCGCGTTTACATTAACCTGTGATCTTGTAATGTTAATCATTTAAATATGTTATCCACACTAATGTAATTCCGAAATTTCGTTACTCTGTATTAATAACTTTTTGGTGCTGTGAATTTTTTTCTCCTCAATGTAGTCCGATCAAAATTGGAACATTCATAGAATGCAAACTTATAATGCAGAACGTAACTGAAGGAAATATACAATGACGCCAACATAAATAATATTTTTATTCAAAGACAATGATTACATATAAGTCACCGCGATTCATAATGGTCCCCTGACATTACGAAATGTAAGAATGGTCCTTAAGGGAGGACCTTGAAGAAATTGACCAAAAATATCAATTTTCGATTAATTCTTTATTTGTTAGCTCATGGAAAACACATGGAAAATAAGTTCCCAAAGTTTCAATGTTGAAATCGCATCCCAAGTACCCGAAAATTAATTAAAAGTGTGACGCGGCCTCCCTGCCACGCCCACCTTGTGAAGCAGCACTTCAATACCAGCTCAGTAAACAACGATTCTGTGTATTACTTTCAACCAAATGTGTGCAGGATACATCTAGAAGGCCGGGATACATACTCTTTGGTTTTATAGATCATCTTTGGCCGATCCTGCACTTCTCAAAAAGTGTGTTCATGGCAAAACCCAAAATCCAAATGAGTCTCTGAATCCACCCATATGGAAACGATGCCCTAAAAACACACTTGCATCTGCTACAGTTGTCAGAATTGCAACTTATGACGCAGTTATTGTGTTTAATGATGGGAACGTCGGGAGGATGAAGGTATTAGAAAGAATGGGCTTCAAGGTAGGAAATTTTACTCAAGACATCCTGAGAAAACTAGATTTACAGCGCGTCTCTGCAGCTGAAAAGTCTGTTGAAGACCTGGTAGAGGAAAGAAGATAGACAACAAGAAAGCAGAAGAAAAACCTTGATGGGAAAGACGACCCAGAGAACGAATGTGGTGCCTTCTGAAGAAGTGACATAAGGAAAAAAGTTAGGTTGAACTCTGAATTGCGTTTCCTGGAAAGTTTGTTTTTTAAAGTTTATGTACCTTTCCCTCAGATTCTATGAATCCTAGAATTATGAAATTTTGTACACATATTTCTGTAAACCTAATAAACGTTGTCTCAACGGCAAATTTTGAAATCCATGATTGGAAGCTGAGATATGGGGCAAAGTGCTTGGAATTTTGCATGAATTTAAAATTGTACTTTTGGAATTATAATTTAAAAAATTATGAAAATTCTCCTATTTGACCTATTCCAAAAACCCCATGAGAGAAGCTTACAACATATAAAGAGATGAAACAGAGAAATTTTTGTAGAAAACTCTTGAATACTTTCTGAGAAAAAGGATAATACATTATTTTTTGAAAATAAAACTTCAAATTTTATTTTAAAAAAGAGTTGAATATATATAATCAAAGGATTTTATATGTATATGTGTTACTTTCATGTAAAGTGTGGTACAAAATTTCATTGTCATATCTCCAAAATTGTGGATTTGGTGCATTTTTGAAATAGTGTGTGTTTTTCATCAACGTCCCCCCTTAATAGGGTGTGTCATCTCCAAGCAGCACAATGTATGCTCTACAACGCGCTCCCATGCTGGCCACGAAAATGATAAGAATTTCTTGTAGTAGGAAATTCCTATCATCCACCAGCGCGGTTGGCAACTGGTAGACGATGGCCGGTGCATGTGGACGTGCTGGAGCACGTTTACCCAAGGCATCCAACACGTGGTCGATGGGATGTCAGTCGGGGGAACTGGGAAGGCCAGTCCATTTGTCGAATATCCTCTCGTTCCGAGAGCTCTTCCATCTGTGCTGTTCCATGCGGTCACACAAAGTCAACCATAAAAATCGAGTCAGGACCGAATGCACCCCTGGAAAGACGCACCTGGTGTATGAGTACAGTGCCACAATAACCGTAACCGGAGAGTGTACTGTCATGTTCGACGATGTTCCTGAGTGCATTATGTGTTCCCATCTCTCGCCATATGACGACACGTCCACCATTGTCGAATACGATCATTCTGATGTTCTAGAGCTTACGGTATAGGGAGGCATGATGTTGTACTCATTTCCAAATCTTTGAACACAGTAGACTCACGGGTCAACGTTATTGTGAAGCTTTACCCCATGCTCGTTTATTTTAGGGGTGCATTCGGTCTTGATTTCATTGGTATGGATGACAATGTGCCACTCCATCGAACAGCGCAGGTGGCTCTAGGCACTATGGGACTTAACATCTGAGGTCATCAGTCCCCTAGACTTAGAACTACTTAAACCTAACTACCCTAAGGACATCACACACATCCATGCCCGAGGCAGGATTCGAAACTGCGAACGTAGCAGCCGCGTGGTTCCGGACTGAAGCGCCTAGAACCGCTCGATCACAGCGGCCGGCGCAGGGGGGGGAAGTTCTTGGAACGAGAGGATATTCGACGAATGGACTAGCATGTCTCTCCCCTCGACTTACAACCCATCGAGCACGTGTGGAATGCGCTGGGCAGACGAACTGCAGCACAATCTCATACGCCATCGATGATGATGATGTTTGGTTTGTAGGGCGCTCAACTGCGCGGTTATCAGCGCTCGTACAAATTCCCAACCTTTCCTCATCCCAATTTCGCCACCTTCACGAATGATGATGAAATGATGAGGATTACACAAACATTCAGTCATCTCGAGGCAGGTGAAAATCCCTGACACCGCCGGGAATCGAACCCGGGACCCCGTGTTCGGGAAGCGAGAAAGCGACCACGAGACCACCAGCTGCGGACCATACACCATCGACTATCCAACAGCTGTCAACTGTATTGACGGCGGAATGAAACGCCCTATCACAAAAACTCCTTACCAACCCTGTGATCAGCATAGGAACACGTTGCAGAGCATGTCCCGCCTTTTGTAATGTCCATGGGACCATCATCAATAGCGGTGATTGCAGTGTTATTAATGCCTTAGAATAAAAGTGTCATTTCTGTTTGACTCATTCACTATAGCGGTGATTTCAGTGTAATTAATGCCTTTAAATAAAAGTGTCATTTCTGTTTGACTCATTCAAATTACTTGTATATCAGAGCAGAGAAATAATACGCGTTCGCCAAAAAAGTTTCCTGCTCAATGTTTAGAGCAATCCGTCGTATAATGTATCATCTTAACCACTTTTTTCCTCTTGTTTTCTACTTCTCTTTCTCTCTTTCCCGCCAGGTTCTTTCAGTGGGTTGAATAGACTGCTGTTGCATATTCGTTTAAAAATGTTACTTTTTTGTTTTTTTCTCTCTGTATGCGGAAGTTTTCCAGTATAGGACGTGGTTGGATTTAAGTATTTTTTCGTCTCTTTCTGTTTTCGTTTGGTGGTTGTTACGAGTAAGTGATCAACAAAAGCGGAATACAAGCTAAAGGTTTCAGGAATTACTGCAACCAATCGCCGTTTTAACTTCAATTTTTATTTATTCATGACCGGTTTCGAATTTCCTGGCGATTCATCATCAGATGATACAATTTAGTTCAAAGTATTGTTGGCGGGCCGCGCGGGATTAGCCGAGCGGTCTAGGGTGCTGCAGTCATGGACTGTGCAGCTGGTCCCGGCGGAGGTTCGAGTCCTCCCTCGGGCATGGGTGTGTGTGTGTGTGTGTGTGTGTGTGTGTTTGTCCTTAGGATAATTTAGGTTAAGTAGTGTGTAAGCTTAGGGACTGATGACCTTAGCAGTTAAGTCCCATAAGATTTCACACATTTTTATTGTGGGGGTCGTGCATCTGTGGAAAATACGAGCTGTTACACTCCTCGGATCTGAGGTTTTCTGAACATCTCTTTCTGAATTTCCTGGATGACTGACCTACGTAAACGGATTGACAAGAGTCGCACGTTAATAATTAAATGGCCGGTTTAGAGGACACGCCATCCAAAGTGGATCTGACAAGTGTTACCAGATGAGGAACAGAGGTGATTATGGATTTGACTGTAGAATGATTTACTTCTGACTACCCTCCATTTTTTCACTGGGACAGGTTTTTCACCTTGAAATATGCAAACAGGTTTCCAAAAAGGAATAACAGAGACTTTTCGAATTTCCTCCAACACCACACAGCAGATGGTGCTTTATTTTACTGAAAAAAATCCAAACGAAGTCACACCGCCCAATGCAGGCTTTTCAGAACGAGGCAAGGCGATACCCTTACAAACAGTGAGGAAGTGTAGCACGTGATTACCGATTCTTGCTTGTCAGTTTTCTCAAACTGCACTTGCGGCAATTGGCACTTTGTTTTACTCATAAAAGCCCACGGCGTAATGCGCGTTTCGCAGAATAGGCTTCACTCAGAAAACTGTAACATATGATTATCGACTGCTACCTGTCAGTTTCAAGGTGGCTTCGATGCGTTCTTGATTTTTGTCGTAATAACATGTCTGCATTTAGGAAAATAGTCTCTGTTTCGCACTGCAGGCAGTGTGATTACTAAGCACGGATGATTACGTATAATAAAGCAGCCGAGCATTCTCCCTTTGAGGGCGTCACTCTTCCAGTAGCAAGGCCGACGTGATTACGTCAATTAAATCAGGAAGTTCACGTATGCTATTAGCTTGAACGAACATATATTTTAGTTTTTAAAATTGACGATATGTAAACAGCCATTTACAAGATGAGATAACAAGCCACAGTTTATGGAATTCGCGTTCTCTGCCACAGTTAAATTGCTATGACAGTTGAAAAATGTTTTTCAGGGCAATGTCTTACATTGCTTTCAAATTCCTGTGAACTGAAAACAAACTTTTGTAACTCAGTCAGAAGTTTAATGCGTAGGTAGTTCTCATATTTTTAAGTCATCCCTTTCATGAAACAAAACAGAAGACAGACGCTGAAGACAGCATATGTACATCGTTACTGAGGTCTCCGTTTCAAACTTCGTTAGCGTTGTTATATACTTTGTTGTGTTCAACCCCACACTTAAGTCATTTTAAACTAGTACTGAGCAGATAGTCAGATAGTATTTAAAAATTAGTAATTCTCCACTGCCCTCATCACCCTCGTAACGTCAGTTGTAATCCAATGAAGTGTGATATGGCCGCTGGCTTTCTCCATTATAAACGCCAACTACGCTTCTGAGGCCTCTCAAGATGAAAACTACAATCCGCTTGCACTTAGTTCAGCAGTCTTCCCATAGATGGAGTAATGGGAAAGCTACAAAACATTTGCTCGTGAACGCATGGATCACACTGTCTGTATTACACAGTAATTTACTGAATGAACTGCACCAACCTGTTATTAAGTTTTACCTTCATCTTCCTTCCGCATTGAAAAATAGTTGGTTGGTTGTTCCAGTTCAGCTTTGGATGGTTGTATTGTCTTAGCTGTAATCCCAAGGCAAGTGGCAGTGGCAAACAGCTTTAAAATGAGTGACGTAACCATAACGCATAAGAGAACTCAATGTAAACTGTAACAACTTCTGAGAAGCAAAACAACACGCACCAGAAATACGTAGGCACTACCGCTTACATATAGAGGAAATATAACCCAAGAAAGCGAGAAATTTTCCCGAAACAGTAGCATAGTATTTCCTACGCAAGGTTCCATTAAAAGGAAACTACGTAGTAAGTTAGACGACTGCGCAAGTAAATTCAATAGATCAGGTGTGTATAAAATAAAATGTACGGAATCTGATAAGTTTTACGTAGGACAGCCTGGGCGTAACTTCATATTCGCCCGCGGGTCGTGGTCTAGTGGCTAGTTTTGCTGCCACTGGATCGCGGGGTCCCGGGTTCGATTCCCGGCCGGGTTGGGGATTTTCTCTGCCCGTGGATTGGGTGTTTGTGTTGTCCTCATCATTTCATCATTATTCGCGAAAGTTGCTAGATTGGACTGTGTAAATATTTGGACTTGGAATGGGCGCCGATGACCGTGCATCTGAGCGCCCCACACACCAATCATCATCATCAATAACAACTTCATATTCGATTCAGGGAACGCATAACGTGTAGCATCTATGTAAAGTTCCTGCGTTCTAGCCCTAGACGGGCCAATCAGGGCCAGGCGGCCGCCGTGTCATCCTCTCCCAATGGCATCACTGGATGCGGTATGGAGGGGTCGTTGCCGGTTTTCAGGATCTTGGAACCGCAACTAATCGGCCGAGTAGGTTATTTTAAAGGTGTATAAGACAGCCACTAAATTGTGTGTGATACGTGGGCGTACAGCACGCGGCAGATGCGAGCGTATTCTTTCTTCCGCATTAAAAAAACTCTCCGCTCTCATATATGTAAAGGAATGTCGTGTACGTTGAGAATAGGAACGTTTATTGGAAACGAAAACTTGTCGTTGTGTTGGATAGCAACGGAATAATAATATTAAAAACCAAAAGCACAGAGATCAATAGTGTCTTCTCTTAGGCACGGAATAAGAGCGTACGTCAGCGCCCCAGGCGGCGAGCGCGCGAACTTCTTTGACGTAACTTGGCGATCAGCTGCGCGCTGCGAAACGCACGATCTCTGCCGTCGCCACACCTCTGCTGGTCTCAAGAGGCTTAGTGCACCTCGCACCAGCCCTCCGACCAAGGAAAAATCCGTGCGGTACCGGGAACCGAACCCATGGCACGGCAATCAGATGCGCTGACCACTCAACTACGGAAGCGGAACAGAGATCTCATAGACACGAATAATAAAGCTATGCCGCGCAGGTAGCCACGCGATCTCAAGCGCCTTGTCACAGTTCGCGCGGTTCCCCCCTTCGGAGGTTCGAGTCCTTTCCTCGGGCATGTGTGTGTGTGTGTGTGTGTGTGTGTGTGTGTGTGTGTGTATGTTGTCCTTAGCGTAAGTTAGTTTAAGTTAGATTAAGTAGTGTGTAAGCCTAGGGACCGATGACCTCAGCAGTTTGGCCCCACAGGAACTTATTTACCACCACCAATAAAACTGCTTTCGCCACACACAAAACCCGTGAAAATCATAAGACAGAAAAGATTCAACATCAAGCCCCAAAGAGTCTGTTCCTTAATGTATTGGAGAAACTCGACATTTCCGCTCGTCCCTTGAACAGCCACAGTTCAATGAACAAAACAATTTTCCAATGCATAGCTTTTTTTGAGCTTTATAAAAAACAATTCATGGGCACTCACCGCCATATGCACACTGAAGGAGAGAATACATGGGAAAGGCGAGGCACGTCATTCGCGCTTCCTGCGGTGCAGCGTCTTACTATTACGTTTTGTATTTCGAGAAGTCTTTCTGCAGTTGTTTTGAAAGCGGGAGAGAGAGTTTATAGTTTCGTGAGCTTTGAAGTTACATAGTTTCTTTTCGGAATCGCACCGGACGTATACTGAGAGTATAAATTCACGTACATAACTCGAAAAAGACTGAAGATTGGTGTAAATAGTTTTGCATATGTTCTGTAACTGTGCTGTGTTTTATATACTGTGATGTATTTGTTCGTTTGTGCAATAAAGCTTGATGCACACCCAAGTTCTCCACGGCAAATGCCTTTTGCAATATGATATTCAAAGAATTTTATGACGATGGAGAAGAAAAAGATTTGGGGCACAGTCTGTATTACTTCTGAAACGTTAGGAACACAAGATCTTAAGTATTTTTTGGTGACTGAAAACTTAGTTGCTGGATGGAAGGTAGGGAAGATTAAGACTTTCTTGTGTGACTCAGTTTTTTACAGTTGCAATAGACATTACTCCAATAAATGTTCTTATTGCTTTCTGTAAACTTTAAGTGAAGTATGCCTTCACATTAGAAAGTACGACTTACGGGCAGAAAAGTCTGTAATTTCCTGTGTACAGATAATTGCTTGTTTTGGATTATAACTTCAGATTATAATACGAGACCTTTATGTGCAAAGTATAAAGTGCAAATTACCAGTGAATCAATCTGGATATGCTTTTATACATGGATAGTCACTGTCCGAAGTTTGAATTTACAACAGACAGCTACGTATTTTAAGTTATAACGTGACAAAATGGTTCAAATGGCACTAAGCACTATGAGACTTAACATCCGAGGTCATCAATCCCCAGACTTAGAAATACTTAAACCTAACTAACCTAAGGACACCACACACAGCCATGGCCGAGGCAGGATTCGAACCTGCGACCGTAGCAGCAGCGCGGTTCCGGACTAAAGCGCCTAGAACCGCTCGGCCACAGCGGCCGGCTAATGTTACATAATCTTTGAAATCGAAATGTAGTAGGTAGTCATGGGGCTAAAGTGTTGTCAACCGAGAAACCTATCGTAGCTGGACCCCTGACACTGGAGTAGGCAAGGTCCCGCCTACCTGTTGGTCCCTTCCAGTACCTCACTGACACACTTCGTCCACAGCTCGCAGCGGTCCGCGCAGCAAAAGTGGTTGTTAGGCTTTCGATAGGTGGTCCAGTTAATGTGACTGCACAGAGTACATTAATATGGGCCCTCTACGTAAAACTAGAGAGTGACCTATTTAAGAGGACAAGAGGACACGAAAAAAGCAGACAGTCGAGTACCTGATAGATCCACAGGATCCAACTTTATTTAATAAAATACGATTTTTTGTGGCTGAAGTCTACTATTGCATTTCCTACTATTGGTGATTTTTTAGATTAGAGAATGATTATCAGAGATGACGGTCACGTTAAAAGGCAGAAAAATTCCCAGACCTTTGTGACTGTATCCTGACACCAGTACAGCCTCCAAGCCAACAAATGGACGCAACATGCGGAGTACCGAGACTGAGAACGTACGGTTCGTGTCCCCAGGTAAACAGTGCCTTCGCCTCGTAAGTTACGCGCGATCCCCCAGCATTGTAGTTGTGTTTTGTTGTCGAACCCACATCTGTGTGACGAGTCGGCATCGTAAATAGTCGGTGGAAACTCGAGGTGTGCCGCAAAAACCTGTTCCCTGCCTCGCCCGGGGTGCTGAGCGTGCGAATTCGTTAACCACAAGGGACCGCTCGGTTCGGCACCCACCCGCCCAACCAGTTCGCCAAACAAGCGAGAGCGGCGGTGCCTCACATAAGACCGCCCTCGCTTCGCTGCCATCTGGCCGATTCTTGGCGGCGATTTCTTGTCAGCTGAAAGGATTACGATTTCTGACAAAAAGCAACAGGCGCAACTTGTTTATAAGGCCTGTCTGGGTTCCACTGCTTCTCTTACGTTGCGGGAACGTGCAAATACACTCTAAGAAAGAAAAACAACAACGCACCACGAAGGAATTATACGAATAAGACCGAAATCGGTCAAAAAAATGAATAAAATTAAAAAAAATATATGGTTTATTCGAGAGAAAATGGTCCAAACTGGGCAAGTCAATAACGCGTTGGCCCTTATGCAAGCAGTTATTCAGCTTGACATTGATAGAGGCCGGCCGGTGTGGCCGAGCGGTTCTAGGCGCTTCAGTCTGGAACCGCGCGAACGCTACGGTCGCAGGTTCGAATCCTGCTTCGGGCATGGATGTGTGTGATGTCAGTTCTAAATTCTAGGGGACTGATGACCTCAGATGTTAAGTCCCATTGTGCTCAGAGTCATTTGAACACTTTTTGAATCATTGATAGAGTTGTTGGATGTCCTTCTGAGGGATTGTGGCCAATATGCGTGTTAGATCGTCAAAATCCCGAGCTGGCTGGAGGGCCATGCCCACAATGCTCAAAACTTCTCAACTGGAGAGAGATTCGGCGATCTTGCTGGGCAAGGTAGGATTTTCCAAGCACGAAGACAAGCACTAAAAACTCTCGTCGTGTGCTGGCGGGCGTTATCGTTCTGAAATGGCTCTGAGCACTGTGGGACTTAACGTCTGAGGTCATCAGTCCCCTAGAACTTTGAACTACTTAAACCTAACTAACCTAAGGACATCACACACATCCATGCCCGAGGCAGGATTCGAACCTGTGCCGTAGCGGTCGCGCGGTTCCAGACTGAAGCGCCTAGAACCGCTCGGCCACACCGTCCGGCCGTGCTGAAATGTAAACCCAAGATGGGGTGCCATGGAGGGCAACAAAACGGGGCTTAGAATATCGTTGACGTACCGCTGTGCTGAGAGAGTGCCGCTATGACAACCAAGGGACTACTTCTATGAAACGAAATAGCTTTCCAGACGACCATTCCTGGTTGTCGGGCCGTATGGCGGGCAACAACCAGATTTCCAGACTGAGCTTTAGTCGTGGAGCCACAAGGGATTATGTGTCTCACCCTGTCTATTTAAACTCCGCCTCTTTTACAAGTTCAACACCCGAACTCAATAATTTGTTGGAAATTTTGTTCACCGCCATACCCGAACGCCGCAACTCTCGTTCTCTCTCGAGCACTCTCCGCAATACATCAATAAAACATTTTATAGGAATTTATCAATTTTAGACTGAAGAGTACTTTATATTTTTGCAACAAAATTTACTAAAAGGTAAATTATTGTCTTAAATACTCTAATTGGCAGAACGATGATGTCAAAAAGTTTACAGATAAGAAATTATATAACTACGCGCTTGAGGTACTTTTATCCAGAAGATACTTTCAAGCGAACAGTAATATTTAAGCTTTGTACGAAACGCATATCAAAAAGTTCAGTGTGTTCATTTCACCATTTTGCCATTGACTAATTTAGTTATCGATAAACCCTTGTCTTCTTTTTGGTTTGCTAGTCAACAGTTGATACGGAACCGAGCCGACACTATTTACCCCAACTGATTTGGTCTGATTTGATTTAATCATGGAGACAAAACAACGGTGGTCTTAACCCTCTGTCCCTCGCACCGGAACTAAGTTTATTGTTCTCTCCTTGGCATTCTAGTAAAGCTAGCCAGTACTTTTGGACGGTTGTAGGAGACTCTTTACTAGGACTTTGTTGGACATAATCTCTTCAGGAACTAATGATTCGAGTTTTTGTGTCTTTTGGTCTCCAGTGCTTTGGGTTAGGAGATTAAATGTGGTGCGGTTTCATCCCCCAAACCACACAGCTTACTTCTTTCTTTCCACCCATCGTGTGCAGTTGATTCCTGTCCAGTAAATAGACCGACCTTGAGTTTAATTTGCCTCTTGTTCAAGCCCCGCATTAGAGAACTTCTTCCTAAACATGGTTTCGGCATGATTAGCTTGCCACTTTTTTGTTTTACTCGTCACCAGCGATTTCGTCCAAATTTATGGTATATCCAAAGCTTAATGAGAAACGAAAGTGACAAATGGAGGCTCCAGATAGCCATGTGTTTAGAAAATATTGCATTTTCGGCGCAGGTCAGCCGTGTCATGAGCCATTTTTGTCAACAGAAATTGGTTCAAATGGTTCAAATGGCTCTGAGCACTATGGGACTTAACAGCTGTGGCCATCAGTCCCCTAGAACTCAGAACTACTTAAATCTAACTAACCTAAGGACATCACACACATCCATGCCCGAGGCAGGATTCGAACCTGCGACCGTAGCAGTTGCACGGTTCCGGACTGCGCGCCTAGAACCGCGAGACCACCGCGGCCGGCAGAAATTCTAGGCAGTGGAATGGATGTAGAACGGTAATCCGGTGGTAGTGGAATCGAATGCCTATCCGGAACTTTTTTAATTTTCGACTTTTATATTACTTACACTGTAAATAAACAGAAATAAAGCCCAATATATGGTATTTGATGTGATGAAACCCTATGCGCCGGAGAACAAGTGTCTTCTGTTAATTAATTCGTGGGGGAGGGGGTGGGGACAAATTCACAAACTTCAAAACTACCCTTATCTCGTCTAGAGAGAGAAAGAAATCACATACCGAGAACACTGCATCAGAATACATTCCATTATCCGTCGCCAGCGATCCCTGACAATATTTTGCGAAATAATGCGCGGCAAACGGTTTGCTGCCAAACTTTGCGATGAGTGATGACCTTCTATGAATGAAAACGAAGTTTTTGTACAGAAAATTTAAACAACCATGTACTTGTAAAAATACGGCTTTTATTACATGTATAAGATGACGAGAAAATTACTCCTTCCCCTATTGTTACAATGAGAATTACCTAATATGTGTAAGTCATCAACTGTAAAATATAAAAGTATCCAATTTTATATATGAAGTTATTGTATACGCCTTACAATCCCTTTCTGGAAATCTATTTTCAATCCCAAACTTTCCGTGGCCTCCCATTAATGAACATTGTAATAAATACAATATATCGAGCATTGACAGAATGTTAAGTCAAACATCTTTTAGCCGTCTAAATTTCCAAACTTATTTTATTGGGCTTCCAGTTTCGGCGATATATTACGCCATCTTCAGGCGCCCTGACAAACGTGTAGTAAGATTCCAACCTCGGTTGCGGTCAAAATGGGGACCAGCATTCAAAGATTGGCATCTGCAGATTTTTGACACAGCGTCACTTCAAACATCATCTGCTGACTGCAGTATAGAAAGATATTTCATTTGATGGAAATTTAGAGAAGGGAATAATATTGTTAAGGATCTGGTGTTAATGAGTTTAATTTGACTATCGATCTTCTGCACTTTCGCGCTGGGAAAAGTACTATTGTACTCTGGAAGTTACAACGTACACTATGTGATCAAAATTATCCGGACACCACCAGAAACATACTTTTTTCATATTAGATGCATTGTGCTGCCACCTACTGCCAGTTACTCCGTATCAGCGACCCCAGTAATCATTAGACATCGTGTGAGACCAGAATGTGGCGCTCCGCGGAACTCACGGACTTCGAACGTGGTCAGTTGATTGGGTATCACTTGTGTCATGCGTCTGTACGCGAGATTTCCACATTCCTAAACATTCCGATGTCCACTGTTTCCGATGTGATAGTGAAGTGGAAACGTGAAGGGACAGGCACAGTCTGTTGACTGACAAAGACAGCTGACAGTTGAAGAGGATCGTAATGTGTAATAGGTAGACATCTATCCAAACTGCATCAGGATCCACTGCAAATATTATGACAGTTTGGCGGGAGGCGAGAAAACTTGGATTTCATGGTCGAGCGGCTGCTCATAAGCCACACATCACGCCGGCCAGCGCCAAACGACGCCTCGCTTGGTGTAAGAAGCGTAAACATTGGATGATTGAACAATGGAAAAACTTTGTGTGGAGTGACGAATCACGCTTCGCGATGTGGCGGTTCGATGGCAGAGTGTGGGTATGGCGAATGCCCGGTGAGCGTCGTCTGCCAGCGTGTGTAGTGCCAACAGTAAAATTCGGAAGCGGTGTTGTTACGGTGTGGTCGCGTCTTTCATGGAGGGCATGCACTCCTTGTTGTTTCGTGTTGATCACAGCACAGGCCTACATCAATGTTTTAAGCACCATCTTGCTTCCCACTGTTGAAGAGCATTTCGAGGATGGTGGCTGCATCTTTCAGCACGATCGAGCACCTGTTCATAATGTACGGCCTGTGGCGGAGTGGGAACCCGACAATAACATCTCTGTAATGGACTGGCCTGCACAGAGTCCTGACCTGAATCCTACAGAACACCTTTGGGATGTTTTGGAACGCCGAACTCGTGCCAGGCCTCACCGACCGACATCGATACTTCTCCTCAGTACAGCACTCCATGAAGAATGGGCTGCCATTCCCGAAGAAACCTTCCAGCACATGACTGAACGTATGCCTGCGAGATTGGTTCGAAATGATTCAAATGGCTCTGAGCACTATGCGACTTAACTTCTGAGGTCATCAGTCGCCTAGAACGTAGAACTAATTAAACCTAACTAGCCTAAGGACATAACACACATCCATGCCCGAGGCAGGATTCGAACCTGCGACAGTAGCGGTCGCTCGGCTCCAGACTGTAGCGCCTAGAACCGCACGGCCACTCAGGCCGGCCTGCGAGAGTGGAAGCTGTCATCAAGGCTAAGGGTGGACCAACACCATACTGAATTCCAGCATTACCGATGGAGGGCGCCACGAACTTGTAAGTCATTTTCAGCGAGGTGTCCGGATACTTTTGATCATACAGTGTACAAAGCGTTGTGTGCAACGTACATTTCTTGTGCAGCTCTTATACCACAAGTTCACACCATCTTTTCCTCTGCAAATTACTTTATATTTTCTTGTATACAGAGTGAATGGTTACGAAAATATGTAATAAATTCCTTTATATTCCTGTTGCGCCATCTTCAAGTTCAGTTTCCATTGTTGTAATCGTAGTTTGTGCTTTTCATCAGTATACAATAAATAAAAGCAAAAACTTAAGAATCAGCTTCTCGGCCATACTAAACTGTTTGCGACAGTACTGCAAAATCTGACGTATTTAATGGATAGCAGTTCTGGAAAGTCACATGGGACCATACTGCGCGGTAAATACAATGGAAGTAATCAGCCGTCGGAAACTATTCCACAACATATGGAATCGCTCATATCACGTTTCCGCTACACGTGTGCGAACCGAGTAGAATGTGCGCAGCGAAGATCACTGTCTGTCATAATGGATGTACGGCAGGTTGCATATGAGTTTGGAATAATTTTTATATATTTACTGTGCCACGGTGTGTTTGAGCCTTATAGCTCGTTTTTACAACAGCTGGAAAATAAAAACAAACCACAACTTCCTTATAAACATGAAAACAATACCCTTACTGTCCAATTTAACACAGAATGAAAAAAGACACTCCTGGAATGCGAAATTCATCTACAAGCGTACCGTTATAAACAACTGCATAGTTGCTCCTAAAATATTATGGGTTTTCGGCTATGTTTCCTGCTTAAAATATTCAACAAAATCTGCCGGTTACATTTAGTTAATAATGTTTATAGCACTTGCAGATTTAGAGAACCCTTTTGACACTGCTGACTGAAACACACTCTTTAAAATTCTGAAGGTAAGCAGAGATAAAATACAGAGAGCGAAAGGTTATTTATAACTTGTACAGAACCCAGGTTGCGGTTATGAGTCGAAAGACATGAAAGGGAGCAGTGGTTGAGAAAGGGGACATGGTTGTGGCTTGTCTCCCATTTTATTCAGCCAGTACACTGAGCAAGCAGTAAAGGAAACCATGGATTAATTTGGAAACGGAATTAAAGCTCAGGAAGAAGACATAAAAACTTTGAGGTTTGGCGATGACAGCGTATTTCTGGCAGATCAGTGAAACGGAATGGACACTATGTTCAAAAGAGGTTATAAGAGAAACATCAAAAAACTCAAAATAAGTGTAACATAATATAGTTGAATTAAAGCAAGCGAGACTGAGAGAATTAGGTTAGAAAATGAGAAATAAAAAGTAGTCGATGATTTGGGCAGCAAAAAAGAAAAAAAATTATGATGGCCGAAATAGAGATGCAGACTGGCAATAGCAAGAAAAGCGATTCTAAAAAAGTAAATTTGTTAGCAACGAATGCAAAATTTGTTTTAGGAAGTCCTTTCTGAAGGTATTTGCCAGGAGTGTAGCCTTGTATGGAAGTGAAACGTGGACGATAAACAGTTCAGACCTAGCGAGGAGGCACAAATTGGGCTCGTGTTCCAGAGGACAATGGTTCAAATCCGCGTCTGCCCGTCAATACTTAGGTTTTCTGTGATTTGCCTAAATCGCTCTAGGAAAATGTCGGAGTAGTTACTTTGAAAGTGCACGGTCGATTTCCTTCCTCAATCCTGAAGCCTTTCGAGTGAGCTCGAAAATAGAATCTTTTGAAATACAGTGTTATAAAAGAACGCTGTACATTACTTTTGTCGATAATATAGCTAATGGAGCAGTACTGATTCGAATTGGGGAGAAAAGAAATTTGTGGCTCATATGGACTACAGAAGGGGATGGGTTGATGGGACATTTCGCTAGGCACGAAGGAATCGTCAATTTTGTAATAATGTAGGGGGAGGGAGGGATATGGGTGGAAATTGTAGAGGGACACTGAAGGCTTGACTACAATAACCAGATTCAAATGGCTGTTGGTTGCAGCAGTTTTGCAGAGATGAAGAGCCTTGCACAGGATACTGTGGTGAGCTGCATCAAACCAGTTTTTGAGCTGACTACCACAACATAAGAACAACAACAATGCCCAGGAGCGCACGTTCCTATTATGTGTTGCAGAATAATACCAGAAAGAGCAGTTTACTCTATTAGGTGCTACATCTTTACAGTGAATGCAAAAATTTCGATGAGGTGGTGTAAATGAAAAAGAATGGAAGTTACGAATTTAGATTCGCTGTTCGACGTAGAATCCACCAAAGTAATTGTTATGGAGACTTCATGCTTCACAAGACCTAAGTAAACTATCTTTTTAATTATCATTGCTGTGTGTTTCTTCAAGGATGGTATGTTATCATTGTAGGTACATGAGACACTTTTTTTCACAATGTGTATTCATTAAAAATGCTACACTCAACTAAATTATATTTTCATAAGTTTTTTTTAGGCAATTTTCAGCAGTCGATATTTGTTTCAAAAACTGCATTAACTGGATTTTATTAGCACTACCGATTTCGGCCGTTAAGCTATCATTCGGTTCGAAAATCAGTTAAAACATTTCTTTTGTCATTAATGTTGAAACAAAAAGAAATGAATATTTTAATCCCATGAAACATGTAATAAAAAACTCATTCTCAGCACTTAAAAGTGCAGTAATCGTCCTTTTCGTATGAGATGACAACAACAAATACAAAGTGACTCGGCGAAACCGGTAGTTCTAATAAAATCCAATTAATGCAATCAGTGTCATGAGCTTTTTGAAATATATTACTTTTTAATTAGTTTATTTTGTCGATCAAGACTCAACGGGGAAGCAAAGCCTCTGAAGATGTCCAGTTCTGGACGAAAAGTTAGAAACAGAGGAGTTTCCAGGACCACGATCTTATTTATACCTCTAAAGACTTACCAGCAGCAAATTCTTCTAGTATGAAAAAAACTGTTTGCTTTTCCCTGTAACTTATGATGAAGCTGAAGTAGGTGGTATGGAACGTCTGCCGTGAAATAATTGTTTTGGATCCACTGATCGTTGCCGGCCGGGGTGGCCGAGCGGTTCTAGGCGCTACAGTCTTGAACTGCGCGACCGCTACGGTCGCAGGTTTGAATCCTGCCTCGGGCATGGATGTGTGTGATGTCCTTAGGTTAGTTAGGTTTAAGTAGTTCTAAGTCCTGGGGGACTGATGACCACAGCAGTTAAGTCCCATAGTACTCAGAACCATTTGAGCCACTGATCGTTCCTTAATTCTGGATAGTGGCACGCTTCTCAAGGAGAAATGCTGTAACTTCTGTTAATGACAAAGCGAAATGTTTCAAAACGTTTCCCCTTGTTAACCAACGTACTTTGTTAAGCAGCAAAAGGTCTGCGTACTCACTCTCCATTAGAACTAAAAATTATTTAAACTGTCGATGGTTAAGAACCGTAGCGTTGTATGTGTGCGCCAGCAAGTAGTACACGCTCAAGTGGCCAGAGTCGCAAAGGCTCACAAGCAGCGTTTCGCCGACCACTGGTGTAGGTGAATTACACAAACATTGGGGAATATAATCAGTATCCAAGAGTTTGAGAATACGAATCACATTCTGACAAGGAAACATATTTTAGACTAAAGTAGCGGCAAGTGCGTTCAGAATTTACCAAGAAAAGCAACAAACCAGAACAACATAACAAATGCAGTGGAGTAGGTATTTTGCTTTTAGGCAATTACTGATAGGAAATACGCGGTTGCTACTAAATGTTAAGCAGTGATTCCACTTCACGGTAACGTGTCGCTGAAGGGATGATACGTTAGGTAGGTTGCAGCACATTTGTAACTGTGGACAGATGGTAGTGGTTTGATAGAATGCCAGGGTGGGTATCATCACAATGAAGTTGTTACGGAGATCGTCAATGACACAAGGAATACAACGAAACACCACGTCAAACGAAAAGCAGTAGCTCAGTCAACTGTATCGATTTGTGAAATATGAATTAGAAGCCTACTCTGAAGATAGATGAAATTGCTCTGAAAATAGAAGATACAGAAGAAACGGAAGAACTACAAGAGGACGCAAGAGCTACAGAGTACTAGTAATACGTCTACAGAATAATTGTAAGGTGGTAACAAGAACATGGGTCACAACTGCCGAGCTTAGAAAGAGAATGCGGCAGAATAATACTCTACATAAACAGCGTTACCACAGACTGGTTTCGCTTGGGCTGAATTTCGGATGAAATACCCCGAGAAATTTTGTGTGGTCACATCCACGTCGAACGTGGGCTTTGGTTGGGGAAGAAATCGCAGCGTTCCATAAAGTCTGTATGCGCTGCTTGTCGATACCTTATCATTGTCGGTAGCGGATAAACACAAAAAGGAGGACGTAGAGCCGTTGTACTAACTCAGGTTTGGCGATGGTCTGGAAAGTAATGAGGTCATTATCTTGTTAAAGAACACATCTCTCGCATTTGCCGGAAGTGGTACAAGAGAAAGAAATGAAACCCAAATCTAATGGTTTTTGTGTGTGAATAAATCCGAAGAGATCGCGTAATGTATTTTCATTAGTTACTGCGTTTCGGCTGCTACAAACGTCTGATGAAAACTTACAGCTCGTAAAACAAAGTTCAGTGTCTATGTCCAAGCTGGGCCTGAGTTGGCGACACACTTAGTTAGGGAATTTATTTTCTGTATTATTGGAACGTAGGGTTCAGAATGGCCGCGGGAGGAGGGGTGTCTGAACACGTCTCCTCTCGAGCATTAGCTCTCCATTGTACTCTATCCTGTGCAAGCGTCTTCATCTCCCAGTACTTACTGCAACCTACATCCTTCTGAATCTGCTTAGTGTATTCATCTCTTGGTCTTCCTCTACGATTTTTACCCTCCACGCTGCCCTCCAGTACTAAATTTGTGATCCCTTGATGCCTCAGAACATATCCTACCATCCGGTCCCTTCCTCTTGTCAAGCCGTGCCACAAACTCCTCTTCTCCCCAATTCTATTCAATATCTCCTCATTAGTTATGTGATCTACCCATCTAATCTTCAGCATTCTTCTGTAGCACCACATTTCGAAAGCTTCTATTCTCTTCCTGTCAAAACTATTTATCGTCCATGTTTCATTTCCATACATGGCTACACTCCATACAAATACTTTCAGAAACGACTTCCTGACTCTTAAATCCATACTCGATGCTAACAAATTTTTCTTCTTCAGAAACGCTTTCCTTGCCATTGCCAGTCTACATTTTATATCCTCTCTACTTCGACCATCATCAGTTATTCTGCTCCCCAAATAGCAAAACTCCTTTACTGCTTTAAGTGTCTCATTTCCTAATCAAATTCTCTCAGCATCACCCGACTTAGTTCGACTACATTCCATTATCCTCGTTTTGCTTTTGTTGATGTTCATCTTATATCCTCCTTTCAAGACACTGTCCATTCCGTTCAACTGCTCTTCCAAGTCCTTTGCTGTCTCTGACAGAATTACAATGTCATCGGCGAACCTCAAAGTTTTTATTTCTTCTCCATGGACTTTAATACCTACTCCGAAATTTTCTTTTGTTTCCTTAACTGCTTGCTCAATATACAGATTGAATAACATCGGGGAGAGGCTACAACCCTGTCTCACTCCCTTCCCAACCACTGCTTCCCTTTCATGCCCCTCGACTCTTATAACTGCCATCTGGTTGGCTCTGAGCACTATGGGACTTAACTTCTTAGGCCATCAGTCCCCTAGAACTTAGAACTACTTAAACCTAACTAACCTAAGGACATCACACACATCCATGCCCGAGGCAGGATTCGAACCTGCAACCGTAGCGGTCGCGCGGTTCCAGACTGTAGCGCCTAGAACCGCTCGGCCTAACTGCCATCTGGTTTCTGTACAAATTGTAAATAGCCTTTCGCTCCCTGTATTTTACCCCTGCCACCTTTAGAATTTGAAAGCCACTCCGAAAATTTTGAAACCATTTATAAACTGTTCCAATCGAAGGTGCAGAGTCGCCGTAATGTTTATCAAGCTTCTCTTCAGCCCCCTGAGGCGTTTTGCCTTTCATAATGTTTAATCACTACACGAAATTCTTTTTCGTCCATTTTTTGACAATCACTCGACTTCCTTGAATCACACGAATGTCAGAGACAAAGAAATTGACCAGTATGCTTGGTGTGCGTTCTTTCCAAAGATGGTACTAACTAAACATGAACTCCATACGCGCCGGTCGTGCCATCTCTTGGACTTCGCAGACTTTTCAAACACCCCTCGTACATAGTACAGGTGCAAACATCATAGGCAATGAACGTTTGAATCAGACCTGCAGGCGTGCTATTTTCACATTTTTTTGTTTTGTTTTTTTGAATCGCCATTACTTTAACTGGTTTGATGCAACCCGCCATTAATTCCTCTTCTCTGCCAACCTCTTCATCTTAGTAATACACCCTATGTCTTCAATTATTTGTTGGATGCCTTCCAGTCAGTGTCACCCCCTACAGTTTTATCCTCTACAGCTTCATCTGGTACCAAGTGTTAATACCCTATATTCTCTCCCTTCTTCTTATCAATATTTTCCGCAAGTTCCTCCCCTCACTGATTCTGGGGAGAACCTCCTAATTTCTTATCGGTCCTAATTTTCAACATACTTCTATACAGAAACATCTCACACTGTTCGTTTCTCTTCTTTTCCGTTTTTCCCACTGTCCAAGATTCACTTCCATACAATGGCGTGGTTCAAACGTACATTCTCAGAAATTTGCTCCTCAAGTTAAAGCTGTTGTTTGATACTAGTAGACTACTTACGGCCAGGAATGCCGTCTGTGCCTGTGCTGTTATGCTTTTCATGTCTTCCTTGCATCGTCTGCCATACGTTATTTTGTTTCAGTAGTAGCTAAATCTCTTCACTTCCTTTGGTTCGTGGTCAGGAATTCGTTTTAAAGTTTATCGCTTATCTCAGTTTCCGGTACTCGTCATTACTTTCGTCTTTCATCGATTTACTCTCAATACTTTTTGCAATATTACTTTCCCTGGGAATAGTATGTTATCAGCGATCTTATTATTGACATTCTTTCAGCCTGAATTTCAAACCCACTCCTTAATCTTTTGTTTCCGTCATAACTTCGTCGATATATGGATTGAACAGTAGGGACACAAGTTTGGACCATTGTCTTACACTCTTCCTAATCCGAGCACTCTGTTCTTGGTCTTTCATTCTTATTTTGCCCTCTACGTTCATGTACATATTTTATATTACCCGTTTTTCCGTATAGCTTATACCTACAGAATTTTCGAACAGTTTGCATCATTTTACTCACGAACGCTTTTTTCAGGTCGACAAAGCCATGACTTCTTAAAAGACTTTCTTTCATTATCAAGCTCAACTTCAGAACTGACACTCTGGTGTATTTACCTTTCCTTAAATCAAACTGATCATCATTGAACAGATCCTCAGTTTTATTTTCCTTTCTTTTATATACCATTTTTGTCAGCCAGTTGGATGCATTCGATATTAACCTGATTTTGCGGTAGTTATCTGCCCTTGCTCAAAAAATGGCTCAAATGGCTCTGAGCACTATGCGACTTAACTTCTGAGGTCATCAGTCGCCTAGGACTTAGAACTAATTAAACCTAACTAACCTAAGGACATCACACACATCCATGCCCGAGGCAGGATTCGAACCTGCGACCGTAGCGGTCACGCGGTTCCAGACTGAAGCGCCTTTAACCGCACGGCCACACCGGCCGGCTGCCCTTGCTATCTTCGGGATTATATAGATGTAATTCTTTCGATTGTAAGTCTCCAGCCTCATGGGTTCTTCAAGTCACCTTGAATAGTCGTTTCGTTGCCATTAACCCCCCTCCCCCCCTCGCTTCCCGTTCGCCCTTCCCTTCCCCTCCCCTCCACCCTTCCAAAGGAATGCTATCTATGCCTTCCACCTTACTCGATCACACTTTTTCTACCGCATCATCAGACAGATCCTCCCTCTGATGCAGGCCTTTAATATACTTTTACCTCCTCTCTCCCCCCCCCCCCCTCTCTTCTATGTTTTTAGCAGTGGAAATTCTCTTGCACTCCTAATGTCGGTGTCTTTGCTTTCAATTTCACGGGAGGTTATTTTGATTTTCCTGTATGCTCATTAGTCTTTCCGTTGATTTTTTTTTTCAATTCGCCATTATTACATACCTCGTAGAAGAAGCTTTGGTATTAGGAAATCATATTTTGTAACATCATTGACAATTAAAGTATGTCAGATTTGGAGGCATGATCAGAAAGCATTGTACATTGCGACGGACTTCCAACAGGACAATGCGACACTCCACACGTCCAGAATTGCTGCAGAGTGGCTCGAAGAACACCTTCTGAGTTTAAAAACTTCCGTTGGCCACCATGAGCGTTATTGAGCACATCTGGGATACCTTGCAATGTGCTGTTCAGAAGAGATCTCCTCCCGCTCGTACTCTTACTGATTTATGGATAGCCCTGCAGGATACATGGTGTCAATTCCCTCCAGCAGGACTTCAGACATTAGTCGAGTGCCACGTGGTGTTGCGGTACGTCTGCGTTCTCGTTCCCTACACGATATTAGGCAGATGTACCAGTTTATTTGGCTATTCAGCGTATGAGTTGCAAGATTAGTATGGCGGCACTGTACCCGCTGGGCATCTGTTCATGATTTTTTTTTTTTTTGTAGTTAACAGCTGCGTCGGATTTTGGAATTTGTGTTAGTCTGTAGCTGTTGTAATAACAAATCAGAATAGAGCCCTCCAGAGTCAGGAGTCGTTAAACATAACAGTGAGCCGGTGTTGACGGAACAGTAGCACTTCCGCTGCACAGCGGCTACAGGCTATCAGCTCCGGCACGGAGCCAAGTTGGGCGGACACTGTTTGTTTAACGCAGCTGAATGGCATCTGACTGGAGCCCGCAGGAACTGACCACTCTACACAGCAGACATGTGAATTATTTCAACTGGGCTAAGATGGTGGAAGGAATCTGACGCACACTTATTGAAATTACCATCCTAGTTTGCCCCTTGCTCTAGGCAGATGCTTCTCTGTCTCTCCAACAAGAGGCCTAGTTTACTGTGTAGCTGCACCTTTTATTCCCATAAAATTTGTAAACATTGATACCCGTATTGTAAGTTTCTCGCGTCTAGTGCACTAAAATCCGTAGAATATATATATATATATAAACTGACTCATCAAAAACATCCGTATACCGCAATGTAATGCAAAATCGACCACTGGATGTAACGTGAACCGAACCCCGTAGTATAAAAGGAGGCGGGGAGTACTGCGTTGTCAGTAGACAAGCAATAACAGAAGAAGGGATCGGCCAGGAGAGCTCACTAGCTTCGAACGTGGACTAGTCACTGGATGCCATTTGAGTATCAAATCAACTAGGGGCATTTCAACCCTTCTAAAGCTGCCCAAGTCGACTATTGGTGATGTGCCTGTGAAGTGGAAACGTGATGGAACAACCACAGCTAAACCAAAACCAGCAAAATCTCATACACTGACGAGCAGGGATCGTCGAGCATCGCTTGAAACCAGCAGGAGGAATCAGTCGTCAGTTGCAGGGTGCTACAGCAGTCCAGTTTGCTTAATTACTGTGCGTAGGGCATTTCTTCCCAAGAGATGTCTACTAGTATCAAACATAAGTTTTAATTTTAAGAAGAAATTTCTGGGAATATACGTTTCGAACACAGAATAGTATGGTAGAGAAACATGAATTGTGGGAAAATCGGAACAGAAAAGATCGAGGCACTTGAGATGTGGTCCTACAGACGAATGGTGAAAATCAGGTGGACTGATAAGGTAAGGAATGAGGATAAATATATGGAAAAACTAACAAGAAGAAGGGACAGGATAGTAGGACATCTGTTAAGACATAGGCAATAATGTCCGTGGAGCTGTAGAGGGTAAAAACTGTAGAGAAAGTCAGGGATTGGAGTATATCCACAAAATAACTGAGGACGTTGGTTGCAATTGCTGCGCTGAGATGAAAAGGTTGGCACAAGAAGGAGTTCTTGTGGGCGGCATCGAAACAGTCAGAAGACTGATGAGACACAAAGTTGAAAAGAATGGGGTGCAGTGCTCGAGCAGTACCATATAAGACACACATTTCTGCAGTAAGTGCTCAGCGACGCTTGAGTTGGTCTGTCGAGCAGTGCCACCAGACAGTGAACGACTGGAAACGATTGACTTGGAGTGATGAATCACATTATATCCGGTGGCAGTCCGATTGGAAGGGTTTCCGGCTGGTGAATGGCTCGACAACGTTTCCTAGCGTAACGTGTAGTGCCAACAATGAAGTACGGGATAGGTGGTGTTACGGTATGGCTGCGGTTTCCGTGTTGAAGCTAAGGCCTCCTTATTACGATTAAGGAAACGCTAAATGCCGAAGGAAAGAATCTGTCAGTTGACAGGGAGTCCCAGTACGGCAAAAAGTTATCATCCACCAGGAAGTTTCAAACCAGTGCATACGCCTCTGCAGAGTGAAAGATACCTTCTTTGTTGCCACTGTCACGCGTTTCCATGACAAACATTTTATTGAAACTATCAGTTCCGTTATTCAATCTTTCTGAGTGTATTGAACTTAAAATCCTTAGTTCCTGGTCTATCCATTCGACTGCTCCTACATTTACTAATGCGACAGTTTCTTCAACAAACTGGTAGTCCTGTGTGAGCTGCAGCGTGATCGCTTACTGGCGATAAACGAAACAGATGAAAACATACCACGAAACAGAACCACACAAATGCACTACGTAAACATGCTAACCTCTCTTGGCTATTGTAGATCAAGTAGTGCTCAAAATTGCGAACGAGGACGGGAAGCTATGTGTTTTGACGAGCGTCTTTCAGTTTCGAAATGACATGCTTGCACGAAACGCACGCACAAACAGAGAAAGCTATCGTGTACAGTTCACTTAAGGGAAAATAAGTCTCCTGCACTATAAATCGGTCAATGAATGATGGGGTTCATCCCGAAATTGCATAAACAAGTTGGGAAACCCTCTAAAAGTATATTAAGACCAACAGTTGTTAATATGGGGTGCAAATTTGATCCATCACTGGTATTCCTCCCTTTCTCGCCAATAAGCACATTAATCTGAACGAGTAGATCCCAAAGAGAAATGTCTTCTTTTTCCACAAGTTCCATCGTATCTGACGGTGAAGCGAGGGTCTTAAACTTATACTCGTGGTCATTACCATCAACATTACGCCATGGCCAACGACCAGAGTAAGGGATGTTTATGTGCTGCAATCCTTTAGGGAAAAAAAGATTTTACTGACATGTAAATCACTTCAAATAGGAAGTTTCGAATGTTACACAGAGTGCTGACGTGTAACGTGACAGTTTTTGTCCTTTGTTTCCGCCTGACTTCATTCTGTGTAACTTTGCGGAACCGCATTGTAAATGAAAGCGCTTTCTGCAAGAACGTTAAAGCAAAACCTTGTTAAGCATATCCATGCACAATCCGTACCCCTCGGTATTTCTACTCAGAGGAAATCCTATTCGAGATAGATTCATTAACCGCGAAACATCCCATCGTTTATTTGCCTCCCGGGTTTAGTTTACAACAGTGCAGAAATTTTGCAGGAGCGGCATAGAGAACGAGGAAGAAACCAGATGCAACCTGACAACATAAGGCTTGAAATTCATGTATTCATAAAAATGTACGATATGTGCTTTGCACAGGCGTGCACGTCTTATAATTTTACACTCAGGCAAGTTAACTACTTTGATGTTTCGCATTAAATAGTATACTGCCTAAAGATATTACAACTTCTTCTTCTTTTCGTTAGCGTTTTCCCCGTCTAGTAAGGGCCCCGCTGTACTCAGGATTTGATAAATCATTAACTTTGCGGCCGGATGCCATTCCCGTCGCCACAGCCGTCAGTTACCTAAAGGAAGGAGGCCGTGTGCGCCGTATGTCTGAATCCTGTAAACTTTC
The DNA here is from genome assembly GCF_021461385.2 of Schistocerca piceifrons. NCBI lineage: Eukaryota > Metazoa > Arthropoda > Insecta > Orthoptera > Acrididae > Schistocerca > Schistocerca piceifrons. Next base: position 458,086,298 of record NC_060141.1, read on the forward strand.
CTTCTGTGTGTGATCGTACGACGGGAGTTCAATAACTAATGCACCACATTTTCTAACTCGGCCAATTTCGGTTGGTAAAAAAGTGCAGAATTTGTTGTGGGCCATCGTGGAATATTCCCGCTTCAGCCCCTGTAACTCCGGTAAGTGGCTGCGCTACGACGCAGCCCTCAAAATGGCTTCTGTAACGAAAACGCTATCCACGCAGAGAGCTGTCACTGGGTTTCTATTCGCAGAAAAATAGACCACTGCAGATATTCATTGGCTGTGGCTCCTGCAGTGTTGGAGCCTCGTTCGATGTGTCAATGCATGACATTCAAACACTTCACTACACAATTGGACGTCTCTGTTGGTATTGTGGCACACTCGTCCACCAATTGGAATACTCAAAGACGTGTTCCCGCGGGGTTCCTCGCCACCTAATAAAGACCATAAAGAGCAACGCAGGACAATGTTTGCGGATTTGCTTGCACGTTACGAGGCCGACCGTGACAATTCTTTGTCGAACACCATCACAGGCGATGAAACACGGATTCATCATTTCCAATCGGAGACAAAAAGGCAGTCCATCAAGTGGCGCCACACCACCTCTCCTCCAAGGAAAAGGTTCAAAGCCGCACCCTCGGCCGGTAAAGTCGTGGCCGACGGTCTTCTGGGACACTGAAGGGGTTATTCTGTTTGATGTCCTCCCTCGGGGTGCAACGATCAACTCTGAGGTGTACTGTGCCACCCTCAAGAAACTGAAGAAACGATTTCAGCGTGTTCACTGCCGTAAAACTGTAAACCAAATTTCTCCTTCTCCATGACAACGGAAGGCTTTACACAATGCTGCACACCCGAAAAAAGCTCACAAACGTTCATTGGACTGTTCTTCCTCATCCACCTTCCGATTTACGTCTGTATAGACCAATGAAGGCTGCACTCCGAAGGAAGCGGACAAACAGGCCCTCCCAGTAAGGTGCCATAAGGCCGTCGCATTGAACGGCGATTACGTTGAAAAACAGGGTTTCGTAGCCAAAAAAGAGTGGAGAACAATATGGTGTACTGGAATCCTGAATAAAAGCAACCTGCTTTCAGAGAAAAAAATGCATTTCAGTACTTACTGAACACCGCCACCCCTCCCTTGCGCCGGCCCTGGTGGCCGAGCAGTTCTAGGTGCTTCAGTCCGGAACCGTGCAACTGCTACGGCCGCAGGTTCGAATCCTGCCTCGGGCATGGATGTGTGTGATGTCCTTAGCTTAGTTAGGTTTAAGCAGTTCTAAGTTCTAGGGGACTGATGACCTCAGATGTTAAGTCCCATAGTCTTTACACAGAGTACGCGAAGGAACTTGCCCCCCTTCTTGCAGCGGTGTACCGTAGGTCTCTAGAAGAGCGTAGCGTTCCAAAGGATTGGAAAACGGCACAGGTCATCCCCGTTTTCAAGAAGGGACGTCGAATAGATGTGCAGAACTATAGACCTATATCTCTAACGTCGATCAGTTGTAGAATTTTGGAACACGTATTACGTTCGAGTATAATGACTTTTCTGGAGACTAGAAATCTACTCTGTAGGAATCAGCATGAGTTTCGAAAAAGACGGTCATGTGAATCCCAGCTCGCGCTATTCGTCCACGAGACTCAGAGCGCCATAGACACGGGTTCACAGGTAGATGCCGTGTTTCTTGACTTCCGCAAGGCGTTCGATACAGTTCCCCACAGTCGTTTAATGAACAAAGTAAGAGCATATGGACTATCAGACCAATTGTGAGATTGGATTGAGGAGTTCCTAGATAACAGAACGCAGCATGTCATTCTCAATGGAGAGAAGTCGTCCGAAGTAAGAGTGATTTCAGGTGTGCCGCAGGGGAGTGTCATAGCACCGTTGCTATTCACAATATACATAAATGACTTGGTGGATGACATCGGAAGTTCACTGAGGCTTTTTGCAGATGATGCTGTGGTGTATCGAGAGGTTGCAACAATGGAAAATTGTACTGAAATGCAGGAGGACCTGCAGCGAATTGACGCATGGAGCAGGGAATGGCAATTGAATCTCAATGTAGACAAGTGTAATGTGCTGCGAATACATAGAAAGATAGATCTCTTATCATTTAGCTACAAAATAGCGGGTCAGCAACTGGAAGCAGTTAATTCCATAAATTATCTGGGAGTACGCATTAGGAGTGATTTAAAATGGAATGATCATATAAAATTGATCGTCGGTAAAGCAGATGCCAGACTGAGATTCATTGGAAGAATCCTAAGGAAATGCAATCCGAAAACAAAGGAAGTAGGTTACAGTACGCTTGTTCGCCCACTGCTTGAATACTGCTCAGCAGTGTAGGATCCGTACCAGATAGGGTTGACAGAAGAGCTAGAGAAGATCCAACGGAGAGCAGCGCGCTTCGTTACAGGATCATTTAGTAATCGCGAAAGCGTTACGGAGATGATAGATAAACTCCAGTGGAAGACTCTGCAGGAGAGACGCTCAGTAGCTCGGTACGGGCTTTTGTTGAAGTTTCGAGAACATACCTTCACCGAAGAGTCAAGCAGTATATTGCTCCATCCTACGTATATCTCGCGTAGAGACCATGAGGATAAAATCAGAGAGATTAGAGCCCACACAGAGGCATACCGACAATCCTTCTTTCCACGAACAATACGAGACTGGAATAGAAGGGAGAACCGACAGAGGTACTCAAGGTACCCTCCGCCACACACCGTCAGGTGGCTTGCGGAGTATGGATGTAGATGTAGATGTAGATAGGGCACACAGCCATTTGAACCAACCCTCCCCTTCCTCCCCGTGTTTTAACTGTTTGTGAGTCGCATTTTGTGAAGCGCTAAGTGGGCACCAGCCAGGCATTTGCCTAAAGGAGCGTGGGAAACAGCCTAATGGTCACAGTGAAGCTGACCGGTGCACCAGCTACGGTCGTTAATGCGCCGCGCCACTTTGTTTCCGGCCTGGCTCGTATCTCTGTCTCGCACGCTACCGCACTGCGCTCTGCGCTACAAGCAGATTACCTGAGGGAAAGTACACCACTATAAGTGAATGCCACTTCTGTCAAAAACAATGGCTCTCCTAGATCGGAAAACGTAGACATTAGTACCCCAACACAGTGTACTCGATGCCTGTTCATGCAATGCACTTGTATACAATAAATTCACTAAGCTCATTTCAGGATCCTTGTCATGAAGAGCTCAGATCATCCTCATACATCAGAGAGAGAGAGAGAGGAAAAAATATTTTCACAGACTATTGGAACTAGATCGAAAATTTGCCGTTTTGTAATGTGTGATACTTTTTTTTTTCTTGTGGGTGTGTGATATAATTCGTCTCTGCATTCTCACCTCGTAGAAACCAAGTTTTGTTACACATTCTAAGGAAAAAAAAGGTACCACGAACGAATTATCCGAATGGGACGTAAATCGGTAAATGCGATGTACATGTACAGAGAAAAATTGGATGATTTATTCAAGAGAATGAGCTTCACAGACTGAGCAAGTCAATAACGCATTGGTCCACCTCTGGCCTTTATGGAAGCAGTTGTTCGGCTAAGCATTGATAGAGTTGCTGGACGTCCTCCTGAGAGATATCGTCCGAGCTAGTTGGAGGGCATTGCCCATAGCTCTTCAAACATCGTCAATCGGGGAGAGATTCCGCGACCTTGCTGGCCAGGGTAGGGTCTGGCAAGCAGAAAGACAAGCAGTATAAAATCTCGCATGGACAGGCGGACATTATCTTGCTGAAATGTATGCCCAGAATGGCTTGCCGTGAAGGGCAACAAAATGGGGCGAAAAATATCGTCGACGTACCGCTGTGCTGTAATGGTTCCACAGATGACAAGGAACGTACCATGGAAAGAAATGGCTGGCCAGACAATCACTCCTGGTACAAATGGTTCAAATGGCTCTGAGCACTACGGAACTTAACATCTGAGGTCATCAGTCCCCTAGAACTTAGAACTACTTAAACCTAACTAACCTAAGAACATCACACACATCCATGCCCGAGGCAGGATTCGAACCTGCGACCGAAGCAGTCGCGCGGCTCCAGACTGAAGCGCCTAGAGCCGCTCGGCCACTCTGGCCGGCAATCACTCCTGTTTGTCGGGCCGTATTGTGGGCAACGGTCAGGTTTGTAGCCCAGCGTTGTCTGGGGCGTCTTTACCAACAAGGCCGTTTGCCGTGGTGTCTGGCCCATTCGGCCTGAAATCTCACTGACTGGAGTAGAACTGTCTTCAGTGATGACTCCAGCTTCGAACTGAGCCCCGACGACCAGCGAAGACCTATCTGGAACCCTCTGGACAGTAGTGAAATACTAGCCTGACTTTCGCCCGCCATATGGCCGGACAACGAGGAGTGATGATCTGGGATGTCATTTCTATTCACAGCAGGAACTCCTTTGGTTGCTATCCGTGTCATCCTTGCAGCACATCGGTATGTCGACGATATTCTACGCCCTGTTTTGTTCATAACAAGCTCTCCTGGAATTACATTTCAGCAAGATAATGCCCGTCCTCACAAGGCGACAGTCTCTGCTGCTTGTCTTCGCGCTTGCCAAACGCTACTCTGGCCAGCTAATTTGCTCGATCTCTCACCAACTGAGAACGTATGGAGCACTATGGGCAGGACCCTCCAACAATATCGGGATTTTGACTATCTAAAGCGTCAATTGGACGGAATTTGGCTCGATATCGCTCAGGAGGACATCGAATAATTCTATCAGTCAGTGGCAAGCCGAATATCTGCTTGCATAAAGGCCACAAGTGGACCAAAGCGTTATTGATTTGTTCAATTTGTGAAGCTCTTTCTCTTGAATAATTCATCCAATTTTTTTGAAATTGTAATATTTTGTTTGTTTGTGCATGGACGTCACATCTACCGATTATCGTCCCATTCGGATAATTCCTTCGTGACATGTCCTTTCTTTGTCTTAGACTGTACATGTGTATGAAGTGTTCGTTGTGAGAATTTCATTACACAGGGCTTTTCAAAAAGATTCATCCGATTTCACAAGACTTTATCACCCACATTGATGAAGATAGAAACTTTGTGTAGCGATTTACTTAGGCATCGAAACTAAAAGTTTAGCTGGGCATCAGCTGTAAGCTGTCGATTCGTGTTTTCCGGTAGAGGCGCCCCTGCTGCAGCTAGCTCGTTGGTTACCCGATGAGTGTCACCACGAAATGGCAACAACAAAGCAACATAGGGCGTTTTGCGTTCTACGTATCAACATCTACATCTGAATCAGTGCTCCGCAAGCCACCTAATGCTGTGTGATGGAGGGTGCTTCTGGTATCACTAACTAATCCCGCCCTGGTACAGTCTCGAATGACGCGTGGGAAGAATGTTTGTCCGTAAACCGTCGTATTGGCTCCAATTTCTCGAATTTTCTCCTTTTGGTCGTTTCTAGAAATGTATACAAAAGGAAGTAATGGGTTACCCTGCTCTTCCTGGAAAGTGATCTCTCAAGATTTCAATAGCAGACCTCTCCATGATGAAAAACCGTCTCTTGTAACGTCTGTCAATGAAGTTTGTTGAGAATTTCGGTAACGCTTTCCCGCCGACTTAACCATCCCGTTACGAAACGCGCCGCTGTTCGTTGACTCTTCTACCACTTCTACCAGCGCTACCCGGTAAGGGTCCCATATTGATGAACAGTAATCGAGAATCTGTCGAACAAGTGTTTTGTAAGCCACTTCCTTGACGTTCTTCCTATGAAACTCAGTCTAGCATCTGCTTTTCCTACTATTTGTTCTACGACGTTATTCCACCTAAGGTCCCTCCGAATGGTTACTCCTAGATATTTTAGGGTGGATACTGTTTCCAACAATGTGTCATCAATAGCGTAGTTCTACAATAATGGATTTGCTCTCCTGTGTATGCGCGATATGTTACTTACGCTCAGTGTCAACTGCCAGTCTCTGCACCATTCATGAGTCCTCTGTTTTAGGTCCTTTTGGAAATCGATGCAGTCATCCAGCGTTGTTACGTTCTTACAGACAATCGCATCACTCGCGAATAGCCTTAAAGAGCTTCCGACGTATTCTACTAGAATATTTATACATATTGTAAACAGTATCGTTCTTGTCACACTTCCTTGGGGTACTCCTGCCGCGCGGAGTAGCCGCGCGGTCTGAAAGCGTCTTGCCACGGTTCGTGCGGCTCTCCCCGTCAGTGGTTCGAGTCCTACCTCGGGCATGGGTATGTGTGTTGTTCTTAGCATAAGTTAGTACAAGTAGTCTGTAAGACTAGGGACGGATGACCTTAGCAGTTTGGTCCCTTAGGATTCATACACATTTGAACATATGGGGTACCGCTGAAATTACCTTTACATCTGCCGACTTTGCTCCATTAGGAACGACGTGTTGAGCTCTGTCTGCAAGGAAGTGTTGAATTCAATCGCAAATCTGGTCCGATATTCGGCAAGGTCATATTTTTTCACTAAACGGCAGTGCATCACAGTGTAAAATGCCTTCCTGAATTCTAGGAACACGACATCAACCTGAGTGTTGATATCTATATCACTGTGGGTGTCACAGAGAAACAGAGCAACCTGAGTTCAGCAATATCTCTGCTTGCGGAGTCCATATTGATACTTATGTAGGGGACGTTAGTTCTTCAAAAACGCCATAATTTTGTAGCGTAAAACATGTTCCATAATTCTACAACATACTGACGTCCGCAAGATAGGCTTATAGTAATGTGAATCTGTCCTACGACCCTTCTTGATGACCTCAGAAGTTAGTCGCATAGTGCTCAGAGCCATTTGAACCATTTTTGAAAACGGTAATCTGCGCTTCTTTCCAGTCGCCAGGTACCCTGTGTTGCTGCAGCGACCTACGATAAACTGGGGAGCAAGTTCTTTCGCATAATTTCAGTAGAAGCTGTAGAATCTCACAGGCATCTCGTCTGGTCCTGATGCCTTTCCACTGTAAGCGACTGTAGTTGCTTTCCTATTCCGCGATCAGTTATCTCGCTATGTCATTTCCGTGTTCGTACGATGATTGAATGGAGGAATCGTATTACGATGATCCGCGGAGAAAAAATTTCAGAGAGCCAAAGTCAGTATTTCGACCTTCTCTCAGTCATATTCTGTTTCGGTGCAAGTGTAGTCCCTGAGTGATGAATAGATGATTTCGATCCGGTTAGCAATTTTCTTCTTTTAGTGTGCAACCCTGAAGTTGGTTTGCAGCAGAACGCCATTCCTCTCTTCTGTCTGCCTCCCTTTTCATTTCCACACATGTGTTACATCCAGCGTCATTCATGATCTGTTGCATGTACGATATCTGTCGGTATCTCTCCTGTGTTTATAGATGGACTTAATAAGTTTAAGCAGCGTAGTTTTCATGCTGTCACCAGCATTCTTTATTAGTTCTGCAGGGATGTCACAAATACCCGTTGCTTTGTTGTCCTGTAGTTCCTTTAGAGCTTTGTCAAATTCTTCTTGCAGAATGTCATCTCCCTTGTCATCTTCGTCTACTTGCTCTTCTCTTTCTATTACTTCCTCCGAAAGAGGTGTCCGGCATACAACTCCTCTATGTATTCTTTCCATCTCTTCGCCATTTCTTCACCAAACAGCATTTCTCCCTCTTTATTTTCAATTGTGCCTGAGTGTTATTTTACGTTTGTTCAGATATTTATTTGTTGTTCCTCCGTTTTGCATATTTTCTTCCACTTCCCTCCACATTTCCTCAAGAAAACTTTCTTTTGCTTCTCTAACTTCTCTATTGACTAAATTCCTTAGTCTTCTGTATTCGGCTTTTCCTTGTTCATCAGCTGCAGTTTTGCATAATCTCCTGTTTTCTATAAGCTTAATAACATCTGCTGTAATCAATTTCCTCTTGTTTTTGGGTTTAGTTTTCCCAACTATCTTTTTTGCTGCTTTGTATTCACCAGATTTAATTTGATCCCAGTCTTCATTTACTCCACCATGTTGAAATTTTTTAGCTAGGTTGTCTGTTTCATGGGCATAGCGCTTTGCCAGTCCCTCAGTTTTCAGTTTTTCCAGCTCCCATTAAAGTTTTACTGGATACTTCTTCAAACATTTGAATCTGAGTGAACTTTTCATCAGGACCAGCTTATGGTCGCTGCCTATGTCTGCAGATGGATAGCTCCTGAAATCTTTTACCTGGTTCCTAACACGTGCTTTCACTATAATGTAATCAATCTGTTATCTACTCAGGTCTCCAGGGGGTTTCCATGTGTATTTTCTTCGTTTGTAATGTTGGAAAAGTGTGTTTGCAAAACTAATTGTGCCGGCCGCGGTGGTCGTGCGGTTCTGGCGCTGCAGTCCGGAACCGCGGGACTGCTACGGTCGCAGGTTCGAATCCTGCCTCGGGCATGGATGTGTGTGATGTCCTTAGGTTAGTTAGGTTTAAGTAGTTCTAAGTTCTAGGGGACTTATGACCTAAGATGTTGATGAGTCCCATAGTGCTCAGAGCCATTTGAACCATTTTTGAAAACTAATTGTGCCTCGAGCAGAACTCGATTAGTGGATCTCCTTTTTCATTTCTTCTTCCAAGTCCATATTTCCAACAATTCCTTCCTCCGGTTCTTCACCCACAATCGCATTCCAGTCCCCCATGACAATCAGGTTTTCACCTCCCTTAACATTTCTCATCGCATTACTTATTTCTTCGTATATTTCGCCACGACTGCATCTTCTTCTTTGGATACTGGCGTGTATATTTGTATTATCACAGTGTCCTTTGGTTTAGTTCCAAGTTTTACCATAATTATCCGAGAGCTATACTGCACATATCCCTTGACATGTGAGCCATAGTTTATCCTCAAAATTATTCCAACTCCTCCCATTCCTGGTCTATCTTGGTCAGTTCCGATGTGAATGACTCTGTATTCTTCAGACCAGAAATCACGTGATTGGGGCCATCTCATCTCAAATATGCCTAGGATATCGATTTCCAGTCATTCCATTTCATGTTTGAGATTTTCTAGTTTGCTACACTGAAGCAGTGGTCTCACATTCCAAGTTGCTATTTTAAAATTGAGATTCTTTTCCTTCACGTTGTCTGTATCTTTTGCAATTCCCACCTGGAGATCCGATTGGGGGACTAATTTATCTCCGGAAAATTTTACAGAAGATACTGGCACGGTTTACTGCTGATGCTTGGGATAACCGTAGGTCTTTAATGTGGTGGTTTCCCGTTGCCTTCCACATCCTATGCCGAAGACCATCAGCTGGTTCTTCCGCTTTGGAAATGATTTCTCATGGGGTGATGTCCTATCCCGGTCATCCCTCGGTCCTTGTCTACGTTAGCCATCACGTGAAGTGACGTTGTCCACTCTCTACCGCGTGGAGGTGTAGATCAGGGGTTTCCCTTTTTAGTACGACCAAAATCCCTTACGGTTTTTAGTCAGGTCAGATGGTAAAATTTTGCTTTCTAAATCACTGGACGCTTATTATCCGTTCTTTCAGCTTTTGTTTGTCAGCTAGCTTTTGACTTCTGTTGACTCTGTCACGAAGCTCTCTTCGTTTACGCAGAAATTTTCAACACTGTTACCAAACCAAGTAGGATCTTTCACATCTTTTAAGATCTTGCTCAGAACATACAAGTCTATGGCATACTGACGATGCTTTTGATTTTTTTCCCTCTGTGCTCTGCATCTTCATCCGCAGCACTGAATATTTGATGCTGACTGCTCAGATACTCAGCGATTTGTATCCTGTCACTCTTGCTAAGTGAAAATATTTTCGTCCCTTTCTTAAAATTCCATAAAAGTATGAGTCCCCAACATTGATGCTGAGAGATAAGACAGGAAAGTTGGGGCATAGTAATCAAGAAATTGCAGAGACTTTCGACAAACTTTTAAATTGTGATGATCCACTGGAAACATTTCAAGTAGACACTGAAGCACCTATTTTAAACACCTCAGAGCTAATAGATCCTCCAACTATCAATGAGGTAGGGGTTGCAATTCAGGAACTAAAAAAAATACAAGGCATATGGTGAAGACCACATATTTGTAGAAATCTAAAAGAATGTTAGAAAACCTGCAGTCATAAATCTCCACCAACATCTAATTGAAATGTGGAACACAGAGTAAATTCCAGAGCACTGGACCTCAGGAATAATCCATCCATTATTTAAAAAGGTAGATAGAACCAACCCAGATAATTACAGAGGAATAACCCTTCTGGACTGCACATACAAAATTTTCTCCCGCCTAATTTACAATAGGATCAAAAACATTCTGGAACCACACCTTGGAGAATATCAAGGAGGATTTAGACCATACAAAAGCTGCTCAGACCAAATTCTTAGCCTGAAGCTAATAATGGAGTATTACAAGTATAGAAACAAACAGTTATTCATCTCATTCATAGATTAAGAAAAAAGCATATGATAGTGTTCATAGACCCGTACTTCTAAAAACCCTTAGAGCATATGGTCTCCATCCCAGCTAACTTTAAATAACACAAATTCAAAGGTCAAGTTTAGAGGAGAAATGTCAAAAGTTTTCACAGTAAAAACAGGACTCATACAAGGCGATGGATTGTCGCCTTTGCTCTTCAATGTGGCCCTCGATTACTTCATGACAATCCGGCAAAAATGAAATTCATGTTAAATCAAAATTGGAGGAAAACCAACAGTAAGAGCAAACTGCCTTGGATGCTGACGATTTAGCTCTCTCACCCCTTGACATGGAAGAAGTTCGTGCTCAGATCACAAGTCTCCAGAAAATTGCTTCAAAAATAGGATTACAAATATCCTTTGAGAAAACTGAAATCATGCCCATGAAACCTCTTTGCATAGATAAAATCTTCATAAATGATCCAGCAATTAACATACACTACTGGCCATTAAAATTGCTACACCAAGAAGAAATGCAGATGATAAACGGGTATTCATTGAACAAATATATTATACTAGAACTGACATGTGATACACTTTCACGCAATTTGGGTGCATAGATCCTGAGAAATCAGTACCCAGAACAACCACCTCTGGCCGCAATAACGGCCTTGATACGCCTGGGCATTGAGTCAGACAGAGCTTCGATGCCGTATACAGTTACAGCTGCCCATGCAGCTTCAACACGATACCACAGTTCATCAAGAGTACTGACTGGCGTATTGTGACGATCCAGTTGCTCGGCCACCATTGACCAGACGTTTTCAGTTGGTGAGAGATCTGGAGAATGTGCTGGCCAGGTCAGCAGCCGAACATTTTCTGTATCCAGAAAGGCCTGTACAGGACTTGCAACATGTGGTCGTGCATTATCCTGCTGAAATGTAGGGTTTCGCAGGGATCGAATGAAGGGTAGAGCCACGGGTTGTAACACATCTGAAATGTAACGTCCACTGTTCAAAGTGTCGTCAAGGCGAACAAGAGGTGACCGAGACGTGTAACCAATGGCATCACGCCGGGTGACACGACAGTATGGCGATGACGAATACACGTTTCCAATGTGCGTTCACCGCGATGTCGCCAAACACGGATGCGACCATCATGATGCTGTAAACAGAACCTGGATTCATGCGAAAAAATGACGTTTTGCCATTTGTGCGCCCAATTTCACCGATGAGTACACCATCGCAGGCGCTCCTGTCTATGATGCAGCGTCAAGGGTAACCGCAACCATGGTCTCCGAGCTGATAGTCCATGCTGCTGCAAACGTCGTCGAACTGTTCGTGCAGATGGTTGTTGTCTTGCAAACGTCCCCATCTGTTGACTCAGGGATCCAGACGTGGCTGCACGATCCGTTACAGCCATGCGGATAAGATGCTGTTATCTCGACTGCTAGTGATACGAGGCCGTTGGGATCCTTACACGAGGCATCACAACAACGTTTCACCAGGCAACGCCGGTCAACTGCTGTTTGTGTATGAGAAATCGGTTGGAAACTTACCTCATGTCAGCACGTTGTAGGTGTCACCACCGGCGCCAACCTTGTGTGAATGCTCTGAAAAGCTAATCATTTGCATATCACAGCATCTTCTTCCTATCGGTTAAATTTCGCTTCTGTAGCACATCATTTTCGTTATGTAGCAATTTTAATGGCCAGTAGTGTAGTTCTACAATTTAAATGCTTGGAGAAATTATTTTGCACAACTTGGGTGAGAAAGCAACATGGATAAATAGAACGAACAAAATGAAAAAAACATATTCTAACCCGGTCAACATATAGTAAGAAATTGCCTGTCAATACACACTAAGATCCAGCATTACAAAACTCTAACTCTCCCGGAAGCAACTTATGCTTGTGGAACTCTGTTCCAAATTAAAAATGAAAGAAGAACCGATCAACTCCTCAAGACTGAACGAAGAATTATCAGAACATGCATCAGTAAAAAATAGCAGGTTGATAGAGTCTGGACAATCCTCCCTAATGACACTGTCTATTGTGAGATTGACCCTATCACCAGCACAATGCAGAAGAAAATAATCTCAAATTTCTTTCATGACCTACGAGTTCCTGACAACAGGATTTTAAAACAACTAGTGATGAGAAATCTCGGAAAGACGACAGGAGGACAGTGGGTCAAAGAAATTCAGCAAGATCTTGAAGCAGTCGCGCTTATGATTACTGATGCAGAGAACAAAAACAAAATTAACACTCTCTTTATGAATCATCAATTTTCTGTAGAAATGACGCACAGAAGACCGATAGAGATTTCAGACGAGTTAAGAAAATTGCGTACAGAACTAATGAAAAAGCACTAGGCTGAGCGCAAGAAGCAAGTAGGCCAATCTTCAAAGAGAAAGTGAACATGGAATGACTGAAGTGGTCCAATGTGGCCAATCAAGTTAATAATAATAATAATAATAATAATTGTAGTCATAGATGCTATCACTGCCGTATGGTCACTGTTACCCTCCTGATTCGAAAAGTTCGTATCTGTTTGTTCTTACAAGGTCTGGGACGGGTTGGTTCTCTAACTGCTTGCTTGACGTAATTTTCGCAAGAGACATTCAAAATTATGTCATACGAACCGCTGTCTCTAGTGTCAGGTTTGAACGCATGACTACCCGATTCTGTACGTGACAACAGGAGCAATTTAATTTCATCGCGTGATTTTCGTCAACAGAAAGCCACTACACTTCTTGCAGCTCAAAGCATTCCACGATGACACCCAGATTTCAAGACACTGGTTGTTTATGTAATGGCAAATACATATGTCGCCTTGATGTGCTCCTTCAAGGCGTAGAGCATTCAATACAAGTCTTGGACGTAGTCCACAAAGGGCTGCTCGTCGTGCCAGCGCGAACTAGACATTCCTTGTGTATCTATGTGGCTTGTTTCGTGGCGGCATTTGAGTTTCAAATAGAATTCGACTCCTCCATTCCCTTCATGAAGATGATAAAACAACAACTTGCAGGGTACTGTGAATTCGTTTTGGACGTAGAGATGGGAGGTGGCTTCCCTTTCATGTTCCACTGAAGTGGAAAAGTGAACCGTTGGAACACAAAAAATACGGGGAACGCAGCATCCTCATACGTCAGAGCACAGACGAGCACGTGAGAGATTCTCTAACGCTTCATGTGTTCTGCCTCGTTTCTTTTTTGCGGAAAAGATCGTTTCAGTGCTCATGAACCTGGATATTTTGGGCATCCATCCTTTTCCACTGATGCGAGACCATGCAGACAATTTCATTTTTCAACGGCACACAGAGCCACCGCATGGCACCTGCATGCGCTACCATTTCCAAACAATGACTAGCCTAAACGTAGGAGAATGCGGATGTCGCATTGCACCATTGGACTCCAAAGTAACCTGAAAATATCCTGAACAGGGGGTTGTGAAAGAGTCCTACGAGCCTCCCAATCCAACTACTGTGAGTGAAATGCCACGTCATTTAGCAACAGCAGGGAATGAAACTCCATACACGACCGAAGAAATACGAGACGAGTTTGACTAACGTCTGTCGTGCATCCGATTGAGGACCCACTGAACATTTGTGAAAGGTAAATGGAAACTTTGATCCTAAATGTACCCCAAGGTTGTAACTGTATGCATGTACACTCATGCTCATAAATTAAGGATAACTGCAGAATGTGGTGCCACACAACGTGGCACTACACAAAACTGGCGCTAATAGCATAGGCACATAGGGAACACACATGACACAGATCTGTAAGTCCACAGTATTGGTGATAAGTTGAGAAAACCGTCCCGAAACACTTGTGCTACAAAACGTCACTGCTTCCCGCGCATATACCTTGACATCAATCATGTCTGTTCAGTCGTCTGTAAACTGTGTGTCTCGAGACAACTGTACCAGTGGCTGCGGTAAGGTCCCGAGCAAGGCTACCTGAAGTACTCCGTGGCCGTCTACGGGCACTGATGGTGAGAAATCGGCCTTCTTGTGGTGTTGTATACTGTGGACATACCGTACTGTAGCGCCTGGACACGTTTCCTGTCTGATGGAATCGTTGCCATTATCTTGAGATCACACTTTGTGGCACACGGAGGGCCTGTGCTACGACCTGCTGTGTTTGACCAGCCTCCAGTCGCCATAGTATTCTACCCCTCATAATGTCATCAATATGTGTTCTTTGAGCCATTTTCAACACACAGTCACCACTAGCACGTCTGAAAACGTCTGCACACTTACTCGCTGCACCGTACTCTGACATGCACCAACGCACCTCTGCGTATGTGGACTGCTGCCAGCGCCAACGTGCGATGACCGTAGGTCAAATGCACCGCATGGTCATACCCCGAGGTGATTTAAACCCGCAAACCGCCCACCAGAGCGTTGTTTCACCATGTATCAGCATTATCCTTGATTTATGAGCATGAGTGTAGAAGACGTGTTCCTTGACTTCAGGAAGGCACTTGACAGCGTCCCGCAGTGCCGTTTAGTGGAAAAAATACGAGATTACCGAGCCCTGGTGCAGATTTGAGACTGCACTCAACGCTCCCTTGTAGACAGAACTCAGCATGTCGCTCTTAACGAAACAAAATTGACAGATGTAAAATAATCTTCGGAGTACCCCAAGGCAGTGTGACAGGTCCGTTACTGTTTACAGTGCGTATAAATGATCCAGTAGAAAGCGGCAGAAGCTCTTCAAGACTGTTCGTAGATGATGTGGTTGCCTATAAGACGGTAGCAATGCCATAAGATGATATCGATTTGCAGAATGACCTGCAGAGGACTGATGAATGGCGCACACTCTGGCGCATGCATAGGAAAAGAAATCTACAACTGCACAACCATTCTACTGACGACAACTTGCTGGAAACAGTACCTACCGTAAGTATGCAGAGCTACATTAAGCCGAATGGCCACG
Source organism: Schistocerca piceifrons (assembly GCF_021461385.2). Lineage (NCBI taxonomy): Eukaryota > Metazoa > Arthropoda > Insecta > Orthoptera > Acrididae > Schistocerca > Schistocerca piceifrons. The sequence continues at coordinate 458,101,537 of NC_060141.1, forward strand.
TAAAAGAAATAATAGGAAAAGCAGTTGCCAGACAGGTTCAGAGGAAGAATCTTAAAGAAATTTATCTCACCCACGAAGTAAGTGGCTTATAAGGCGCTTTTTCGCCCGACTCTTGAGAACCAATATGGCATCCTTACCAGACAGGACTGATAGAAGAGGTAGAGAAGATCCAACGAATAGCGGCGCGTTTCGTCACGAGATCGTTCAATCGCCGCGAGAGTGTTACGGGGATGCTCAACAACTGCAGTGGCAGGCGTTACAGGAGAGACGTCGCGCATCACAGAGAGGTTTGCTATTTATATTTCGAGAGAGAAATTTTCGGGAAGAGTCTGACAGCACATCACTTCGTCCAACGTATTTCTCGTGAAACGATCACGACGAGAAAATAAAAGACATTAGAGTTAATACACAGACTTGTGGACAATCATTCTTCCGAAGCGCCACTCGCGACTGGAAGAGGGAAGGGGGGTACGGTGAGTGGCACCAGAAGTACCCTCTGTCATACACCGTTATGTGCCTTGCGAAGAATGACGTAGGTGCTCTCTTGTGAAATCGGGTGGTTCTTATGCAAACAGAAATTTTGTGGTGCTAGTGTAATTTAAAATTCTCCACAGGCTTCAGTCTCCAATGGTTTTGTGAAATCGGCTGAATCTTTTTTGAAACGTTCTGTGCTACTGGAATCGGAATGGTGTTAACGTCCTGCAATATCTCCAAAGTATTTATAAAAATGTTACATACATACCACGTAATATCACTTCAGGGTAGTTAACACCTAAATTTCTTCAAGAGATGAAACAACAGTAATGTAACCAAAATTGGTCAGCTGGAAAAATGATGACTGCAGTGTTTGTTAAGGATATGTCATACATCTGAGTTTGAGTTTCTCGTTCATGGGGCTTGATGGAGAGTCGCACTGACTGTTGAAGATATGAGCTGTGAAGTTTGTACGGCTTTAGAACTTAAACATACTGAATGAAATACATCCACGCAATACTGAACTGTTCACCGACATGGAAAAACGAGTCTGCTGTCATTCGTTGGAGTGGGGAAGAGTAAGAAAAATACCGGACTGTCAAATTCCTGGATCTGAGACTACTGAGGTTGCTGGATTTATCGCAAGTATTTGAGCGTCTAGTCGTCTTCAGGCTGTTACTAGCAAATGTTCGCCGACTCTTGAACGGACAAAAAATTTGAAATGCCAAAAATCGACGTAATACAAACGAAAAACTTTATTTAATTCAGCTCATATTAAAAGGCTAGTCTCGAAGCGCGACAGTCTGGTGTTCCTTAAAATGAAATTATTGCTGAAATACTTAATCCCTATTACAGACAAACTGTGCCAGAACTGCGCGTCAGTTTGGATTCATAAGCGGAGCTTTGTCTTACGACAGAACACTGTGTGTTGATCCACGAAAGTACTTCTCACCGGCCGTCACAAAACTTCTAATACCGCTCTTCTACTGTTACAAAGGCCACAGAAGCTATACTAAGGACACTGCTGCATTGATATTCCAAGAAAAAAGGAGAAATGATTATCAATGTGAGGAATTAACCGTGAAGACCATCCCTAAGTTGTGACTCATCCATTAATCCTCCACCATGCTGATTCCTCCAGGTATTATGACAGGAAAGATCAGAAGAGAAGCTTTTATTATGAGGCGGATGCTGACAGGCCGAAGCTTTGGCGGCCGTGGATCGTCCTCAGTCGGCTCCATTCTATATATTCCGCAAGCCACTGCAAACTTCAAGGCGGAAGGCACATCTCCCCCTGTATCGCTCTACTCCTTTGTGGAGAGAGAGAAAAAATTAATGGATGCCTTGGTACGCGCCATAATCTATCTTACTTTAGCCTCGCGATTCCTAACTGAGATACATGATGGACCATAAGAGATGCCGGTTTTCCACATTAAACTATTTCAAGACAATGTCGTTCGTTTTTTCAAGTATTCCCATTTTCTTCTCTGACCACCTCTATTACACTTCCGTAAGAGTTATACCGAACAGCTATATTCAGCGCCTCGCTTTAAGGTATGAAGAGATATGGCCCCACCAAGGGCGCAGACGCTGAAGAGAGCGCAGAACCTTACAGAAAAAAAAGCCATTCCGTCCAACTATTATCCTAAAGACTCGGTCACTACCGAAAAGACATCTCTGCTGGTTTGATACCGCCGTATCACGAATTACTCTCTTATGCCAACCTTTTCATCTCAGAGCTGCACTTGCAACCTACGTCCTCAATTATTTGTTGGATGTATCCCAATCTCTATCTTCCTCTATAGTTTTACCCACTACAGTCTACAGCTCCCTCCAGTACCGTGGAAGTCATGCCTTGATCTCTTAACTGACGTCCTGTCATCCCGTCCCTTCTTCTTGTCAGTGTTTCCTTACATTCCTTTCCTGCCGATTCTGCAGAAAACCACCTCAGTCCTTACCTTATCAGTCCACCAAATTTTTAACATTCTTTTGTAGCCCCATATCTCAAATGCTCCTATTCTTTTCTGCTCCGGTTTTCCCACAGTCCATGTCTCATTGCCATACAATGTTGTGTTCCAAACGCACATTCTCAGAAATGTCTTCCTCAATTAAGACCTACGTTTGATACTAGTAGACTTCTCTGGCACAGGTATGCCCTTTTTGCCAGTGCTAGTCTGCTTCTTATGTCCTTCTTGCTCCGTACGTCATCGTTATTTTGATGCCTGGATAGCAGAATTCATTAACTTCACGTACTTCGTTATTACCAATTCTGATGTTACGTTTCTCACTGTTCTCATTTCTGCTGTTTCTCGTTACCTTCGTCTTTCTTCGATTCACTCTCAATTCATATTCTGTACTCATTACACTGTTCATTCCATTCAACTGATCATGTAATTCTGCTTCACTTTCACCGAGGATAGCAATGTCATAAGCAAATCTTGTCATCGGTACCATTTCACCCTGAATTTTAATCCCACTCTTGAAACTTTATTTTTATTTCCGTCATTGCCTCTTCGATGTATGGGTTAAGTAGTAGACGCGAAGCACTACATCGCTGTTTTAGACCCTTTTGAATCTTTTTCCACTCTTATTGTTTCCTCTTGGTTCGTGTACAGATTATATATTATCCTTCTTTCCCTACAGCTTACCCAAATTTTTCTCAGAATTTCGAACGACTTGCGCCATTTTATACTGTCGAACGATTTTTCCAGATCGACAGATCCTATGAATGTGCCTTGATTTTTCTTCAGTCTTACTTCCACTAGCAATCGCAACGTCAGAACTGCCTGGCTGGTGCCTTTATTTTTTCTACAGCCAAACTGATCGTCATTTAATAGATTCTCAGTTTTCCATTCTTCTGTGTGTTATTCTTGTCAGCAAATTGAATTCATGAGCTGTTAAGCTGATTGTGCGATAATTCTCGCACTTGTGAGCTTTTGTAATCTTCGTAATTGTGTGGATGATGTTTTTCCAAAAGTCAGATGGTATATCGCCAGACTCATACATTACACACACCAAAGGGAATAGTCGTTTTCTTGCCACTTGCCCTGTGTTTTTAGAAATTCCCATGCAATAACACCTATCCCTTCTGCCTTATTTGATCTTAAGCTGTTCTTTTAAATTGTGATGCGAACACTGGATCCCCTATCCCTTCCCCGTCGACTCCTGTTTCTTCTTCTATCACGTCATCAGACAAGCCTTAAACACACTCTTTCCACCTTTCCGATCTCTCTTTTGCGTTTAATAGTGCCATTGCACTCTTCATATTATCGACCTTACTTATAATATCACAGAAAGTTGTTTTGACTTTTCTATACTGAGTCAGTGCTTCCGACAATCATTTCTTTTTCGATTTCTTCACATTTTTCAAGTTTCCTATACTGAGTCAGTGCTTCCGACAATCATTTCTTTTTCGATTTCTTCACATTTTTCAAGGACCCATTTCGCCTTCCGTGCTCTCCTCATTCCATTCAAATGGCTCTGAGTACTATGAGACTTAACTACTGTGGTCATCAGAACTTAAAACTACTTAAACCTAACTAACCTAAGGACATCACACACATCCATGCCCGAGGCAGGATTCGAACCTGCGACCGTAGCGGTCACGCGGTTCCAGACTGTAGCGCCTATAACCGCACGGCCACTCCGGCCGGCCCTCTCTCCATTCCTAAGTGACTTATTTCCCTAATCCTGAATTGTCATTCCATATTTCGTTGGTCAACTGAATATTTTGTCTGTTACTCATGGTTTCTCCGCAGTTACCTTCCTTGAACCTATGGTTTTCCTCCCAACTTCTGTGATTGTCGTTTTTAGATATGTCCATTCCTCTTAAGCTGAACTGCCTATAGAGCTATTCATTATCGCAGTATCTATAGCTAACTTGTTTTCTGTGGCAACTGTGCGCTTGGTTCACAAATATGGCTCATGTTTAACAATGGAATTCTTGCTGTTACTTCGATACAGCGTTGTATAACATCAAAGATTGGCCAGCTAGTACTGAAGCAAATATTTTTGACCGAAGGTTTACGATCTTTACCAATTTCTGCCGACTGATAGGAGCGAGATATGGCGGTCGTGGAAGCAGTCAGAAAAGGTGGAGGGTCTGTGCAATGTACTAGTCCCTTCAATGAGTGCTTTTGCTGCTGTCATGATCGATCGTGTGCAATATTTGTTATCAATATTCTTCTTATAAGCAATGTTTCATTTTTTAAAACTTACTTACAAAATTATAAAATTTGCAAAAACAGCGTAAAATTAAATTGCGGAAGGGGCGGGGGTGCGCAACTATGGGAGTATTGCCAGGGACTGCTGTCTCACTTTTAGACAGCTTTGGCCACGATACTAGTAGCGCGTCTATAAATTAATTTGTAGTCTTCATAAGAATCCCTTACCCTGGAGCAGCAATCTTGAATATGCCGTACTAGGGTTCTGAACATGAATTTCGTGATAGATGCAAGGAACTTTCCCAGAAAACTCCCAGCAGTAAACTGTCTCCACTCGGATGTTGTTCTGGGCATCAGTGCTGTATTCCCACATTTTCTCCCAAAACAGTCGTCCGCTGAGGATAGGGAAGACCATAATGATGCAAATTTAATTTCATCCTTGAAATTCACTTATCACAGTTATCTGCATGTCCGACATATGAGATAATGTCATAAGGAGGCAAAAGGTTTCTCGCTATCACTTCCAGTACATCGTCTTAACTCAGAACGAGATTACATCTTCACGTCACTCGATTTCTGTTCACAATAAAGTGAATAACCATTTGCTTGCTGCATTTTACAAAAACACACATTAATGAAACACAACTGGGCCCAGTCATGTCCAACAAACCCTTGAGAAGCCCAACGCGCGGAGACATGAAATAGAACGATCAAATAAGTTTAGCCCGAACTGGATGGGGCAGTGGCCTGCTAGTATATTGAACGAGTGGGTTTCAAACCCCACACCACTACCTGGATTTGGAATTTCTGTTATGTCATTAAGTCGTCCACCATTACCATCTGCATTTAGGGTTTCCTTGATGTCTCTAAATCGCCCACCATCGGGGTTTAGGATTTTAGTGATTTTCTCAAATCGCTATAAGCAAATGATAGGATTGTTACCCATCCACATCCACTACAAGCTTAAGACTGATTCGTGGATAGTCGCAGGCTTTGGTTCGGTGACAAGTCTACAACATAAGGTATTTTATGTCACGTTTTATGGGACTTACATTATAACGTGACCATTTTCAGCTGGACGAACATGCTGAGTTGAATTTATACAAAAAAGAGTAACATGAATGTGGGAACATTCGCTGAAAAATTTGAAATGAGAGACACTTAAAGTCTATTATTGTGTGAAAATAAAATAATAGAATTTAGGCTATTTTTAGATATAAATAAGGTACTATTCTGTAGTCCCATACCTATTTCCATAGACAGAACACTACCCTCTAGCAGAAAGGTACAGGGGTTAGACAGACAGCTGGCTAAATTGGCGAAGGTGGCCTCCATCTCTCGAGGAGTGGAAGCCAAGTTAACGACCTGCAGCATCGTACTCAGGGTGGACCGGGGTCTTCTGGTTTGGAGTCGAGTCGACAATTTAAACCAGAGGCTACGTCGACTCTGTGACGAAAAATTCCTCGACCTACGCTATGGGGTGGAAGGTTGTAGGACGCCCCTCGATAGATCGGGGGTGCACTACACACAGGAAGCAGCTACATGGGTAGCACAGTACTTGTGGCGTGCACATGGGGATTTTTTAAAATGAGGTTCCTCCCCACAGGAAACAAACCGTTCGCCTGAAAAATTACCAGTTCATGACACTGATGTGGGTGTGCCAACTGTAAACAGGTCATTCCAAAGGATTTAAATATGCTAAAACTCAGTAAATTGTCGAAGTGTCTGTACCAAGATCCCCGAATTATTCTCCAAAATAAAAAGTAGCAATGCCAATATTGTATTACGTACCGAAAGCTGGTTGAAATCAGACATAAATAGCAGTGAAATTTTGGAGTCGGATTGGACAATGTTTAGGAAGGATAGGACTGATGCTATGGGAGGTGGTGTGATTATTGCAGTTAAAAGCTGTTTAAACACAGTTGAGATAGATACTGGGTCGGACTGTGAAATAGTCTGAATAAAGCTGTCTATCAGACAAGGATCGACCGTTGTATTAGAATGTTTTTATAGACCACCAGCATCCGCAACTAACGTCGCAGAAAGTTTCAGGGAAAGTCTAGAATACATAGGAAATAAATATCCAAATTAGCCATTAGCTATAGGTGGAGACTTTAATCTGGCATCCATTGACTGGGAAAATTACACGTTTATCACAGGGGGCAGAAGCAAAGACTCGTGTGAAATTATTCTAGGAGCGCTCTCAACATACAACCTTGAGCAATTGGTTAGAAAACAACTCGAGACGGGAACATATTAGGTATCTTGACGGCAAACAGACCTGATCTTTTTGAGGAAGTTAATCTAGAACAATGTATTAGGGACCATAATGCCGTTGTGGCTTCTATGTCAGTGGAAGTTGCAAAAAAACCAAAGAAAGAGCATAGAGTTTTCTTGTTTGGGCAAAGCAAATAAAAGTGTCATTAATGAATATCTTCATAGTCATCTCCAAGCATTCACCGCGGGAAACAAAGATATTGAGCATCTTTGGTCGGAATTTAAAGGTGTTGTCCACCATGTGCTAGAGAAGTGTGTGCCTCGCAAAAATATAGGAGAGGGAAAGGATCCACCTTGGTACAACAAACATACTAGGAAGTTGCTGAGAAAGCAGAGAATTTTCCACAGTCGTTTTAAACATAGTCACTGCCTCGCTGACAAACAGAAATTATGCGAAATGAAAGCAGCTGTCAAAAGGTCAATGAGAGATTCTTTTAACAAATTTGAAAGCAATATTTTATCTGCAGATTCTAAAAATAACCCCAAAAAATATTGGTCGTATGTAAAGTCTATGAACGCTACAAATAATTCAATACCTTCTCTTGCTGACAGTACGGGTAATGTAACGAATGATGATAAACAGAAGGGCGAAATCCTAAACCTAGCTTTCAAAAGCTCGTTTTCGGTAGAGGACTGCAAGCACCATTCCCCCTTTCAATTATCGAACAAACGCAAGGATGGCTGACAGTGTTTAGTGTATCTGGGATTGTAAAACAGTTAAGATATATGACGCCAGGAAGGCATCTGGCCCAGGCGGTATCCCCGTAAGATTTTATGTTGATTACGCTACAAAACAGCACCATTCTTATCCATCATCTATCAGAGATCATTGGAACAGCGGAAAGTTCCACGGGACTGGAAGAAGGCCCAGGTCATAGCAGTCTATAAAAAGGGTAGAAATTCGGATCCACATAATTACTGGCCAATTTCACTGACATCGATTTTTTGTAGAATCATGGAACATATTTTGTGTTCAGATATAATAACCTTTCTAGACACTGAGAAGCTCATCTGCAGAAACCAGCACGGTTTTAGGAAACAGCGGTCATGCGAGACACAGCTGGTCCTTTTTTGTGCATGATATACAACAGGCTCTAGATACCGGCTCCCAGGCTGATGCCATATTTCTCGACTTTCGAAAGGCGTTCGACTCAGTTCCGCACTGTCGCTTGCTCCAAAAAGTGCGCGCTTACGGCCTATCCGATGACATACGCGGTTGGATAGATAGTTTTATAATAGACAGGGAGCAGTATGTCGTCCTGAACGGGGTGACTTCAACAGAAATAAGCGTAACTTCAGGTGTGCCCCAGGGCAGTGTAATAGGTCCGCAGCTTTTTACGATTTTCATAAACGATCTGGTTGATGCTACTGACAGCGGCAGTAGACTGTTTGCCGATGATGCTGTAGTCTACAGGAAAGTAGTATCACCCGAAAGTTGTGAACAAATCAATGAGGATTTGCAGAAAATAAATGCGTGTTGTAATGACTGGCATTTATCTCTCAATGTTAGTAAGTGTCACATACTGCTTATAACAAAGCGAAAAGCCCCATTAATGCACGAGTACAAAATAAATGCCCAGGCTTTGGAAGCGGTAAAATTCGCTATTCGAAATGATCTCAAATGGAATGATCAGATTACACAAGTAACGGGCAAGGCGAACTCTAGATTTCGGTTTATTGGTAGAACCCTGAAGCGATGCAGCCCTTCAAAACGAAAGCGCTTACAATACGTTACGAGGTGCATTCAAGTTCTAAGGCCTCCGATTTTTTTTCTAATTAACTACTCACCCGAAATCGATGAAACTGGCGTTACTTCTCGACGTAATCGCCCTGCAGACGTACACATTTTTCACAACGCTGACGCCATGATTCCATGGCAGCGGCGAAGGCTTCTTTAGGAGTCTGTTTTGACCACTGGAAAATCGCTGAGGCAATAGCAGCACGGCTGGTGAATGTACGGCCACGGAGAGTGTCTTTCATTGTTGGAAAAAGCCAAAAGTCACTAGGAGCCAGGTCAGGTGAGTAGGGAGCATGAGGAATCACTTCAAAGTTTTTATCACGAAGAAACTGTTGCGTAATGTTAGCTCGATGTGCGGGTGCGTTGTCTTGGTGAAACAGCACCGGACGTTTTTGTTGCAGTGCAGCAAGGAATTTGTTCTTCAAAACATTTTCGTAGGATGCACCTGTTACCGTAGTGCCCTTTGGAACGCAATGGGTAAGGATTACACCCTCGCTGTCCCAGAACATGGACACCATCATTTTTTCAGCACTGGCAGTTACCCGAAATTTTTTTGGTGGCGGTGAATCTGTTTGCTTCCATTGAGCTGACTGGCGCTTTGTTTCTGGATTCAAAAATGGCATCCACATCTCATCCATTGTCACAACCGACGAAAAGAAAGTCCCATTCATGCTGTCGTTGCGCGTCAACTATGCTTGGCAACATGCCACACGGGCAGCCATGTCGTCGTCCGTCAGCATTCGTGGCACCCACCTGAACGACACTTTTCGCATTTTCAGGTCGTCATGCAGGATTGTGTGCACAGAACCCACAGAAATGCCAACTCTGGAGGCGATCTGTTCAACAGTCATTCGGCGATCCCCCAAAACAATTCTCTCCACTTTCTCGATCATGTCGTCAGACCGGCTTGTGCGAGCCCGAGGTTGTTTCAGTTTGTTGTCACACGATGTTCTGCCTTCATTAAACTGTCGCACCCACGAACGCACTTTCGACACAACCATAACTCCATCACCACATGTCTCCTTCAACTGTCGATGAATTTCAATGGGTTTCACACCACGCAAATTCAGAAAACGAATGATTGCACGCTGTTCAAGTAAGGAAAACGTCGCCATTTTAAGTATTTAAAACAGTTCTCATTCTCGCCGCTGGCGGTAAAATTCCATCTGCCGTACGGTGCTGCCATCTCTGGGACGTATTGACAATGAATGCGGCCTCATTTTAAAACAAAGCGCATGTTTCTATCTCTTTCCAGACCGGAGAAAAAAAATCTGAGGCCTTAGAACTTGAATGCACCTCGTAGTTCGTCCAGTTTCAGAGTATTGTTCGCTTGTATGGGACCCTTACCAGTTGGGTCTGATTCAAGCGATTGAGAAGGTCCAAAGAAGAGCGGCAAGATTCGTAACTGGTATATTTAGCCATTGCAAGAGCGTTACAAATCTCATAGAAAGTTTAAAGTGGGACACACTTGCAGATAGACGGCGCACTAAGCGGAAGGAGCTCACTAAATTCCGGAATCCGATCTTCGCCACCAACTTTAAAATCGCGCAGTGATCACCATTCAAAATTAAGGGAAATTAGAGCTCGTACTGAGGCGTTCAGACAGTCCTTTTTCCCTCGCGCGATCGGCGAGTGGAACAGACGGGGGAAATATGACTTTGGCGCGCATTGTGCCCTCCGCCACACACCGATTGGTGGCTAGCGGAGTATATATTTAGATATAGATGTAGAAATATGGAAACATTGCGAAAAATAGTTGTTTGACCATAAATGCAGATGCTAGCCAAGCCTGTAGGTTGCGCTCACGTATTTGACCGCGAGAGGTACCTGTGCAATGCCCTCAATACGTTGTGTTTGTCGCGGTTAGAACAGTGTTCTGTGTAACTGTGAGTGAGCTGTTTCGAAGCTAAGTGAATTCGAGAGTGGCCAAATTCTCGTTGCTGGTAAGGCGGGTGCTTTCGAAACCAAGGGAGACGAAGTGTTTGGTGTTTCAACAGGTACCATGTCGACGATTTGTAACGCACACAGGAAAAGCGGATAAACGTCTTCCGCCAAGTCACAACGCGGACCGAAGTATGCGTCTAGTCACACTGACGGACGGTCATTGAAATGGACTGTGATGAAAACTACGTTTACGATAGCTGCAAAAGTCACTGCATAATTGAATGTAGCGCTCGTGGACTCTGTCAGAACCGAAACAACGCAAAAGCATCTCCAGAAGCAGGGAACTGGAGGACGAGCTGGAATTGCAGAACAACTCATCAGTGATGGAAATGCCCATGATAGAAAAACGTGGCACCGAAGCCATAAAAGGAGAACTCTGGAGCAATGGAAGAATATTATTTGGTCGGATGACTTTTGTCGCACATTGTTTCCAACTTCTGGCGTAGGTTACGTCCCAAGACGGAAACGTGGGGGGGGGGGGGGGGGGGGGGTTCAATAATGATTTGGGCAGCCATATCTTGTTACTCCATGGGTTTATGGTTACTCTGCAAGATCGCATTACTTTCAGAGATTATGTTACTATTCTGGCTTATCATGTCAATCCCATGGTACAATCTTTCTTCCCCAAAGATGATGCTGTGTCCCCAGAGTGCAGGGCTCACGTCATCTAGGAGTGGTTTTCTGAGCTCGAGGATGAATTGTAGCGTCTCCCCTGGCCACGACAGCTCTCAATATTATTGAGCTTTTTTGATCTGCTTTGGAGGGGAGGGTGCGTGGTAGCTATCCACCCCCATCCTCGTTTCGTGAACCTGCCATTATTTTGCATGAATAATGTGTTTATCCACTCTTGAGAGGACTAGAAGCTGTTTTGAATGCCAACGGCTCTCCTGCACCGGTATTAGGCATGATGATAAGTTGTGATTTTATTGTTTTAATATTTTTGTTCACTCCCTGTGTATGTTCTTCTCTTCAACGGAAACAGAAGAAACCTTAACACACCCCAAACAAAAAGCGCCTTTTCCGGCTCAGTTCATGCTGATTTGTGAAGCACGGAAGCAGATGTCCATGGCACCTGTGCGGAAACTAGTGTTTCACCCCGGTGTCTCACAGCTGGCTGAAAATTAGATACGCACAAGGCTTCCACAGTGCAACGATACTGTGAAATATGGAAGACTGTTGGTGGCGAGGTCTGGTTTAAAACCACGGCGATACAAGCGGCCGCCTGGGGCGCCAAGCTGAGAGGGGAACCTAAGTTCAAAGTTTGAACACAACATGTATCACAATTAGTAGCGAAAACTGAAAGTATACGATAAGAGAAGCTAAAATTATCAAGTAGAAATGGGTCCTCAAATGAGCTGTTTGCCAGATAAAGGCGAATGTATGTTTACGTGTCGTCACTGACTGTCAGTACCATGTATTGTCCTACACTCATGCTCACAAATTAAGGATATGCTGATACATGGCGAAACAATGCTCTGGTGGGCGGTTTACGGATTTAAATCACCGCGGGGTATGACCATGCGGTGCATTTGACCTGCGGTCGTCGCATGGTGGCGCTGGCAGCAGTTCACATACGCAGAGGTGTGTTGGTGCATGTCAGAGTATGATGCAGCGAGTAAGTGTGCAGACGTTTTCAGACGTGCTAATGGTGACTGTGTGTCGAAAATGGCTCAAAGGACACATATTGATGCTGTTATAACGGGTAGAATACTAGGGCGACTGGAGGCTGACCAAACACCGCAGGTCGTAGAACGGACCCTCCGTGTGCCACAAAGTGTGATCTCAAGATTACGGCAACGATTCCAGCAGACAGGAAACGTGTCCAGGCGCTACAGTAAAGGACGTCCACAGTGTACAACACCACAAGAAGACCGATATCTCACCGTCAGTGCCCGCAGACGGCCACGGAGTACTGCAGGTAGCCCTGCTCGGGACCTTACCGCAGCCACCGGAACAGTTGTCTCCAGACACACAGTCTACAGACGACTGAACAGACATGGTTTATTCGCGCGGAGACCTGCAAGGTGCATTCCACTGACCCCTGGTCACAGGAGAGCTCGTAAAGCCTGGTGTCAAGAATACAGTACATGGTCATTGGAATAGTGATCCCAGGTTATGTTCACGGACGAGTCCAGGTATAGTCTGAACAGTGATTCTCGCCGGGTTTTCGTCTGATGTGAACCAGAAACCAGATACCAACCCCTTAATGTCCTTTAAAGGGACCTGTATGGAAGTCGTGGTTTGATGGTGTGGGTTGGGATTATGATTGGTGCACGTACACTCCAGCATGTCTTTGACAGAGGAATTGTAACAGCTCGGGTGTAACGGGACGTCATTTTGCAGCAGTATATCCGACTTTTCAGGGGTGCAGCGGGTCCCACCTTCCTCCTGATTGATGAAAACGCACGCCCCACCGAACTTCCATCGTGGAGAAGTACTTTGAAACAGAAGATATGAGGCGAATGGAGTGGCAATACTGTACTCTTCTTAGCAGTGAATACGAATTCTTTCAAATACCCCTGGATCATCTCGTTACACTGTACCGCCCGGATAGCCGAGTGCGTTAACACGCCGCTTCGGGGATTCGGGGAAACGCCGTCCCCGGATCGAATCCGTCTCGTGGATTAACTATGAGGATCGGTATGTTGGATGTGGTTTTCAGGCTGTTTCCCAAATACAACTAGGTAAATACCCCGTTGATACTCACGACCCGCTCAGATAGTTAATATGTAAACATTTAGGAAACGATCACACATTTGAACATTCGCTTTGCTCTGCACGCTGGCAGTTGACGTATAAGAATTCCGTCCCGGTGGGAGGGTGGTGGCAGGAAGGGCATCCGCTGTCACTGACATTGCTTCGACCCATATAACAATGCCGACCTCGCAGTCAGTCGAACGACGCACGCCAAGGAAGAAGAAGAAGAAGAAGAAGAATGCATCTCGAAGGCTTTGCCAAGACAGTAAAATCCGCTGCTCCATGTCTTCAGTCATATCAACGGTACTGCTGTACACTTCACTTTTGACATGATATCAGATATAAAAACCCAGAGAATCGACGTTTTGCAGACCGCGGTACAGGCTGTGTTTGACCTGGCCAAATTGTGGCGTTAGGTGTCGTCTTCTACAAGGGGCATTCTATAAGTAATTTAAGACTTTTTTGTCGCCCAATTTCGACTGAAAAATGCATAATTTACTATGGGACATTGGTGGTATATTTCCGCTTTAGCACCTATATTTACATGAAATTCCGATTGGGCCGGCACTAAACATAGCCTCAAATTGTCAGCAGGGAGCTGTCACTGAGTTTCGTTTGGTGGAAAACCAGAGCGTCGTAGATATTCATATTCATACGCGCATGCATGATGTCTGCGGAGACACGGCAATGAACAAAAGCACGGTGGGTCGTTGGGTGACGCGTCTATCATCATCGCAACAAAGTCGCGCAAACCTGTCAGACAGCCCGCGCGCCGTCCGGCCGTACACGGCTGTGACTCTTTCAGTGTTAGAACGTGCGGACACTATCATGGGAAGCGATAGACGGATAACAAACAAAACACCTCGCTGCACAACTGGGCGTCTCTTCATTGGACTGCTCTTCCTCAACCACACTGCAGAGAGGTGGGATAGCGATACGGACATATAGTGAAAAGGTTCCCGACGTCATCATGGGGCAGCATGTCGGGAATTAACAGACTTCCAATGCGGAATGGTAGTTGGAGCTAGGCGCTTGTGACAACCCATTTCCGGAATCGTTAGTGAATTCAATATTTCGGGATCCACAGTGTCCAGAGTGTGCCGCGAGTACCAAATATAAGGCATTACCTCTCACCAGACAACGCAATGGCCGATGACCTTCACTTAACGACCGACAGCAACGGCGGTTGCGCAGAGTTGTCAGTGCTGACAGTCAACCAACACTGCGTGAAGTAACCGCAGAAATCAACGTACGACATATGACGAAAGTATCGTTAGGGGCTACGACAGCAGACGACTGACGCGAGTGCCTTTGGTAATAGCACATCACCTGCAGCTCCTCTACTGGACTCGTAACCATATCGGCTGGACCCCAGACGACTATAACTCCATAATCTGGTCAGATGATGGTTCAAATGGCTCTGAGTACTATGGGACTTAACATCAGAGGTCATCAGTCCCCTAGAATTTAGTACTTAAACCTAACTAACCTAAGGACACCACACACATCCATACCCGAGGCAGGATTCGAACCTACGACCGTAGCGGTCGCGCGGTTCCAAACTGAAGGGCCTACAACCGCTCTTCCACAGCGGCCGGCTGGTCAGATGATTACAGACTTGAAATGGTAAGATCAAATGGCAAGGTCTAAGTGTGACGCAGACCCCACGAAGTCATGGATGCAAGCTGTCAGCAAGGCACTGCGGAAGCTGGTGGCGTCTCCATAACGATGTGGGCTGTGTTTAGATGGAATGGACTGCGGTCTCTGGTCCAGCTGAATCGATCATTGGATGGAAATGGTTATGTTTGGCTACTTGGAGACCATTTTCAGACATTCATGGACTTCACTTTCCCAGACGAAGGAATTTTTATGGCTGACAATAGGCCATGTCACCGGGCCACAATTGTTCGCAGCACGGCTCAGTATTTCTGCAGGAGACTTCCAACGACTTGTTGAGTCCATACCACGTCCGTTTGGTGCATTACGCAGGACAAAAGGAGATCCGACCGGATATTAAGATGTATCCCATCACTTGCATCACCTTCCGACTTCCATCCGCTTGGTCAATGAATGATGCAGTCCTCTGGAAACAGTATGTGGATGATGGTAAGGTTATTGATGCAGCCATATGTTGCCTCTGATGTGGCCAATAGTGTGATACCACGCGGGCATAGATGCCCTTACAGTAAGGTGGAATAAGGCCGTCGCATTGAACAGAGATTATGTTGAAAAATTGTGTACTTTAGCCAAAGCACCCTGCTTTCAGTAAAAAAAAAAAAAATGTTGTACTACTTACTGAACGCCCCTCGTATTAGCATCAAAATGTGCCGGTGCCCCATCATGCATGTTCCACATTCCCCAAAGAAAAGGTAGGCCTTCGAATAAGCAAGGGAATAATTTTCTGGGGATTAAATCGAAGAGTCTGCACTTCAAATACATTTACAGTAACTAGGACAATACTATATTTGAAACTGAAGTCAGTGGCGGGTCGTAGTCACACATTCCCAGTTATCTCGTAAAAAACATTGAAGCGCCAAAGAAACTGGTATAGGCATGAGTATTCAAATACAGCGATATGTAAACAGGCAGAATACGGCGCAGCGGTCGCCAACGCCTGTATACGACAAAAAGTGTCTGGCGCAGTTGTTATATCGGTTACTGCTGCTACAATGGCAGGTTATCAAGATTTAAGTGAGTTTGAAGGTGGTGTTATAGTCGGTGCACGAGCGGCGGGGTACTGTATCTCCGAGGTAGTGATGAAGTGGGGATTTTACCGTGCGACCATTTCACGAGTGTACCGTGATTATCAGGAATCCGGTAAAACATCAAATCTCCGACATCGCTGTGGCCGGAAAAATATCCTGCAAGAACGGGAGCAACGATGACTGAAGAAAATTGTTCATCGTGACAAAAGTACAACCTCTCCGCAAATTGCTGCATATTTCAATGCTGGGCCTGCAACAAAACATCATCGATATGGGCTTTCGGAGCCGAAGGCCCACTCGTGTACCCTTGATGACTGCACAACACAAAGCTTTACGCCTCACCTGGGCCCGTCAACATCGACATTGGACTGTTGATGGTTGGAAACATGTTGCCTGGTCGGACGAGTCTCGTTTCAAATTGCATCGAGCGGATGGACATGTACGGGTAGGGAGACAACCACATGAATCCATGGACCCTGCATGTCAGCAGGGGACTGTTCAAGCTGGTGGAGGCTCTGGTATGGTGTGGGGCGTGTGCAGTTGGAGTGGCGTGGGACCCCTGACACGTCTAGATACGACTCTGACAGGTGTCACATACCTAAGCATGCTGTCTGATCACCTAAATCCATTCATGTCCATTGTGCATTCCGACGGACTCTGACAATTCCAGTTGGACAATGCGACTCCGCACACGTTCCGAATGGCTATGGAGTTGCTCCAGGGACACTCTTCTGAGTTTAAACACTTCAGCTGGCCGCCAAATTATCCAGACATGAATATTACTGGGCATATCTGGGATGCCTTGCAACGTGCTGTTCAAAAGAGATCTCTACCCCTTCGTACTCTTACGGGTTTATGGACAGCCCTGCAGTATTCGCGGTGTCAGTTACCTCCAGCACTACCTCAGACATTAGCCGAGTCCATTAAACATAGTGTTGCGGCACTTCTGCATGCTAGCGGGGGCCCTACACGGTATTATATATGTATACCAGTTTCTTTGACTCTTCAGTGTATAACGTTTAAAGATAAACAAGTAATAAATCTCGTGTGTTTCAGTGTTTGAAGTAAATATTTCCATCTGACTATTCCAGTGACGTGTTTGTTTAAATTAGTTCAGTCATCAGCAATAAATTCGAGTTAAAATGTGTAAAGACTCAAGGAAAGGTATCTGGCGACTTTGAGCGTGGGTGGGAGGGTCTCCAAATGATATGTTGCTTGTGTGGAAAAATGTTTTCGAACTGGCCCCGTTAGTGGCACAGTTCCACGCTCACTTAATTGTGTCGCAGTATGACGGATGGACTCGTCAAGAAGAGAGTGGACACTTCTAAGCGTGTCTGTAATAAAAGTCTCAGGTCGTGTTAATAAAGCGACGTGTTGTTTCTGATTGTTGTTACAGTGACCGTATGTTATGCACATAAATAATGTAGGTGTTGCAGGTGTACTTTACTGTTAAGATCTATTACTAGCCTTACCCAACAAGTAATTGCACAGTTAATACTCATATTTTAAAATTTTGTATTTGCGGAGATCCACAGCCTCCAGATGCTTAATAAACGTATACATGGTCCGTAGTAGGCTGTAATGTGAATTTTATTTAATCGTGCGATTAGCTAATTTCGATTCAAATTAAGATAAAACAGATAACTGCAGTAATGTCTTATCTTAATGTGTGTCGAAATTACCTTATCGCACTATTAAATAAAAATCGCATTACAGCCTACTATGAACCATGTTTAAATTTATTAGTCATACTTTTGTTACACACTTTACTGACAAAAACTTGTAACAGTTGATAAAAAGACCGAAAGAGACAATATGCTCACATTCCCGTGTATAATTAGGTAAAACGTCGAAACTCACTGCATTCTCACTAAATAATTCTGGTATTTTTCGATATCGTTTGCAATAAAAATCTATTTCCGACAAAAATTTTTTATAAAAACGTTTTAGACCAGCAGAAACGATGTTTCGCATTAAGGCTGAGCTCTAAATCTGCAGACACAGACAATGAAGATATGAGCTAAAGACGAATAACAACTGACAGCGTAATAGACTGTTAGAGATGTAAACTTAGAGCTATTTCATACATTACAGACTGGGAAGACTCGGACTGATATTCTGACTGGATATGATGTAAGTTTTTATTTTGTTCCCAAGGCGTATAGACTGCTATATCATCATTACGGGGTGGAAACCGTCTCGTACACAACAATTTTTAGTGAAAAGAACTGCAGATTTCTTGTACAAGCATTTTCTTGACCATCTTATATGTTGCTTCAAGAGATGGGACACAACTTTTCTCTAAGAACGGTTTTGAGAAATATGAGTTCATTCTTGATGACGATAGTGTAGCAATCGAAACGCCTAACAACAAAGATATAAAGTTGTTACCGACAGAAAAAATGGACGGCCATTAAAGTAGTTGATCAAGCAGGATATATGTGAAATCAACTGTGTCAAGAGCAGCATAATTTCCACGTTTTTTTCTCTATGTGTGTTAATATAATAAAAATTTTCAGTGACTGATACTTTGTTGAAATGAAAATCGTGCGGTTTTTCACTTTTGTTTTAAGTATGAGAAGTGCCACACTAGGATGTACACGTTCTTCGTAGGACTGTACATCTCTACCGATTTGAGGACACTAGAAAAGTTGCATGAATCGAGATTAATGCATGAGCGTTACCTCGTTATTTGTATCAGGAAAAAAGTATAATAACAACAGCGGAAACATTTTTCATGTCTAAGTAGCAGCGTTTCGTATTAAATGGTGAAAGTCCGACGAGAAGAAATTTGGAAACAAAGTGCTATACCAGATCCCCTAGCATTTTACTGTTCCATGACTGTCGCATGAACCGGTACTACGATTTTGACACCCGACAGCGAAATTCCAAAGAAGTGTCTGTCGACAATATATACATTTTTTCGCCTTGCATATCTCTGCTAATACTTTGTTAGGCTACCTTACGACAGTGTAACAAACCATGGTACATCACCACGCAGGAATGGGAAAGGGAGGAGGAGTCATCCCAAGTTTGTCTGTCGATAGTATAGACGTTTTGATCTTTATATCTCTCTTTTGAATGATCGTAGACTACTTTAAGATACGTGATAACTTTGGTCGAGAAAGGGGACCAATATTCAGGCACCACACTTTCAACAAATTGCCAGCAACCATCTAAAACTTGGTTTCAGAAAAAGCACACTTTACACAGAGTTTCAAGGAATTTTTAGTATTCAGCTCCCACTTTATAGACGAATATGGCAACAGATACTGTTAGACCAGCTTAAGTAAAAATGTCTGTTGGATTTCAGTTCTGACAGCAGTTGGCCACAAGTCAAGATTAGGTGTTTTTTTGTATGACAAAATTTATTAAAAGTGCATAAAACTGACAGTGTATTAATTCTGTAAATATTAGTAGTTCCAGTTTATTGTAAGGTATTCACAAATCTTGACAATCTCCTCATCAGGGAAGTGAGTATTATATTCAAATGTTCTAGGTTTTTTATGTTATACTTTCTGGCATGTCCCACGCCCACGAGACTTATCTGATTTTTGGGCCTATGGAAAGAAATCCTGATCTGATCGCAGGTAAAGCGCCGCACAGGGAATGAAAATGGATGTGCATTTATCTTGAGGATCGGCACCTGGTACCTAACCGAGGAACTGATGAAGTAGAGGGGCCTGTACCTGAGGAGTGGCTTGTGCAGCGAAGGAGCCGGCCGGAACCAGCAGCAGAAGTACCATAGGCAGCGCCTCCGCCAGTCGCTGCAGAGCACCTCCGGTGGACATCGTGGAGCGTCGCGTGTGGACTGACGGCTGAGCGCGGCTGCGGCGAGTCGTGCCTACACAGACCGCACAGACTCCACGAGCGCCGGCGACGCACTGCCCCGCGGCGGCCGGCGTTCGCGCGGGCTTCCCGCCGGCCGGCGACTGCAGCGCCGCGCCGCGACGGACACCCGCAGTTAACGCAAGGGGCCATCGGCGCCCGCAGGTCGAATTTCTTCGGTGGCTCACAGAATCTACGTAACAATCTTGTAGCATATTCATTGTCACGCCGTCTAAACGAACACGAGGCGTCTTTATTTACCCAATACAATTAAACAGTCTAAACATATTGGACATATTGGACAGACAAAATAAAACACACACACACACACACACAGAGAGAGAGAGAAAGAGAGAGAATGGAAACAAACGGAACAGATTCGAAGTTCGCGAGCATCAAACTAAAACAAAGCAGTAAGCAAACAACAGTCGGCAGCGCATCAGAGACGCACATTGCAGTGAAACGCGTCCGAGCCACAGCAACATAGTACGACGCATTATTTACAAACGAGATGGAGAAAGCATGAGAAAACACTGTCAAAATACGAAAGTTCCTCCATCAATAACAATCTACACGAAATAGTCGACCATACATAATTTCACAAAACTTTTACCGATATTCAGAGGTTCAGCTCAACTACACAAAAATACGTTTGGTACATAAAACATAAAAACAACCGCCCCCCCTCCCCCACCCCATGAACCATGGACCTAGCCGTTGGTGGCTGGCTGGCTCTGAGCACTATGGGACTTAACATCTATGGTCATCAGTCCCCTAGAACTTAGAACTACTTACACCTAACTAACCTAAGGACAGCACACAACACCCAGCCATCACGAGGCAGAGAAAATCCCTGACCCCGCCGGGAATCGAACCCGGGAACCCGGGCGTGGGAAACGAGAACGCTACCGCACGACCACGAGATGCGGGCTAGCCGTTGGTGGGGAGGCTTGCGTGCCTCAGCGATACAGATAGCCGTACCGTAGGCGCAACCATAACGGAGGGGTATCTGTTGACAGACGTGTGGTTCCTGAAGAGGGGCAGCAGCCTTTTCAGTAGTTGCAGGGGAAACAGTCTGGATGATTGACTGATCTGACCTTGTTCAAATGGTTCAAATGACTCTGAGCACTATGGGTCTCAACATCTGAGGTCATCAGTCCCCTAGAACTTAGAACTACTTAAACCTAACTAACCTAAGGACATCACACACATAAATGCCCAAGGCAGGTTTCGAACCTGCGACCGTAGCGGTCGCGCGGTTCCAGACTTAAAATCTGGCCTTGTAACACTAACCAAAACGGCCTTGCTGTGCTGGTACTGCGAACGGCTAAGATCAAGGGGAAACTACAGCCGTAATTTTTTGCCTTGAAGATTTCCACCTAGCTGTGATATATATTTTTTAAATTATTTTATTTGCTATTTTAACTGCATTTTTATCTTGTTGATTTTTAAGATTTCTTGTTTGGAGGCCTTCAGCCGTGAAAGGGTTGCATTTGGTAAAGGTTCGGCTATGTGCCACTTTGGTTGTAAATGTGTTATTTAATTACAGTAAATTACAATTAGAAGGTGTAACTGACCCCAAAGTTATTTGGCCCGTTCCACAATCCTAATTACCTGTTCTGCTCAGCGGGTTTAGCGGCCGTTTCACTGGTTGGCAAGCACAAGCGTAACCACGCTCTGGGAGTTGCTATGGAGCAAAATTACCATGCTGTCCGTGAAAAACTATGACACTGATTACTACAGTATGTTCGATCCAGTCGGAATTGAGAACATTCGAGCGTTCTGGAGAAGTGAGAGGTTTGCAAGCTCTCTTCTCGAGGAGTCATAATTTAGCCCCACTAGCGCGTGGAATTGTTTAGATGTCCTAGTGATTTTACAATGATATTGTAAATCACTTTCTTTTAGGAGCAGATGCTTACGAAAATGATTGAGATTCGGCGTAAAGTTTCGAGAATTTGAATGAGTTAGTAACTTTCTTTCAATGGGCTACAAAATTCTACCTCATAATTCCGACAACTACTAATTACTGAATAATGGTGAACTGTGTAGTATTGAGCGAGCATACCAAAACTGATAACCGTCGTGTAAAATTCACAACAGTTTACTGTCTATTAAAAGTAGCAGTTTATTAGTCATCAGATTGCATGTTCTGTACTTATGCTGGCTACGTTAGTGAACGTGATAGTACAAACGGAGAATAAGTACACGTATTACATACAGATCTGTGTGTTAGCGCGGCCTTAATAGCCGTCTGTGTACCTTTAAAATGAGATTCTAAGACAAATAATTTATATAAGCATTTGGTTTATTTAGTGGCCTCAGTTACACCTGTGACCAGGGACTCTCTTTTCGGGAGGAACAGAAGGTTCTATGCAATTTTCTGCACGTATAGTGCAGCCTGTCTTCTAAACAGCTTTTCCAGGTTGAACCACATTCTACGTTGCTTCAGGACAGGCCGTGGTTCTAAGGAAACTCACGGAGGTAAGTGAGTAAATTCCCAAAGACAGAGAAGATTCGCACCACTGCAAATGGTTTCAAAATATTTTCCAGCCACAAGTTTCTTTAGGTGTGAAAGCAGGGGAAAACAAAACGTTCAAAATCTGGTGAATAGCGTGGGTGCTCCAATAATTTGCATTTCAGAACTCTTTTTCCCACTGCCAAAGCACCTTTGCTGGTAAGAGTGTTGCCCTGATTTCTTTTTTTACTTCGTTCCTTCTACGTATCTAATATATATAAATAAGAAGAGTTATGTAGAAGGAAAGAACTTGTGGCCGATATGTATATATTCATCTATTAGGATAAGAAGACTCGCATAGCATTCACCACTTATTTGTTTAGCCTCTGCTAGGTTATCAGTAGAAAGAGTTCCTATTACATCAGGCAGAAAATTAGTCACAGCCTGAAAGGCGTATTTAATCAATTTCTTTTGTGGCAGAGCTCTCCAGCTTCGAACTACTTCTTGGGTTGTTATCTCGTTTCAATCATGAAGTCTTACATCTATGTCTGATCTAACAAATAAGCGCACATAAACAGTTGGGAAATTTTTTCAAGTGGTTTAAACGTTGCTAAAAAATTTGACAACTTTCACAAAACTTTCTCCTCGCCAGGTCTACATGTTACATCCATCTTCTTCCCTCTCATGATCTAAAAATGGCGTCAGCTACTTCGTACATTTCAATCAATAGTCTCTGTGCGGATAAGTTCGCTGATAAGCGTTCTATTTGGTTTCAAGACGTTTCACTTTAGTGCATGATGTACGTTGGTGCAGTGACAAAACCCATATAAGGGTTGTACCCTTTCCATTTTACATATGAACTTGAAATGTTACTGCCGGCCTCTGTGGCCGAGCGGTTCTAGGCGCTTCAATCTGGAACCGTGCGACAGCTACGGTCGCAGGTTCGAATCCTGCCTTGCGCATAGATGTGTGTGATGTCCTTAGGTTAGTTAGGTTTATGTAGCTCTAAGTTCTAGGGGGCTGATGACCTCAGATGTTAAGTCCCATAGTGCTCAGAGCCAATTGAACCATTTTTGAAATGTTACTTTCCTCTTTGTTCTCCTCTTTTTCTTTTTCTTTTTTTGTTTTATTTTGCAATGAGACTTTCTGGGCCTCGAAAGCGGTCGTACAATCTGCATGTCATTCTCACAAACTCAGCACAAAAAAAGGGAAGAAAAATTCCCCCAGCGATTTTACGCACCCGTCAAATGAACACATCAAAAAGAAGTTTTGCTTCATCCAGGTCCCCAGAACTCCTGAAGTTAGACGTTGATTGTGGATATCGATCAGACACAGTTCCTTTGACTGTTCAGAGATGTCACTAAACCCACCCAAAGCTGTAAACAACCAAGCATGAGCAGCACCTATTAGACGGAGGGGGGCCGATAGCCGATCAATTCCAGTCATTCCACCAGGAAGAAGGTACACGGCTCGTGTTGTCTGTAGTTCAACCGTGCCTAGACGGTCAATACCGCGGTTCGATCGTGTCCGCTTTGTCACTTTGTGCCAGGAAGGGCTCTCAACAAGGGAAGTGCCCAGGCGTCTCGGAACGAACCAAAGCGATGTTGTTCGGACTTGGAGGAGATACAGAGAGACAGGAACAGTTGGTGACATGACTCGCTCAGGCCGCCCAAGGGCAGTGGATGACCGCTACCTACGGATTATGACTCGGAGGAACCCTCGCGGCAACGCTACCATGTTCATTAATGCTATTCGTGCATCCACAGGACGCTGTGTTACGACTGAAACTGTGCGCAATAGGCTGCATGATGCGCAACTTCACCCTCGAAGCCCATGGCGAGATCCATATTTGCAACCACGACACCAAGCAGCGCGGTACAGATGGGCCCAGCAACACGCCGAATGGACGGCTCAGGATTGGCATCACGTTCTCTTCACCGATGAGTGTTGCATTCAACCAGACAATCGTCGAAGACGTGTTTGGAGGCAACTCATTCAGGCTGAACGCCTTTGACACAATGCCCAGCGAGTGCAGCAAGGTGGAGAGTCCATGCTGTTTTGGGGTGGCATTGCGTGGGGCCGACGTACTTCGCTGGTGGTTATGGAAGGCGCCGTAACGGCTGTAGGATACGTGAATGCCATCCTCCGACCGATGAGAAAACCATATCGGTAGCAGATTTGCGAGACATTCGTTTTCATGGACGACAATTCGTGCCCCCATCGTGCACACCTTGCGAATGATTTCCTTCAGGATAACGACATCGCTCGACTAGAATGGCCAGAATGTTCTCCAGACTTGAACCATATAGAGCATGCCTGGGATATACTGAAAAGGGCTGTTTATGGCCGACGTGACCCACCAACCACTCTGAGGGAACTACGCCGAATCGCCGTTGAGGAGTGGGACAATTTGGACCAGCAATGCCTTGATGAACTTGTGGATAGTATGCCACGCAGAATGCAGGCATGCATCAACCCCCAAGAGGACGTGCTACTGGGTATTGGAGGTACCAGTGTGTACGGCAATCTGGACCACCACCTCTTTTACTCCTGTTTTCTCATATATTTATTCGGTGTTTTTCCTTTCTACTGAATGTTTCTTGCGTAGCAATTTAAATTGCGTATTAGTGAAACCGAGCTCACTGTCACAGACGTGTGACAGATATAAACTGCAATGAACTCTTTTGTAACAAGCTTCTAAATCTCTTAAAATAAATTTGAAGAATAGAGACTTCCTTAAAAAAATGGTTCAAATGGCTCTGAGCACTATGGGACTTAACTTCTAAAGTCATCAGTCCCCTAGAACTTAGAACTACTTAAACCTAACTAACCTAAGGACATCACACACATCCATGCCCGAGGCAGGATTCGAACCTGCAACCATAGCGCCTAGAACCGCTCGGCAGACTTCCTTAAAAAGTTGTAGCATAACGTAAAAGAAATTCAGGCACCTACGTATCGTGGATACGTAGTAACACAACGTAAACACTAGACGTACATGCATGGTGTGAAGGTTCACAAAATATGAACTCATGACATTAATTTTGAAGTGAGAGGTTCTTTTATAACAATGCCCCATAAAAACTACTAATTGAATCAAAACTGCTCATATATACGAGTAACAGTTACTACAATGACATTTGGAAGATCGACTACTCATGTCACCATAAAAACGTAGTAAAAATTTCATTAAGCTGGCTGACATGCGTAGTTCAGAATTTCTAAAAGTTGGGCACGGATAACCTTAAGGCGACACGCAACGAGATTGTCACCTCTAGCGCCTGGTATGTAGACTGTACAGGTGAGCAGACCACCGGAGGCGACGCTGGAAGCATTTGGGTAGGCCTGAAGGCGTCGGACAGCCGCCAGCGAAGCCCAGAAAAGACGGCAGGCGGTATCCTTTCGCCGCGGGAGACGCTTCAGTCTGTGCGAAACACGGTGAGACTTCGTCTACACGTTGGTGCCACTGCACGAGCCAAGAGTGGCGAATAGCCGTGGGACAGCGCCCACACATTGGAGCCAATATTCAGCTGAATTCGTAAAGACGGTCAGGTCGCGACCGGTGCATTTGCGCTTTTGAACGTGAACAATTATATTTTGACATTGCAAAACTAAAAAGATGGAAAGAAAGATGATGGACAATGACTGTAACACATAGGTACAATTACTACATCTCTCACGATCTGTTGCGTGGCATTCACAATAAGAAGACATGGTCTGCAAAATTCAGTATAGGGTCAGTCTTCGCGTGGTTTATTACACCCTTTAATTTGCATAAGATAAACTCAGTGCAGAAAAAATCTAAAATCAGTTGGAAATATGTGGGACCCACGAGTTTGGGAGAACACAGTTAAGAGAAAAACGGTCTAAAAGTGTTTATAGATGTAGTATGTAGCGTATGGTTTAATTTATATTTGAATTAAACTGTTTGTTACATGGATGAAACACTGAAACTCTGATTCACCGACCAGATATATTACGACCTAACCCTGCCAGGAAGTCGAACACACAACGTAATTGTTGGGTGATCGTTTGATAACTAGCTTTCTCCTGAATTAGTGTATCATCTGTTAATTATATAGTTCCAAACTTTGAAAAATGACTACCCTTGTACAAAAGGATACCTACCAAAATTGTTTTTAATAGAGTAATTTCACTTTTTTACTTTGCATACGAACTGTCTGCTCATAGGAAGTTACAGATCTTTCTGACTGTAAGCACATTTTTTTTCTGATGTGAAAATATACTTCATTTAGATTTCCAGAAACCAACAAGAACAATTATTGGAGTAATACCTACTGCAACATTTCAAAAACAGAATCAATGACTTCATAATACTCACAGAGAAAAGCTTCATTCACCATACCTACCATCAAGCAACTAAGTTTTCAGTTACAACAAAAACTTGCGATCTTATGCTCCTGAAGTTTCGGAAATGTTAAACGATAATGCAAGCGTTTGTCACGACTTCCCATCGTCACAAAATTCTCGGAATATCAAGTGGCTCAAGGTATTTGGCAAGAACTTGGATGAAACTTGCTTTAACGCACAAGTAAACAAAGAAACCAATGACAAAACGCAGCACGGTTACAGAATAAGAATAAATATATGCAGTCTAATAATCAACCTGTTTTTAGCTACGTTCTTGTGTTTATACGTTAACAAGTTTGATTCCGTAAAGAGATTCAATAACTGAGCAGGTCTTTGGCTGCATACATCTACAGTGACATTGTGATTTTTGTATTTCCTCATAGTATTTCTTGCTGGTTAAGTCACCAAAACTCAATAACTTCCATGTTACTCCATTGTTCCTGAGACACTGTGTTTTCAAATATCCGAGCTGGAAGTACAAGTGGCGAACCACGGCGGTTTCGAAACGACAACGAAAACAAACTACGTTGTCGCCAACGTGTTCTCGGCGTACCGGTATTGACCTCAGTGCTCTTTGATGTTTGGTCGAAATACCGACAAGCAACAGAGCCATACCAACACTGGAGCCAATAGTGGTACGACTCACTGATCCACACATTGGACCAAAGCTGTTGATGCCAAAGATAGCCCCAAGGTCCAAGAGCTTAGGGACAGAGGCTGTCAGGTCACTGGGGCGAATGTGCCCATGCTGGCAGCACCAGCTACCAATGAAAAGCAATCCACCACAGTGTTATTCAGTTACGTAAGGACTCGTATATTACCAGGTAATGATGCCCTTTGAAGGGATACATCTGTTTCTAAAGACCTTGACTGCAGTCCAAAAATGCCCACAGAAGCACGGATCAAAGATGCTGTTGTGGTCTTCAGTTCGTAGACTTTTCCATACTAGTCCGTGCAGCGCAGATTCGTAATTTAAGAGCTATTGCAACTTACATTCACTTGAGCCAGTTTACTGGCGTCAATCTAAAACCTTCAACCAACCACCCCCCCCCCCCCCCCCCCACACTCCTCCCATACTTCCCCATTACCAAATTAACTGTTCCTTGACTCTTCAGGGTATGTCCTTTCAAGCTATCCCTTTTTTTAGATAATTTGTGGCATAAATAACTTTCGATGCAGTGCCTCTAAATTAGCTACTCGACATACCCAAGTAATTATCAACATTTTTCTGTGAATCGAGTGATTTGGAGTGATGAATCACCCCGTATCCTGTGACAATCCGACGGAAGAGCTTGAGTTTGGTTAATGCGTGAGGGATGTTACCTGCCATCATATGTAGTGCCAACAGTGAAATACAGAGAAGGTGGTGTGTGAGGCTGTTCTTTGTGGTTACCATGAGGTCCCCTTATTGAGCTTAAGAAAACGTTAAATGCGGAAGCATATGAACACACTTTACGACATACGCACTACGTACAGTAAAGTAAGTATTTTGCAAAAAGACACGGCAAGATACCCGAAATAATTTTAGTGAATAAAGGAATAGTTTGGAAATGATAATTGTTTCAAAAAAATGTTCAAATGTGTGTTAAGTCTTATGGGACTTAATTGCTAAGGTCATCAGTCCCTAAGCTTACACACTACATAACCTAAATTATCCTACGGACAAACACACACACCCATGCCCGAGGGAGGACTCGAACCTCCACCGGGACCAGCAACACAGTCCATGACTGCAGCGGCTAATCCTTCGCGGCGGTAATTGTTTGTATCAGTATTAGAATACACTCTGTGAGGCAGTGATTTGTTGTCAAGAACCTTCTCTAGTTTCGGCGCTTGAGGAAAATGGGCCGCCATTCCTCTATAGACATTCAGACAACTCATTCAATGTGTCCCCAGCATAGTTGAAGTCGACATAAAGGTGAAGGATGGACACATTAATAGGAGTGTGGATACGTTTGATCAGATAGTGTACTTTCAAGAAAGACTTTAACAACTGAATTGACATTCGATGTTAACGCATTTCTCTTTGCTAAGAAGCTATTCTTGCTCATATCAATCTGCATTTTCTACCGCCATTCGGCAGGTATTTTGCTGCTCGTGTATTACCTGTAGTGTCTCATTTTCTAATCTAATTCTCTCAATGTCACCTGATTTAATTCGACTACACTTCAATGTTCTTGTTTTAGTTTTGTTGATGTTCATTTTATAATCTCTTTTC
Source organism: Schistocerca piceifrons (assembly GCF_021461385.2). Lineage (NCBI taxonomy): Eukaryota > Metazoa > Arthropoda > Insecta > Orthoptera > Acrididae > Schistocerca > Schistocerca piceifrons. The sequence goes on from NC_060141.1 coordinate 458,130,407, forward strand.
AATTCACTATCCATTCCGCTGAACTGAACTTCTGTTTTTTGACATCTGTGACAGAGTTACGACGTCATCAGCAACCACTAAAGTTTTTTTTCTTATAATTTCTTAGACTTTTCCAACGATTCGTTGTCATCTCGTAAAATCGGATATATCACCGATGGTCCGCGTCCCACCAGCTTGATATATCGTGACACAACTACTGACAGTTTTAACCATAAAAGTTGATAACGTAGTAGTAAGGGCAAGTGAAACAGGTAGTGACCTCAATGACGTACTTTGTTCTCCGAGTCTCACAAAAAGTACCGGGTGAGGCATAAAGGATGAACGTTTTAAAAAATATTTATTTGTACTTGCGCCTCAAAAAAATTTTTATTTACAGAATAATACTCAAATTATGTTGCCATGCTTGAAAACAACATCTCCCAGGTGGCGGCCGTTTCCAGCGATGTGCTTCGCAAGCTACCCTACGTCTCCAAGCGAACGTAGTTTATGCTTGTATACTTATGACGTGAGGTAACCCAACAAAAAGAAGACGCACATGGACAGGTGTGGGAAACGAGGAGACCAACTAATGTCACCAAACCGGAAAATGACGCGACCACAAAAAACAATCCGAATAGCTTCCATTGACATTCTTGCTGTGTAAGCTATGGCCCCATCCTGCTGAAACCAAACTCGCTGGATAGGAAGACTTTTTTTTTCTTGGTTCAGATAGGAAGAATTCAGTGAATTTCTCGAGCAAAATTTAGCCGCTGTACATAATCTCTAGGGTTCAACTGTAGCACCATAGCCATTTCGTAGCCTGAATACTATCTGTTGTAAAAACGACTGTCCTTTCTGTCTCATCCATTAGAATAGACCTGGATTCAGAATCAAGAGCTCAGGTGTTACTGACTTCCGTGCACAGTTTAAAGTAGCATACTGATAAAATAAATACAATGAAACGCAGCAGGCAAATTTTCATGCCTTGTTCATTAATTTTGATATTGATCTAATAATTTAGAAAATGAGAACTCATAAATTTATTAGGGGATTGCATTGAGAATTAAAAAGATCTTGGACCACAGTGATTGATAGTATGATGCCCTATGTAATTTCCCTTTGGAGACTGACGACCGGGAGGCCCTGGCATTGAGTTCGTGGAATTGGGCTGCCAGGGCGTCCCAGCAAAGTCATTGTCGAGTTTACAATGCTATGACTCCTACCGGGACGTCAGGGGCAGAGAGGCGCCATGAGCTGCAGGCGAGAGCGGTTTTCTCATGTTTTGCAGACCGGCTTAGGAGATAGCTGTCAGACGTTTTCGAAAACACGAGGCATATATCTTAATTTTTGATGTGAGGCTAGCATCTTGGCGGGGAGACGCGGGGTTGGGTTGTTAAAGTTTGACGTCACGAGCACGGATCTGAAGCGGATATTTTTTAGTAGTGCAGTAGGAGTTTTCAGATAGTATTGGTGTCTGAAAGCGACACGCTGTTTTGGCCGGACTCTGCATTCTGGAGGAAAACAGTACTACTGGGCCTCAGTGTTTTCTGGTAGTGCTGTTGGCAACTGTTCGGTGGAAAAATAGTGCAGGAGCAAAAAGAAAAGGCGAAAGTCCAAGGATTCGCTTAGGGACCCCTGTCGAGAGTGGTCCGGTTTTGATTTCGGTCGCGGACTTTAGTCAAGAGCGGAGAGCAGCGCACCTTTGGAGACGACCAGGGGTCGGCGCTGTTGATAGCATGGTACGCCCTCGTCTGTCTCGTGGAGCAGCTCCACGTCAGAGTCGCTCAGCTCAGCACACGAGAAATTTTACAGTGAGCATTAAAACCAGCACCGGCTAGTTTTGTTCCACACGTGTGGAATCTCCTACGATTGCCAGTCTCAATTTCAACGTTCATCTGGTGAATGTATGATCTATTTAACTAGTCGCAAAGATTGCAGTCACTTTTTTTTCCATTAGGATTTTGTGGGATTAAATTTGAGTCTTACATCGGGGTCTGAATTGACCAGGTGAGACTTCCGTTAGATAGCAAAGTAAAACTGCTATCCATAATACTCTAATATTAATAAGTTGGTACAGATAGTAATTGTTAATTCTTTCACTGTCTCGTTTTCATGAAAGACCATGATCAATATTTTAATATAATAAACTTGGGTGTTTACATGATAGATTGTTTTTTATCATATACCTTCCAGTCACGTAATTTTTATTATGCAAATCCCCACTTTAGGACCTACACCTAGAACCTAATATTGCCTACAGAATGAAATTTTCGTTTTGCAGAGGAGCGTGCGCTGATATGAAACTTCCTGGCAGATTAAAACTGTGTGCCAGACCGAGACTCGAACTCGGGACCTTTGCCTTTCGCGGACAAGTGCTCCACCATCTGAGCTACCCAAGCACGATTCACAACCCGTCCTCACAGCTTCAGTTCCGCCAGTACCTCGTCTCCTATCTTCCAAACATCACAGATGCTCTCCTGCGAACCTTGCAGAACTAGCACACCTGGAAGAAAGGATACTGCAGAGAAATGGCTTAGCCGCAGCCTAGGGGATGTTCCCAGAATTAAATTTTCACTCGGCAACGGAGTGGGCGATGACAAGAATCTTCTTGGCAGATTAAAACTGTGTGCAGTATTGAGACTCGAACTCGGGACCTTTGCTTTCGCGGGCAAGTGCTCCACTTGCCCGCGAAACGCAAGGTCCCCAGTTCGAGTCTCGGTCCGGCAAACAATCTGCCAGGAAGTTTTAGTATTGCGTTATTCACCTCAAAAAGAGCACTTTTAAATTCATAGCTTAGGTCTTAGAGAAGTGGCCTGCCCACATTTAGTTTTCTGGGTTGGAAGATAAACCCATGAAGTGGGGTTTTCACAATATTATTTAGTGACAGCTATACAGGGTGAGTCACTAACTATTGCCACCAAGAATAACTCCGAAAGTATGATAGGGAGCTGAAAAGTTTGTGGGACAAAAGTTGCATGGGACAACGGGGGCCATAATATGACGTTGGTTTTTGTTGCTAGTTGGGGTCGTTTCAGATATATGAAGATCAACTTGGTTTTTTAAAATGGGATGCTATAGTTTGGTACTTATTTTCTGATAGCGGCTATCGAGGCGAATCCAATGATATGTAACAGTAAGGTCTTTGAAGGTCAACGAAGGTCACAAAGGTAGCATGAACGTCAATTTACAGAAAATGTTCGAAGTGATGACCATTGGTATCAATGCAGTGCTGCAATCTTCTTATCATGGATTGAATGGTATACCTTATTACATCGGCACTTATCGAAGCACATGGGCTGACAATTCTCTCTCGCATATCTTCAGGTGTTGTTGGACCATCTTTATAAACAATGTCTTTTACGAATCCCCACAAGAAAACATCCAGCGCGTCAAGTCTGGCGAACGAGCCGGCCACGACGCATCTCCTCCGCATCCAATCGAATAATTTGAGAATTGTCTCTGCATTTCATTTCTAACCATCAGCGAAAAATGTGCCGGACACCATCGTTTTGATACGACATTGTGTTCCCTGTTCATAAAAGCATTTCTTCCAATAACAGATCTAATGTTTCTTGCAGGAATGTGGTGTACCTCCTACCATTAAGATTTCCTTCGATGAAATAGGGGCCTGTAACTCGGTCCTCCAGAATCCACACCATACACACCGACCACGGTTTTTGGTGTGCAACTTTCCGCTACCAACTTGGATTTTCATTTGCCCAACAATGCATGTTACGCAAATTAACATTTCCATGGTTCGTGCATGTAACCTCGTCAGTAAATAAAATCAAATTAATAAATGTGTCATCCCTCTGAATTTTAAGTTGAGCCCTTCGGCAGAATTCAATGCGACGCATACAATCCGTAGCCGTTAATTCTTGGTGAAGACTGATACGGTAAGGATGATATTTATGGCGATGGCGATGCGGAACACGAACAACACTACTCATGCCAGATTCCCTTCCGACTTGACGCGAACTAACACAAGGATCTCGAACCACAGTGACATGAGTAACAATTCTCGTTTTCTCGTTAGTAACTTTCCTTTGTCGAAAGTATTTCCGATGCGTTAAAGATCCAGTTGTTCTTAGTTTATCATACACATATTTATATGTACGACGTGTAGGGTGAGTACGTTGAGGATATCTTTCAGAGTATAAGTCTCTAGCTCTCACCGATTGTCATTGGCGTTCTGCTTAAATGAGAAGCATACAGACGTCTTCTTCGAAGGAATACATTATTCACCTTCGCTTGATTCAACGATACTAGTCTTACCGTTGCTAATAGTGTTGTATTGCATTCACTACTTCATTTCTAAAAGCTAGCCATTCGTTTTCTAATGTATTCCTTTGCCCTGTTCTAGTAAATTGTCGCCTAATATTCCCTCTGTCTCAACTGTGTCTGGTTCTTTCAACCCAGGCAAATCCCATATCCTTAATTTTCTAGCTTTTTTTCAGTTTCTTTAGTTTTAAGCTACAGTTCATAACCAATAAATTGTGGTAGGAGTCCATATCTACCCTTGGAAATGTCTTACAATTTAAAATCTGGTTCCGAAATCTCTCTCTTACCATTGTATAATTAATATGAAACCTTCCGGTGTCTTCAGGTCTCTTACACGTATAGAACCTTCTTTTATTATTGTTAAATTAAGAGTTTGCGATGATTAATTATGCTCTGCGCAAAGTTCTACCTGGTGGCTTCTTCTTTTATTCCTTTCCGCTATTCGATGTTCACATGCAATTTTTCCTTCTCTTCCTTTTTCCTTCTATCGAATTACAGTGCCCCATCACAATTAAATTTTCGTCTCGCTTAACCACATGAATAATTTCTTTTATCTCAACATACATTTCTTCAGTCTCTTCATCATCTACGGAGCTAGTTGGCATACAAGCATGTACTCCAGTGATGTGTGTTAGCTGTTTGCCTACCTTGGCTACGATAATGCGTTCACTATGCTCTTCATAGTAGCTTACCCGCATTCCTATTTTCTTATGCGCTGGTAAACCAACTCCCGCATTACCCCTACTTGATTTAGTATGTATAACCCTGTTCCTTCTGCCGCCTAAGTTTACTAATTGTTGTGTATCTTTAACAATTGTGGTAAGTTTACTTTGGGGCTTGACCCTTCGATTGTTATAATTTTATATGCTCTCTAATTACTATAGTGAACAAACAAGTTGTGTCGTTTTTATTGTCAGTTGAGTGATCCCCCTTTATCTCAGTTTTTTTAATACTTTAAATTACGGTTTATTTTGTTTCCAAAAACGAAAATTATCGTGTTATAGTTTTTGAGCATAAATAATTTTTTTGAATTCTACTTTTTGCATATGTAGGCCAAACATACCCACATGCTCTCTACAAACATAACTCTTCCAATGTTGTATGAGCAGATCCGTCATTTCATTTGAGGCGACCCCGATGGACGCTAAACGACTATTTGAGATTCGTAATAAGATACTCGGTAAAATAATAATTTATCTTGCGCTTTTTATATTTTTATAATTTTATATTTAATAGTAATTTGCATTTTTTCTTCAGTGGTGGGCCCCAGCTAAAACGTCAATATAATAACGGAACTGTTCCGAATTGTTTGTTATGTAACCTTTATTTATGCCACTCTGCTTAACAGACTCTACCAAAATAGTAAATATGGAATTATACAATTATAAGTATAGGCCTAATCCACGAAATACTGTAGCTAATAATAAAGAATATACAGATGTGACCATTTTTTTTTTTTTTGCCTATTTGTGTTGTATGTGTAATACTGTAGCTGGCTGATGAACCCCTAACTGCTTGATTTCTAGGTTCTTTTTCATAGCTAATAAATTAGACAGTTTTAGCAAACAATCTACTTTATTCTCTTTTAAGTCACTATAAGAATACTCAGGTTTCAACCACACAGCTCCCGAATACGGAAAGCGATGCAAGTGAAAATTCGGACCTTGGCGAGATAGGGGGCAGTCCTAGAAGGGACCCAAAAACAGCCGAGGAAATAAAATGGAAAGAGAAAGAGAGAGTATTTAAGAATTAAGCGGGAGAGGCACATCAGTTGTTCTATCCCACGTGTTCGTTTTCTATCTGCTAGAAGAAACCTTTCCTTCGGCACGAGACTGAAAACGCACCCTGTTGTCACAGTGTCATTTCGTCCAAGTTGCACACAAAAAAATGACTACTGCGTAACCAGCGTCTCTTGGGCTACGTGTTAATAGTGCACTTGGTGAATACAACTCATGTGTCGGCAGCTGGGCCAACACCTTGTAGATCGATGGCTGAAAATGCACGCTAGACTAACGCAGACGGGCGTGAAGTACTGGAACAGGCTACGTAATTAATGCTATGAAGAAAAGTACGTAGCTGGATTAATACTTATCTTTAATCAATCATTGTGGTACATCGCTCTTGACTATACACAGAAGACTTTAATTACAATCACTGTAAGGCTAATGGCGCCTTGCTAGTTCGTAGCCATTAACTTAGCTGAAGGCTATTCTGTCTCTCGGCTAATGAGAGAGAAAGGCTTCGTACATCTAGTCGCTAGCTAGGTCGTCCATACAACTGGGGCGAGTGCTTGTTCGTATCACGAGACCTGCCTTGTGGTGGCGCTAGGTCTGCGATCACACAGTGGCGACACGCGGGTCCGACATGTACTAAATGGACCGCGGCCGATTTAAACTACCACCTAGCAAGTGTGGTGTCTGGCGGTGACACCACAACAACTGCTTCCTAGACAGCTCAACAACGGAGTTCGCTACTATAGGATCTCAAAGGTTGGCCACCGGATCTCAAAGAAAATAACATACTGTTTAACTGAAAGTTTCCTGTTTTTGCCGATTTATCTAACTAAAGACTGAATTGAAACTGTTTAAGCTAGACTTCTTCAAAATATTTGATAGAGTGGGGAAACTGACGTCACATATAACACAGTATTCAATCTCATTATGTCAGGAAAGCGTTAAATGAGAGCTCTGTATCTTATTGTGATACATATGCAGCAGATTTTGGTGCCAAATATAACAGAATGATCGATACAACAGAGCTAGTTAATGAAACAGCTTCTTTCAAAAGCCAGTAGGAACAGCTGATGAGGAGCAATAACACAGATACCAATTTGTTTATTTTGAATTTTTTTTTCGAAGTATATGTTGCGAGATCCTTTTCCAAACTCTGAAATAGCTTTGAGGATATTTACGACAATTTCAAAGCAGTTTCAGCAAATTAAAGATGATAAAAAACTACTTAACCTAGAATATACACTCCTGGAAATGGAAAAAAGAACACATTGACACCGGTGTGTCAGACCCACCATACTTGCTCCGGACACTGCGAGAGGGCTGTACAAGCAATGATCACACGCACGGCACAGCGGACACACCAGGAACCGCGGTGTTGGCCGTCGAATGGCGCTAGCAGCGCGGCATTTGTGCACCGCCACCGTCAGTGTCAGCCAGTTTACCGTGGCATACGGAGCTCCATCGCAGTCTTTAACACTGGTAGCATGCCGCGACAGCGTGGACGTGAACCGTGTGTGCAGTTGACGGACTTTGAGCGAGGGCGTATAGTGGGCATGTGGGAGGCCGGGTGGACGTACCGCCGAATTGCTCAACACATGGGGCGTGAGGTCTCCACAGTACATCGATGTTGTCGCCAGTGGTCGGCGGAAGGTGCACGTGCCCGTCGACCTGGGACCGGACCGCAGCGACGCACGGATGCACGCCAAGACCGTAGGATCCTACGCAGTGCCGTAGGGGACCGCACCGCCACTTCCCAGCAAATTAGGGACACTGTTGCTCCTGGGGTATCGGCGAGGACCATTCGCAACCGTCTCCATGAAGCTGGGCTACGGTCCCGCACACTGTTAGGCCGTCTTCCGCTCACGCCCCAACATCGTGCAGCCCGCCTCCAGTGGTGTCGCGACAGGCGTGAATGGAGGGACGAATGGAGACGTGTCGTCTTCAGCGATGAGAGTCGCTTCTGCCTTGGTGCCAATGATGGTCGTATGCGTGTTTGGCGCCGTGCAGGTGAGCGCCACAATCAGGACTGCATGCGACCGAGGCACACAGGGCCAACACCCAGCATCATGGTGTGGGGAGCGATCTCCTACACTGGCCGTACACCACTGGTGATCGTCGAGGGGACACTGAATAATGCACGGTACATCCAAACCGTCATCGAACCCATCGTTCTACCATTCCTAGACCGGCAAGGGAACTTGCTGTTCCAACAGGACAATGCACGTCCGCATGTATCCCGTGCCACCCAACGTGCTCTAGAAGGTGTAAGTCAACTACCCTGGCCAGCAAGATCTCCGGATCTGTCCCCCATTGAGCATGTTTGGGACTGGATGAAGCGTCGTCTCACGCGGTCTGCACGTCCAGCACGAACGCTGGTCCAACTGAGGCGCCAGGTGGAAATGGCATGGCAAGCCGTTCCACAGGACTACATCCAGCATCTCTACGATCGTCTCCATGGGAGAATAGCAGCCTGCATTGCTGCGAAAGGTGGATATACACTGTACTAGTGCCGACATTGTGCATGCTCTGTTGCCTGTGTCTATGTGCCTGTGGTTCTGTCAGTGTGATCATGTGATGTATCTGACCCCAGGAATGTGTCAATAAAGTTTCCCCTTCCTAGGACAATGAATTCACGGTGTTCTTATTTCAATTTCCAGGAGTGTAGCTTAAGCAGACTGTCAAATTTAGCTATCTTGTCGATAAAATGCGACTCAGCTGCTAAATTTGGCTTTTTTTTATCAATGAGTGTGTTGCCCTCAAAGCAAAGAAATGATTGTGTTCTGAGCACTTTAACGATAGCCCCGTTTCTTTTATTTCGTGTTTACTGATTCATACACTGTTAATAATTTCATAGAAAGAAATGAAACCTTGTCTTTATTACACATTATGATGAAATCAATGTGCAGTGACTGGAATAACAATAAGAAATAGATATTTTTATTTTCAGTTATTTTAGAAATTTTATATTATTTGTATTTGTTGGATGATTTCCAACATCTGCTCTCCCCTGTAGTTTTTATCCACTAATCTCATTTTTGTTACTCCTCACTGCCTTTCTCTTCCTTCACCTTACATTCAAGCCGTATTCCGCAGTCATCAGACACTTCATTCCATTTAACATGTCCTATAATTCTGCTACATTTTCAATGAGGATAGCAATGTTATCAGCGAATTACGATAATATGTTATTATTGAACTATACAAAAAAAGGAAATTTGTGACAAACTACGGTATGCACACACTTTATTCAACATGTGAAAGTCACTACAGATATTTAGATTTAGGTTATGACATGTTCGATATGCCTGCCGTAATTGGCGATGATGTGGCGCAGACGAATAGCAAAATTCTGCGTGACCCGCTGAAGTGTCGGATTATCGATGCTGTCGATGGCATCCTGAATGGCTGTTTTGCTGTACACCTTGTTTTTAATGTAGCCCCACAAAAAGGAGTCGCGTGTGCTCAGATCCGGAGGAGATGGCCTCCAATCGAGGCCCATGCCAGTGCATCCTGGGTACCCCAGAACCAGAACACTCTCCTGTTTCGAGGGGATCGAGCTCCGTCTTCCATGAACCACATCTTGTCGAAATCAGTGTCACTTTGGATAATGGGGATGAAATCATCTTCCAAAACATTCACGTTCCGTTCGGTAGTCACCGTGCCATTAAGGAATATCGCACCGATTATTCCGTGACTGGACACTGGACATCACACAGTCACCCGTTGAGGGCGAAAAGATTTCTCGATCGAGAAATGCGGATTCTCAGTCCCCCAAATGCGCCTACTTTGCTTTTTGACGAACCCATCTAAAGGAAAGAGGGCTTCGTCGCTAAACCAAACCATATATGAGCATCTTAACTCCCATCGTGCCCAGCGGCCAGCCGTGCAGTTTGAATGTCCCAAAGCAAACCGTTCAGAAGTTATATCGATTTTATTTCATATAGTTCAATGATTGTAACCTTGTATTTACTACAATGATCCGTTTAATTTGTTGTGTGCAATATTTTTCGTCTATACAGAGTAGTCAGGAAGGGTCGGAAAAGCTAGTAAGGATGTTGCTGGGGAGTTTGTACTGAGAAGTAGTAGTTAAGAAAAAAGTTCTATGTGTTGCGCCGTTTTCCATTTATTTAGCACTGAAGTTAGTCAATCAAGTCATTGTGCATGCGAATTCAAGCACTTGCACACGCTAAAAGGCGGTAAAGCACAGACATCTGTGGCTCTGTGAGTTACCACTTGTTGAAATGCTCATTACAAGTTAAAATGGGCTTTTTTCGAAAGTGATAAATTTAAGCTAGGTGAGCAAAAGCTAAGTGTTTCGGTTTGAGGAAATCAAGCGAAGAACACATTTGGCAAAAGAGGCACTGGCAGGGTGCTTGAATTTATGTACACGACGACCTGATTGGCTCACTTCGATGCTGAATAACTTGGAAACAGTGCAACGTATCGCATTATTTTCTTAACGATTTTTTCTTAGCGCAGCCTTCCCTGCAACACCCTTACAAGCTTCCCAGACTGTTTCTGACCATCTTGTATAGCTCGTTTAAGTATTATTTTTTAATAAGAACGAGCCGTCCATGTTTTTCTGGATTTTGAATTCTGCTGATGACTCACAAGAGTCGAGACTGGTAAGGTATCATAAGTACACAAATGCGACCAAGACAATCGTAATTCGCTGATAACATTGCTATCCTCATTGAAAATGTAGCAGAATTATAGGGCATGTTAAATGGAATGAAGAGTCTGATGACTGCGGAATACGGATTGAATGTAAGGTGAAGAAAGAGAAAGGCAGTGAGGAGTAACAAAAATGAGATTAGTGGATAAAAACTACAGGGGAGAGCAGATGTTGGAAATCATCCAACAAATTATTGAGTATGTAGGATGCAAGAGCTACTACGAGATGAAGAGGATGGTACAAGAGAGGAATTTGTGGCGGGCAGCATCAAACCAGTCAGAAGACTGATGACTCCAAAAAAAATTATGGTGAGAAATGAAACCGGAGATAAGTAACAGAAAAATAACCATAAGGGCGGCTGAAGATCAAACCCTGAACCTTTGGGTTTGCAGTCTGGCATTTACACGCTGTCTCGAAACCTGGCAGAAAATCCAAAGAGATTATGATCGTATGTGAAGTATGTTAGCGGCAAGAAACAATCAATGCATTCTCTGAGCGATAGCAATGGAGATACTATCAGAAACAGTGCTGCCAAAGCAGAGTTACTAAACAAAGCCTTGCGAAATGCCTTCACCAGAGAAGACGAAGTAAATATTCCAGAATTCGAATCGAGAACAGCTTCCAACATGAGGAGCGTCGAAGCAAATATCCTCGGAGTAGTGAAGCAACTTAAATCACTTAATAAAAGCAAGTCTTATGGTCCAGACTGTATACCAATTAGGTTACTTTCCGAGTAAGCTGATGCATTAGCTCCATACTTAACAATCAATACAGCCGTTCGCTCGACGAAAGATCCGTACCCAAAGACTGGAAAGTTCCACAGGTCACACCAATATTCAAGAAAGGAAGTAGAAGTAATCCACTAAATTACAGACCCATATCGTTAACGTCGATATGCAGCAGGATTTTGGAACATATATTGTGTTCGAACATTATGAATTACCTCGACGAAATCGGTCTATTGACACACAGTCAACATGGGTTTAGAAAACATCGTTCCTGTGAACCACAACTAGCTCTTTATTCACTTGAAGTGCTGAGTGCTACTGACAAGGGATTTCAGATTGATTCCCTATTTCTGGATTTCCGGAAGGCTTTTGACACTGTACCACACAAGCGGCTCGTAGTGAAATTGCGTGTTTATGGAATATCGTCTCAGTTAAGTGACTGGATTTGTGATTTGCTATCAGAGAGGTCATAGTTTGTAGTAATTGACGGAAAGTCATCGAGTAAAACAGAAGTGATTTCTAACGTTCCCCAAGGTAGTGTTATAGGCCCTTTACTATTCCTTATCTACATAAACGATTTGGGAGACAATCTGAGCAGCTGTCTTCGGTTGTTTTCAGATGATGCTGTCGTTTATCGACTAATAAAGACATCAGAAGATCAAAACGAACTGCTAAACGATTTAGGAAACATAACTGAATGGTGCGAAAAGTGGCAGTTGACCCTAAATAACGAAAAGCGGGAGGTCATCCACATGAGTGCTAAAGGAACTCGTTAAACTTCGGTTACACGATAAATCAGTCTTATCTAAAAGACGTAAATTCAACTAAATACCTAGGTATTACAACTCCGAACAACTTAAGTTGGAAGGAACACACAGAAAATGTTGTGGGGAAGGATAACCAAAGACTGCGTTTTATTGGCAGGACACTTAGAAAATGTAACAGACCTACTAAGGAGACTGCCTACACTACGCTTGTCCGTCCTCTTTTAGAATACTGCTGCGCGGTGTGGGATCCTTACCAGATAGGACTGACGGAGTACATCGAAAAAGTTCAAAGAAAGGCAGCATGTTTTGTATTATCGCGAAATATGGGAGAGAGTGTCACAGAAATGATACAGGATGTGGGCTGGACATCATTAAAAGAAAGGCGTTTTTCGTTGCGACGGAATCTTCTCACGAAATTCCAATCACCAACTTTCTCCTCCGAATGCGAAAATATTTTGTTGACACCGACCTACATAGGAAGGAACGATCACCACGATAAAATAAGGGAAATCAGAGCTCGTACGGAAAGATATAGGTGTTCATTCTTTCTGTGCGCTATAGGAGATTGAAATAATAGAGAATTGTGAAGGTGGTTCGATGAACCCTCTGCCAGGCACTTAAATGTGATTTGCAGAGTATCCATGTAGATGTAGATGAACAATGAAGTCACAAAAGTAGGACTACTAGTGTCAAATATTGATAACAAATTCAGGAAGAAATACCTGAAAGTGTACATTGATGCATAGTATTGAAAGTATACGTAAATCATGGAAAGTTAGAAGAAGAAAGTGGAAATACTTGAAACATGGTCATATCGAACAGCGTTAGAGAGTGAAGAGATAAACTGCGTAATGAAGAGGTGCTATAAAGAATAAGTAGCGTTGTGTTACATATCACTCTGGAAGAGTGATGTGTCCAAGGAATGATACTCGAGAGCAATAAAACAACATAACGATTCAATAATTAGGAGAGCGCATCTTTTGTGCAGTTTTGTTATGTACTTTTCTTGTGGTGAGTATGTCGAAGGATGCCACAGCTCCTCAACATGGGGAGGCAATTTCTATTCACTTCGTGAGAGGAAGTACATGCGTTGCCGTTAATGCACGTTACATGCATCGCCGTCCCAGGTTGGAGTAGCGTGGCAAGCCCAGAGTAAATGCCACAGCGTAACAATACTGGGAACAATTCATGAAGAAACAGCCGAAGACTGAAAATTTGATTCCGATCATTCTTCTGACATATCTGGAGTGAATAATATACGTGATGTTCCCGTATTAAGGACGTCTTGTTTACAAGAATAAAATGTTCTGTTCTCAAAGAATGTATGAAAAATGTATCTGAAGAAACTCTGTGCCTTTATTTAACAGCATTTGATGTCATCTTAAAGTACCTTACTTCCAACAGTATTTCAGACCGCAGAGTTGAAGTGGTCCGAAAAATTTATGTAGCCATGATCAAGAACTTCAGCAATTAAATAGGCCTACTTTTCAGCAGTTATCTCTTAGATGAAAATAAAAACTACGAAAAGTCAACATTGTCAATGTAGGGAACATGGTAGGGAAATAGCTCTATGGAAAATCCTGACGAGAAAGAAGGGATAAATTTGTGAGACACTTGTTACGTGTTCTAGAATAGTTCAATTAGATAATGGAAGAAGCAGTAGGGAGGAAATTTCATAGGGAGTATTAGATACTGTGGGGTATCGTTTGCGCTGTTTAGCATGCCGCTAGATGCTGTAGCCCAGTCTTGATGACCTACAGAAAAGGGAGCATCCCATATGATCACGTAAATTAATTTAAAGGAAATTATAATGTCACACAAACGGAAACGTCTGCTGATATGATAACTGATACGGGTGGCCCAATCAAGCTTGAAAATATGGTTACCACTCCTCATATATAGATATATAAATGAGAGGAGGGATCACCTATCTACAACAAGAATAACTGATCACTACAAGAATCAGGTTTAGGATTGTAAACACCAGCAAATGAGTTACCCAGAGATATAACTGAATGAACCTTTAGTAACTGGACACGGGATTATAATTGTAAATTATAACCTTGGCGCAGATGGGTGGGCACGATAAAAGCATAGTTATGAGGATATTTCACGCATATGACCAGTGACTGCAAGACTGGTTATTTGACTAACGAAAGAACACGGAAAAATAGGCACTAACGTCAGAAACCTCACCACAGCATATAATGAGAACAACTAGCTTGCTCCAAACGTGTAAATTGATATTGTAATCATTCGTTTGTCTGTTCATCAAATCTATGCAGTTCCGTCCCATTCGGATAATTGCTTCGTGGTACGTCGTTTTTGTCTTAAAGTGTACGACTACTAGTTTTATTTTAACCTCCGAGCTGTCGCGAAATTAAAACCACAGTGTAAACCCGGTGCAGATTTGCGGAGATGTGTTGCGCAGCGTGTCTAGTAAGCCCATCTACAGTCTCACGTCACAGTTTTAAGTTCCGAGCACACAGCGAGCACATCAAGATCGGTAGATGAACTATGTCTCCTGTCGCGTGTGAAGTTCCTGCCGAGGGTTGCGTCCGATTTCATCCATCTCAAGTAAAGTAGTTATCACAGGTTTACTTCTTCATGATAATTCTCTGGTACGCACTGTAGGAGCAACGAAGACAAGTTGGCACTAATAGTTAAACACTTACCTTGGCCGCCAAAAATTTTTTCCGTTTATTTTAACTTCTCGTGACGTGTTCTGGTTACCTACTATCAGATCTGTGGCATAACAGTACAGAGTCAGACGAAACTAAAACAAATACGTTACAATGAAGCAGTGAAATTAACGTACTTTTAATATCGATACATAATACCTTGTCTCTTATAATCATTCAATTACAACATCAATGCCCAAACTGGCTGTGACAGTACAACATGTAGTTAGGTAAACAACCTTTGGCACTAGGCGGCTTTAGTGACTGCATCAACGCTTATTACATATACATATATTTTTTCTATTATATAACATTCTGTCAGCCTCCGTAGCTGAGTAGTCAGTTCGGCAGAAAGCCATACGAGGGATACAGGTTCGATCCCCGGCTGGGTCAGAGATTTTCTGTACACGGTGATTTGTTGTTGTGTTGCCTTAATCATCATATCATCCTCGTCGACAATCAAGACGCCGAAGAGGCGTCAACTAAAAAGACTTGCAACAGGCGACTTGCCTACCCGACGGGAGGCCCTCGCCACACAACATTTCATTTCATATCACATATTACTATAAAGCCAGAATACATAAGAGCATAGCAGTTGAAATGCAATTGTACTCTAATTGTATGGTCATAAGAGACGAGATACTGTGTATCGATGTTAAAGCTGTGTTTCTCTGCTTCACTGATTTGTTGTAATGTACGTGTCACTATTTCGTCTTACACTGTATTCTTGTACCACAGATGTAATGATGGGGTAGCCAAAACGCGCCATGAGAAATTACAACAAAGAGAAAAAATTGGCGACCAAGACAAATGTATAATCATTAGCTACTAAATAAGTTAAAGGCGTAAATAGGAGGCAAAGAAACACACGAGAACGTGTTTTCATATGTGGAGTTCGTTTCCTCCGTTGCAATTATGAACGATATTCGTACTCTATGTAGTTAATGGTTGTGACTGATTCCAGTGATTGCTTGGAAATAGTGTAAGAAAGTTCCTGTATCCCGTGAAGACAGAATTTGCTACGAATCAGATATCGATATGCCAGAGCTTCAAGTCTGCGGGATCACCAGTAGACGACGTCATATCTCCTGCAAGAATTACGACAATTAGGGCACATGTATAAATGGAGCAACAATTTCGCGCTGACAACAGTGACAGCGCCCGACGAATCATCTGCACAATCAGCAAATGCGAGATCCAAGGGCTGCTGGGAGATCCAAGGGCAGAATCCAGCTGGCTCGGAACTGATCACCTTTTCGACGCAGCGCTACTTTTGGGCATCAGAATACTGCATATGGTTAACGACAAAGGAGCTTCCGATTGCACTCGTAGTGTTGTGGATGGACGGGGCGGGTCATTTCGAACTTGAGTGGAAACGCGCGCACACACACACACACACACACACACACACACACACACACTGATCAGCCAAAACACTGCCCCGGGTGAATTGGAATGTCGCCTACTCGTGTTGCGGGTACGTGATGCGGCAAGGAAAATGTATCAGCTGAGGACAGAAGAATGGCAAATGGTTATAGCGACGATACGGACCGCAAATGAAGAAATCCACACGTATAATCGACTCTGACAAACAGCAGGTTGTTATGGCCTATCACCTGGGAACGGGCGTCTTGGAAACGGCGTAGTTGGTCGGTCGATTGCGTGTTACTGTCATGAGCATCTACGTAATGTGGTTGAAGGATGGTGAAACCACGAATAGGCGATAAGGTGTTGGACGTCCATACCTTGTCAAAGAATGGGGATGTCAGAGGCCTGACCCACTCTGTAAAACTGGACCTCTACATTCTATGGCAGCCCTGATGACAGTGCGATGGAAGATCGGAAAGTAAAGCACAATAATTTGATTACCAAAAAGTTTACTAGGCAACAAAACAAAACAAATCACGAATGAACTTACATCTAGTATCTACTTTTCTAAATAATCACCAACGTCCTCATTACATCTCTCCTACCATACTACCATAGTACCAGTTTCAGTACGCCATGTGCGTAGAAGTCTATTTGGTTGGACTACAGCCATCCGCGGACTGTTGATTTCACTGCCACAAATGTCGCAAAGCGTTGGCCGGCCTGGAATTTCTTCATGGGATCGTCCGATGGTGTAAGATCGTTCAAAATTGCTGCTTTAATGGCTCCGACATTTTGCGAGGTTGCAGCTTTTACCGGTGGCCCAGAGCGTAGCGAATCACCAAGGTTCACACTGCCCTCTTGGAAGAATACATACCACCTGGAGACATTGCTAAGGTCCGTACAGTCGTCCCCACCATGTACACCATGCATGTCCCTGTGAATTTCACTCGGTTTATGTCCTTTAGCACACAAATATCGAACAGCACTTCGCTGCTCTTCTCAAGTTGACGACAGTAACATGAGCACAATGTCTGTTTCGTAGTTCAGGCTTCTCTCGCTAGAGCTGCACATGAAAACAAAATACTCTCTGTAGCGCAAACTTCAAACTATATCGTCGTGAAATTTCAACATTCCAGCTGCAATACCAGGGGAGGAGAAAATTATTGTGCATTACTTTCCTATCCTTCCTCGTGCAATGCTGGTGCAGGGGTAAGCATAGCGTTTGGTGCACATTGTTGAACATGGGGCTCCGCTGCAGACGATCCCTACAAGTTCCAATGCTGACCCAACAACATCGTCAGTTATGACTGTAGTGGGCAAGCGATCAGCGAGATTTACCATGGATCAATAGAAACGTCTCGCCTAATCGCATAATTCACCTTTCATGCTACTCTCAGGTTGATGGTCGTGTCCATCATCCACGGAAACGGTTGCTCGCATCATGCATATCGCCACGGACTCAGGTCGGAGACGCCTGTATGATGATATGAGTCGACATTCACAAGAGCTTCTGTTGTACCTGTGGTAGTAATCGAAACCTACCAAAGACTTGTCAGATCCATGCCACTCAGTATAACTGCTGCGTTACGTTCCAAAGGTGGAGCAACACGTTACGAAGCCGATGAATGTAACACTTGACTCGCAATTGTAAGTACTTAATAAATCTGCTGGTTACTACCTAGGCAGTAAAATAACCAATGACGGACGGAGCAAGGAGGACATCAAAAGCAGACTCGCTATGGCAAAAAAGGCATTTCTGGACAAGAGAAGTCTATTAATATCAAATACCGGCCTTAATTTGAGGAAGAAATTTCTGAGGATGTACGTCTGGAGTACAGCATTGTATGGTAGTGAAACATGGACAGTGGGAAAACCGGAACAGAAGAGAATCGAAGCATTTGAGATGTGGTGCTATAGACGAATATTGAAAGTTAGGTGGACTGATAAGGTAAGGAATGAGGAGGTTCTACGCAGAATCGGAGAGGAAAGGAATATGTGGAAAACACTGATAAGAAGAAGGGACAGGATGATAGGACATCTGCTAAGGCGTGAGGGAACGACTTCCATGGTACTAGAGGGAGCTGTAGAGGGAAAAAACTGTAGAGGAAGACAGAGATTGGAATACGTCAAGCAAATAATTGAGGACGTATGTTGCAAGTGCTACTCTGGGATGAAGAGGTTAGCACAGGAAAGGAATTCGTGGCGGGCCGCATCAAACCAGTCAGTACACTGATGACAAAAAAAAAAAAAAATATTGAAACAAATATTCGCAGATTCCGATATTTGTTTATATTATATTACAAGCTTCTATGTAGGAAAGAGTTACTTGCTTAGATTTGTCCGTATGTTTTCACAGCTTGATCTTAAATTTCTCGCGTATTTGTGTAGTGTAGATTTCCACCGTCTTCAATATGGATAGGGAATTTGAATGCTGTGTTCAGATGCGAACTGATTTGGGGACCCATCGTTCACAGCTCCTTGCGGTAAGCCAGCTTCATCACATAGCTTGACGCTGTCGCCATTGGGTATCTCTTTGGGATACCGGCCGTGACGATCCAAGAGAGGTGCAGAACGTCCCGTGCGTCCCCCAATCGGTCCACTACCACACACTGAAACTGACCCCACAACCATGTTCGAGTGGGAGGTCGTTTTAAGTTGTGACAGGCAGCGAAAGATTTTCCGTAGGGCCGATCGGAAGGTCTCCCTGATTTGTGTGACGAACTGGTTAATTGAGGGTGATGAAGATTCTGAGCCAACTGCAGTCGTTTGATCAGTTTCAGAGGAAACCTCTCGGCCTGCGAGGTCCTGACAGTCACAGAGAAAGGGTTTATTGGTAATTCTGAGTTCCAGTGTTAGGCTTATGATGAAGCCGCTAAGGAATATGGCTGCGGAGTAGAGGAAGGAATTCAGTTTATACTTTGTGAGCATACAGGAGCTGAAACGTCCCCTTAGAAAATTTATAAATGACTGTGCTTAAACTGACACACAATATTTTTAGCGCAACGCAATCTGACTTTCAAAAATCCCTACAATGGAATGGCCCTGACTAACAATAACCTATACCTTTCATGAATCAGTTACCTCACAAAAATCTTCGTTACTCAAAGTACTGCAATGCAGCGTGCGCCAATACTGCCAGCTAAATAAAAGATTCTAACTACTGAAGGCACTAACTACTGATAGGCATACTTAGCAAATGAAAGATTTTGATAGGGAACAAACAATATATTTACCTTAATAGTGTTCAAAAGTCATAATATATATATCATTTCACGACATCCCGTCTTACAAATTTACTGTCTCTGATGGACACACGTCCAGATCACCCGCTCACAAAACTCCGCCATCTCTCTCCCCACATCCACCACTGCTGGCGGCTCACCTCCAACTGCGCAACGCTACGCGCTGTTAACAGCCAACTGCCCAACATTACAATAGCAAATTACAACAATGCAAACCAGCCACAGACTGCACACAGCACAGTCAGTGATTTTCATATAGAGCGCTACGTGGCGTTATCAATATAAAAAACTAAACAGCCCACTTACAGAGGTACTCTTCTCAGATGTGGAGCAGGATCTTCGGGGTGCCATGTAGGGGACGGGTTGCAGCCAATTGCAGGTGATGGTTCACGTCTGTACTTGTGTATCACTTTGGATTGGAAGAGATTCTCCCTTATTTCGTAGCTGCTATTTGAAGTCGTAGTGAGAGCCAGGGCTTATTGCAAGAAGAAGGCGGATCTCACCATCTGTAGCATAGTTAAGAGGACTGATTACAGACCTTTGGTACAGAATCAATTGGAGGGTCTGAATCAGAGGCTCAGGTGGTTCGGCGTGTAAGCTGGAGATTTCTTGACTTGCACCTTAGAGTGGAGAGGTATCAGGGTCTACTTAAAAGATCCATTACTCACAGGAGGCAGTTACATGGATAGTGGGAAGTCTGTGGAGTGGACTAGCCGGATTTTTTAGGTTAAAGGGTCTCAGAAAGATTCAAACAGAGTGCAGATCACACACAGGACAGACACAGAAAACATAGGTATCATAGTTGTAACTGTATTAGTTGTATCAGGAAATAACCAGAGCTCCAAGCCCTCATAGGAAGTACTGGAGCAGAAACTTTACAGGTATTGAAGGCTGGCTAAAGCTGGAGATAAGTTCAGCCGAAATTTTTACCAGTGACCTAACTGATACACGGCCTGCTGTCAGTGGTTGCTTGGGAAATGGAAGGACCAGGCAAAGAGGAAACGGAACATTATTCATAACAATGACAAAATTTATTAAATTTCGCAGTGCTACGATAAATAGATAACAAGACAGTTTTGACTAAACAGTTACAAAGACCAGTTGCTTCAGTACGGTAAGTCCACTCCCCAATGACACATCAGGAGACAGGATTCAAATACCGACATCTGGACGCGCCACAGGACATACTGGACAGTCAGTGCAAGCTCCGGGCACTTCTAAAGCACATATGCAGAGATATCTTAAAAAACATAGGACAAGGGCAAACACACGGGACAACTCAGACTTTTAACAAAGCAAACAATTTAAAAATGTAAATGGTGTTGCCGGAGATTGAATAGTGCCTCTTTTAAAAAAGTCAGATTAAGATGGAGACCTATAGTAAAATGCCGTCTGCTAGCACATCGTTCGATTGTAAAGCAACTACGGACAATATGGCCGCACAAATGAAGAATTTACTTTATTTCTGTTCACAAAAATCAACCGAGCGGCCGTGATTTAAATCAGTTAAAAATACGCTCATCCGGTATCATCCTTTGGCGAGGGCGATGGTAGCGCGCTAGATGTGGTGGCCGTGCACTCCCAGGCGTTCGTGCCCTCCTCCGAGAGCCGCTGCCCACACGACATCCTATTCACACCTCAGCTGACCAGGCGTTGCTGATCTGGTGTACTCTGGGCGTCGGTGTGATCGGCCACGCTCCAGCACAAACCCAGGCTTCGTGTCCGTGGCCAGACGGAAAGGCTGCTGCCTCGGATGCTAAGGACGAACTGCCCCTGTGGTCGGCGAGCTGCACTCTGCCCTCTCGTTCCACACACCCAGCGTGCTCGCGGAATGTGGTCACTGAACCCCATACTCAGTCGTAAGAAGTGTACTCAGACGATGGCAGCAGACTCCTCTTCAAGCGAGCGTGTCCTATCCCCGGCTGACTCTCTTCCGTCACTCTAAAGATGCATTTAGACCTGCGGGCCTTGAGTCCAGTTGAAAGTGCACAGTACCGCCCGACATTGAAAATAGGTACAACATTCTTCGTTATTTTTGCCAGAACAACATATTTTTGCAATAATAACTCAATTTCACTTAATACACCGAAGCCGGATACCAGTGTAGGAAAGAAGGACAATTTATTTATTTAATTGATCACATGTGCACTCCCACAAAATAAATCCCTATATCCAATTTGGTGAGATCTGCGAAATGAATGAATGTATGGTCGTCAGCTAACCGCAGATAGTAAATGGGCAATATATGATCATCTTTGAGACGGTCCTTTGGTCACCTTTGGTGGAACCAAAGAGATGAAATTTACCTGAGCTTTGCGCGCCTGAAATGTGGCTGACCAATACGATAACATGGTGCGCCCCCACCTCGACAGAGGTGCGAGCTGACCTGAAGAACGGCCATGTTTCAGCACTCTGGCACTGGATCTTGTGTTGGTAAGACCTGTCTTAGGTGTGCTCCGTAAAGACAAAAGAGTGGAGAGAATGGTATGCATGTGGAATACTTAAGAGTAGTTTGGAATAATAATTTCTCTATTTCAGGAACTTTTGTGGGGAGAATTAAATGTCAGGCAGGTAATATTAAGGGGATCGTAGTAATCTACCGAAGTGACCAACGGTCACAATGAAACCACATTTAGAAATAATTTGAAATACTTCCAAGTGCTAAAGTTAAGCTGAATTACTGGCGTGTGTACTATAAGTTGAAATATTTAAGAAATAGCGTGTGCAGGAGTTGAAATTAGAGACGAGTACTTCCACATGGTGAGTGCTGTGAGAGTCTCAATCTGTGTATGAGACAAAGAATAAAGAGAAGTACTCTTCCATGCTATCAGTTGAGAACTCGCATGTGTGACGAATATGTTCTTAATATTACTTTGCGTGTTATGTTTCCGTGTGACGCTTGATTCAAACTAAGAGTGAAGCAAGGTGAGTCAGCCGTCTATCCAGCAACGCCACTGGGCTTGCATTGCACAGGAAGACGAGCATATATCCTCCAGAGTTCATAGTAGGAAAGAAAAGTTACGAAGTGGGGCAGTGTCGTGTGAAACTGGGATGAATACTAATTGAAGTGGGAAAGCTGAAAGTGAGTGATTATAACGTTGTGACTATTCCTCGTGTTGTATTCCATATTGCCAGTGTGATGTATTTCATATAATTTAAGTATGTGTGGTTTGCATGGGAGAGCAGCAAGATAGGTTCAGAGGCAGTGGGTTATGCATGTTCCTTTTTGTACCGCTCGGTCTGGAGGAAATTTTCGTGATGATGGGTGTGGGAGTCGAAGTGTGATCCACCATCCTATCCAGAAAGTGCGTTGTAGTGTTAGATAATTACGAGACCATAAGATAGAGAATCACCAATGTAAAGTCATGCCACCTGGGAGGAGTTTCTCATGTGTAATTGTTGTAGAAAATGTAATGGTGTGTTTAGGTTATAGAATTTATCGGAATAAAAAAGATAGTGAAAAGAAAAATATTGGTGGCCTTTTCCTTCGAATAGTATGTTGTCATGATATCCAGAATTTATAATGTGTGCCCCATTCATATTCAGTGCGATGGCCACGTGTTGATCAAAGCCGTTGGGTAAGAAAGAAAATGTGGTATTGCCAGTGCGTAGTGAACAGTCAGAGTTGTGTAAATTTCTAATAGTCAGATATGCATTATCCGTTTCCGTTGCGTAATATTCAAACAGGAGAATAATTTGTAACTTAATTGTGAGTACTAGAGCTCATGTTACTTGATAAATAAGAATAAATCCACTCGCTTGGCAGACCACTCATCTTGCAGGCCTGACTGCTTGATGCCACAGTATGAGCAAGGCATGTGGGTGTCTCTCGTAGTCACCATGCCGCTTATGCCCCATATGCAAGTGGAGGCCCGCGTCGAAATGCATGTCTCTTTCTCAATATGTGGGTATGAGTGATTCCATTCACACTCAGAGAGAAGCACACATGCTGCTCCAGTGATAAGCTGCAGCTGCAGATTGTGGTGTCACCGCCAGACACCACACTTGCTAGGTGGTAGCCTTTAAATCGGCCGCGGTCCATTAGTATACGTCGGACCCGCGCGTCGCCACTGTCAGTGATTTCAGACCGGGCGCCGCCACACGGCAGGTCTAGAGAGACGTCCTAGCACTCGCCCCAGTTGTACAGCCGACTTTGCTAGCGATGCTACACTGACACGATAGTTAGCATAGCCTTCAACTACGTCATTTGCTACGACCTAGCAAGGCGCTGTTACCAGTTTATATTGAGATTATTAATTATGTATCATAAAGAGCGATGTTCTCCAATTATGGATTAAAGTTAAGTATTCAAGCAACTACGTTCTTTTCTTGATAGGATAATTACTTTACCTTGTTCCAGACCTCACGCCAGTCTGCGTGAGATCAAACGCGTGCCTTTCGGCTACCTCCGAGTGGCTTGGCTGTCTTGCCAAGTCACTACACAGATTAAATGTTTCTGTGTGGCCAATCGTAGTGTTTTCTTTTTTTCTTCTATGAGAGTCAGCCAGGTGTATTGGCAGGTGAGCACCAGCTAGGATGCATCGTGGACGTGTTCTCTACAGGCAGGCTTACGGCCACATAACATTACTTACGAACCATTCGGTAAGGAACAGAACATGAGATGTTGTATTTTCACACCGCCACATCTCGTCACATAAAACACTGATTTGAGTAACGAAAGCGGCCAAGAGCCATTTATTTGTCAATGTATAATGTTTAACTGCGCATTGTAATGATGTATTTTGATGAATTACAAGAAGAAATGAATCAAGCGCCAATGACGTTCCTAAGAAACTATAGATTAATTCAGCGAGCTTCTAAAAACATCGATATTCAAGACAAAGACATTTGAATATTAAAAGAAAAAACAAGCGCGCAACCCATCGTCCACTGCCGGACGATATCACTCTCTTTTTATCTCCTGTGTAATATGGACGCACCATTACACGTGCGTCATTATAAGATTTGTAATTTGTTAAAACTTAGAGATATATACTGTCATTTTGTTGCGTGTGAGACTAGTATGTGTGAAAAACGCAGAGTGGTTAATGAATGGACATTTCTATGTGATTTCTAAACTTTTCAAGCCACTCAGGATCTGTCATTGTTATTGAAGTAAGTGTTAATATATTATATATATGTTAAATCCAAATTCGTGATTACAGTGTCAGTCACTCCAAATTTGTGTTTGCTTTGGTAGTTGGACAACCTTAATCATTTACTTTCTATGTGCCAAGTTTTTTTTCACAGAGACAACCGTATCCACGTGTCATTGTGTGGACAGAACAGTCGAGGCCGACGTTAACATACATCTTTTATTCCCCCCCCCCCCTTTTAATGTTCTTCAAACTGTTTTAAACTGGCCCTTAGGTACTTTTTCACTGCGAGTGACGTCCGGGAATGTCTTAGCAAACTTTACTTCGCAAATCGCACATCGCTCGCTCGAAGTCTCACTGTTCCACAATGGTACGGGCACTTTCTAATCGGGAAAGGGAGCCACGCAAGTATATGTTGCTTCCCCCTCTCAATCTGATGCTTAATAATAATAATATGTCTTTACATCAGAAAGACTTGTTCTTAACATTTACTATGAATAGGTCACCAATATGCAAATACGTATATTTTATTTACGCTTAATAGTA
This sequence comes from Schistocerca piceifrons, assembly GCF_021461385.2. Classification (NCBI taxonomy): domain Eukaryota; kingdom Metazoa; phylum Arthropoda; class Insecta; order Orthoptera; family Acrididae; genus Schistocerca; species Schistocerca piceifrons. The sequence continues at coordinate 458,155,506 of NC_060141.1, forward strand.
ATGACGAAATATAAAGACGAGAAAGTCTTATATTAAAAAATAGCAATCATCAAATCGGCATGCTTGTGAAGTCCATCGGTTTGTATTATGCCCACTTGAAGAGCTGGTAGCCTGAAGCATTAGAAACACCGGAAACGTCTGTGTGCATGTGGCCGCCGTTAACACCCAGTGCCCACGGAAAGTTGCACAAGTGTAGACGCAGCGAGGTCGGCGCGCGCCATGCGCGCTCCCTAGCGGCGAACGCTCTAGGGAGTAGAATCTGTGGAACCAAGTAGCGTGGCGCGAGCTATCGATCCTTGCGGCACGGTTCATTAACGGTGAGCAGAAAGGACCGATTAAATTCATTTGGCAGTAGCATGTTTGTTGCTGTTAAAAGTACGAGTAGTCTGTTTTGCAGTGAAATTCAGGTAGATAGTTTCTGTGAGTTATTACAAGTACAGGTTATACTCGACAAGTGTTAATGTGTTAATAAGTGATTCCTTTTACCCTCGACTCAGATGATACAGTGACTGATGAGTTCAAAGAAAATTTGAGTCTTGTTTTCATTAGGTACCCTTCTCATACAATGATATACGGTGATGACTTCGGTGTACCATCGATATGTGAGCGAAAATACATGTTTAAAGTCGGTGGCCGGCATGAAAAATAGTCTGAAATTGTTCTAGATGCTTTTTCCGAAATGAGCAGTTATTTTAGCGGTCCACAATAACTGTAAATAATCATGATAAAATATTAGATCTCTCAGCAACAAACAGTCCTGACCAAATAGAGAGCCTCATGATGGATACAGGAATTAGCGGCCACTAGGTCATCTAACGCTTTTTTGGACGACAAGAAACAGTGCAGTGTTTGGTTGCACGACTCACATGTCTCTTCCAGTTGATTCATACGTTGTGTGTGCAGCCGATCCTCTTCTTTGGGTCATCGCTCTCACCGTCTAATTCTTCTCCAACGACTGTGTTAGGTTAAAGGGAATAATATTAACCTCTCTGTATTCTTGAAATAAATCATGTACTCGTAGAATCTTTTCAGTTCAACAACAATATATTTTCAACTCTCATTCCCAAAGTAACATTTATTCTGTACAAGCTCCAGCAAGCCAACTGGTTCCAAGATAAATGTCAGAATCGACAAAACACCCATACAATTACATAGGTGCTGCTTCATGCAGAGCCAAGACATGAAGTAATAGTCTCTGTACAATACACGCTTCATCTGTCTCTGTAACAATCCTCATGATACCACAAACCACGGAACATTATACAAACACTCTTTGACTTTTTGATATAAATTCCAAGGCGCTGCTGGTAACCACTTATCGGGGCCGCTAGTCTACCGCAGCTCCTGGCTTCTCGTGACAGCTGCCAAATGGTTCAAATGGCTCTGAGCACTATGGGACTTAACATCTGAGGTCATCAGTACTTAGAACTGCTTAAACCTAACTACCCTAAGGACATCACACACATCCATGCCCGAGGTAGGATTAGAACCAGCGACCGTAGCAGTCGCGCGGTTCCGGACTGAATCGCCTAGAACAGCTCGGCCACAGCGACCTGCGACAGCTGTCCCTCCTGCACGCACAGATATGTGTGGTGCGTAAAAAGGCTCTCTCACCCTCGTCATTAAAATGTTAGGTGTTCGAGACGGTGGAGAGCCTAGTGTTTCTAGAACTTACCGAAATTCTCGAAGCACTACAGTCGTTATGGTGAGAGTGAATACCTCAATAACCAAATCCTCCACAAATAAATGCAAATTACGAGTACATCTGTTTCGAAAGTCAGATAAAATTTGCTTGTCACCATGCTAAGTAATAGTCTCCACTCTTTCCAAACAGACTTCATAAGAGTAAACCGGACTGCTTGAATTAAAAAAAATAGTATTGACGGAAATTGAGAGTTTCATGCTATGTAAATTATTAACAGACGGAACAGATTCCTGATGGCATACAAAATAGGTCAGGACGCTGTTGCAGAAGCGACGAAAAAAGCTTGTCAGATTTAAAAGAACGCTAGATCTGCAAAACTAGTGATGTCTTACAGAAGCTCGAAATTTAACGCGGAATACAGTGCGAGATGCTTTTAATAGTTTCCACAACGAAACTCAGTCTCGAAATCCCACAGAAAATCTAAAGAGGTTCCGAACGCATGTAAAGTATATCAGTGGCTACATACAACCAATACCTTTACTGCACGACTGCAGTGGTAACGTTACCGACGACGACAGTACCACTAAAGCGGGATTACTAAACACAATTAAACCAAAGAAGAAGCAGTAAATATTCCAGAATTCGATTCAAGAATTGCTGCAAACGTCAGTAATTTAGAAGTAGATACCCTTGGGGTAGCGAAGCAACTTAAGACACTCGATAAAGACAACTGTTCCACTCTAGACCATATGCCAATTAGATTTCTTCCGGAACATGTAAATGACATAGCTCCATCTTTAGCAATCACATACAACCATTCGCTCGACGAAAGATCCGTGCCTGAAGACTGGAAAGTTGCACAGTCACACCAGGAACAAAGGAAAGGAGTAATCCACTAAAGTGGAGACCTGTATCACTGACATTAATTTGCAGTAGGATTTTGGAACACACAAGGGAAAGTGTTGTACCTCGGTACACTTTTCAGACTTTGCCCTGTAACAGACATTTGATAAACAGAGTGGTTGAATTTAAACTTTCGCTATTTGAACGGGCCCACGTGAAAAGCGTCTGATAGAAGGAAATGAAAAAAACTTTGTGGAAACATTTGTAAGGACTATTTCTTTTTTTTTTTTTTTTTTTTTTTGAGTCACCAGTCTTCTGTCTAGTCTGACACGGTCCGCCACGAATTCATCTCCTGTGCCAACCTTTGCGTCTTAGACCAGCACTTGCGATCTGTGACCTCAATTATTTTCTGGATGTATTCCAATATCTGTCCTCCCCTACAGTTTTGACTCTCTACAGCTCCATCTAGTAGCATGGAAGTTATTCCCTGATGTCTTAACAGGTGTCCTGTCAACCTGTCCCTTCTTCTTGTCAGTGTTTTCCATATATTCCTTTCCTCACCGGTTCTGCGGAGAACGTCCTCATTTCTCATTCATCACGACACACGGAAGAGAAATAGCGAATAAACCATTCAAAGAAACACATTTTAGTATCCATATGAGAGGGTAACATTTATTAATTGCTTTCCGTGTTTACGTTCCGGGCAAAAAAAGTTGCCCAGTGTAACGACCATCTGCATCCAAGACATCCTGGAACCGCCTTACAGATTCCCTTTCACAATCGTTCGCTAGTTTTTGAAAGATAGACCACAGAATGTTCAGTTTTTCAGTTTTCGTGACACAGCTCATGCACTGCTCGAAGATCGCACATTGCGTCCTGCATTCTCAGCCATGATAACAATAACTTCTTCGATAATTTGTGGTGCAATTGGTCATCAACCTTTCTCGGGAGCGGTTCCCAAATCGCCAGTTAATTCGAACTTCCGAGTCATGTTCTTCAAACCCTCTGTGGAAAGAGGATCTTTCCGCATTCCTCAATGTGACGATACTCACGAAGAGCGGCAGCACTATTGCTGTCGTTTTGGTAAAGCAGCTTTAGAAGTAAAGCTCTGCCCACCTTGTCCAGACTCATGTTGACTGTCTGCAGTTGTAATGCACACTCATGCTAGAGTTTCAGCCCTGTGTCGCCGTATCATTACCGGCACATCAAGGCAAGTCATGATACTAACACTACTGACTTCGCAAATCCTGCAGCACATAGTCTGAACATCATTCCTATAATGTTCGTTACCCATACAGTAAATAATTTTCCATTTACGCTGACAAGTAGCGAAGTTTAATCATAACCACGCTATATTTTCTTATTCCGTTCTTAAACGATTATATTCACTTTTTGTGCGCTGCAGTCTTTTTCTGAAATTACGGAAATTACTCTTGAAAATCAAGGTTTTTTCAGATGAGAAAACATTTTCTAAGGTACAATGTAGTCATGTACCAAAGAAAAATTATTCTACTGAAATGTAAAAGCTTTGCAATCGACAAAATCTTGCCAGTGCTGTATTTAATGGTCTACCTGCTACATTATTACTCTTGCTAGTTGTTAGTTGCTCTGTGACGTTCTTCCGGGTTCGATTTTCAGGGATTTTCTCTGCCTCGCGATGACTGGGTGTTGTGTGCTGTCCTTAGGTTAGTTAGGTTTAAGTAGTTCTAAGTTCTAGGGGACTGATGACCATAGATGTTAAGTCCCATAGTGCTCAGAAACATTTTAACCATTTGAACTCTGTGACGTTCTGCCGCTCGGCAGTGGAGCGTGCAAACTGCCCACCACACTTACGTAATGAACACAGAAACATTATACAGGCTCGTGTATGCCTCGTATAACACTTGAATAATAAATTACGTTAGTTGCAGCAATTAAAACTCTCTGTAATCTTAATAATGTGGTAAATACTAATGAGAGCAATTTTCATTAAGCCTTAGTGACGTAAAAGAAGGAAATTCCCTACAATAAATTAACGTTTCAAGTAGGACCGCCTGTTTTACAAAGGAACGCCGCCACAGTGGGAGCACAGTTTAGCTATGCAAGCGAAACCGGCTGTACTTTTTAATTTTAAATTGGGGTCGCCTGATTAGAATAGTTGTTGGAAGAACGTAAAAACTGTTCTAAGCTTTAACGTGTCAGTTTTTTTATCCCAAGTTTGAACCACAATTAAATAATTTATAGTTAATTATTTGAACAACAAGTGAATAAAAGATCATGTAATCACATCAAAAATGATTGCTTGTTTAATGTTAAAAAATACGATGGACTTCAAAATGAGCTTACTGTGCTCCAGATTTTATGTGAATCAGAGTTGACTGATTAACAAAATCAGTTCCACAACGGAGTACACGCTGATGTGCGCGAAAATACAACAAATAATTGCTTGACTGAAGCTCAGGTGGTACGTAATACACTGTCAATAACAAATAGGTACTGTGACCTCCCCTTCTCGCTTTGCTCAGTTTCTTTCGCTTATCTTTCCTCTTCTTTCTTCCTTCTTCGTACTGCTGATGTATCTCTGGGTTTTCAAAGCAAAAATGCAGTGAGAAGGGGGCACATGTGTGTGGTGGTCCACGATATCGTAGTGCTGTGAGGGAGCCTCACTCGTGCCTCTGGCTTGAGAATACTGATGACTGAAGTACAAACATTTCTCAAAAGACAAACTGGTATGTGCTCTCTCTTTTCTTTTAAAACTATAAATAGTAGCGTAGCTAGTACTATCTATCGTTCTATTAAACTGAATGAACGCGTTACCACTGATGAAGTTTCAACCTCGAAAGATGTTTATTAATCCTAATTAGCTGCAATAAAACAAAACTCATCCAATCTAGAAGTCACCACTCACAGTTAGAGTAATTAGTTTCTGATGTGTGTGTAGTGGTCATTAATACTTAAAAGATCGTTCAGTAATTCTATCACTGTCCGTTTATGAGTTGTTAAGCAACGTATCAACAAGCTGATCATGCAATGATTAATATTTGTCGTATCCCGACAGCAAACAGTTTCTCGCTTGCTTTAAGCATCAAAAAGATTACTATGTCGCTCATTTACGTCTTTCATAGTCATTATCAAGCTAATGTCCGTAAATTGTGGTCAGTGTTAGTGAATCACACACACGACGATAGCGCCCTATATCCAGCCGCGTATCTTGAACTCCGCGCCGATATTTGAGAATTCGCGCGAGATTTGTTTGCACCGAAGTCGGTCCTTGATTCCCTAGAATAATTTTTAAATCAACTGCGGGTTGTAAATTAACATTTCTATGCCCATTGATGGATGTTACAGCAGATCCGCACTCGACGACTACTTGATCGTGCACTCTAGCAACACAGAAGTTTTTGTTCTTACCAAGAGAAAACATATGCATAATTCACATAGAGTAAATACCTCTGGAGTGAGAATTGCGTTCTGCGCATGTTGTCAACATTAAATCAGGATTGTCACGTGTTTTCGGGACTTCGCTATGCGTGTGTGCTGTCTGCAGCGTTTGAAGTTTATAATATCAAGAGTTTTTGTTGTGTTTCACCGTTTGTTGATAGTGTAATAGCGATGGTGAATTACTGTTGTTGCTACGGATGCAAAGAAAATTATGTGAAAGGAGGGATAGTACATACCATGTAGCTCTAATTATAGTTATCATATTAGTAAGAGACACTGTATATGTTTAAAAATTTCGAGACGCATTATAATTAAGGTTTAATTCTGTAGACCTATTTTTCTACGATTTTATGACTATATATTAGATACTACGGCTCGTACAAAAGCTTACAAACAATCGCTTCCTCTCGTAAATTTGCTAGTGGAAAGGGAATGGTTAGTTGTTACAAAAAATACTATCCACCATGCATTTATCAGTGGCTTGTCGATTATGTATATAGATTACTCAGTCTACTATTTATTTAATAAACTGGGAGCAAGTAAGTAAAATGCGTTAAATAAATACTTCAAAGTGTCACCAGTAAGAAAAATTTTGCTTTAGGTCACAAAAGCAAGAAAATAAATACGCAGAAATAACAGGAAAAAGGACAATTTGCAGGGATATAATCGCTAATGTGTGGCAAATTCGGTGTTTTTCGGACACTTGCAAAAGTACTAGCGTACTGTGAAGTCGTTTTGCAAGACTATCACTGCAAAAATGTACGTCAGGCTCTGTAATACTATAAAGTGCCGTATCATACCGAAAACTACCAAAAATCAAGCACATCTGAACTGTGACACCTATCGCAAAGAAGCAGGGTGTAATATCACTTGCCCTTAAAAGTTACGTAGCTGGTTTATTCCCGGTATCAGATGGATACTGTTAAAATGTCTGCACAACATACATAAATAATCCACGACACGTACAACAAGAATCCGTCTGTACTAGGGATGAAGTGACATTCTAAATATACAGGGCGCTATACGGACAAACACACGACGTCCCGAGATCACGTGACCAGGCCGGCAATGTATATTGACAACACAAAATCTGTTCTGCGCATGTGAATGCTCACTCCAGAGATATTTACTCTATGATAATGCAACAAGGTTATTTGCTATGTCAAAACATATTTATATCTATCTCTAAAACTCATTACCAATTAAATGTTGTGCATAATTAAATTCTTTACTCTGTAAATAATCAATAAAATTTAGAAATGAATGATATGTATAAAAAAAATCTCAAGTTGATATGACGCCATGGGTCACTACTGGTTTCGATTCCCCTACACTCACGCGACGCAAAGTAGATCCGACTATATAGGACATACTCATGTAATGTTACAGTACCTCAAAATGTAGGGAAGATTTTTAATGAATTGCAGTTGGGTTTCCAAATACATATAGACGAAGTGGAGGCATATATATAAAAGACCACGACGCGTCTCCACTCCGTCCCTGCGTCTCCTCCACATTCATCTAAACTGACAAAAAAACGATTTGGAGAGGAAGGTTCAAGACTTTTGCCATACTAACGAACAAGGATTTCTCCGAATGCACCAAAACACAGGGAAACCATGCCAAAACTTCTCCACCATCGCTTACGCTTGCTGTATGTCAGTCAATTAACTAGAGATTGGTACACTGTGTCCGTCATGTGCCAATCATTGGCTCAGACAATCGTATCACAACGCCGATGCTGCTGAGCCATCTGATGGCTTGACAACATCCGGAATGTAAGATTCAGAAATTTTCTCTCACTGGAGACAGCAAAATGGCGGCTTCGCATGTTTGTATAAGACTACAGGACGCGCAGATCCTTCAGACCACCAATACCCAGGGGATCTACGGTGGCTAATTTCAAAGACCCATGCCGAGGCGAGGTCCACACATTGGTTCCAACGTTGGCGCCAAAAGTGTTGGTCCAATGTGTGGGTCTATGAGATATCATCGGAACAAACGTTGACTCCAACGTTGGTACGGCTCCTTTGCTTGTCGATGTATTGACTAAACTTCAATTGGGGCTAATACCGGTACGCCGACATTGGCGGCAACGTAGTTTATTTTGGTGTCGTTTCGAAACCCGAATTTGTTTGTTGCGTGTACTTCCAAGTACACGTACACAGCGTCTCAGGAACAGTGAAGTAACAAGCGATTTCTTGAGCTTTTGTAGCTTTACCAGCGAGAAATACTTTTGTGGAAGCTTACTATGAGGAAACACAAAAATCGCAGCTGCTGCGGATGCGGCAACCAAAGATCAACAGAATTACTGAATCTATTTTCGGGATCGTACATGTGAAGGTATAAACACACACACGTAACTCCAAAAAGACTGATTATTGCTGTATATATTTTTATTCGTGTTCTGTAACTGTACTGTGTTTTTTTTCACATTGATGCATTTATTAGCTTGTGAAATAAAATTTAATTCATCCAAGTTCCTGCCATAAACCTTAAGCCATTTAATATTCCGAGAATTTTGCGACGATGGAAAACCCTGACAATGGCTTGCATTATACTTTAATATTTCCGAAACGTCAGGAGCATAAAGTCGTAAGTTTTGTTGACTGAAAACTCATTTGCTGGATGAAAGATATGGTGAATTATGTCTTTTTCTGTGAGTATTATAAAGGTAGCTGACTGATTCTGTTTTTGAAAAGTTGCAATAAGCATTATCCAATAATTATTTCTGTAGATTTCTGGAAACAGCAATGAATTATGTCTCTACATTAGAAAATATGGATCACAGACAGAAAGGCCTGTAACTTCCTACTAACAGATAGTTTGCGTGCGAAGTAAAAAAAGTGCAAATTACTCTATGAAACACAATCTTGGTAGTCGTTTTGCAACATTTCGATCAGTAGTATGAACAGATGAAAAACTAATTCAGAAGAAAGCCAGTTTAGCGAGATAGTGACTCAAGTGTTAATTTCATAAACTTACGCTCACTCAACAACTGCACTGTATATCCGACATGCTGGGTTGGTTAGCTCATAATATGTCTGATCCATGAGTCAGAGTTTCCGCATTTCACCCACGTAACACATAGTTTAATTCAAATACAAATTTAATCATATGCTACATACTAGGGTATATAAACATATTTTAGAACATTTTTCTTTTAACTCTGTTATCCGAAACTCACGGGTTACACACAACTACAACTGGTTTTGGAATTTTTCTGGACTTAATTTACCTTGCGTAGAGTAAAGGATGTATTAAACCACACGAAGACCTCTCCTGCGCTGAATTGTCCAAACCATGTCTTCTTATTCAGAATGCCACACAATAGATCGGCTGAGACTGGAGTATTCGTGTATATGAGTTACATCATTGCCCAACATATTCTTTTACATGTTTTCCAGTTTTGTTTTGGAGTGTCCAAATTCACGTTCAAAACCGCAAATGCACCGGCCGTAATCTGTGCGTCAAGCTTGCTACCGTTGTCCCTTTACGAATTCAACTGAATGTTGGCTCCAATGTGTGGGCGCTGTCCCATAACCATTCGCCAATGTTAACGCCAGCGTTGGCATCACTGTGTGAATGAAAGGTAACGTTTGGACAGGGGAACAAGGCCAGCTTTCGGCTGAGCAGTTCTGCTAACCCAGAGCCCCACAGGGCATTGTAAACCACCCCATATTCAAAACACCAAGACGGTGCATGGCTGATAAAGTACAGCATAACTGTTCACATGTTAGATAAATAGTTCTAAAAATACGTAGCATTTTACTCGCCAAAAAATTCTGTAACTGGAGAATTAAGTCAGTATTTCAAATACCTTTAATAAATGTGTAAAATGCAAAATATTTACAAAAGCTGCACGGAACTCCTCATATGTAACAGCAAAAACTATAAAATGGCAGAAACTGCTTACAGCAGTCTCTAGTGCGCATTCATTCATGTGATTCTAGAATCACATGAATATAAATCACATGAATATACGACAAGGGTAAGAAACTCTTCAAGCTAAATATATTAACTTACCATTACGAAATCGAGGTAAAATACCTCAAACTCAAATAAACCCAAAAGATATAACAGCAAGCTTAATAAAAATACGAAAGAATAAAAATTACCACCCAAAAAATTAAAGCTAACAACATTCTCATAAAAACAACTCTAGTATATTCAGCCAAAAAAATTAAAGTAAAACCGCCTGCACCATACTCAATGTTAAAACCTGAAACTACTTCAGACTCACCTTTAGCAAAATCAAAAAGAGTTTGATTAGTTTCAGCTAAGCAAGAGGCAAAACAAGCTAAAGCTAAAGGAAAAAAATAATGATAAAGCAACAATAAAGTTGATAGTTCATAAAATCAAATACATTAAAACTACCAATTAGAATAATCAAAGACAATAAAATTAAAGCTAATCTAACTTGTTTGAGAAACAGAACGTAAAGAACCTAACATAGAATAATTTGAATTAGAAAATCAACCAGCAATTATTACAGTATAAACACCTAATCTAGTACAACATACAAAAACAAAACAAAAATAAGAAATGGAACATATGTAAGTTAAACATGGAAAGCTCACTCAAACAGCCAAAGAAATCATTAAATTTAAAAGAGGGGAAAAATAATAATGTAAATAATTAGATATAATAGGATTAAGTACTCTTTACAAATCAATTTAATAACATCACTAAAGGGTTTAGGAATCCCTACAAATCCTACTTTATTTGGATCTTTATGTATGTGAATATAACCTAAAGTCTGTAACTCTAATAAAATTAAAAAAACCACACTAATTAAAAAACAAATAACCAATAAAAGAAAATTCAAAACAAATATAAATAAGTCATGAAGTATCAATACTATTTGTAGAAAAAATCTACATAAATGAATTCTAAATTCAAAACATTAATCTGTTCAAATAGTAACTAATTAATATTAATCAATAATGTAAAAATATTTTAACCATATGGTCTTTTTGTACTAATATGGGTAAATAACCTTAGGATAGAAACCGATCTGGCTCACAATGGTCTGAACTCAGATCATGTAAGAATTTAAAGGTTAAACAGACCTAATTACTGGGCTCCTACACCCAAAAGTTTTCCTAATCCAACATCGAGGTCGCAATCTCCTTTGTCAATATGAGCTCTCAAAAACAATTATGCTGTTATCCCTAAGGTAACTTAATCATATGATCATAAATTATGGATCAAAACAACAAAGATGAAACAATGATGTAATAATGAAGTGTTTATTTATTCTTCATGCCACCCCAACAAAACATTATCATTAAACATAGAAAGATCAACCAAAAAACTATATAAAAGTAAACTGTTAAGCTCTGTAGGGTCTTCTCATCCTAAAGATAAATTTAAGGCTTTTGACTTAAAACTTAAATTCAAAAATTTATTAAGAGACAGTTGATTTCTCATCAAGCCATTCATTCCCATCACTAATTAAGAGACTAATGATTATGCTACCTTTGCATGGTCAAAATGCCGTGGCTCTTTAAAAATTCACTATGTGAGCAGGCCAGACCCAAAAATATTTTCAAGAGGACTTGTTTTTGATAAATAGGCAGAAATCAGTTTTGCCTAGTTCCATATAACAAGTTAACAAAGGTAAATTTTTATTCAAATAAATATACTAATTCTATCATTATTACAAAGATTATTAAAGTAAATCAAGAATCTTAATACAAAACCTAAAATAATTATAAAGCCAAAATATAAAATAATGAACTAAAACGTAATGTTAAAGATAGCTGGTTTAAGCTTACTATTATATTCCAAAACAAGCGAATTATAGGTTAATAACTTTAAAGCTTATCCCTTAAAGAATAAATAAGTTAATACTCATATTTAAAAAATTAACTAAAAACAATCAACTTTAAAAATTAAATTTTTTCTTAAGAAACTAGATATCTTAGGAAACGATTAACATTCATTTCTATAAATAATAAAGAATGTGCCAATCAAAAACCATCATGTATTCCTAATTACAATAGCTTCTGGGTACAGTACTCTATCCTAATGTGCTCCAAAACTGTGAAATACTGAGAAGGAAACGATCGATTCAGAAAATATCGTGCTTGTGAAACGCAGCTGGCTCTTCATTCCCACGACCTAATGAGTGCTATCGTCAGGAGATCTCAAGTTGATTCCATATTTCTAGATTTCCAGAAGGCTTTTGACACCCTTCTTCACAAATGTCTTCTAATTAAATTGCGTGCTGATGGGCTGTACTCCCAGTTGTACGATTGGATTCGTACTCTGCTGTCAGAAGGGTCACAGTTCGAAGTAACTGACGAAAAATCATGGAATGAAACAGAAGTAATATCCGGGATTCCCCAAGGAAGTGTTATGGCTCCTCTGCTATTTCTAATCCACTTAAACGATTTAGGAAACGATCCGAGCAGTCCGCTTAGATTGTTCGCAGATGATACTGTCGTTTACCGTCTAGTAAACTTATCAGAAAGTCAACGCGAACAATTAAATGATTTACACAAGATATCTGCGCTACAAAAACTGTGAGCTAGTTCACATGCTTACGAAAAAGTTCGGTTAAATCACTGATACATGACGTCGATTCAGCTGTATACCTTGAGATTACAATTACGAGGAACTTAAACAGGATCGTCACATGATCAATGTTGTTGGGAAAGCGAACCAAATACTGCTTTTTATTGGCAGAATGCTTAGAACATGCCACAAATCTTCCAAAGAAACTGCCTGCAAAAGGGGCATCACGACCGCCAGGGACATCGCAGCATCACAGTACGGGCGTCGTAGTGGTTTCATAAGAACAATAGTTTAGTTTTCAGAATGAGATTTTCACTCTGCAGTGGAGTGTGCGCTGATATGAAACTTCGTGGCAGAATAAAACTGTGTGCCGGGCCGAGACTCGAACTCGGGACCTTTGCCTTTCGTAGGCAAGCGCTCTACCATCTGTGCTACCAAAGCACGACTAACGACCCGTCCACACAGCTTCAATTCTGCCAGCACCTCGTCTACTACCTTTCAAACTTCACAGAAGCTCTTTTGCGAACCTTGCAGAACTAGCAGTCCTGAAAGAAAGGATACTGCGTAGACAGGGCTTAGCCACAGCCTGGGGGATGCTTCCAGAATGAGATTTTCACTCTGCAGCGGTGTGTGCGCTGATATCATTTCTTCCAGGACTGCTAGTTCTGCAAGGTTCGCAGAAGAGCTTCTGCAGAGTTTGGAAGCTAGGAGACGAGGTACTAGCAGAATTGAAGCTGTGGGGACGGGTCGTGAGTCGTACTTGGGTAGCTCAGATGATAGAGCACTTATCCACGAAAAGCAAAGGTCCAGAGTTCAAGTCTCGGTCTGGCACACAGTTTTAATCTGTCAGGAAGTTTCAATAGTTTAGTTTATTTGCTTTTTGAGTAAACGAACAATGTATGTGCTAGTTGTGATATTGAGTGATCCAGCAAGTAAGTTTGTTGGTATGGCAGCGTGGAACATAACAAGTGTGCATTTGTCAGAGAACGCCATTACTCGCTGAATACGCGATATGGATAACGATATTAATAATTAGTTGGTCGAAAATGTCAAAGGAAATTGCGGTTTTGCTGTTCTGGTGGATGGAACTACTAACAATCACAATAGTGTGCGTGTCATTTGTTACGTGCGGTCTATACACGACTACAAATGTTATGAAGATCTTTATCTACAGGCAAATAACCCTTTGAACGAAAGCAACAAATGTCCTTGAAATATTACATTATTTTATGGAAGAAAACATTAATTTTGAAAATTATGTAGGTGGTGTACAGATGAAAATCGTAGTACGATTGGCTGTTCCACTGGACTGAAGGCTCTGTTCTGTAAAGAAGCTCCTGACGCTAATTTTACACACACTCGTTTAATTACCGAGGCACGCGATATTTTATGGGGTTATTCAATAATCGTAGTGGTAAACTTCATGAAAAGTCGGCCACTTAAGCCAACTTTTTCAGCAAATATGTATTGACATGGAGGCTGAGCACATTTCCCTATTACTATAGTAACTCCAGTAGGCTTTCTCGTGGGAATATCTTGAAAAGGTTATACGAACTCAGAAATGAACTTTGCTCTTTCCTCTAACGAGAGAAACATTAGAGTTCCGTGAAGTTCGTAGACAGGGACTTTGTTTTAAAGTTGGCGTATCATTTCGAAATCTTTTAAAAATTCAATTCCTAATATGTATCCCTTCAAAATAACGAAATCGACATTCTACGACTGTCAGACAAAATTTCAGCCTTCAGAAAGAAACTACTACTTCGAAAGAAATGTTAGATGGTGAAGATATACATTACACTTTCCCTTCTCTTCACAATGGTTTAAACGACAGCGATTTTCATATGAATGAAGAACTGAGATCTGTGTTTGTGGATCATTTAACTGAACATAGTGATTAGTATCTGAAGCAATTTACAGGAAAGATGTTTAACACAAATGGATTGAAGAACCTTTCAATATAGAACTTCCATCAAAACTTACCTCTGAAAAACAAGAGAAATTTATTGATTCTTCTTCAGGCTCCATAATGAAATAAAAGTTCCTCTCCACAGCTCTGTTCGCGTTTCCGACCTTGGTGAAACAGGAGTATCCGCAAGTAGGTGAGGAGGGCCTACGATTTTTGATATCTTTTGCAAAATACGACTTGTGTGAGGTAGCTTTTTCAGCATTGACAGTCGTTAATACGAAATATAGATCGCGAATGAACATAGAGAAAGAGATGCGGGTCGGAATTTGCTATCTTGTGCCGAGATTTGATGAGGTAATGTTGGAGAAGCAAGCGCATCTTTCCCGTTGATTTCGCTGCACGAAGATGTAATAATATTAAAAGTTGATTGAAACGTGTTTTGTCAACTGTTAATACAGAAATTATTACTCGTATCCATTTTTGTCGAAACTTATGTTTGATTGTCCACACTTTGGGTCGGATATTATGTACGAAAGCAGTCGCGGATACTTATGTTCAGGTCAAGGGAACCGTGGACCGAAAAAATTTGAAAACCGCTGGCCTACACTGTGCTTATCCGTCCTCTTGTAGAGTATCTCTGCCTAGTCTAGCATCGTTACTAACTAGGATTAAAGGGGACACTGGAAAGTTCAAAGAAGTACAGCTCGTTTTATATGATCCCGTAACAGGGGAGAGAGTATCAAAGATAAACTAGTTTGGGTGGTAGTAGTTGAAACAAAGGTAGTTTTCATAGCAGCGCGACATTCACGAAATTTCAGCCACCAATTTTCTCTTCCGAATGTGAAAATATTTTGTTAACTCTCGCCTACTTAGGGAGAAACAACCTTCGTGATAAAACAGGAGAAATCAGAGCTCGCACGGAAAGATCTAGGTGTTCATTTTCTCACATGGTATTCGAGAGTGGAGCGGTCAAGAAATAGTGTGAAAGTAATCTTCTATAAACCCTGTGCGAAGCACTTAAATGTGATCAGCACAGTAGTTGTTTATATGTAGTAGATGACGATAAAATATCTCCTCCCTCAGAAAGTCACAGGAAGCCCAGCTTGAACTTGTGTTCTCACAAATAATTTTGTTCCGTGGTACAGAGACAGTATGAGGATAGTCATAAATTTCAAGTATCACTTCGAAAAATTGAAGTTACGTAATTAATTTTTTGTTTGCTAGTACTTGTATGCAATATTAGTGCGCACTGGATTCCTCGCATCTCAGTGCAAAAAGTGAAAATCAGTCAGGGATCAGTTTTCAACGTCTTGCACGACAATTTGTACACGACAAGAATCGCCACCCGCTGGGTTACGCTTCTGCTCACACCACGTTTAAAACTCCATCCGAACCGAGGCAGTAGCGCAAGTGTTGCCGATGTGTCAGGTCAGTGTAGACGACTCTTTTAGGTGCCTCATCACTATGGACGAGTGATGGAAATATCACTATGACCTCGAGACAAAGGAGTATAACAAGCAGTGGAAAAGGGCGTAGAGCCAAACATCATCGGACATGGCGTTGCTGTATTTTGTAATGAAATTAAAACACAACCTGGATTAATATTTTTTAGCATCATTAATAAAAATAGTTATTGAGACGATGTTTTACAGTCATTATACCAACGAAAATTAAAGCGTACCTGTTAATGCGAATCTAAATCCTTGCAGTGTAAATATCATATGATTGTTTAGTTATGCGAGTGTGTGAAATGAATATAAACTCACTGATACAGATAGGAGAATTGACACCCTGAAGTCATTGGTGAGACAAACGAATTTATTTATTGGCTGGCAACAGATAATGTGGGAACAGCGAGGCGTAGTCCAACGATCAACATTCTTTATCAGCGATCATGACCAACCAGTATTCAGCCATCCAAGAAAATAATTTTATACAGAGGACAGCGGTTCCCTACCCGTGCGTGATCGTAAGAGCATCGCTTGGATCAAGGAACTGAGGATCGACACCGATAGCACACAGTAGAGATACATTAAAGGGACAGCATTCATATGTGTCTGCGTCTGACATACCACACACAAAAGACTGTTCTCCTATGGTACAGGATCATGCAAAGAAAGGTGCCAAAGTTGGACGAAAAATTAAATAATTCAAGAATCAGGAGACTATGAGAAATTTACAGTACACGTAGGTATTAGACAGACTCAGAAAATTGACTTCTCTTCATTAAGCAACATTACAGCGACAGAAGCGCTGTCTGATGGACTACTGGCGTCACGTGAGTGAAGCTCGAAAAATTAAGTCAAATTCCAGATTTCAGATTTCAGAGTTCGGAACTAAATAAAAATTTATTGTGCATGTAGGTATTAGCCTAAGAAAACTGAGTTCTATTCATTAGGCAGCAATATAGGGACCTTCAAACTTTCTGATGTACATGTGACTGGACATGAGTGAAGCGCGACAACGAAGACTAAACATATCAACTCAAAATTATGTAAGAATGGTGTATCAAACTACTGAGACATTGATTAACGACTCAAGTTCCGTCGAAACGATCTCTACACTATCCACGTAGATATGGGGTCCACACAAAGGCATATCTTTCTGTTCCCTAAATCACAACATACAGTGGATTTCGGTTCCACATTAAGTGTATTTACTCTCCTTGATGTTAATCTGCGTGATACTAATGAATTTACTTTGAGAGACAATCAGCCAAAACATGATTCCTTTGTGTGAGCAAAAGCTCACGGCCACTTGGCCTAAACATAAAGCATTCCCAAGAAAAGAACTCGCCTGGAAGCAATACCGCATTCTCTTAAAAAAAAAAAATCCTAACTTTGAAAGAAAATGTGTTACGATACTAACTGATTTAAAAAGTATTCTAATACCTTCGTTGTACCCAGTGCAGAGGAAATCACAACTACATCTGCTTTACCCAAAGTCCATACAAAGAGTACTGATCAGTGCACCTGTTGTGCCGCTGCTGTAAATCTTTTTGTGCGCGCGCTGGTGCCACAGAGATTGGCAAATCTGAGTTAGCAAACTCCATTACTCGTAAGAAAATAAGTTCAACTCAGTTTACCACGCATTCAGGCTCAGGATTATGGTAAACGGAATAATGCTGACACTCTTTAGACAGAGGTGAAAATAAACAAAACTCTTTTCCTTCCTAGAGATCAGATAGTGTCATAATTACGTAGTGAGAGGTAGAGACACAACAGCAAGATTAACTATTATGGGAGAGATCTAACAGATCACTTTCAGGATCACGTTTCCTGAGAAATGCAGTCTAGTCAAATAGGACTAACAACGGATATTTAACGTACACAGAGAAGGGCAGCATGAATGGTTGCAGGTTTTTTTGATCCGTGGGAGAGTGTCGCAGAGATGCTAATGAAATTGAACTGGAAGGCTCTTGAAGACAGACGTAAACTATCCCGAGAAAGTCTAGTTACAAAGTTTCACGAACCAGCCTTAAACGGTGACTCTAGAAATATACTACAAACCCCTGCGTATCGCTCACCTAGGGATCGTGAGGATAAGATTAGAATAATTACAGCACGCAAAGAGGCATTCAAACAATCCTTCTTCCTGTGCTCCATACATGAATGGAACACGATGAATCCCTATAACTGGTATCATGGGACGTACGCTCTACCATGCACTTCACGATGGTTTGCAGAGTATAGATGTAGATGAGAGGAGATTAGTTGTTCTTTTTTGGGTGGGGGCGGGGTTAGGGGGGGGGGGGGAGGAGACAACCGTGATGTGTTGCTAACATTACTTTGGCAAGGGACCAACCTTCGCCGGGGCATACTACCGAAATTTACTGACTAATTACAAGAGACTGTCAAGGCGAATCGTCGCGAGAAACTGTCCGAGAGAACATTTTTGCTCCATGATAGCGCTCCAGCTGGTTCTACACAGAGCAAAATCACACAGCAGGGCGTTAGGGGTATAGGTACAGATATTGTGATGACTGATACCTCAACAGGTACATTTCGGTGTATTAATTGTTTCTTCTCTGCTTCTAACAATCTTCCTGAAACTGATCACATAATTTACTACCTGATGTTTCCTGCATGGTCATAACTGTGCCTTGAAGAGGACTACACCTGTCAATATAGACCGCCCGTTTTGCGTCCACATGTCCACATTTCAATGCCTGACCAGCGGCCCAGGGAAAATAAAAACTGATGACTCGCTTTTGCTACACGTACTTGAAGGTACTGACCAACCTAAAAACGTACTACTCATAAGAGCTATAACTATTAGTCAGCAAATTAAGTAAATACTGATGTAATGTTATTCATTACGTTGTCCTCAGCCATCAATGGAAATATCTGTATTTATATCCCTAACACTCTGTATTGCTTCAGTGGGCTAAATTTTTCCTTTCCCTTTCCCTTCCCCTCCTCGTCACAACCGAATTTTGTCGTGACATGGCGCCCGGTGACTTCTTCCACTTTATTAGAAGTCTGAGTGGCAGGCATTTCCTGAGCGACGACGAGGTGACTTCGAGGAGGAAAGTTCCCTAACAGTTAAAAAGCAGACTTCTACGAAGAAAATCATCAATCTTTGGGAAAAAGCGTCACATTGAAATGCGAAGGATTAACACCATCATAAAATATAATGGCCTCAGCTTGATTTTTTTTTTTCGGGGTGTTGACTGAAACTGTATTTCTACCTCTCGTATATTTAAAATGAATCCGACAGGAGCTCGTCTCCCACGTAATGATGGTGCCTTGCGAAACTGGTACAAGTCGCTCTCACTAACTGCAAATTCACTGAGGTCACAAAAAGTCATGGGACAGTGATATGCACCAATACAGATGGAGGTAATATCGTGTGCCAAAGGTATAAAAGGGCAGTACATTGGTGGAGCTGTCATGTGTACTCAAGTAATTCACGTAAAAAGGTTTCCAACATGGTTAAGGCCGCACGACGGCAATTAACAGACCTTGGGGGCGAAGTAGTAGTCGGAACTGGACACATGGGACGTTTCATTTCGGAAAACGTTGGCAAATTCAGTATTCCGGAACAGACAGTGTCAAGTGTGCGCCGAGAATACTAAATTTCAGGCATTACCTCACACCACTGACAACGCAGTCCGAGAGCAGCGACGTCTGCGTAGAGCTGTCGTTGCTAACATACAAACAAAACTGCGCGACTAACTTCTCATGGTTGGGATTCACAGTCATATAATATTTCTTAAAAGACATCATAGTGGCCGTTGACTCTATGAAATATTTATTATTACGATTGCAATTTCGGCCTTAGGGCCATTTTCAAGTAACACTGCAAAAGTTACATTCTGTCAGAATATAAGACTATCTGACATGAGTACATGTCGTTGTCAAAATATGTGCAGCACATATTTGACATTTTACGATGTAATAACTGACGAGCTCATTGGATCTTGTGGGACTCTCGCAGTCAAAAGACTGCATTTTGACGACGATATGTACGCATGTCGGATAGTCTTATATTCTGACAGAATGTAACTTTTGCAGTGTTACTTGAAAATGCCCTAAGGCCGAAATTACAATCGTAATAATAAATATTTCATACAGTCAACGGCGACTATGATGTCTTATAAGAAAAACTGCGTTAAGTAACCGCAGAAATCAGTGTACGACGAATGTATCCGCTCGTACAATGCGGCGAAATTTGGCGTTAATGGACTATGGCAGCAAACGACCGACGCGAATGCCTTTGCTGGCAGCACGCCGTCGTCTGTAGCGCTCCTCCTGGGCGCGGACCCCACGAAGCCATGGACCCAGGTTGTCAACAGGGCACTGTGCATGCTAGCGGTGGCTCCATAACATTGTGCGCTGTGTTTACATGGAATGGACTGGGTGCTCTGGTCTAGCTGAACCGATCATTGATTCGAAATGGTTATGTTCGGCTACTTGGAGACCATTTGCAGCCGTTCGTGGACTTCATGTTTCCAAACAACGATGGAATTTTTATGAATGACAATGCGCGAAGTCTCCGAGACACATTTATCAGCGATTGGTTTGAAGAACGTGCTGGATAATTCGAGTGATTGAGTTGGCCACCCAGATCACCCGACATGAGTCCCCTCGAACATTTATGGGACGTAATCGAGAGTTCAATTCGTGCACAAAATCCTGCACCGTCAAAACTACCGCAATTATGGACGGCTATAGAGGCAGTATGGCTCAGTATTCCTGCAGGCTACTTCCAACGACGAGTCCAGGTCACGTCGAGCTGCTGCACTATGTCAACAAAAGGACCGACACGATATTAGGAGGTGTGGCATGAGTTTTGTCACCTCAGTGTAAACTTGGCAGCTCTGGTGCGCTGCTCGTGGGACGGACTCACTTTTCCTTCCGTCGAATACCTGAGCAGTTCAGCGACGCTCTCACCACCCGCACCTGTGGAGAGCCAGCAGCGGGGCAATTAGTGCGGCCTGGAGCGCTGACCGGCGGGATGCGGCAGGGAAAGTCAACATCCGTCATGGGAGCACAGCGCGCGCTGCCGCGGAACGACGGAGACCGCTCCGCAGCTGTTCTGCAGAGCCGCAGGGCTGGACACCGAGGCGCTCGCAGCAGCTGCTCTGGACTACCTGCCGGTCGAGAAGTGCTCGACCCGGAGTGTGGCTTCGAGTCACACTCCGAGCATGGGATTGGGTTTAATACCTGTAGTTACTCAGTCTCTACTCTCACAAGCGCTAAACCGTTCACAGAAGTTATCACACACAAGCGTATCCACATATATTACAAAAATGTATGTACGTATGCACGTTCCCTTTAATTTACGTCTATGGTTACAAAGGAGCGAAAGGCTATTTACAATTTGTACAAAAACCAGATGGCAGTTATAAGAGTCGAGGGACATGAAAGGGAAGCATTGGTTGGGAAGGGAGTGAGACAGGGCTGTAGCCTCTCTCCGATTTTATTCAATCTGTATATTGAGCAAGCAGTAAAGGAGACAAAAGAAAAATTCGGAGTAGGTATTAAATTCCATGGAGAAGAAAAAAAAACTTTTAGGTTCGCCGATGACATTGCAATTCTGTCAGAAACAGCAAAGGACTTGGAAGAGCAGTTGAACGGAATGGACAGTGTCTTGAAAGGAGGGTATAAGATGAAAATCAACAAAAGCAAAACGAGGATAATGGAATGTAGTCGAATTAAGTCGGGTGATGCTGAGGGAATTAGATTAGGATATGAGACACTTAAAGTAATAAAGGAGTTTTGCTATTTGGGGAGCAAAATAACTGATGATGGTCGAAGTGGAGAGGATATAAAATGTAGACTGGCAATGGCAAGGAAAGCATTTCTGAAGAAGAGAAATTTGTTAACATCGAGTATTGATTTAAGTATTAGGAAATCGTTTCTGAAAGTATTTGTATGGAGTGTAGCCATGTATGGAAGTGAAACGTGGACGATAAATAGTTTAGACAAGAAGAGAATAGAAGCTTTCGAAATCTGGTGCTACAGAAGAATGTTGAAGATTAGGTGGGTAGATCACGTAACTAATGAGGAGGTATTGAATAGAATTGGGGAGAAGTTCGTGGCACAACTTGACTAGAAGAAGGGATTGGTTGGTAGGACATGTTCTGAGGCATCACGGGATCACCAATTTAGTACTGGAGGGCAGCGTGGAGGATAAAAATCGTAGAGGGAGACTAAGAGATGAATACACTAAGCAGGTTTAGAAGGATGTAGGCTGCAGTAGGTACTGCAGAAGATGAAGAAGCTTGCACAGGATAGAATAGCATGGAGAGCTGCATCAAACCAGTCTCAGGACTGAAGACCACAACAACAACAACAATAATGGTTACAAACTTTTTGTTAGCAGATTACCGGTTCCGCTCTATAATGACCATCATCAGATCTGCAGCAAAAAATGTGAAAAAAAACATAAATACACTCGCAGATTGTCTACAGCTTAAAAACAGTAAATAGACAATAATGAAAAGCCCTACTGACATATACATGCGTTTGTGCTCTTGAAGTATGACGAGGCATACCTGTTTTATAAAAACAAAGTCCTAATGTACTGCAGCCATAGTGGCATCGTCAAATGTTAAATGCAAAATCAGCACCAGCATCGTCAAATATATAGAAATAACATCATATGCACGAGTCATGTTGTCAGTAGTACTACTGTTCAAAACAAGCTGCCGTACAGTAGCCACAAGATGTTTGTAAGTTCACCAGATGTCGCTAATGTAGGCATACTCTAGTTTTCAATGATTAATTGAACGGCGTAAAATGTATGTTCGTTCGACATCTCCTCCTAAATTACAGCACCGATTTCAACCAAACTTGGTACGCATATCACTTAGTCCGGAAACAAGTGCTGTGGGGATAAGTACCACCTGCCTATCAACGGCGTTGGGGTGTTAGGGGTGAAAAAGTAGTGCAGCCCTCAACGCGCGAGTAACCGACCTTTATTCATTTGCAACTTCCCACATAATTTCAAAACTTTATAAAAATTTTTAGAGCTGAACAGCCCCAAAAAAAAATTGAAAAGTGAAAAAGTTTATCGCATATCACATTTTCGCTGCTCGTGCAGTAAAACTGCTGCATCAGACATGACGTTTTAATTTTCTTGTCTCTTTACTCTTTTCTGTGTTCGCGACACATTTTGTAGACTGTATTCAGATATATCACTGAATGTACCTGCAAAATTGTATCATAACACGACACATAGTTCACGAGATACGACTTCATAAAAACTGCCGAGGAGAACACGGTAAGTGACATCATCCTATTTCCCAAGAACTTCGTTCAGTGGTAGAGGAGTCAAAATAAGAGAACACGTGTCTCGACTTATCCGTAGATACTCTACCGTTTCTGAACGGTCAAAATTTTCGAGGTGTTCTCGAAATATTTTATATGGCTTTTCTCTCTCTCTCTCTCTCTCTCTCTCTCTCTCTCCATCTTGCGCTAAAGTGATGGCTTACTGGTTAACGCTGCGGCTTTATAATTTTGTTCCCTGTGTTCGAAACTCGATTATTGTCTTTAATAATTATATTTTATTTTAATTGATTTCATTTATCTACCCATGTGTGCAGAAGGTTTCTACACGAATGCTTTTTATCAAATTAGGCGATACAGGGGCGTTATATTAATTGTATAACTACAACTGGATTTCACAATAAGAGTCACACATGTGTTATACACTGAAGAACCAAAGAAACTGGTATAGACATGCCTATTCAAATACAGAGATACGTAAACAGGTAGCTGCGGGTGGTAACGGCCTACATAAGATAACAAGTGTCTGGCGCTGTTGGTTGATCGGTTCTGTTGCTACAATGGAAGGTTATCAAGATTTAAGTGAGTTTTAACGTGGTGTTATAGTCGGCACACGAGCGATGGGACACAGAATCTCCGAAGTAGCGATGAAGTGGGGATTTTCCCTTACGACCATTTCACAAGTGTACCGTCAATATCAGGAATCCGGTCAAACATCAAATCTCCGACAGCGCCGCGGCCCGAAAAAGATCTTGTAAGAACGGGACCAACGACGACTGAAGAGAATCGTTCAGTGTGACAGAAGTGCAACCCTTCCACAAATTGCTGCAGATTTCAATGCTGGGCCATCAACAAGTGTCAGCGTACGAACCATTCAACGAAACATGATCGATATGGGCTTTCGGAGACTCATGTCCGTTAATAACAGCACGACACAATGCTTAACGACTCGCCTGCGCCCGTCAACACCGGCGTTGGACGGTTGATAACTGGAAACACGTTGCCTGGTCGGCCGAGTCTCGTTTCAAATTGTATCGACCGGATAGACGCGTACGGGTATGGAAACAACCTCCTGAATCCATGGACCCTGCATGTCTGCAGGGGACTGTTCAAGCTGGCGAAGGGTCTGTAATAGTGTGGGGCGTGTGCGGTTGGAGCGATATGGGACCACGATACGTCTGGATACGACTATGGCAGCTGATACACACGTAATTATCCTGTTTGATCACCTGCATCCGTTCATGTCCATTGTGCATTTCGACGGACGTGTGCAATTCCAGCACGTCCAGAATAGCTACATATTGGCTCCGGGAATACTCTTCTGAGTTGAAACACTTCCGCTGGCTGACAAACCCCCTAGACATGAACATTGCTGAGCATATCTGGGATACCTTGCAACGTGCTATTCCTAAGGGATATCTACCGCCTCGCACTATTACGGATTTATGAACAGTCATGCAGGATTCATGGTGTCAATTCCCTCCAGCATTGCTTCAGACATTAGTTGAGCCCATGCCACGTCGTTTTGCAGCACTTCTGCCCTACACAATATTAGACAGGTGTGCTAGTTTCCTTGGCTCTTCAGTGTGTGTGTGTGTGTGTGTGTGTGTGTGTGTGTGTGTGTGTGTGTGGTATGTTCAAGGGTTACAATCTTTTTAAATTCTCATATTTTTACATTTCATCCTCATATCAATTCTTATGTTAATTCTTATATTTTATTCGTATGTTATTTTTTTTCAGGGAGATCTGGTACATTCACTTCGATGAAACGGATCATAGAAACAATCGAAACACAGATACTCCAAACGCCACAAGCATCGTGCGAAGACGGGTTTGCCACAGTGACATTTCTTCGTATGAATCTCACCCGGGAAAGTAACGCATTTAACATTGGTGCATATTTCGCTCTTTGGCAATAATTTCATGGAAAACCATGCATAACAGAACACTTTTCTGACAACTGGCGTTTGATATGAATCAAGATTCACTACAGGAATATCAACGAAAACAATTTCAAATATTCTTAATTTTTTTTAAATTCATTCATCTGTCATACAATAAGTAGACAGATAAGGACAACGTTATATAAACATACAATGGAAAACATTCCTGTAATAGTCTTTTACAGGCCTAAAACTTTGGCCGGGATTTTTCAGAAACGGCCGAGTATCTACAGATAAGACGAAGCACATGTTTGCTTATTTGACCCCTCTTCCACTGAGCGAAGTTTCTGGGAAACGGAGTTATGAGACATGCCGTGTTCTCCTCGTGAGATGCATAAAATCTGCTGCGTCACGCATGACATTTATGTTTATTACTTCTTTGCTAATAAACATATTTTCTGAACACTTTGCAGACAGTATTCACTTGCTTCGCTGGATGTCCCTACAAAATTGAACAGTTGTACGACGCCTAGTTCAGGAGATATTGCGTCATAAACACTGAGTTGCATGAAATCGAAAGAGAACTGCGAAATTCGCTAGAGGTACAGGTGAACTATATGTATGAATGTGTGTGAAATACGTTAAATACGTGTGACATATGCGTACACGATCACAGCCATGGGTAAAAAGCTCCTGCTAAATCCCTGGGTCGATTCCTACTGAAATTGGTACACATACTACTTGCTGTCTGGGAGGAAATACTGTGAGGACAAGTACCAGTAGTCTACTATACCGGCAGGGGTCACAACGTCGAGAGAGAAAATAGTAGGAGGAAATGGACAGACAGAGACGAGGAAGGAGGAGGTGGACACAGAGGAAGAGGAGATGGAACAGAGAGGGGGGGAGGGGATATAGGTAGATAAGGAAGAGGAGGAGATGGACTAAGAAAAGCAAAGGAGATGGACAGAGATAAGGAAGAAAAAGATGGACAGAGGGGAGGGGGGAGGAGACAGACGGAGGCGAAATGAGCAGATCCACACAGCAGGTTAGGAACATATAGCAGAGAGAGCAAAGAGGACGAGATCGATAGACAGGGGGAGGAATAGATGGACAGAGAGAGGGAGGAAGAGGAGATGAACAGTGAGACGGAGGAGGAAACGGACAGGGAAAGGAGTGAAGATGAACAGAGAGAGGGGAGAAAAGCAGACGGCCAGGTAAAGGGAAGACGAGAACGTGGAAAGAGAGGGGAAGGGGAGAAGGAGTAATAGGAGACTAAAATAAATACACACACATGCAACGCCAGATAATCAGCTGTTAATGATACAAATACAGGATGTTTCACGGGCTCACCGTCAAACTTTGAGGGATGATAGACCACATAAAGACGACCATTTTTTGTTAGGTGACGTGTACGTTTTCGTCCGCAGTTTATAAGCTACGCAGGTGACCATGATGCGCACCGCCACCTAGAGACCTTCTGTGCAGATCCGAGTGACTTTGTTATTCTGTGGTGTCGTACCAGTCCTGTCATTTCGGTTGTGTCATTGTAATACTGTGGCTTCAGTGGTGTGCATTTTACCTGTGCTGCGTTCAGTTTGTATTGTTGTAATCCTGTGTGCACAGTGACGTGTATCTTACCGGTGCTGAACTGAGCTTGTGTCGGTGTAATACCTGATCTTCAGTGTCGTGCATCTTACTAGTCCTGAATTCAGGTTTCCTTGCAGTTAGTACTCGGTGAAACATGGAATGTGGATTTTATGAGCTCACTGACATGATTATGTGGTACGGTGAGGCGAGGGGAAATGGAAATGCACACTCAAGTTCCTCTGTGAAATTCATGGGCGCTTACCCTCAGCGTGTTTGCGGTGATAGTCGTAACGTGAGAACACCTGAGTTTGAGGGTGAAGTGATCCGTAGATTTAGCAACGAACCTTCCAAGTAGCAAGCATGCCATAGCTCGTGCTATGGGAACAGCTCTATTCTGGAGAGTACCTGTATTCCAGTAGTAGTGAAATGTGAAATAATTTGGGTGAAGGTCACGGTTAAAGCAGGTTCAGACATGGTAATTGGATGTCTCTATAGGCCCCCTGGCTCAGCAGCTGTTGTGGCTGAGCAACTGAAGGATAATTTGGAAAATATTTCCAGTAGATTTCCCCACCATGTTATAGTTCTGGGTGGAGATTTTAATTTGCCGGATATAGACTGGGAGACTCAAACGTTCATAACGGGTGGCAGGGACAAAGAATCCAGTGAAAATTTTTTAAGTGCTTTATCTGAAAACTATCTTGAGCAGTTAAACAGAGAACCGACTCGTGGCGATAACATATTAGACCTTCTGGTGACAAACAGACCCGAACTATTTGAAACAGTTAACGCAGAACAGGGAATCAGCGATCATAAAGCGGTTACGGCATCGATGATTTCAGCCGTAAATAGAAATATTAAAAAAGGTAGGAAGATTTTTCTGTTTAGCAAAAGTGACAAAAAGCAGATTACAGAGTACCTGACGGCTCAACACAAAAGTTTTGTCTCAAGTACAGATAGTGTTGAGGATCAGTGGACAAAGTTCAAAACCATCGTACAATATGCGTTAGATGAGTGTGTGCCAAGCAAGATTGTAAGAGATGGAAAAGAGCCACCGTGGTACAACAACCGAGTTAGAAAACTGCTGCGGAAGCAAAGGGAGCTTCACAGCAAACATAAACATAGCCAAAGCCTTGCAGACAAACAAAAATTACGCGAAGCGAAATGTAGTGTGAGGAGGGCTATGCGAGAGGCGTTCAATGAATTCGAAAGTAAAGTTCTATGTACTGACTTGGCAGAAAATCCTAAGAAATTTTGGTCTTATGTCAAAGCGGTAGGTGGATCAAAACAGAATGTCCAGACACTCTGTGACCAAAATGGTACTGAAACAGAGGATGACAGACTAAAGGCCGAAATACTAAATGTCTTTTTCCAAAGCTGTTTCACAGAGGAAGACTGCACTGTAGTTCCTTCTCTAGATTGTCGCACAGATGACAAAATGGTAGATATCGAAATAGACGACAGAGGGATAGAGAAACAATTAAAATCGCTCAAAAGAGGAAAGGCCGCTGGACCTGATGGGATACCAGTTCGAGTTTACACAGAGTACGCGAAGGAACTTGCCCCTCTTCTTGCAGCGGTGTACCGTAGGTCTCTAGAAGAGCGTAGCGTTCCAAAGGATTGGAAAAGGGCACAGGTCATCCCCGTTTTCAAGAAGGGACGTGGGACAGATGTGGAGAACTATAGACCTATATCTCTAACGTCGATCAGGTGTAGAATTTTGGAACACGTATTATGTTCGAGTATAATGACTTTTCTGGAGACTAGAAATCTACTCTGCAGGAATCAGCATGGGTTTCTAAAAAGACGGTCGTGTGAAACCCAGCTCGCGCTATTCGTCCACGAGACTCAGAGGACCATAGACACGGGTTCCCAGGTAGATGCCGTATTTCTTGACTTCCGCAAGGCGTTCGATACAGTTCCCCACAGTCGTTTAATGAACAAAGTAAGAGCATATGGACTATCAGACCAATTGTGTGATTGGATTGAGGAGTTCCTATATAACAGAACGCAGCATGTCATTCTCAATGGAGAGAAGGCTTCCGAAGTAAGAGTAATTTCAGGTGTGCCGCAGGGGAGTGTTATAGGACCGTTGCTATTCACAATATACATAAATGACCTGGTGGATGACATCGGAAGTTCACTGAGGCTTTTTGCAGATGATGCTGTGGTGTATCGAGAGGTTGTAACAATGGAAAATTGTACTGAAATGCAGGAGGCATTGCAGCGAATTGACGCATGGTGCAGGGAATGGCAGTTCAATCTCAATGTAGACAAGTGTAATGTACTGCGAATACATAGAAAGATAGATCCGTTATCATTTAGCTACAAAATAGCAGGTCAGCAACTGGAAGCAGTTAATTCCATAAATTATCTGGGAGTACGCATTAGGAGTGATTTAAAATGGAATGATCATATAAAGTTGTTCGTCGGTAAAGCAGATGCCAGACTGATATTCACTTGAAGAATCCTAAGAAAATGCAATCCGAAAACAAAGGAAGTAGGTTACAGTACGCTTGTTCGCCCACTGCTTGAATACTGCTCAGCAGTGTGGGATCCGTACCAGATACGGTTGATAGAAGAGATAGAGAAGATCCCACGGAGAGCAGCGCGCTTCGTTACAGGATCATTTAGTAATCGCGAAAGTGTTACGGAGATGATAGATAAACTCCAGTGAAAGACTCTGCAGGAGAGACGCTCAGTAGCTCGGTACGGGCTTTTGTTGAAGTTTCGAGAACATACCTTCACCAAAGAGTCAAGCAGTATATTGCTCCCTCCTACGTATATCTCGTGAAGAGACCATGAGGATAAAATCAGAGAGATTAGAGCCCACAGAGAACCATACCGACAATCCCTCTTTCCACGAACAATACGAGACTGGAATAGAAGGGAGAACCGATAGAGGTACTCAGGGTACCCTCCGCCACACACCGTCAGGTGGCTTGCGGAGTATGGATGTAGATGTAGATATAGATGTAGAACACCCTAAAAGCGTACCATCTTCGAAGGATGCAGGTTTTGAGAACAGCTGATTGCCCACCTTATATGCTGTCTGTGCAATGCTTCGTACAGCAAAGAGTGAATGATGTTGCCTTCTACACACATATTTTATTTACATATGAGATATTTTTACGCGTGTCAAATATGTTAACAGCAGGAACAGCCAGAACTGGGACTATCAGAACACACATGTGGTTGCTGTTAGATCGCACCCCGAAGGTTCTCGTAAACATTTGAATCTTCGGCGACCTGTAATACCGCCACTTGAGTTAACTGGAGCAGCTTACTTGCAGTTTCTGCAAACCACACTTCTGGGACTACTGGGCAATCCAGCGCTTGTTGATCACAGAGAGCCTTGCCCCCAGCACGGTGCGCGAGCACAGCTAACTGTCGGTTTTGGGGAACTTCGGGTAGGACGAGGAGGACAGGTTGCGTGGCCAGTGAGTTCGCCTGACTTGACGCCCCTTGAATACTTTCTTTGGGGACAAGTCAAGAGTATGGTTCACGTAACTCCAATTGCCACTAGATCTGAGATGATAGCCCGAATCATTGATTCATTCTACGAAATCCGACAGAATCCTGACGTGCTCTCCGTATTTGTAAGGGCATTGATACGAAGGTTTTCAGCATGTAATGAGGCACAGGGCGGGTTGTTTGAAACATCCACATAAATTGCGGTCAGAACATGCCAAATAATAGTAAACGGTATTTTCTGTGCAATTGTACTTACTGATTATTACAACCTTAAGGACGCATTTAAAACTACATTGAAGAGCCAAAGAATCTGGTACACCTGCCAAATGTGTAGGGCCCCCGCGAGCACGCGGAAATTGCTCAACACGACATGTCATGGACTCGACTAATGTCTGAAGTAGTGCTGGACGGAACTGACACCATGAATCCTGCAGGGCTGTTCATTAATCCGAAAGAGTACGGAAAAGTGGAGATCTCTTCTTAACAGCACGTTGTAGGGCATCCCAGATACGCTCAATAATGTTCATGTCTGGGGAGTTTGGCGGCCAGCGGAAGTGTTTAAACTCTGAAGAGTGTTCCTGGCGCCACTCTGTAGCAATTGTAGACGTGTGGGGTGTCGCTTAGTCCTGCTGGAATTGCTCAAGTCCGTCGGAACACACAATGGACACGAATGGAAGCAGGTGGTCAGACAGGATGCTTCCGTACGTGTCACTTGTGAGACGTATCTAGACGTATCAGGAGGCCCATATCACTCCAATTGCACACGCCCCACACAGTTACAGAGCCTCCACCAGCTTGAACAATCACCTGCTGACATGCACGGTCCATGGATTCATGAAGTTGTCTCCATACCCGTACACGCCCATCCACTTGATACAATTTGAAACGAGACTCGTTCGACCAGGCAAGATGTTTCCAGTCATCAACAGTCCAATGTCGGTGCTGACGGGCCCATGCGAGGAGTAAAGCTTTGTGTCGTGCAGTCATCAAGCATGGCTCCGAAAGCCATATCGACGACATTTCGTTGAATGTTTAACACGCTGACACTTGTTGATGGCCCAGCATTGAAATCAGGAGCAATTTGCGGAAGGGGTGCACTTCTGTCACGTTGAACGATTCTCTTCAATCGTCGTTGATCCCGTTCTTGCAGGATCTTTTTCCGACCGCAGCGATGTCGGAGATTTTATGTTTTACCGGATTCTTGATATTCACGGTATACTAGCGAAATGGTCGTACGGGAAAATCCCCACTTCATCGCTACCTCGGAGATTCTGTGTCCCATTGTTCGTGCGCCGACTACGAGTATAACACCACGTTACAAACTCACTTAAATCTCGATAACCCGCCGTAGTAGCAGCAGTAACCGATCTCACTACTGCACCAAACACCTGTTGTCTTCTATAGGCGTTGCCGACCGTAGCTCCGTATTCTGCCTGTTGACATATCTCTGTATTTCAATACGCATGCATATACCAGATTCTTTGGTGTTTCAGTGTGTGATTATGATTTTTTTAACCAAAGATCGATGGCTTCAACCGGAAGGCTCTCTGTTCATTACAGCATAAGTTGGATTGGTTCTGATGGAACATGACAGACGTTTTTGGCTACGATATAAAATAGCACATAAAACTGCTTGAAACAATCGGTCTCTTACTCACATTTACTTTATCTGCTTTCACCCGTGTGAATCAATTTTTCGCATTTCGTTTTCTCTTTAGAAGTTATTCCCAATGTTGCTAACATTTCTTGCAAGCCCAAATCACTTCTTATTTACAGTCACATAATGGATTTTGTGGACTATAGCTCCTATGAACTAACTCTAGTTTACGATATGAAAGCACTGCTCAACGCCTTTTGTGACAACTTCTTTAAAAATCAGTCTCATAAACTGAAATATCACAATCGATGCACGAGCTCAAAATACAGGTAACGTGTTTAATATAAAAAAAATGTTTAATTGATGTCAATAAAGTGGAACCGATAACCTTCGAAGTACTTTGACTTGGCAAAAACTGACACCAGGTTTGTAATCTAATATTAAAATGTAATTATTTGACATATACATAGCGCTTGATTTTGCATGGTACGCGCCGGTACGCCGTACCGGTACCTCTAACGAAAAAAAGCGATAAAAGTAACGTTTAAGGCATTTAAATTTAAATAAAAAAAACGTCCCTGGAAGGTCACTTAGTGGGTTTCACTCATGCAACACAATAAGCGTAAAAGGATAAATAAGGTTTTGTCTGAAATTGCTTTATTTCAGAGCTATGCAGTAGAGTAGGAATCACAAAAGCAACAAAATTAACACAAAATGTATTCTTCTCAGAAAACAACGACACGAAGGAACTCGAAATTCCACACAACTACGTACTGTACATTTAACCCAGAAAATGTTCAAAGTTATGTCCTTGTAGATGAAGATATTTATGTGCTCGGCGTCTTACCGTTGAAATATTGCAGGCCTCGTTCATCTCATTCTGCACAGTTACACAGCCAGTTTCAATTCACTGCTGTAGTTGTGGGCTACATTTTCAGTTGCAACATCATACACCACCTCCTTGAGACGGTCTCAAAAGTAGAAGTCCAGGGGTTTAAGATCGGGAGATCTGGCGGGTCAAGCAAATGGTCCTGCACGACCTATCCACTTGTCGGTGTTAACAACATTGAGATACTCTCTTGCCTCCCAACTGAAATGTACAGCGGAAATCTCGTGCATAAATCAGAAGTTGGTTCATGTAGCGAGTATGGCAGTACGAAACAGACCACCAACTCATGTTCCACAAACTGTCGACACACTCTGCCAGTCAGGCACTGTGGTATAGCATGCGGTCCTCGTACTGTAGTTATGAGAGGATTCTGAAACGCCCAGACGCACATGTTATAAGCGTTCATCATACCCACCTGGATAAAGAGGCTCATCCGTAAACAGTACCTGACAACTGAATAGTGGATCAGCAGCATGACGCAAGGGTAAGCACTGACAGAAGTTACGACGTCTAGGGTAGTCTAAAGGTGTGAGGTCCTGTACCTTCTGCAGGTGACATGGGTGGAATTGTTATCTCTGAAGTAGATGCCATACAGATGATTGAAGAACTCCTAGAAGCGCGGAGTGGCCGCGCGGTTAGAGGCGCCATGTCACTCCTCCCGCCGGAGGTTCGAGTCCTTCCTCGGCCATGGGTGTGTGTGTTGTTCTTAGCACAAGTTAGTTTAAGTATTGTGTATGTCTAGGGGCCAATGACCTCTGCAGTTTGGCCTCTTAAGAACTCACACACATTTGAACATTTTTTGAGGAACTCCCACAGTGGCTCTTACGACGGGTGTTTGTGGTCGGATCTTAATCTACCATTTCGATTATGCTCTCAACATCCACTCCATCTAGTTGAGGCCGATCTAACCGTGGCGCACTACGAATGCCACATTCCATTAAACGCCTGTCCACAGCTATGAAAGTCTGATGGTTTGGTACTCTTCTGTTTGAAAACATTCTCGTATGTTGTTGCCTTGCTGCTCGTGCATTGCCTTCTGTTGCGCCGTAAAGGAGTTGCACATCCGCCTATTCACCGTTTGAGTACGCCACCGTACCGTACAGAACGGCTGTTGTTTATGAACTACGGACAGAATGAAAGCACATAGTACGTCTGATGCCGCTAACTGCAATAGCGTCGTAGGGTACACCGGACTACACCGAAGTCGATTACACAAAGTCATTTCTTACAAGAATCAACCGAGCAGTGTTGAGGGGTGTACAAAGCAATATCAGTAGATATGCAGGCAAAAACGACATGCCAAGTCTGTAGTGGCCTATGGTATAATTCCTAACGCAAATAACATTATGCATCATAACTCGTAAATAAAGCAATTTTAAATAAAACTTTAGTTAACATTTCACTCGTATTTTGATGCATACATTACACCACGAAGTGTATACAGTTACTTTTGAATCACCGTGTGTGTGTGTGTGTGTGTGTGTGTGTGTGTGTGTGTGTGCTGAGCCGTGAATTTCTGCGACGCTTACCCTGTCAAAGTTATGCGCTTTGCGGCGTCCTGGTTGGCTAGCGTCCTCTACTTACGACAGCCGCGACTCGCAAGGAGCGAAGAGACTCGGTCGTCACAATGACGGAGAGTCGGTTTGCGGCAGTGACAGAAGGAAGACAGCCAATGGAGCATCGCGAGTAGTCAGGCGGCGATTGGTGCACTGCGAGGACGCACGGTGTTGACATTCCGGCGCCTGGGTCTGGCGGCGAGCGGAACTGGAGAGCGGAAGCAGTCACCGGTCAACGTAGGCTCCGTTTAACCCTCCGGTACTCGCACGGGTTCTGAGAACACAGATACTCTCGCGGAGTACAAATGTACTCCACCGCCATTTTTTGTTAAAATATGAATCTTCTCTATTTAATCATTTTATTTGTTTTTTACATCCTTTGCGATGCATGAGTAAATTCGTTACTAATACTTTTGAAACGAGAAAAGGAATTAAACATTTAATATTTGAAACACATAATGAGTTTTTGTCACTCCACCCACTTATTAATCTCAACATCCTATATTACACAAGTAGTAATTAAACTACTGAAAATAACTTTAATGAAGAAGGTCATAACACACAAAAAAGTAATCACAGTAGGTATTTACAATAAGAAATCACGTACAATTCTTACAAACAACGCTAGATGTCGAATGTTCAACACACACCCATTCGTTACATTTTGCATACACTCTCCGTGTTGATTTATTTCTTGATCTTTCGAAATGTGGTGCTACAGAAGAATGCTGAAGATTAGATGGGTAGATCACATAACTAATGAGGAAGTATTGAATAGGATTGGGGAGAAGAGAAGTTTGTGGCACAACTTGACCAGAAGAAGGGATCGGTTGGTAGGACATGTTCTGAGGCATCAAGGGATCACCAATTTAGTATTGGAGGGCAGCGTGGAGGGTAAAAATCGTAGGGGGAGACCAAGAGATGAATACACTAAGCAGATTCAGAAGGATGTAGGTTGCAGTAGGTACTGGGAGATGAAAAAGCTTGCACAGGATAGAGTAGCATGGAGAGCTGCATCAAACCAGTCTCAGGACTGAAGACCACAACAACAACAACTGCCACTCATTTTACAACGTCCTGCCGGCCGTTGTGGCCGAGCAGTTCTAGGCGCTTCAGTCCGGGACCGTGCTGCTGCTACGGTCGCCGGTTCGAATCCTGCCTCGGGTATGGATGTGTGTGATGTTCTTAGGTTAGTTAGGTTTAAGTAGTTCTAAGTTCTAGGGGACTGATGATCTCCTATGTTAAGTCCCATAGTGCTCAGAGCCATTTGAACCATTTTACAACGTCCTTTGCCCTCTGTTTTTAGTTTAGCTATTTCCATTTTTCCTTCTGAGTTCTCTCCTAATAACATCAGTCCTCGAATTTTTAGTTGTCTGGGTATCAAGGACTGTTTCATGCGTTCATGAATCTCCGGTTTCATCATTTACCAACTAATTTCGTCAAGGAAATCAGCTCGTTTGACTTTGACATAGTTTTTGTTTGCAAATGCATAAAGCATTGATATTGGCGATATTAAAAATATTGTAAAAAATTGCTGTTGGCCATCTTTTAGCAGTTCTTGCTGTATCATAATTTGAACAAAGTTGATCGAGTACGACAACTCCAACTTCTGTGCGATTGTAGAATGTAACAATCAATGCTTTGTTTTTTGAACTGGTAGACTCGTCAGTCGCTGCATCATTACGCAAACTTGAAAGTAAAATTACTGATTTCTTTCTCCTTTCGCAGTAGGATACAAGTATTGCATCATGTCTAAAGCCGAAAAGCGTTTATTTCTCGAGATTTGCTGGGTAAAAATTCCTGAGGTATTTCTTTTTTGTTGTGTCGGATTGTTCCAACATAAGTTGTCTTTTTCTCAAGTAGTTCTTGAAGCAGATGATAGCCAGTAAACCAATTATCGCCCCTGATGTTACGTCCTGTGCCTAAAATTGGTTTCGCAATTCTCGTGACGACCTCCTTTCCTGCATTGCTTATATCAAAAGGCCCCTCCGGCTATTTTTCACAATAAATTTCCATATTCACGGTATACATTATTCTACAATCCACTAATGCAAACACCTTCAGGCCATAACGAGCAGGTTTATTAGGTATAAACTGTCTGAATTGACATCTTCCACGAAAACCAACCAGCTGCTTGTCTTCTTCCGATTCTTCCACGACATTGTTTCCAGTCTGCTCGTTTGGTCGATAATCATCCTCGCTTCTATACCCATCGCACAGATCAGAATCACAATCGGAAGGCTCATCAGTCTGCAGCTCTTCCTCTAGCCATTGCGTCCAAACCCATTCATCAGGCCGGCAGGGATGGCCGAGCGGTTCTAGGCCCTACAGTCTGGAACGACGCGACGGCTACGTTCGCAGGTTCGAATCCTGCCCCGGTCATGGATGTGTGTGATGTCCTTAGGTTAGTTAGGTTTAAGTAGTTCTAAGTTCCAGGGACTGATGACCTCAGATGTTAAGTCCCATAGTGCTCAGAGCCATTTGAACCATTTGAACCTTTCATCAGAAGTGCGATCTGCCATTATACCTAAATAATAACGATAAATTAATACTACAATAACAATCCAAACATATTTCAAATATAATGGAAATTAAAATTTTTACTTACCATATACAATATGTGCTGGTACTTCGACACTCGCGTGGAGTACACGTGTGCGCCAAGCACATGGAATACTCAAGACTTTCCTATGAGAAGATCCGTGCAGGACGGCGCAAGCCACTTGCTGTAGGCACATGTTACAACAAGAACGACAGACTCTGAGAATTTTAGCCCCGCCACTCTTGCCAACAGTAAGAAAATAACGTTTAGAGCGACAATGGAGTACATCTGTACTCCGTACGAGTAACCGAGGGTTAAGAGTCGTGTCTATCTCGAATCCTGAGGAGTGCGCGGGAGTTTACCCGGGCGTGCATGTTAACGGCGAGCTACTGGACTAACTTTAAATGGTGAGCCATTTTGTGGTGGAACTGCTGGATGTCATTGCTCTGTGTAACCACTTTGATTTTCGATAGTCATTCCTTAAACCATCTGGCCGTGGATCCGGGATACTTGGTATTGCATATCCATCTAGCTGCGCTGTGCCCTGGTTCCGTTGCATTACAAGTGTGACTGACATTCGCCAATTCCTTCTCTTTTTATTTTTTATTATTGATATGTTGAGTGGTGAACTTAATGAATCAAAGTTTATTCTCTGTATAAAACTTCAGCCGCCAATTTAATTTGGAATTACAAACTTCTTCCTCGTTAGCAACTATAATAGTAACAATTTTGCGCCTTCAAATGGTGTTTTGGTGTTTAAGGTTGCGTGCGGATTGTCTGGTCATTATCACCTTGAGCTACCGGCGGAGGTTCGAGTCCTCCCTCGGACATGGGTGTGTGTGTTTGTCCTTAGGATAATTTAGGTTAAGTAGTGTGTAAGCTTAGGGACTGATGACCTTGGCAGTTAAGTCCCATAAGATTTCACACACATTAGAACATTTTGAACCTTGAGCTAGTTGTGGTTTATAAATTTATCAAGTGAAATTTCACGTCATTGGAGATTGTTTAATGAACTATTGCTTTAACAGTAATTGCGGTTTTCAAACTACGAGGGTTGGAACTTTAATAGTGGTAACTATTTATTTACAGCTCTTACAAAACAGATATGTGTTTCAAAGTTTTATTGACCTTCAAAGTAGTCACCAGCATTGTGCGTAACCCGTTGCCAGCGATGTGGAGGTCGTAGGATACTCTTAGCAGTGCCAGTTGAGTAGAGAGTTCGAGCGGCGCGGTCTATTGCTCGACGAATTCGTAGCAGTTCTGAAGCGAATGCCGTGAAGTGTTTCCTTCAGTTTAGAAATCGAGTTGAACTTACGAGGGCTTAAGTCAGGGGAGTGCAGTAGGTGGTATAGCACTTACTAGCCCCATCAGTCAAACAAATCAGTAACAGCTTGCACTGTGCGTGCTTGAGCATTGTCCTGCAAAATGATGGTCAGGTCCTGCAGAAAGTGTCATCACTTGTCTCAATGCTGTTCATTTTTGGAACGTAACCTACGACTAGCTTAGAGAACATTTTCTGTATCCAGAAAGGCCTGTACAGGAACTGCAACATGCTGTCGTGCATTATCCTGCTGAAATGTAGGGTTTCGCAGGGATCGAATGAAGGGTAGAGCCACGGGTTGTAACACATCTGAAATGTAACGTCCACTGTTCAAAGTGTCGTCAATGCGAACAAGAGGTGACCGACACGTGTAACCAATGGCACCCCATACCATCACGCCGGGTGATACGCCAGTATGGCGATGACGAAACACGCTTCCAATGTGCGTTCACCGCGATGTCGCCAAACACGGATGCGACCATCATGATGCTGTAAACAGAACCTGGATTCATCCGAAAAAATGACGTTTCGCTATTCGTGCAGCTAGGTTCGTCGTTGAGTACACCATCGCAGGCGCTCCTGTCTGTGATGCAGCGTCAAGGGTAAGCGCAGCCATGGTCTCCGAGCTGATAGTCCATGCTGCTGCAAACTTCGTCGAACTGTTCGTGCAAATGGTTGTTGTCTTGCAAACGTCCCCATCTGTTGACTCAGGGATCGAGACATGGCTGCACGATCGGTTACAGCCATGCGGATAAGATGCCTGTCATCTCGACTGCTAGTGATACGAGGCCGTTGGAATCCAGCACGGCGTTCCGTATTACCCCTCCTGAACGCACCGATTCCATATGATGCTAACAGTCATTGGATCTCGACCAACGCGAGCAGCAGTGTCGCGATACGATAAACCGCAATCGCGATAGGCTACAATCCGACCTTTATCAAAGTCGGAAACGTGATGGTACGCATTTCTCCTCCTTACATGAGGCATCACAACAACGTTTCACCAGGCAACGCCGGTCATCTGCTGTTTGTGTATGAGAAATCGGTTGGAAACTTTCCTCATGTCAGCACTTTGTAGGCGTCGC
This sequence comes from Schistocerca piceifrons, assembly GCF_021461385.2. Classification (NCBI taxonomy): domain Eukaryota; kingdom Metazoa; phylum Arthropoda; class Insecta; order Orthoptera; family Acrididae; genus Schistocerca; species Schistocerca piceifrons. Next base: position 458,194,508 of record NC_060141.1, read on the forward strand.
CACCGGCGCCAGCCTTGTGTGAATGTGTAAGTAGGCTGTTTAGGTTTTTATGTTGGTAACGCCATGTAGCACTCTATATGAAAATCACTGACTGTGCTGTGTGCAGCCTGTGACTGGTTTGCATTGTTGGAATTTGCTATTGTAGTGTTGGGCAGTTGGCTGTAGACTGCGCGTAGCGTTGTGCAGTTGGAGGTGAGCCGCCAGCAGTGGTGGATGTGGGGAGAGAGATTGTGGAGTTTTGAGAGCGGATGATCTGGATGTGTGTCCATCAGAGACAGTAAGTAGGCTGTTTAGGTTTTTTATATTGGTAACGCCACGTAGCGCTCTGTATGAAAATCACTGGCTGTGCTGTGTGCCTAAACAGCCTACTTACTGTCTCTGATGGACACACGTCCAGATCATCCGCTCTCAAAACTCCGCCATCTCTCTCCCCACATCCACCACTACTGGCGGCTCACCTCCAACTGCGCAACGCTACGCGCTGTCCACATCCAGCTGCCCAACACAACAATAGCAAATTCCAACAATGCAAACCAGCCACAGGCTGCACACAGCACAGTCAGTGATTTTCATATACAGCGCTACATGGAGTTACCAACATAAAAACCTAAAAAGCCTACTTACAAATGCTCTGAAAAGCTAATCATTTGCATATCACAGCATCTTCTTCCTGTCGGTTAAATTTCGCGTCTGTAGCCCGTCATCTTAAAAAAAATGGTTCAAATGGCTCTGAGCACTATGCGACTTAACTTCTGAGGTCATCAGTCGCCTAGAACTTAGAACTACTTAAACCTAACTAACCTAAGAACACCACACACATTCATGCCCGAGACAGGATTCGAACCTGCGACAGTAGCGGTCGCCCGGCTCCAGACTGTAGCGCCCAGAACCGTCATCTTCGTGGTGTAGAAATTTTAATGGCCAATAGTGTACATAACACAACACTGACTTTGAGCCCGGCATCACAAACTCGTCCACTTGCTGGATTTGTTAGAAAACAAAGTAAAAATATAACACAAATTTACTTTGAGCCCGGTATCAAAAACTCGTCCACTTGCTGGAGTTGTCAGAAAACAAAGAAAAAACGTAACACAAATTGGCTTTGACTTCCTGTACCATCGACAAGGAGTAGAAGATTATAAGGTGCTCAAAGTAGTGACCCTGGACACCGATATGCTGGTGCACTCGTTGAATGAAAGAATTATTTACTGTCGCCAATGTTGCCTGCTGCCTGCTGAAGAGAATTACAAGCAAGCACGATACGTTCCTGCATGTCCTCTGGAGTTGTTGGAATATTGCGATAGACAACGTCTTTAATGCATCCCCAAAGAAAAAAAGTGTAGAGGAATTAAATTTAGGAGACCTGTCAGGCCAAGTAACTGTTCCTCCTCGACCAATCCATCTGGCAAGATACCTTCGGTTCAGAACACCACGTGCACGCAAGGCATTATGTTCTGGACATCCATCGTGTTAATACCACATAAACATTCTGGTTCCTAGCTGCACTCCATCCGGAAGAGGAGGAAGAATTCGTCTGAGGAAGCTGGCATACGCTGTGTCGTTTAGACTACCATTGATGAAATAAGGGCGAATAATTGTAGCACCACGCATCACACACCAGACGTTAACTCTCCATTGACTCTGATGTTCCACCTGTCTAAGCCATCGTGGGTTGTCGCGCGACCAATAATGCATGTTCCTTGTATTTAGCTGTCCTTTGTTTGAGAATGAACATTCATCGGTAAATAGAACATTGGAGAAGTAGTTCGGGTTGGAGAGGATTTGCTGTTGTGCCCACAGACAGAACTGTACACGATTCTGGAAATCATTCCCATGCAGTTTTTGATGTAGGTGTACATGGTAAGGATGGAACCGGCGACGGGTAAGAATACGGTGTACACTGGTTTTAGGAATGCCAATAACGTGTTCAAGCTGTCATGTGCTCACATGTGGATTCACAGCAACGAAAGCGAGAACAGTAACTTCGGCAGCTTCGTCTGTACGACTGCTACGACGATTGCGTTGTCGTGGGTTGAAACTTCCAGTTTACTGAAGCGTTGCAATAAGACGAGAAAACATCCGCCGGGAAGGTGGGCTCTTGTCAGGATATTGCTCTCTGTACAGTTACGCTGCCTGCGTAGCTTTTCGCCTACCTTCACCAACAGCAATAAAAGATACGTTATGACGATGCAGTTTGTAGGAAGGACAGCCTCTACTGTATGCCTACTCTACACAACAGTCTTTAAAAGGACTAAACTACTGTATTAAATATACCCGTACATAAGAAAACGGTATTGCAATTACTGTTCTGCTAACTTACATTCCCCATAGATGAGTGGCATTTCTACTCACACAACTCTTCAACTGACGATGGTTGACGGAATGACGGGTTGCATTCTACTATGTTTACATTTGTCTTCTGTCAACGTCAGCACGTGGATGTGTTCCATTACCCCGAGTAACTGCACTAAGCGCTGGGAGCGTCAACGTCAATGTTGTGTTATATAATTAATAATGTTGTGTTTCAGTGAATGGTAACTGTGATACATTTTTGAATAGGTATTTAGGAAAGGAAATGAATTACCGAATAAAAAATACAGGGTGCCATTTAGTAAAGTCATGCCGCTGTTCATATCCTTGTAAAAAACAAAGGTACAACAAAGGGAATCATGCTGATTGCCCTGACGGCTAAAGAACATTTGCTTGAGACATTTTTTAATTTGCATTTGGACAAACAGTTGTTTGAGGCGGTCAAGATAAATGGGACACCCTGTATATGGGTGATGCCTGTTCTGTTGGACATAATAGACACCACTCTTATCTTTAGTCTATAGGCAGCATCTGTGGTGGTCATAAAAAACCGAACGAATCGTTTCATATGTATGGTGGTTTTAAGTCTACTAGTCTGACAATGATCTGTATCCTCTGTCTTACCCAAAGATAATTTAAAGGATGCATATTTGCAACTGCCTCTTGATGATTTGTCCCAACAGTTACCAGTTGTAAATACTGCATTCATCTTATTCAAGTACAGTCGCTCACCATTTAGAGCTGCAAGTGTACCCATCACTTTCCAGAAGTATTCAAAACTATTGCTTCAAGCTGTTCCACATTGTGTTAATTATTTGGCTGACATCATCGTTACGGGGCTGACACAGGTGGAACATAACAAGAAACTTGAATCTTTTTTAAATGGTTTCAGGATAGCGATTTATGCTTTCGGTTGAAAAAATGCAGTTTTTTTGCTCCCAGAATCCAATCGCAGGTGCACCTTCTCACAAGAGGAAGGTCTCATACACTACTAGCCGACTCTGCTCATACTTGGCAACTCGCTTGTGTACAACCTAAAATGAAACAGTGAGATTTTTTTTGCTAAAACCCTCTCGTCCATTTTTTAGAAACTACCCTAATATTCATGATGCGTTATCAACTTGGCATTGAGGAGATCGATAGATAGTTGAAAATAAGCATTTTTCATCAAAATATATAGAGTCCACAAATGTATATTTTCCTATAAATCGAGGAAAAACAACCTTTTTCGACTTCTGCGCATGTACCCCTAAGCTGTGCGCTGTTAAACGAAAGCCTCATTGACGTAGCGACCAAGTCATCTGGCTCGGAAACAGAGGAAGTGTATTCGATTCCCAGTTCTGTTCTGCATTTTTTTTATTCGTACTAGTACATGACTCAATATTTCATCATGGCATCTGGAAATTGTTGCCATGCTTATAAGAAACTAATGTTTAATTTGGTGCTTGGGATATAGAAAAGTCAGTCATTTAACTGACACATCACAAATTTTTTACTTCACTTGCTCCAAATACAAGTTCTGTCTGATACTGGATTCCTGAGGAGAACAAACTAACACCGTTATGTATGATGGCATGTTTACAGATGACAAAGAGTCAACCAACTTGCATGGTAGAAGTAATAATGCCAAAGTGCACACATGCGCGCCAGCAATGTGATTTTTATTTTTGTCACCAGTTTAAACACATTATTTCGAAGCTTCAGAATAATAATCTGCTTCTCGAAACCCAGCAGGATTTGCACAACCAAGCGGATCTAATAACTTTTCAGAGCATAGCTCATTATTAATTTTGAGCACCGATGTTTCAGCCAATGTTATCATTTGCATTGTATGCATCAAAATTATTTCCCAAAGAAGGAAGGAACAATGTAGTCGTGCAAAGATTGAATTTATTAGATGTTCTTGGTGGTCTGAGTATATTTACTTTGGACGTTTATATGACAAGTACCATCCATCCAGTTCTTCTAAGACAATTGAAGCCACGTAACAAAGGGGGTGAAAAAGTAATAGTAATGTGACCAGGATTAAATTTTTAAATCTTCACTAACCGAAATCGTTTGAGAAATTAATTTTCCTGCCTTGTTATTGTTACCTACTGATTTACTTCTCTTATTAATCCTCCTGTGCCTACCAGTTTCGAAATAGAAAAAAAATACTAATTAAAATAACCTGAGAATGCAACTGGGAATCAAACACAGTTTCGGCACTCTGCTTTGCTCACTACACTGTGATACTGTTACGTTATAGGTAGATTATTGGCAGTTGAAAAAGTTTCTTTCCACCATTTTTACGAAAATATACATTTGCAGGTCTCATATATGCTGATGAAAAATACTCAATTTTCGATTATCTATCAATTCCACACTTCTGAATCGATTGTGCGTCATGAACTTAGCGGTAGTTTTCTCAAAAATAGGGGTTGTTGAGCCAAAATATCTTAGTCTTTCACTTTAAGTTGTACACAGGTAATCTGCCAAATTGGTTGGCCATGTCTGATTCCCGCCCCTTGCTGGTTACAAGGGTATCACACATAAGCACGAACACATCGACACTAATCTTAAGCAGTTTCAGTCATTTCTGGAGAAAATCACATATAATGGCAAGTCCATTCCTCAAGTGAAGCAGTTCGCTCACTCAGTAAGCCGCCTGTCAACAGACTTTTCAGAGCCGTAAGGACGGTCTCACGGTGACTGCGTGTCTTATGCCACATACGCCATATCTGCCATTAACAATGGCGATGCACACGTCCCACTCATACATGTTGCCAGGTGATTCAGAGTGCCCATTTGCCTTCACCTCCAAAACATTAAATGCCACACAGCTCAACTATTCACAAAGAGAGAAGGAAACGTTAGTGATCATTTGTAGTGTGAAGAAGTTTCATCTCTATTTGTATGCCAGAAAATTTCACTTGTTGACCAATCACAAACGGTTGATTTCATTGTTCAGAAATCAGTGTTAACTTCCAGATGAGATAGCACAGCGTCTGCAGTGGTGGCCGTTGTTTTTAAATGGGAACTATTACCAAATCCATTTTCACTCCACCATCTAACACACCAATGCAGACGCCCTTATGGCCTCCCATTTGGCACTGACGTGCAATTCATTCGCCAGCAAATTGTTTGTTTCCCCCTGGATCAACAGCTGCAAACAATCTTTGACGAATTCCTGCTGACAGTGCATGAGTTCGCCTCAGCATTGTCACTCAAACTAGTTCTGCAAATGGTTTTTTATTTGTGGGCATTTCTCCCATCAGGCCAACCCGTTTTTTTCGCAGTTATTTCACGCTGCATTAAAAGCTCAACACCAGGCAGCATGTCTTAAATTTTGACCACGGAGGACTCTAACTGATGCTCTCGCTCAGCTCCTTCTTGCGTAACTTTGGGGGATGAAGGGCATGAACCTGCTGGCTAGGCGGCATTGATACCGACATTGAATCCATATGCTGCTCCTTCCAGGACTACTCCCTCAATCAAATGTCCCCCTCAACGTTTTTCACCATGGTCCCCTGCTGACCATCCTTGGGTGCAGCTCTACATCATGTTCACAGAGACAGCTCACGGTGCTATGTGGTTGCTGGTACTAGATGCTCTCTATAACTTTTCACTTGTGGTGTACATGCTGTTCACCACCACCTCAGCTGCCATCCACATCCTTGGAAGTATTTTCGCCACAGAGTGGGCACTTTGCAACCTGTTGTCAGACAACAGATCCCAATTCATGTCGACTCAGTTCAAGGCCTTGTGCCACCACAATGGCAGCAATGATCTGACCACCACTCCCTTTCCTGTGCAGAGACTAAGCAGATGATCTGCAACTTCAAGGCTCGAATGCAGAAGGCCCTGTGAATGTTGTCAACTAAGGATGCCTTACACAGCTTTTTCATGGTTTATCAGTCCACCCTCATCAATGGTGTCAGTCCAGCCAAAATCTTACATGGGTGCAGGCATTGCACCCTGTTAGATCTCATGCATCCCTTGTGAACAGGCCCTGCTACACATGGGGCTCCTGTATATGGGCTGCTGGATGGACCAAATGGGCTGTTGTAGGTCACGGTGGCCATCAGCTGTTCGATGTTGAGATCAGATGCATTCGCCTGACCTCCCACCATCCCATCACTGCAACCAGCTCCATCTGCGTCCACAGTTGCAGTTGGCACCCCTGTCCTTGCCACCACTCTGACTCATGTACCAGACCTCAGAGTTGCCTCCAGCTGGGTCTCTTGACCTCTACCCACACCTGCTGTACTGCTGTACAACCTCCATCCTCAAACACCTGTTTACACTTACGCAGATGAGGCGTTACGGTATAGAATCTATGAGGACAAAACTGCTCTCTACACCCCAACTGTCCCCCACCACGCCGTGAGCATGCAGATGCCTCTGCAGTCCCTACAGTCCTTGGCTGTGCCTACTGTGGGGCTTGGTCCCCAGCTGACAAGTCTTAGATCCGCTGGCTCTCTGCATAACGCCATTGGCATCAATCAGGTCATGATTAGCCCTATGTGCCGGTTACACGGGGGAGGGATCTAATATCCCAGCCAGCGGATGTATGTGGATGGCAGACAGGATACAGTAAAGTTAAACAGAGGCAGGTCCACCAGAGGCGCTACCACCAGGTCAAATTGTCTCAGTTGATAGCAACTTGGGTCTAGGCGTGTGATCGTGAACCAGTCTCGTACAGCATACAACACGAGTGAACACTTTTCACGCCTAGCAGCTTTACGTATACCAACATGTTGTTGACTTGGGCTTTCTGCATATCGTTATTGGTATTCTTCCGGTGTCCACTCACGACGGACTTGGCTGTTCTTAGGGATTGCGTAGACACTTTAGATTTCAATTTTCAAACCAGTGTTTCTAATTAAAGAGACAGATATATGGGATGAACTGATATTAATCAGAACAAGCAATTAAAGAAATCTGTACAAAAATCCTCACCAGAAGGATGCACACATTAACTTTCATGATTTGCTTGGAGAGTATATGAGGTGTGAAATATTTATGTGCAATACTAATCCCTTTCTAAATACTGCTAGGGTAGATGTGACTCTGACATCATTATACGGTTTTATGTCAGTTTCAGTCCTAATGAAAAAATTCCGAATATTACTCCAAAATCAAAAACGAAAAATCACTAGTTGTGAACTATCAGTAGACAATTCACGTTCCTCATTATTGTATGGAAATTATTACGAGTGACGCTTTTCTCGTGTCATTTGTCTTTCCAGTCGTTTAACCTTCATCCACCTTACACTGAACTTTCCCATGCACCTCCGCTATAAGCAACACTTGTAACAAATAATTTGCGTGTGTCAAGGAAATGTAAACAAAATTTGTGTTAAACATATTGTGTTTACTGCCGGGGCTTTGCCTTGCTTGAAAATTTGCAGACACTAATACTGACAACGTTTTTAATAATAGTTTCAAAACAGGCTAACTGTAAGTGTCGTGTAGGTTCTCTCTTGTTAAATGAAACGAATCGTCCTCATTAAAGAGGTACTTAGCATTTTCGTGCGAAAGTGCTAATGCTTCTATAATTCACTGGCGGTCCGCTTCCGGAATTCTGATGAATGCAAATTGACGCTGGAGTGCAGTGTGCTGAAAACACGTCTACCGAGAGTACCCATAAAATTACACCCCAGCCACGAAAGCGATATTTCTCGCCGTTCCTACGTGCCTCTCATATAAGATGGTTTGTACGTTTACACACACTAACGTTTCACACTTTACACATTTTCTACCCGACAGCGCATGGAACTGTATCTCATTAACAAACGAATCGAAACAGAAGTCACGTACGTTATATGGCTGAAATTTCTTGTTCTAGAAAAACGTACTGGTTAGTTTAAAGAAATCAGTCGTGGTAGAGGAGAAATTCAAGCAAACTCTAGTACTTTACGCCCCACCCTGTGCTTGCCCGTATATAAATCCCTTGAGGATTAGCTCGTATATGTTTTCACTTGGAATCTTTCTTGCATGTATTTGTTCTAAAGTGTTTATCTCATCTCACATGTTTATGTTTAATATTAATAATAATTTAATGCATATCTAAACTGAACTCTGAGTAGTCATATAGTGACGATGTGAAAAGATATCTCACCAAAAATATTAAATGTCACCCTATTGCGCAGGCATGCGTGACAATGTAAATTTTTATATCAGTTAGAAATTTAGCAACTTTAGGGGAAAATGTTCATCACCCAATGTCTAACTGTGGTTTCTCTGGGATGGGATAAGAGGAACTTTAAAATTATGCATATTTGTACTGTATCTCACTCTAATGTCTTACGTTAGTGACAGCAAGGGTGAACAATTATTGTTGCTATGCATGCAAATCGAAATATGTGAAAGAACTGACAGTTACTTTTCATAGGTAAGCGCCACTAAGTCATGTGACTTCGAAGGCGCTGTATGTTTGTTACCTCTTCTGCGGATATGAAAGCGCATTCCAGAGATATTCCTCCTCTATTGGTGTCACTAAAGATATTCCAGAACGAGTAAGATGCCAGCACATATGTCGCTGTCCTATGAAAACACTTCTAAACGTAAGTTACACATTGTTGTGGCACGCCAAGTAACTTCTATTGAACTGTGCACTACACTTCAAAGTGAAAGAAATACATGACACTAATTTCCAACACAGTCATCAAGCCTCTATAAACAATGACCAGAACGTTCAATTCCTCGAAGATAGAAATCCGCTCCTAATTTATGGAGCCGTTTGAGAACAGCTGTGTGGACGTCCCCATCGTTGAAAAATCTCTTTCCACCCAAGATGTTGTTTCAACTTGCAGAAAAGATCGAAATAGCAAGGTGCAATGTCTGGACTTCCCGGTCAGCATCATCCACATCTGTGCAGCCTTGGTCAAATTGTTAGCACCGTTTCACTATGGCCGGACGCAACATTGCATTTGGTCCAAACATAGTCAGAATTTCTTGGTGAATGTGTATGCAAGTTTGACGTTTCAACCACAAGAATCGCATTGTGCCGCTTACTTTAGCTTTCTTATATATCTGACAAGTGATTCGCAATTGTAAGGAAATTTATCAACTTCTGACAGCGAAAATTAGGTCTGGAGACACAAATACGCAATATGAAACACAAACTATATTTAAAAAACATCGTTAATTACGCGTCTAGACAGGTGCTTTTAGCTCGTACTGAGCATACACACGTCTCTCACTCTGTAGCGATTAGGCACCGTTGTGACCGATTATTCTCAGTAGTCAACGTTAAGAATAGAGTAAAATTGTAAGTTATCTGTGCTTTTACACAGATTTTACACACTTGACATGAAGATCGCCATCTGTTTGCCACAGCGACGTCACTCCACAGCCTCATCACAGTAACCAGGAGAATCAAGATAAAACGTATGGATAAGTCGCCACAACTACATATACAGGGCGTACATAAAGTCCGGGAACACATTCAATTATTTATTGCACAAGAACCAAACAATGTACAGATATCATACATATGTCATTTTGAAGAGAAACCCTCAAAGTTTTTTTTATGAATACCACCATAGCGCAGTTTAGTAATTTGCCGATAGTCATTGCTAGTCGCAACAAGGCGAGTTAGGTGCAGAGCGAGCTTTCTTTGTGTTGGAGTTTGATAAAAACAAGTATGCTACAGCTGTTCAACGGATGTTTAGAACCAAGTACGGTAAGAAGCCACCAACAAGGAAGGCCATTTACCACTGTCACAACAATTTCGTTACGACGGGTTGCTTGTGTCCGGCAAAGAGAAGCGGACGTCCGAGTGTGAGTGAAGCGAATGTGGAGCGCGTACGAGAACACTCCAAATCGGTGCGTGGCGCATCCTGTGAATTCGAAATGGCTCCAATGACAGTGTGGAATGTCCTGCGACAGGAGCTATGAAACCATTCAAATTGGGTCTAGTGCAGAAGCTCAATGACGATTACAAAGACAAGCGTTTCGATTTTTGTTCGCAGTTGCAACAATTGAATGAGGATGGTGATGGCATAGTTGGTCGCTTAATTTTTAGCGACGAAGCCACTTTTCACACTAATGGGAAAGTGAAGAGGCATTATTGTCGAATCTGAGATACAAAGCATCCACACGAATGCATTGAATTTGAGCGTGATTCCCCAAAGGCAAATGTTTTTCGTGCCTTGTCACGTCGAAAGCTGTATGGGCCATTCTTCTTCACCGACAGCACTATCACTGTATTTTCCTACTCGGACATGTTGCAGCAATGGCTGCTGCCTCAAATGCAATAGGAATCTTCGTTCATCTTTCAGCAGGATGGGGCTTCACCCCACTTTCATTGTGAAGTTCGTGAGTACCTGAACACAGAGCTGCCGCATCGATGGATCGGCCATGCTACAGAAGGCGACAGCTGTTTCGTGAAATGGCCTCCCCGATCACCAGATCTCAATCCGTGTGACTTTTTTCTGTGGGGACACATTAAAGATCTGGTGTATGTACCGCCTCTACCACGTGAGGTAGCAGAGCTCTGGGAGAGAATACGGGAAGCGACTGCCACAGTCGACGATGCCATGCTGGGACGGGTATGGCAAGAATTCGATTACTGTATTGACGTCTGCCGGGTCACTCATGGACTGCATATCGAATGTTTGCAAAAAAAAAAAAAAAAAAAAATTCAGAGTTTCTCTTCAAAATGCAATATGTATGACATATGTACAATGTTTAGTTCTTGTGCAATAAATAATTGAAAGTGTTCCTGCACTTCATGTACACCCTGTATTAGTGCGTGTGGACATTGTGTCAGCAACCAAGTTCAATTACTACACTGACGGAAAAAATTGAAACACCATGAAGTAGTTGTGCGACATATACGAAAGTTGGTAAGCGTGTTTCCGTATCTGAAAGATGAGGTCTGTTCAGATTTCGTACCAGTCGCGTAAGAGTAGCGTTGGTAGCGCCACTACGGGGATTCAAATCAAGTTTGCCTTAAATACACGCTGTAAAGGTCGTGAGCGTTAGTTACCTTTGAGACTGGACGTGGTGAGCTGATGTTAGTCAAAAATGCCTTCAAGGCGACAAAGACGCTGTTATAACACTCCACTGAGTTTGAAGGAGCTTGTGCAATAGGGCTACGAGAAGCTGGATATTCCTTCTGCAATATTGCAGAAAGACTTGGCAGCAATGTAGCCGCTGTACATGATTGCTGACAACGGTGGTCACGAGAATGTACGGTAACAAGATGACCGGGCTCCGGGCGGCTATCGTGTTCGACGTACGGCTCTGGCCCATCGTACTGTATCTGCAGCAGCAATTTGAGCAGCAATTGGCTCCACAGTGACACGATGAACTGTTACAAATCGGTTATTTCAACGACAATTCCGAGCCAGACACACTGTAGCGACCATTCAACTGACCCTAAATCACCGCCATTAGTGACTTCACTGGTGTCAAACAAGAGCTCATTGGAGAGCCGGGTTGAACCTTTGTGTTTTCTCATGAAAGATGGTTCTGCCTCGGTGCCAGTGGTGGCCGTGTCTTGATTAGGAGGAGGCCAGTTGAGAACCTGGAAATTACCTGTCTGCGGCTAGAACCACTGGACCTACACCTGGAGTTATACTCTGGGGTGAAGATTCGTATGACAGCTGGAGCACTCTCGTGGTTATCCCACGAACCATGATTGCAGATTTATACATCAGTCTGGTTACTCGACCTGTTTGCTGTCATTCGTGAATATCATTACAGCGGGTGTTCATCAACAGGTTAACGCTCGGTTCAAATGGTTCAAATGGCTCTGAGCACTATGGGACTTAACTTAGAACTACTTAAACCTAACTAACCTAAGGACATCATACACATCCATGCCCGAGGCAGGATTCGAACCTGCGACCGTAGCAGTTCCGCGATTCCGGACTGAAGCGCCTAGAACCACACGGCCAACGCGGCCGGCGTTAACGCTCGTTCAAATACAGCTGATGTAACCTAACATGCTCTACAGAGTTCGGCGTGTTGCATTGGCCTGCTCGTTCGCCAGATCTGTCTATAATCGAGCACATTTGGGACATCATCGGATGACAACTCCAGCGTCATCTGCAATCAGCATTAACCGTCCCTATGTTGACTGAACATGCGTGGAATACCATCCCACAAACTGACATCCAGCACCTGTACATCGTAATACATGCACGTTTGCATGCCTGCGTTCAACATTGTGGCGGTTACACCGGCTGTTAATGTACCAGCATTACACGTTTGCAATGGTTTATCTCTCGTTTACATTAACCTGTGATCTTGCATTGTTAATCGTTTAAGTATGTTAGCCAGACTAATGTAATGCCGAAATTTTGTTTCTCTACATTAATAATTTTTTAGTGCTGCGATTTCTTCCGCCAGTGTATATTTTCCACAGCTGAACCAAATCGAGCTAGAAAATTGATGAGCGTTCCGAATAAATAACGGTGTTCCATGAGAACAGTTAATTTTATCTTTAAAACTGGACTCAGAGGAAAATGGGAATGCAGCACTAAAACACTGATTTTTTTTTCATAGAAAATACAGTTACTTTTCGCAGTGGTCCACTTTGTCAAACATTTCTGCAGTATGCAAATTGCATCCTTGAAGACTGATCCGGGAAGGTTTTCAGAATATTCGAATATAACTGCTTTCCACCAACAAACAGTTTCACTTGTGGGACTAAGAGGAAGTCTGAGGGTGCCAATTCTGCCGAATACCTCTCGTCTGTCAATAATTCCCACTGAAGAAAATCCTTCAGTATTTTATAATGTCTTTTTAACCTATTGTCAAAATACACGCTTCTTTTACTTTTTTGATGACGCAGATCGATGAAATCTTTTTTAATTTTCAAATATAGCTTTTACTCGTTCCTCCTTTAGCTTATTTATCAGAAGTATACGCAGCATGGCTTCTGTGAAGTCTGGACGGTAGGAGATGAGGTACTGGTGGAAGTAAAGCTGTGAGGACGGGTTGTGAGTCGTACTTAGGTAGCTCAGTCACAGCAAGCGCACTTGCTTGCGAAAGCCAAAGATTCCGAGTTCGAGTTTCGGTCCAGCATACAAATTTGATCTGCCAAGAAGTTTTATATCAGTGTGCAATCCACTGCAGAGTGAAAATCTCATTATGGATATTGAGTCATCTTGCCGTGTGGGACCCCTTTCATAGTTCACTATTTCTTCCGTACTACTATTAAGAAGTCTTCATACAGCAGTGTTCTCTAGGTCTTGATTTACCATGGTGTTCTGTACACATATTCGTGCACAACAAACATTGTAGTGAAAGCATTTCCATACAATTCTTAAACATTTACAGTGTCTATAGCAACAGCGTAATATAACGAGTACAATTAATACTCTGCTCACGTATGTCGTGACGGAAAATTATGCCAGATACTCTAAGTGTATCATCCTCTCCTGCTGGTCAGTGATCATTCTGTCGATGTCGTTTAACGATCTTCTCGCGATTTTCAAATCATCTGGTTGTGTAACCACATGATCTAATGGTAACTTTAAATTAAGCAACGAGAGATTTGTTTTTCCACTACCCTTTATACAATAATTTATGTCTAACTCTAGTTGTGATATTACATCCTTCTTGTTTGCAGTTGCACATATTATTCGGTCCGTCTGTATGAAGGCCCCTGTTCCATAACCTTTGTATTTATTGTAGATGCTCACTTTTCCAACTCGTATATCCTTTGGAGCTTGATATGATGTGTCAATTGTTGGTGTAGCAGACGACATGCTATAAAATGTACTTAAAGCTTTTTCTGAGCGTCCCTATATCTCTGCTCTGGTATTTTTGCTGTATCTTTCAGCTTTCTGAAAATTGTCAGCTATGGCATCTACATTCAGATATTATACAATTCTCCATACAGTACTGTACGTTTCCACTTCCCCTAAATCATCGTAGCATAGTGACAAAGTCTTCTCTACTTTTTAAATTTCTAAATCCATTGTCAATTGTACTTGTGTCGACTCCTGCTGTTATTGCTGGTAGTAGTAGAAGTAGTAATAGTAGTAGTAGCAGTAGTATTTCTTCTGCTGGGCCATACCTGAAATTAAAAGAACTGTTTTAATCTGTTTGCATATACCTTCCTTCCTTTATTTCTTCTCAGCTTTATTATTTCACTGGCCGCGTCTGTCCTTACTAGTTCCCATGACCCTTGCCAATGTGAGTCTAGCTTCATATATCTACCGTGCCCTACTGGTTCGTCATAAAACAATACTGTAGCACCTACTCTAAACTCTGTTGGTTTCTATCGCTTATCACACTGTTCTTTGTTATTCATGTTGTATTACTGATTTGCTAGTGACATCACGCGCTTCTTGCAGTCTAGTCCTCAATCTGTTCACATATGACTCTTAGTCATAAGTTACCTTTGCTGATTCTCGTTGCAGTATACCTGAAAAGTTTACTTCCTTACCAAATATTAATTCGGAAGGTGTATAACCTGTGCTACTGAGTGGTGTTGTGTTGAGTACAGAAATTGCTTACGATACCCACTTGTCCCATGCACTTTGATCCCCTGTCTCAAAGTATCTCCAGTATCTATCAGTGTACAGTGACTTCTTTGTAGTGCCCAATTTGATTCTCAATGCTATTCTGTTGTGTTTATCCTGTTAATACGCAGTCATTTACAAACTCTGTTAAACAGACCGCATAAGAAATTTGACCCTTGGTTGATTAAAAGCACTGATGGAATTTTACATGTTAAAACTATGTTTTCCGCAAATACTTCTGCTACTGTGTCGGTGTCTTGCACAACTACTGGCATAGCTAATGTGAACTTACTTACATCGTCTTGAAGTGTCAGCATGCATTTTTTGGCTGTGTTTGATACATCTAAAGGATCTACTATGTAAATTGAACAATTTTCAAATACACATTTCACTATGGCCGAAGTGGCCGCGCGGTTCTGGCGCTGCAGTCTGGAACCGCGAGACCGCTACGGTCGCAGGTTCGAATCCTGCCTCGGGCATGGATGTGTGTGATGTCCTTAGGTTGGTTAGGTTTAACTAGTTCTAAGTTCTAGGGGACTAATGACCTCAGCAGTTGAGTCCCATAGTGCTCAGTGCCTACATTTCACTATGTCGGTTATTTCCGATGGCATTTTTATCTTTGTCTGCGTAAACTTATTCTTTTGGCATGACAGACATTTCTATACATGTCCTATATCATGTTTCATTTCTTTCCACTGCTTATATCACTTTATCCTCTTGAACGTTCTAAGCATGTTCTGGTGTCCTACCAATAGATTATTATGCATTTCATTTCGTACAATTTTCTTCTCCTCAGGTCTAATTTGGTTTTCCCCAGCTTCTGTCTTTTCAGTGGCTGTTGTCTCAGCATCAATTTCTATTTCCATATTAACTTGCAGCTGGCGCACATTCATCTGGTTTCCTTTTCCGTATTCATCCATATGATTCCCGGCAGTAGAAAGGGTATCTGCATTACTATTTAGCCTGCCTGTCTTGCAGATTACTTCGTAATTATACTCTTCAAGCTTAAGTTTCCCCTTTAGAGAAGTCTCGAACTAGGATTATTTATACTGAATATGCATGTCAATGGTTTATGGTCTGTTTCCACTTTAAACCATTGTCCATATATGTTTGGTCAGAACTGCTTTACTGCATATACTGTAGACTACAATTATTTCTCTGTAGCACCATAATTTAATTCCACCTTGCTTAAGGACCTCAGTGCACATGCAATGGGCAGATCTTCATCAACTTTCTTACCCTGTAACAGAATTGTGCCTAGTGGTGCATTGCTTGCATCTGTTGTCACTATGAAGGGCTTTGTAATGTCTGGGTACTGAAATAGTGGTGGTTGACCAATTTCTACTTCAGTTCTTCGAAAGCATTACTTTTTATTTTCCCATTCGTATTCTACTACTTTCTTTAGCAATTCACCGAGTGATCTCACAGTTTTGCTAAACTTTGAAAAAAATCTGTGGTAGTAACTTGTTAATCCAAAGAACTCTTAATTCTTTCGTTGTTCTTGGCTATGGAAATAACTTCACCTTTTCTACCAACATCACGTCTGATGAAATTCCTTTGTCCATATTACAATGACCTAAAAAGAACACTATTTGTTTTAAGAACTCACACTTTCATGGATGCAGCTAAAAATTATGTTCCTGCAACCTATCAAAAATTAAATGGAGTTTCTCATTATGTTCCTGAAGGTTTCTTCCATAACACACTACATCATCTAGGCACATGAAACATTTAATACCTTGCAGACTTGCCAAAACTGTGTTCATTAATCGTTGAAAATAGCCTGGGGCTGTTTTCAGTCCCAAATTCGTTTGTATTCGAAGTGTTAATAGTTTGAGCCGAATGCTGTCTTATCTCTGCCCTTCTCATCCATCAATATTTGATGGTACCCACTTGTAAAGTCAAGTGTTGAGAATTACTTTGCCTGCCCTAGTTGAGCCAAGATATCAGAGGTATTTGGTAATGGAAATACATCTCTACATTGATGTCATTTAACTAGCTGTAGTCATCTAAGATTCTCAACTTATGTTTGCTACTCACATCTCTCTTTTCTGGAACCAACAATAAGAGTGTATAACACGCGCTCCTGCTTTCAACAATGATGTCATCCTTCAGCATCTGTTCTGTCTGCTCGTTTAAAACCGCTTTCTGTGTTTTGGGTATTCTCTGTGGTCTATCAGTGATCGTCTTTCTGACATATTCCAGTGCTATTGGTATTCTATACGTTATTGTGGATTTACATGGCAATTTGTCACCTTTTTTTACTAACGATTCCAGTACATATAACCTTTGTATAACCTTTGTGTAATTTCTTGTTTCAGGATAACCATTTCCCATTCACTGTTTCTTGGTAGTTTGATATCCGCTCTTAATTGCATTACCTTACGCGATCCAGTTTCCACATCAGTCTCCTGATCAGCCTCAAGCTCATATCCTTTCGGTTCGTACTCCAGTACTGAGGGTTTATTTTACCCTTGAAACCTTAATACTTTAACCTTACGCTGAGTTAAAAAATCTGTACCAGTCAATCCATCGCATGGGATGTCTAGCCCTGACCACATACTTGAAACTTGTGGCCGACTTTTTTGGCCCCTTCCACTCTTACGTTTACTTACACCACACTTAACGTTTTTGTTGCTTCACTGGTAACACCCTTCAGCCAAAGCCATTCTGCTTCATCTGTCCTAACCGTAAAATTCACAGGAATACTTTTTCTCTTTGACAAGCACAACTCTGCACTTGTGTCTATTAACAGCTTTAACTTCTTCCTTAACTAGATGCAACACAATACTATCACATCATTTTTTGTGGCACAGTCTATCACCCATAGTACAGTCTTCCGTTATGCGGCAATGACCGAGTGCATGGGTTTGTCAAGTTTTAGTTTCCCTGAACTGATTTCTCTGTCTTACTTGATACTGGCACTCTGCCCTTTCTCCAGGCATGCCAAGGTCTTTCTAGACAATTCTTAGCGTAGTGTCCCGTTCTTTTGCGTTTGAAAGAAGCTTCATTCCTTACTCTAGTGCACGGGACACCACAGTTACCTGGCAGATTACACTGAGAACTTCTCCATTCACGCAGTGAATGTGATCTATTCACCTCCCTACAATTTCCTTTTAATGTGTGGGATATATTTCCGTCACTTTTCTTGTATATACTATGCATTCTTTACCTGTGTGATCTGAAATGATAACAAAAATTTGTGAACTGTTTTGGAGTCACTGCGAGAACCCTTCAATCTGCATTGCTACTCCGACGTTTGCTTGATGTTTGCCCTCTAAGCTACACATAAACATCTTGACTCCTTCCGTTCGCTTTGCGATCTTACAGTTTCGTTCGCACGCCCCATCTGTGTTGGTGGGGCTATTCTTTGTTCTCTCATTGGCAGTAATGCACTTCCTTCCTGTAGTGCCAACTCCACTGCTGCAGCTAGGCCAATTTCGTCACCATGACTTTTACTATCATCTCAATTCGATCGTTACTCAGCCATTGTATAACACATACTCTTCCTAGGGAGTCGATGGCACCTCTCTGGTTCTCTTTACTCGTGACCCTGTTTACAGCCTCCTGAAAGTCTCTCTGCATTTCGTCAGTCTTATTTCCCCACAACGCAACTGGTTCCCTGTGACTTGTCTCGCTTAAAACATCAAAGCATAATAGTTTAACGTCCTCTAACTCGAGCAGTTTTCTTCCAAAACATACTTTACCTTCTACCATGCACACATTCTCTCGCGTACTTGCACTCTCGACCCTGCTTCGCGTGTAATTTTTGCTTTGACAACAGCCGGTCGCGGTGGCCGAGCGGTTCTAGGCGTTTCAGTCTGGAACTGCGCGATTGCTACGGTCGCAGGTTCGAATCCTGCGTCGGGCATGGATGTGTGTGATGTCTTTAGGTTAGTTAGGTTTAAGTAGTTCTAAGTTCTAGGGGACAGATGACCTCAGATGTTAAGTCCCATAGTGCTCAGAGTCATTTGAACCATTTGAAAACCCTATGTTCCTCTGGTTTTATTTTCAATAAATTCTCTTATGTCCCTCTTGCTACCATTAAAAGATTTCCCTATGACACATATTGCTCCTTTACCACTTGTTTTAGTGTTTCCTGATGATGTTCGATAGGGGGAGCCATTTTAAATACCTTATAGCTAAAAACTTATAATTACAAGTTACTTTATGTATATGAGTCGGCTGCTCTCCGTCGACCCCGTTGCTCTTGCTCGCTGCTGCTGTTACTACCTGTACTGGGCCCTTGTCTGATCAAGGATACCCATGTGCATGCGGTCTGCGCTGTCTGCAGCAGCCGGCCGGAGTGGCCGTGCGGTTCTGGGCGCTACAGTCTGGAACCGAGAGACCGCTACGGTCGCAGGTTCGAATCCTGCCTCGGGCATGGATGTGTGTGATGTCCTTAGGTTAGTTAGGTTTAATTAGTTCTAAGTTCTAGGCAACTGATGACCTCAGAAGTTAAGTCGCATAGTGCTCAGAGCCATTTAAACCAACCATTTTGTCTGCAGCTGGACCAACCCCGTCGCAACTGGAGCCTCGGTGTCGAACTTGTAGATCCTTGGCTGGTCAGTCACGGTCTTGTGCCTCTTGGTTCTGCGCCATACTACAATTGCCTTGCGCTGCCCAGCACCAGCTAGAGCTCTGATCTGCACTCTGGTGTCATTGGGAGGACCTTCTGAAAGTTGCAAGTCGCCACAATTTCCTGCAATTTGCCACACTTTCTGCAGCAAGCTAAGTCAGATTACCTTCCCAATGCCGTTCCAAATGCCTATGTGAGAACCTTTTCTGTCGTATTTTCTGCCCTACTCTTGTTGTACTGGATCCTACATTTCACCTCTAATTGTCGACAGTATGTTAGATTCTGGTATTCTTTCCTTCAAAATACCGATGTGTAAGTATTACGTTGTCTTAAACCTTCCCATTAGTCTGTAAAGGTTTTTGTAGCACTGACTATTGAGATACATACACACACACACACACACACACACACACACATAAACGAGAATGTGAAGTAAGAACTTAATAAGACTAGAAGATCGGGTTAGATGTGGGGGATGGATACTGCTAGCCATCGAAGGGAAGACAGAGACAAAATATTTTCGTAACATCCCATACTGAAAATACGACTGTCACTGATAGTTTCTTTTATGATGTGCGTTTCTTGTCTACAGACAGTAACGTCAGATATAAATACATTGTCACGTTCATTCAGTCCCGACATTAGTTGCTAAATAAAATAGTTACACATCAGAAATTTAAATCATGGGATTTTCATTTTGGAATTGTGTTGATACTTTCAACAAGGAGCGTGAAAACCCTAAAATGCAATAGAACACACACGGCGTGTGTTGATGGTGGTGTCTATGAGCTGCATAGAGTGTGGACGCTTATTAGCCTTGCAAACTTGCTGACAGAGCGTAAAGAACCAGATGAGAACCGTTGCCAATTAAGAGACATGCAATGCTACCCGCAAAATAAATGAAGAAACTAATATACCAAACTCGTCCAAGGTTCCAATACATTACAATAATGCTAACCGACATTTTTGTTTAACTTCTCTTAATGAGACACACATAATTATTACATAATTTTTGAAGCGGAGCAGGGAAAGAAAGGAAGTAATAACAATATTTTTGTTTGTATTTAAATGTAAGACTGAGGCAGAGCATTTTAACTGTCGCCGTTACCAAATGCTTTTTGTCGCTGATATATTTCGTAGAACTGCTGCGTGCTGCTTCAATGCGAGCAATAATTATAAAATGAGTCTGTCTGAAACTCATAAGCCACTTTTAGTTACCAGGTCCAATCGGCAGCGAAATGGAAACGTCAATGAAAATCAAAAATGTTTTATTTGCAACATTTAGCTACCCGTTTCAGCTACTTCTCTACATAGTCCCCGCTCCAACTTAACGACATTTGTTGCAGCATAGTACCTACTTTCTAATACCCTCATCACAGAAGGCACCCGCCTGCGGTTTCCGCCATTCCCTGCGCTTGTCTGCAGCTCGTTGTCTGCGCCGTGTGAGCAAAGAGATGGAAAGTAGACTGAGCCAAGTCCGGACTGCATAGTGCGTGATCAAACACTTCCCACAGGAAACGCTGCAGGAGCGTCTCTGCTGCAGCTGCAGTGTCCTGCCGAGCATTGACATGAAGAAGGACGATGGTTGATGACAACATTCGTCTTCCCTTTGTTATAAATTGCCCTTTATAGACAATTTTCTCGAACCATCTGGTCCACTCGCTGAACAAGATCATCGGCTGACGGTCACTTCCTTCTCAGACTACCGGCTTCATAGTTGTTGCACCACTGGCGTACTTTGCTGTCATCTATGATAGTCAGGTTATGTGGGCTGCAAGAAATCAGGCAGAACCCTTCAGTATGAAGAAATCGAATGTCAGCAGGCACTTCAGACTAGGCGGGAGAGTCTGCTGCTCTTAGGAATCCTTATATACTCACTGTGCCGTCAGAAGTGAGAAGTTCGACCTGACGCGATCGACAGGCATACTAGATATTGCGCAACACATACGCGAAATTTCATCAGATTTTCACTATGATTTTCATTTCGCGACCGCATACTAACAGTTACACACGGTGATTCCGTGATGATGTAACAAACTCTCAGCATGAAAAGATAAAGAAGGATAAATATGTCAATTCGAGGAGAGAAGCCCTGGTCAGGACTCGACCGAGTCCAAAGCTATAAGCAAAAATCGTTCTGGTACCTGTGAGAGTGGAAGATTGGAGTACCGGTACTGTTGCTAAGATTGTAGGGTAGACCACTTTCAGAGGTCGTCGTATGGACCAAAGAAAGTTAAAAATGACTGCTAAACATGGGCTCTAAAATGCATACTTTAACAACGTTGAGCACATGTTCATATTCGATACCGTGAAACACGTCTCTTCTATTGAAAAAGTACCCTTAGCTCTTAAAGTATGCGTTTTAGAACAGGTGTTTACTGGACTTTCTTTCTTGTTTTGATCCATACTGCCTCCTGGAAAAAATATGGAAACCGAAGAGCTTGCACTAGAAGAGATGTGTTTCACAGTATTGAAGTTGAACAGTGCTCATAGTTCTTAAAATATGCATTCTAGAGCCCATGCTTATTAGACACTATTTTTCCTTGTTTTGGTCCGTACTACCACCTGTGAAAGCTGACTACCCTGCAGTATTAGCAACAAGAGTACCGGTACATGTAACATACTGTCAGATGTATCAAAACGATTTTCGCTTGGAATTTTCGACATTTTCGTTTCAGCACCAGAGTCCCTTACCTCAAAATGATTCATTTCACCTTCTCCATCCTCCCTGAAAGTGCGTAACACCATCACTGAATCAACCTGCACATACACTCCTGGAAATTGAAATAAGAACACCGTGAATTCATTGTCCCAGGAAGGGGAAACTTTATTGACT
The DNA here is from genome assembly GCF_021461385.2 of Schistocerca piceifrons. NCBI lineage: Eukaryota > Metazoa > Arthropoda > Insecta > Orthoptera > Acrididae > Schistocerca > Schistocerca piceifrons. Next base: position 458,216,700 of record NC_060141.1, read on the forward strand.
CATTCCTGGGGTCAGATACATCACATGATCACACTGACAGAACCACAGGAACATAGACACAGGCAACAGAGCATGCACAATGTCGGCACTAGTACAGTGTATATCCACCTTTCGCAGCAATGCAGGCTGCTATTCTCCCATGGAGACGATCGTAGAGATGCTGGATGTAGTCCTGTGGAACGGCTTGCCATGCCATTTCCACCTGGCGCCTCAGTTGGACCAGCGTTCGTGCTGGACGTGCAGACCGTGTGAGACGACGCTTCATCCAGTCCCAAACATGCTCAATGGGGGACAGATCCGGAGATCTTGCTGGCCAGGGTAGTTGACTTACACCTTCTAGAGCACGTTGGGTGGCACGGGATACATGCGGACGTGCATTGTCCTGTTGGAACAGCAAGTTCCCTTGCCGGTCTAGGAATGGTAGAACGATGGGTTCGATGACGGTTTGGATGTACCGTGCACTATTCAGTGTCCCCTCGACGATCACCAGTGGTGTACGGCCAGTGTAGGAGATCACTCCCCACACCATGATGCCGGGTGTTGGCCCTGTGTGCCTCGTTCGTATGCAGTCCTGATTGTGGCGCTCACCTGCACGGCGCCAGACACGCATACGACCATCATTGGCACCAAGGCAGAAGCGACTCTCATCGCTGAAGACGACACGTCTCCATTCGTCCCTCCATTCACGCCTGTCGCGACACCACTGGAGGCGGGCTGCACGATGTTGGGGCGTGAGCGGAAGACGGCCTAACGGTGTGCGGGACCATAGCCCAGCTTCATGGAGACGGTTGCGAATGGTCCTCGCCGATACCCCAGGAGCAACAGTGTCCCTAATTTGCTGGGAAGTGGCGGTGCGGTCCCCTACGGCACTGTGTAGGATCCTACGGTCTTGGCGTGCATCCGTGCGTCGCTGCGGTCCGGTCCCAGGTCGACGGGCACGTGCACCTTCCGCCGACCACTGGCGACAACATCGATGTACTGTGGAGACCTCACGCCCCACGTGTTGAGCAATTCGGCGGTACGTCCACCCGGCCTCCCGCATGCCCACTATACGCCCTCGCTCAAAGTCCGTCAACTGCACATACGGTTCACGTCCACGCTGTCGCGGCATGCTACCAGTGTTAAAGACTGCGATGGAGCTCCGTATGCCACGGCAAACTGGCTGACACTGACGGCGGCGGTGCACAAATGCTGCGCAGCTAGCGCCATTCGACGGCCAACACCGCGGTTCCTGGTGTGTCCGCTGTGCCGTGCGTGTGATCATTGCTTGTACAGCCCTCTCGCAGTGTCCGGAGCAAGTATGGTGGGTCTGACACACCGGTGTCAATGTGTTCTTTTTTCCATTTCCAGGAGTGTATTACAGTCGCTACGTACATTCATTATTTTCTGGGATGATACAAAAACGAGTTTGTACTAAGAAGTTTTTCAGTAACTGTAATTATTTCCCCCCAAAATTCACGTTAAACACACTGCCTTGTGTTAACCATCAGCGGTATTCCGACTACACACTCACTTGTCAGCATAGCGGGTCCCAATCTCTGTTATAATCGTCGCCATCAGTGACTTGGAGAAAAATAATTAATTCGTCCAACCACTTTTCGTTCAGGTAAAATACTTGAAAAATGTTAAGAAGATTGATTTTTCATTCCTTTGATGTTAATTAATTTAAGAAAAGAATTGGAAACAGATACATGTAAATATTCCTAACTTCTGTTAAAATCATATACTTTGGCGTTACAACTGGGACACGAAAAAACATCCCTTCATTTGGGATTTTACTAAATAACAGGGGCAACGAAAAGTTTCCTTTCGAACACCGGGCAGTCCAGGGTCGATACGCCGATTAGACAAAAGCGCCGTGAGCACTGAGGCAATCATTCCACCTATGCACCAGGTTGTAAATACCCATTGGGGTAAAACACCGAGTCCTGTTCTGTGATGAAGTCCGCAACGGCCTGCTGCACATTCTCGTCCGGCAGGAGTCGTCGACCCTTCAAGGCGTTTGTTAAGGAACCGAAGGGCGGATGCTTGAGTGTCTCCCACTTCCGTTGTCGTAAGTTCTGCGTTATCTTGAAGCAGCTGTCGTTATTTTCGATAAACACGCTGCACTATACACACTCTTCATTCTCCGGTAGCCAAGAAAAGAATAACAGCACATTGGTCCTTTTTGGAAGTATTTGGTAATAACGGTGTCATAGTTGACGTTTCCGCACATCCGAATGACATAAATCCCAAAATTCAAATGGCTCTAAGCAGTATTGGACTTAACATCTTAGGTCATCAGTCCCCTAGACTTAGAATACTTAAACCTAACTAATCTAAGGACATGTGATTACGTAGGCTTTCCCGGCGTAATAAAATCTAAGGACATCACGCACATCCATGCCCGAGGCAGGATTCGGACCTGCTACCTTAGCAGCAACGCGATTCCGGACTGAAGCGCCTAGAACCGCTCGTCCACAGTGGCCGGCAACATAAATGCCACACTAATCCCTTGCCTACATGTCGGTGCTTACATACCCGCATCGGAGTCACCACTTATAACCTTTTTAAAGAGATGGCCTCTCGCACTGTGGACGGCTAAATTCCTTCAGGCGCATCCCTTAACATGTTATGTCGTATTAGAGTTGACTGGATCTGCGGGAGCTACGTAGCTGACATCATGGTGCTACAGAAATAAATCAATATCTGTTACACTAGTTTAATAAGCTAAATAAACTGCAAGTATTCCTTCCTAATATAAACTATTAAAAAGCGTTTTGTACCACCCTCATGACTTGCGTATTTTGAGTTTATTTTCTTTGTTACAAATGCCTTTCTGAATACTCTTTTGATCACTGAAAATCGCTGGGTACAGTCACCTGTGTAATAGAAAGAACAGAGAACCTACCTTCAAGATGCACTTCAGTAGCGTGCTACGTAGCCCTACTCGTGAATAGGACAGTATTCAGTCTGTCACCATTCCGAGAAGAGTTATTTCAAACTTAGATCATCTATACTTTGCACTTTATGGAAGAAAAGTTGTCAGCACGGGAGGCTGGCCGCCGAATTGCCATTCAGCTAATCGGCACCAGTCAAACATTAAGTCACAGTGTCAGACACAAAACTCCGAAGATCTATCTCACCGTGATCGCCCATGTAGGCCACTGTAAGGGCTGTTTCGACACAGACAGTATACAAACGTCTTCTCTTGGTCAATTTCTGACCCTTGCAGACCATTACTATTATCAGTAGAAATATCCTAGCACCAGTGTGCGCCAAAATGGTATTCAAGGAAACACCTGAAACGGAATCCTGATGAACGTCATCTAGGCGCTCTTCATGGCCGAGAGCAGTACATGCATGACATCTGATGATCGTCATTAAGGGGTGTGGAGGTGGTTAAGTATTAGTGTAAGTCCCAGGTACAAAGGACCACGGTTGCAGCAGGGAAATGGTTGTCATGTTTTGGACTGATATCATATACAGTTGTCGAACATCTCTCTACATCTACATCTACATTTACGTGATTACTCTGCTATTCACATTAGAGTGCCTGGCAGAGGGTTCAAAAAACCACATTCAAGCTGTCTCTCTACCGTTCCAGTCTCGAAAGGCACGCGGGAAAAACAAGCACTTAAATTTTTCTGTGCGAGCCTTGATTTCTCTTATTGTATCGTGATGATCATTTCTCCCTATGTAGGTGTGTGCCAACTGAATGTATTCGCAATCGGAAGAGAAAACTGGTGATTGAAATTTCATGAAAAGATCCCGTCGCAACGAAAAACGCCTTTGTTTTAATGATTGCCACTCCAATTCACGCATCATGTCTGTGACACTATCTCCCCTATTTCGCGATAATACAAAACGAGCTGCCCTTCTTTGTACTTTTTCGATGTCATCCTTCAGTCCCACCTCATGCGGATCCCACACCGCACAGCAGTACTCCAAAAGAGGGCGGACAAGCGTGGTATAAGCAATCTCTTTAGTCGATCTGTTGCCCCTTCTAAGTGTTCTGCCAATGAATCGCAGTCCTTGGTTTGCCCTACCCACAATATTGTTTATGTGATCGTTCCAATTTAGGTTATTTGTGATTGTAATCCCTAAGTATTTAGTTGAATTTACAGCCTTCAGATTTGTGTAACTTATCACGTAGTCGAAATTTAGCTGATTTCTTTTAGTACTAATGTGAATAACTTCACACTTTTCCTTATTCAGGGTCAATAGCCACTTTTCGCACCATACAGGTATCTTATCTAAATCATTTTGCAGGTCATTTTGATCTCTGATGATTTTACAAGACGGTAAATGACAGTATAATCTGCAAACAATCTAAGACGGCTACTCAGATTGTCTCCTATGTCGTTAATACAGATCAGGAACAAAAGAGGGCCTATAACACTTCCTTGGGGAACGCCGGATATTACTTCTGTTTTACGCGATGACTTTCCGTCTATTACTACGAACTGTGACCTTTCTGACAGGAAATCACGAATCCAGTCGCACAATTAAGGCGATACTCCGTAGGCACGCAGTTTGGTTAGAAGACGCTTGTGAGGAACGGTGTCGAAATCCTTCTGGAAATCTAAAAATATGGAATCAATTTGACATCCCCTGTCGATAGCACTTATTACTTCATGAGTATAAAGAGCTAATTGTGTTTCACAAGAACGATATTTTCTGAAACCGTGCTGACTATGTGTCAATAAATCGTTTTCTTCGAGGTACTTCATAATGTTCGAATACAGTATATGTTCCAAAACCCTACTGCAAATCGACGTAAGTGATATAGGCCTGTAATTCAGCGGATTACTCCTACTTCCCTTTTTGGGTATTGGTGTGACTTGAGCAATTTTCCAGTCTTTAGGTACCGATCTTTCTGTGAGCGAGGCCTTGCCTTTATTAAGGGATTTAAGCTGCTTCGTTACTCCGAGGATATCTGCTTCTATGTTTCTCATCTTGGCAGTAGTTCTTGATTGGAATTCGGGAATATTTACTTCGTCTTCTTCGGTAAAGGAGTTTCGGAAAACCGTGTTTAATAACTCTGCTTTAGTAGCACTGTCATGAGTGACTTCACAGTTATTGTCGCGCAGTGAAGGTATTGTTTGCGTCTTGCCGATGGTGTGCTTTATCTATGACCAGAATCTCTTTGGGTTTTCTGCCAGATTTCGAGACAGAATTTCGTTGTGGAAATTATTAAAAGCATCTCGCATTGAAGTACGCGCCATATTTCGAACTTCTGTAAAACTTTGCCAATCTTGAGGATTTTGAGTTCTTTTAAATTTGTCATGCTTTTTTCGTTGCTTCTGCAACAACGATCTGATCCGTTTTGTGTACCATGGGGGATCAGTACCATCACTTATTAATTTATGTGGTATATATCTCCCAATTGCTGTCGATACTATCTCTTTGAAAACATTCCACAACTTCTCTACACTTACACGATCGGATCGGAAGGAGTGAAGACTGTCTCTTAAAAAGGCGTTAAGAGCATTTTTGTCAACTTTTTTTAGTTAGATATACTTTATGTTTCTTTTTTATGGTTGTAGGTGTTACGGTATTCAGCCTAGCAGCAACTGCCTTGTGGTCGCTAATCCCTGTATTCGTCACAATACTCACTATTTGTCCAGGATTATTTGTTGCTAAAAGGTCAAGAATGCTTTCGCAACCATTTACGCTTCGAGTGGGCTCATGAACTAATTGTTCAAAATAATTTTCTGAGAAAGCATTCAGTACCATTTCTGATGACGTTTTATGCCTGCCGCCGACTTTAAACGTATAATTTTTCCAGCATATCGAGGGTAGATTAAATTCACCACCGACTATAATTGTATGAGCGGGGTACTTATTTGAAATGAGACTCAAATTTTCTTTGAATTGTTCAGCAACTATATCTTCTGAGTCGGGGGGGGGGGGGGGGGTCGATATAACGATCCAATTAATAGTTTAGTCCGGTTGTCAGGTATTACCTCTACCCATACTGTTTCACACGAACTATCTACTTCAATTTCGCTATAAGGCAAACTACCTCTGACAGCAATAAATACTCCACCACCAACTGTATTTAATCTATTCTTTCTGAACACTGTTAGATCGTTTGAAAAAAATTCGGATGAACTTATTTCCGGCTTTAGCCAGCCAGCTCTCTGTACCTATAACTATTTGAGATTCAGTGTTTTCTATTAGGGCTTGGAGCTCTGGTTCTTTCCCAATACAGCTACGACAATTTACAACTGCAATACCTATCGTTTCTACAACTACCTTACTGTGTTTTACCTGCCCACTTTTAGACGGACGTCCCTTCTGTGGTTCCCTGAGACACTCTAATCTAACAAACCGCCGAATCCCTTCCACACTGGGCGGTTTTTTTAGGTTAGAGGGTCTCATTGCTTTTGAGGGTAATTTATAGGTTGTGCGGTATCAGGACAGGATCTAGACCAGCTTTTTACCTACAGCCTCGCTCACATATGCGTGTGTCACATACATTGCACAAATATATGAATGAATCTGTGCTGTTTAACACCATATGGCTCCAGAAAGGATGTTAAATTTATCGGTCCTTCTTGCAACAATCTCCTCAAAAACTATCCTTGTACTACCTGCCTCCCCACACTCTCCCACTTCCATTTGCCTCCTCACACTTCTCCCTCTTCCACCTCGCATCCTCTCCATCTGTTTCCACACATCCTGTTCCTTTTCCACCCACCCACTACCCCTCTCCATCTGCTCCTCCTTCCTAACCTTCCACTCCTCTCTTCCTGTCCCCTCCTTCCCTTCTCTCTGTCCATCTTCCTCTTCCCCCTCTCCCTGTCCATCTGATCCCCCAACTCTCAGTCCATCTCCTCCTCCTTCCTCTCTCTGTCCATCTCCTATTTCCCCTCTCTCTGTCCAACTTACCCTCCTCTCTCCACCTGTTCATTTCCTCCTCTTTCCCCTCTCTCTGTCCAACTGCTCCTCCTCTCTCCTCCTGTCCATTTCCTCTTCTTCCCCCTCTCTCTGTCTATGTAATCCTCCAACATCTGCCTGTCCATCTCCTCCTTCCGCCTGTTTTGTCTGCCTATCTCTTCCACCCTATCTCTCTCAGCCCATCTCCTGCTCCCACGTCTATCTGTCAATTTTCTCCTCCTCACCCCTCCCTCTCTGTTCAGCTATTCCCATCTGTGCATAAATCCCATGGTAAGCATTATGATACCCCACACAAAATGCTTGTCATGAAGGGCAGCCTAGTTGTTAGGGTTACCAATCTCTACACTCCCACCCCCACACCTACGTGAAATATACTCCATATGTCGAGAGACGAGCTCTGACAGCTGGCAGTGCAGTTGCCAGTATTTGACATGGACGGGCAGCGAGCCAACAGAGGGGGGAGCGGGGTGACAGACCTTTCCTTCGGCCTGCAGCAACACTCAGCTCCTTCACAACCTAACAGTGCCACATCATTCATTGCAGCATTCCTGCAGGGGCTGCATTCTGATGACCGATGTGTTCCTCGATGGAATATTTTTTTCACATGTGCTTCCAGTGTTTGCCACCTTACACAAACACACACATAAATATTTTCTTTATTTTATTGTTATGCAGTTCAGATTTTGCTGAATTTCATACCAGTCTGATATCTTTTGACATATACACTCCTGGAAATGGAAAAAAGAACACATTGACACCGGTGTGTCAGACCCACCATACTTGCTCCGGACACTGCGAGAAGGCTGTACAAGCAATGATCACACGCACGGCACAGCGGACACTCCAGGAACCGCGGTGTTGGCCGTCGAATGGCGCTAGCTGCGCAGCATTTGTGCACCGCCGCCGTCAGTGTCAGCCAGTTTGCCGTGGCATACGGAGCTCCATCGCAGTCTTTAACACTGGTAGCATGCCGCGACAGCGTGGACGTGAACCGTATGTGCAGTTGACGGACTTTGAGCGAGGTCGTATAGTGGGCATGCGGGAGGCCGGGTGGACGTACCGCCGAATTGCTCAACACGTGGGGCGTGAGGTCTCCACAGTACAGCGATGTTGTCGCCAGTGGTCGGCGGAAGGTGCACGTGCCCGTCGACCTGGGACCGGACCGCAGCGACGCACGGATGCACGCCAAGACCGTAGGATCCTACGCAGTGCCGTAGGGGACCGCACCGCCACTTCCCAGCAAATTAGGGACACTGTTGCTCCTGGGGTATCGGCGAGGACCATTCGCAACCGTCTCCATGAAGCTGGGCTACGGTCCCGCACACCGTTAGGCCGTCTTCCGCTCACGCCCCAACATCGTGCAGCCCGCCTCCAGTGGTGTCGCGACAGGCGTGAATGGAGGGACGAATGGAGACGTGTCGTCTTCAGCGATGAGAGTCGCTTCTGCCTTGGTGCCAATGATGGTCGTATGCGTGTTTGGCGCCGTGCAGGTGAGCGCCACAATCAGGACTGCATACGAACGAGGCACACAGGGCCAACACCCGGCATCATGGTGTGGGGAGCGATCTCCTACACTGGCCGTACACCACTGGTGATCGTCGAGGGGACACCGAATAGTGCACGGTACATCCAAACCGTCATCGAACCCATCGTTCTACCATTCCTAGACCGGCAAGGGAACTTGCTGTTCCAACAGGACAATGCACGTCCGCATGTATCCCGTGCCACCCAACGTGCTCTAGAAGGTGTAAGTCAACTACCCTGGCCAGCAAGATCTCCGGATCTGTCCCCCATTGAGCATGTTTGGGACTGGATGAAGCGTCGTCTCACGCGGTCTGCACGTCCAGCACAAATGCTGGTCCAACTGAGGCGCCAGGTGGAAATGGCATGGCAAGCCGTTCCACAGGACTACATCCAGCATCTCTACGATCGTCTCCATGGGAGAATAGCAGCCTGCATTGCTGCGAAAGGTGGATATACACTGTACTAGTGCCGACATTGTGCATGCTCTGTTGCCTGTGTCTATGTGCCTGTGGTTCTGTCAGTGTGATCATGTGATGTATCTGACCCCAGGAATGTGTCAATAAAGTTTCCCCTTCCTGGGACAATGAATTCACGGTGTTCTTGTTTCAATTTCCAGGAGTGTAAATATGGTACTGTACTTGAAAATGGCCTATGGCCGAACTCTGGATCGTATAAAAATAAAATAAAAATTATTACAGTCAAACGGAGGTAACATCTTTAAAAAAAATTACCATGACTTTGGTTCCAGCACAATCAGATTTTCAACATTAATAATGTAAAGCAAACTGCACAAATGTTATGTGTAAAATATCGAGTAAGGACGTTACCTCTATTTTTCGCGCGAGAGAACAGAAACCCCAAGATCATCGTCATCTGATTGGTCATCTCTCGTCATAACAACATAGTCTTGGGTATCTTCGCTGCTGCTGTCCTCATCGTCTGATAAAGAAATTACAACATTATGAACGGATTCTTCTCTTACACCTTCTTCTATGTTTGACCTTGTAATCTCTTTCCACACATCGTTCACGACGTTCTTCCAATTTTCTGGCGTTATTCGCGTGACAGCCTCATTTACCAGGCTCCCTGTGACTCGCAACGTAAAGGTTTTGTTTCACTCCGCAACATCTGCTTTTGTTTGAGCCCAGATGAGTTCAATTGCGTTGTAATGGCAGTGGTACGATGGACGTATAACTTTGTGGCCGTGGTTCTCTGCTAATGTATCAATCACACAATACGTCTTCTGAGGCTTGTATTGTTTCACTAATTCCAGAAGTTCCACTTTCCGCGTATTCTGTTCAAAGCCCATTTTATAGTCCTTCAACCATCTGCCTATTTCGTCTCTCCTTGCAGCAGCCGTTGGTGCCTTATTTAATTGTACAGAATGGTGCGGCGCTTGTCCATTACAAAAACACTACCAGAACAGACGTTTGGTAGCAAATGGGTAACGGAACAGTCTTTGAACGTATCTGCATTCATCTCCTCGTGGTAGTCGACAGTTTTATTTGACTGAAACATCATCATAGCACCGGGCTCAAAACCGTTCATAAAGCCAGCATGAACTATAATTATTTGCCCAATCTGACCAGTTGGCACACTCAGAGTTCCGTGGCGCGTGTCGTCTGTCCATGTGACGGAACGTGCATGACCCACGTTGACCCACGTTTCGTCAATCAATATTACATTTTCAGGATTGACTGCAAGCAACTCGCGCGGGAAACGACACGTACATGCTACCATGTCTGCACGTTCCATTAATACCTTTCGTCCTGAGAACTTTTACCAACGGAAGCCAATTTTTTTCAAAACAATGGAGAGACTTGTCGTTCTGCCTGTGAACAAATCTCTGTCCGACAGTGATGCCATCAACTTTTTAAACGTCGGATACTCCTTATTGCAGTGGTGACTGATAACACTATTGTCAAAGTTGTCTGTTTCAGTCACCCAACGATCTCTTCCTTGACTTTCCTGGCGTCACAATAACAGGGCTCTCAGCTGAATTAGCAGCCTCTTTGTCATTTGTAACTCTCTTCATTGTCGCTGTAGAGATGTTCAATTCTTCTGCCACTCTGTCAACCACTTTACTCACTGATATCAAAGGACCACCATTGTCCCTTTCCCTTTCAAAGTAAACACGCAACCCGTATATAAATTTTCGTGCTTGGGATTTCAGCATAGCTCCTTTCCCAAAAGTCCTCTTCTCTGCACTACAGGCAGTCATTTTCCACTTATACGCACTTTTTCACTTATACACACGGCAAGAAACTCACAGAAGTAGCGGAATGCACACGTATACAAACAAACCTGAACGTAGCACGTAGCGCAACTGAGTGAAAGCAGCTGCCACCCAGAACTTCGGCAACACTGCGGCGTTGCCACTGTAACGTAAACAAAAGCTTACAATCTGACTGGCCATCGTGGATGAGCGAAGCATGTGCGCCAAGGCCGCGTCAACAGTCAGAGCGCTTCTCTCGCCGTATGGAGCATAGGTGGCACTTAGCCCTATAGTAGTTCTTTCTGGTCATCAAGTAACACTTGTACTATACTTGGTTGAAATCATTCCAATGGTTCCTAAGGAGATGTGGAACATACATACACATAAATATATTCCTGCAGTCAACCTTTTGACAAGAGATTTATTTTTCAAGATGGTAATGCACAAACAGCAACTTCTCGATCACTTTGTGGACAGTACGGTAAGGAGGCTCCAGACATGCTAGAATGCACAAGATTTTGGAGTCACTGATGAGCAAAATGCACACTTATGAACAGACTGCCTCTGTTTTGTTTCTATTTCACAATTTTTTTAGTTGCACAGAGTTTATTCTTTAATTCCCTGCTCGATGTTTTTTGAGCATTTTATGTGTGTATCACAGTTCCGCTTGAAAACGCATAATAGAAGATTGGGTGCCCATTTATGATAGAACTTTCCACAGGCACACTGCCATATCTCAAGAAGCGTTTTGACTGGTGTATGATGGATGATTGGGATTTTCGTCAAATCAAAATGTGCCTGCTCTAACTTTGCAAGCTGAATGGGGTCTCCTAAGTCCTTAGAAATGCAGCCTAATGTGCGCTCAACTCTCGCCACAGGCAAGCACAACAACAAAGCAAACTGCAGAGAGACTTGGATCCATGCTCTTCATTTATTCTGACTTCTGTTGATTTTTCTATACTGAATGCAACATCTTACCTTGGATTTAGTATTTAAACTGGATTATTTGAGATTCCTTAATGTGCTACCTTTTTTATCATAATGTGATAAAATAACGTCAGACTGCCAAAAAGTGAAAAGGGTTTCAGTCATCAGCACTTAGCGCTATAGAGCGTTTCGAATTGTGAAGTGGCTATGCGAATCGAGAAAGTGGTGAAGAGTACAGTTTGGTGTCGGTTTAGAGTGCATGTGGATATTCAGCTTAAGAAGACGTGATTGCTTTGCGTAATAAAAGTACGATGGGTCTTCAGTCAATAATGCAACTCATTTCTTTTTTTAACCACATGTACGAGGAGCGTTCAATAAGTAATGCAACACATGTTTTTTTCGGCCAATTTCGGTTTAAAATGTTCAGAATTTGTTGTGGGACACAGTGGACTATTCCCGCGTCAACCCCTATAATTCCATGAAGTTCCGATACGTGGCGGCGCTATACTTAGGTTTCAAAATTGCGTCTGTAATGGAGCTACGTTCCATGCAGAAAGCTGTCACTGAGCCTCTTTTTGCGGAAAAGCAGAGCGTTGCAGATATTCATAGGCGCTTGCAGAATGTCTACGGAGACCTGACAGCGAACAAAAGCACAGTGAGTCATGGGCGAGGCGTCTGACATTATCGTAACCAGGTCGCACAAATCAGTCCTAATTCTTGCATGCCTGACGTCTGCACACAGCTGTGACCGCTGCAATCTTGGAAAGTGAGGACAATCTAATTCAAGGTAATCGACGGGATCACAAACACTTCACTGCACAACCGGACGTCTCTGTTGGTGGTGCTGACATACTTGTCCACCAGTTGGAGCACTCGAAGGTGTGTGCACGCCGGGTTTCTCGCTCCCTAACAGAAGGCCGTAAAGAACTTCCATCTGTTTGACCCAATGAAAGATGCATTCCGCGGAAAACTGCATGTGGATGATGGCGAGGTTATTGATGTAGCAAGACGTTGAAAGACGTGCACTTCATTCACCATTCAGAGCTCGTATTTCATATTTCTAATCCCAGCATTCTGGTACTCGGTAAAGTAATAATTCAGGTAATATTAATAATCTCTATGGGTTGCCTATGGGTCTGTGAGAGGAGCTTGTGGCCAGGAATTTTCTTTATTTATGGGCGAGGGCAGCAGTCTTCCTAGCAGCCATGATGGCTTCCCGTTTCTCACCGCTTTTCCGATCGCCAGGATAGCACGTGGTGTCGTTTGAACATTCAGTAGTGACCAAAGTTCCTCCCGTTCTCGGTTCCCCAACCTGCCTTACCAACCTTGTAAATGCTTTTTCTGCTCAATTTTAACGTCGCGAGGTCGCCTCCCTGTGAAATTCCGGCCCTATGATTGGCCAGTTCAGGTGCGTGCCCGTTTTTCGCGGGCGGGCGCCAACCGCCCTCCGCTGATGGTTGGTGGACAAAGGGGCAGTAGCTGGCAGTTCTAGTGTGGCCGTGCCGGAGACCGAAGGTGCCGCTTCCAGGAGATTAAGTTCGGTAAGCATGAGCGCCGACGTGCACTGTAGATTCGCGCCCTGCGGCCCAGAGGGAACCTGATAAGTCATTGTGAATAGTTTCGCGTCTTACGGGTTTTATTCCTTCAGTACGGGAGGCTACCTAGCGATTCACGCACAGTAGCATCTTTCTTGGTCTTTGGCTGTTTCATGGTGGTGGTCGTTGCACGCCTGCAACCCCTTCCTTTACTAAATGGGATTCTGTTTGGTAATACGGCGATCGTTACTAAAATTCCTTTGCTCCTGCTATCGTGGCTGGTTATGAACGTACGTTGGGGCAGGCTGCTGAACTCGAATCTTTCTTCCTCCCACCCCCAATTGGTTGTATTATTGTTCGGTTCTCAACTGTTTAATGAATGAGTCCGTTAATCTTACATTCTCTCTCTTTTCTTACGTGAACTCACCCATAGTGTAACAGAATATTGCAGAACTATAACGGTTGCTATAAGGTCGTGCAGGTCTCGCGCCACTAACGATAGTATAAAGATTCAATATCGCGCGCCTGGCACGACCATTCCACGCATGGCACCGATTACAGTAGTAATCATGTTCAACTATTCCCCATTGATAAACCGGGAAGTGTTCACGGCTCAGTGTGAATACGTGAGCACTAAATCCACTTGATGTGTTGGAAGTAGTGGCCTCTGTTTTACCTTGCTGTTTTAGACAAAAAATATCAAAAATCACAGCCCCTACAGCAAGGAATAATAACCTGTAAAATAAAAACGACTCACCTCCTTTACAACGTTATTTACGATGTCGGCCACTAGAGTGGAACCATGAGGGCACACAGGGCCCCTCAGTAAGGTTGCGTTAAGGACGTCGCATTGAATTGAGATAATGTTGAACAACAGTCTTTTCTAGCCAAACGAGTCGGCAATAATATGGTGTTTTGGAATCTGAATAAAGCCAAGCAGCTTTCAGAAAAATTGATGCATTGCTTATTGGTCTCACCTCATAGTATCAGTTTCCAAATAAGGAAGAGGAAAAATTATTTGTTAATCAATTCTACAGAATATCTGCTAATAACAGGGAAAACTGTATACACTACGTAGTAATAACCAGAGCCACATAATAATAAGCAGACTGGACATCATGCCATGTAACACCACCTCTAGCTTCAATAATGGTCTCAGTTCAGCGAGAAAGAGAGCCCACAGTTATCTTCAGATATGATGGCTAGATTCTGTAGAGGTCCAAAACTGTAGAGATGTTGATTGCTACGTTTCACTCACTGTTCCATATAGTTCGACACTTTTCTCCAGAATTAAGATTGCGTGATTTAACAGTCCAGTTGAGATGCGACATAATCGTTGAGTGTTCACCAAACTAGGAAAATACAGGTATATGTGCAGTCCTATGAGCACGGCTCTCTCTGTCGTGGTACATGGGGTGACCACAGCGCACTTCTCATGAAAATGTGGAAGAATAGGCAACAAGTGGTCACCAAAATATTGAAAAAGAAATGCTGGTAAATGTTCACAGCAACCAGAATCAGTGGGCCCGAACCATGGTACAAAAAAACACCCAAAACGTAACAGAAAAATCTCTGGCCTGAACTACACCCTCCACACAGTGTGGATTAAACACCTCATTTGTCTGGACTGTTGGTACACTCGATGCCTTGCACAATTTGAATGGATGCACACTCGCAACGTATCGGACGTCAGTAAACACTTCAAGTCAGCCACTGTCCACTTCCCGTATTGTTTGGCCCATTAATGATAAGGAGGTTGATGTGCCACTGTGAGCAAAGGCCTTTTCATCATCATCATATCTACATCTACATTTATACTCCGCAAGCCACCCAACGGTGTGTGGCGGAGGGCACTTTACGAGCCACTGTCATTACCTCCCTTTCCTGTTCCAGTCGCGTATGGTTCGCGGGAAGAACGACTGCCGAAAAGCCTCCGTGCGCGCTCGAATCTCTCTAATTTTACACTCGTGATCTCCTCGGGAGGTATAAGTAGGGGGAAGCAATATATTTGATACCTCATCCAGAAACGCACCCTCTCGAAACCTGGACAGCAAGCTGCACCGCGATGCAGAGCGCCTCTCTTGCAGAATCTGCCACTTGAGTTTGCTAAATATCTCCGTAACGCTATCACGCTTGCCAAATAACCCTGTGACGAAACGCGCCGCTCTTTTTTGGATCTTCTCTATCTCCTCTGTCAACCCGACCTGGTACGGATCCCACACTGATGAGCAATACTCAAGTATAGGTCGAACGAATGTTTTGTAAGCCACCTCCTTTGTTGATGGACTACATTTTCTAAGGACTCTCCCAATGAATCTCAACCTGGCATCCGCCTCCCAACAATTTATTTTATATGATCATTCCACTTCAAATCGATCTGCATGCATACTCCCAGATATTTTACAGAAGTAACTGCTACCAGTGTTTGTTCCGCTATGTGTTTGTCCTCCTCGCCGTGCCCGGCGACAGCGACTCCGTCAGTCGTTTAGTCCGTATTGTGGCGGGCTCGGATGTGGCTTGCAAAACCGAGCTTTGCTTTGAAGATCCGGTCGCACGAAGTGCAATACAGTTGCCCAGTGGAGTTATACGTATTGATGTAATTAGGCTTGGGCTTAGATTTGCGGAGTTTCTGTTATCGTCTAGGTTCTTTAGGCGGATATGCTCGAATTGTTCCACACTCTTGAGTACAGCTGAGCGCCACTCTGATCGGTGCAATGCAAGCTCCTCCCAAAGTTTGCTCGGAATGCCACAGGCTGTGGGTTGGTGTTTGATGGTGTCAGTATATCGCAGGTGTTGGCCACTTTGCCGCCGCTTTCTACACGAGAGCTCTGAGTAGGACACCGCTTTGGGAAGTCTACTGTCGTCCATGCGTATGATATGGCCACTCCATCTGAGTTGGTGTTTCATTAAGAGAGCTTCGATGCTAGGCACTTTCACGTGACGCAAAATCTCCGTATTTGGAACACGGTCTTCCCATTTCATGCGGAGAATTGATCTCAGACAGCGAAGATGAAAGGTGTCTAGCTCCTAATGTCAGCTTTATAACAGCACCAGGTTTCCGAGGCGTAGAGTAAAGTTGGTAATATTATTGCTTTGTAGACCGCAATTTTAGTTTGTAGTCTGAGATCATCAGAGTTCCATACTCGGATATTCAGTTTGGCGAAAACTGAGGCTGCATTGCCTATATGAGCTGCAATTTCTGTTGTCAGGCTGTTTTCGCTTCTGATTTGGCTACCTAGATATTTAAAGTGTGACACGATTTCCAAATGTTTGTTGTCCAACTTAATACTGCAGTCGTCTGTATTGGAACCCCTAAGTGATTGTTGAAGGACTTGCTTCTTGGTGATGCTTATGACTAAACCAAATCTTCTGCGGGAGTCATTTAGCAGGTTCATGTATGTTTGGAGAGATTCAGGAGAATGAGCCATCATGCACACGTCATCTGCGTAAAGAATTTCTAAGATAGATATTTTATTTACGCGACATTTTGTTCTGAGGCGAGAGATGTTGAAGACACTTTTGTCTGTTCTCAGTTCAAGACCCAATTGACCACTGCAGGCTTTGGTCGCCTCTCTCATAACAGCTGCGAAATAAAGTGAAAAGAGTGTGGGAGCCAGTACACAGCCTTGTTTTACACCGCATGTCATGGGAAACTGATACGGAAGCTCGTTTTCACGGCGGATTTTTGCCATCATGTTGTCATGAAACTGTCTAATCAAGTTAATAATTTTGTCAGGGCAGCCGGTTTTCTTTAGTACAATCCAGAGAGCTTCTCCTGGGACTCGGTCGAATGCTTTTTCCAGGTTTACAAAGCACATGAACAGAGGCTGATGTTGCTCTACGCTTTTCTCTTGCGTTTGTTTGACAACAAATATGGCACCCATTGTGCCTCTGTTCGGGCGAAAGCCACACTGGGTCCCTGGTAGCATTTTTTCTGCAAGGTGCGTCAGCCGGTTGTTGAGTATGTGAGCCAGGACTTTCTCTGCTGCTGAGAGAAGAGAGATTCTCCTGTGAGAACTGCAGTCAGAAATATCACCTTTGCCTTTGTAAATCTTGCAAATGCAGGCATCTTTCCAATCTTGTGGAATTATTTCGCACTCCCAAATCTCTTAAATTAGAACAAACAGTGGGTTCATAATGTTTTGTCCACCACGTTTATAAAGTTCTGATGGTAAAAGTTGTCTAATCCTGCTCATTTGTTATTTTTCAGCTTAGCCAATGCTGAAATGAATTCACTGAACGAAAGGGCATCAGCAAGTTGCTCGTCGACTGGCAGGCCTTCAAGTGATTCTATGTATGGAATATCAGTCGTCTGATGGTTGGGATTAAGAACGTCAAAAAGTGTTCTGCCCACCGTGAAAGGATATCACTTTGTTGCGTCAGCCGACAGGTTCTATCTTTGTCATGAACAGGTGCAATCTTCCTTGATTTTGAACCAAAGAGAGTTTTCAGGCAGTCGAAGAATCTGCCTGTTTGGTTTGTGTCAGCCTATGATTGCATTTCATTGGCTTCATTCAGCCAACATTTGTCTTTGAGGGTACGCGCCTTCACTTTCTGGCTATAGTGTGCTACTTTACGCTTGTCAAGATCAGAACTGTGAAGAGATGCTCTGAAATCATTAACAACCTTTTTGATCTCTGCATCTGAATCGTCAAACCAGTCTTGGTTCTTTTTCTGAGGTTTTTCCAAGACTTCTGTGGCACATCTGCGCAGTTTGGTAGCATACACATTCGAGTGCTCATCTACAGAGGCAGACTCGGATATCAAAAGCCCATCAGAACCGAATGCATCGTCCAGTTTTGCTTTCATAGTCTGATCGTGGACCAATATTTTGCAGGATAATTTTGATGGTATTTTGTGTGACGCTCGGCGACGTGCTTTCAAAGTTATGTTTAATTTGGACGTCACAAGTTGATGGTCTGTCCAATCCTGAACACCTCTCATAGCACGTGTGATCTGTACTTCACCAACATCTTTTTTCCGTACTATCGCATAATCTAGAAGGTGCCAGTGCTTAGAACTTGGGGGCATCCAAGTTGTTTTATATTTATTTTATATTTATCATCAGAAAATAATTGTCAAACAGAGTTCAAATTCAGCACATAAAGTTAAAAGATCAAGAACATTTGAGCTGCATTTTCCAATTCCGTGGCGACCAGTGACTCCATTCCAGGCATTGAAATCACTGCCAACCCGAGCATTGAAATCTCCGAGCAACAGGACTTTATCCGCGGAAGGAATGCCCTGAAGTACGTATCGGAGATCTTGGTAGAACTTTTACTTCTCTTCATCGGGAGATGGCAGTGTAGGTGCGTAGACACTGACTAGATGAATGTGTTTCTTAGATGTTCGTTGAAGTCCGAGCGTTATGATGCTGTCGCTGATGCCTTTTGGAAGTTCCATCAATGAACATGCCAGTTTATTGCGTATGGCAAAGCCTACGCCACTCTCCGCCCTTTCGGTAGATGGTTTCCCACTTGAGTAGTAGGTATAACCTCCGAGCTGTTCACGCAGCTCAGCGGTCTAAGGCGTTGCAGTCATGGACTGTGCGGCTGGTCCCGGTGGAGGTTCGAATCCTCCCTCGGGCATGGGAGTGTGTGTTTGTCCTCACGATAATTTAGGTTAAGTAGTGTGTAAGCTTAGGGACTGATGACCTTAGCAGTTAAGTCCCATAAGATTTCACACACATTTTGAACAACTCTCTAGCAATAATTGCTGTCTTTCTCTCTGGACATTTTTTATGGTCCTTATCCAGTAAAGTACAGACGTTCCATGTACCAGTCATAAAGTGTTTAATGCAAGTACATTCTTTATTATTTTTTCGACCGCAGATTTTGGAGAACAAGCGACCGCGGTTTGCCACTTGCACTGAGTTGAGATGGGCTATGTTTAGGCCACCTTTTCTACGCCCCTCCCTAGATTAGGAAAAGCAGAGCGATCCTAAATAGGGCTGCTTTGTCGTCTGACGAGCTGCCGAACCAGTCCTCCCGTCCCTGTCGAGTTCCAGAACGACCATCACCGTCCGACCGCCTAACGTGCAGAGCAACAGCTAAGGTTCGGGCACACCAAACTCTTGCCATACCGTCAGTACTCCATCGCCGCAGGACTTTTTAAAAAACTCGTAGCCCATGAAACTTTTCCGGAGTCATCTGCGCGTGAATATATTTAAGTTGACAAGCAGTTGCGTAGGTGCGGACCCACTCTCTCGTCCTCGTCCTCAACCTCGGTTGGCAGTGGATCGCAAGGCCGATACGACTGCCGAGAGGCAGAGGATGCAATGAATGACCGGATGCCAGTAGGAGTATCCTGATATACGCCCTTACGGCATAACACAGATGCCTTGCCTCATCGATACAGGAGCCGTGAGTATTTGCCTTTCGACATATGACAATGGATGGTAGGAAAAAAAGGACAAGGCTAAGACAAGATGAAGATTGGAAAATGGGGATGGATAGGACGTTGTGGGACACACTTTGTCTGGCTCCTCCCCCTCGGCCTGTCCGGCTTGGGTGACCCTTCTGGTAGCTAAGCTACCTCAGCATAGCCTTCGGATCCAGAGCACGCAAACCTCCTCGCCCGCACGGACGGTGCTTCGTTAAGGCGGTGTCCCCTGAGGAGGAAAAAGGCCTTTTACTGTTTATCTGATTCCAAACGTTAGTTGCATGCTATTTCCTTCACCATATATGTTCGGAAACTTGTTGAGATGGCCTGCAATCAGTAACAATAGCAATCCTTGTCAGGTCTGACACCGACTTTCATTGACAGAGGGTGACTCGTCTCCAGCACCTGTCAATTAGATTCTTTTCGTGACCACTGTCCTCACGACGTATTACATGGACGTGAGTGGTACACCAGTCCTTGTCGGCGCTTGGGGAAATTAACGTTGATACTAAAAAGTTGGTCAACTTCATTCATGGTGCTGATAGCCGCATGTCCAAACTCGATAGCTTCTTTATTCCATTGTCATGTCTCCCCGTTGAGCTGTATTACTGCCATGACTTACATCTCTGGTGGAGGGTCACATGACTGCCTTGTGTCAGTGCTATCCCAAGCAATGAATTCGTTGTTTGGGGGGAGGGTAACCAGCAAAATAGATAGTTGCTCATTGAGGGAGAATAATGCCTTACCTGGTAAGCTCTCAGACTGATGGACAATATTCTTCAATTGCGAGAAAGAATATTTTGTTAAACAATCTCTTTCACGAGTGAACCATAGTTCCTTAGAACCCTTCCAGATGTGTGATATTCAAAAATGATGAAGATCGCGTGGATAGATCGTGTAAGTAATGGAGACTCGTTGAATCGAATTGGTGGTAAAAGATCCTTCAGGCAAAACTTTGACTAAAAAAAGGGATGTATTGACAGGACACATCCTGAGGCATCAAGGAATACTTAATTTCGTAATCGAGGGAAGTGTGAATACAGTAAATAGGTTCAAATGGATGTACGGTCAATAGTTATGCTCATGTGAAAAGTCTTGCGCAATACATATTAGCATGGAGAGCTGCATCAACCCAGTCTTCAGCCTGACAGATATAATGGATTTATGTAGTTGTTCACTTTAGGTCCCCTTAGGCACATACTCCTTGATCAGTGGTTCTCGAACTTTTTCAGATTACCTCCCATTAGCCAAATCCACTCGTCTTCAGCGCCTCCTAAAATATCCTATATCTTTAAAATCTAAATACATAAAAATGACTCATGTCATTTTAAAGCAAAAATTGGTATTTGTTTTAAATTTAGTAATGGATCTAACTTTATAACTGAACAGTAACTTTACACTGAAATGAGACAAGGCAGAATTAATTTTCTGAGCTGACGTTCAGAGAAACCTTAATATGTTGAAGAGATGTCAGATTTCCAACATCTGATGTAATTTCAGTTAATAAGAGCCTCAGATTTCACACCGAGTTATGTGAAGTCTATTTTATTTCTTTCCTTCGACAGAAGTCGCACCACCACATTAAAACCATGTTCTACCAGATACGATGTTGGGAATGAAATAAGAAACTTCTTAATCTCTCTCTGTACTGCAAGATACCGACAAGAGCTCTCTTTCTGCAACCAAAATTCCTGATAACACTTCTTAAATGTTTGTTTCAACTCAGAATCGTTTTGTGCAGCCATTAGTTCTTTCTCCATAATTCCCACTTTTCCAGTATCTGAAAACAGATGTGTCACCCAGTCTGGTAATTCCATCGAAAACGTATCCTTAAAACTTTCTGTCTTTATTCATGCAACACATTCAAGCGATCGCAGTCAACTTAGAGATCATCAGCACGAATCTGATGCTAACTGAGATGTTTGTAAATCGGTATAACTCTCGAGAGCTTTGGTTTCTCTTGAACAAAACCAGCTCTGTAACAAATGTGTGGATAACAAATTTGGCTTTGATAAGAATGATTTCGTTACCTTGCAACTGGACATTAATTTCATTAAAGTTTGCAAACTGATATGACAGGTACACAACATCGTGTTTCATTGTTTTTAGTTCTTCACTGAGCCAAGAATTCTTTCTTTCAAGAAACTCTACAACAGTATCAAAGAGAGTAATTATGAAAGAGGTCATAAAACCTTCTAATACAGTTGCGTTTCAACACCCATTGAACTTCTTTATGAAGAAGCAAACGTTCAAATTGTCAACATTCTCAGCACAGAGCATCTGAAAAAGCCTATCACTGAGAACGTCGGATTTAATGTTTTCCATTGCATTGATGACAATCTGAAGTGAGTTACATAAGCAGTCACTTAACGTTTTTCGTCACTAAATATTGATGATGAACGACACAGCGTATTTTATTCCCATCCAGGACAAGTTTCTTCAAATAGCCAATAAATCTATTGTAACAGCCTACTACTGGCCATTCTACACCAGTTCCAAAAGTGGGATTTCCTTCTCTGTGAATAATCGTTCAACATTACCCTATACTGATTCTTCTCTAGTGCATGCGTTTAGCAGCCTTTCAAATAATAACTCCTGAACAATACTCTCATCCTTTGTACAACACACATAAGCTAAAAATAAATATTCATTCTCTGATAAAGTTGACTCCTCAAGTTGTGATGCAAAATGTGTCGTTCTTCGTACAGAGCATAATGTGTCATCCACGTTATCAGCCATTTCATCTATTTGCCTTTGCTTGGAACTGTTACTCAGTGAAATTATGTAAAACAGTTCACAAATGTCACCAACAGCTAGTGGAACAAGACCCTCACCTATAGTATGTGGTTATCGAGACTGACATAGACATCAGCGATAAAATGTTATATGCTGCAAGCAAGCCATCAGTATGTTGTTGTGAACGATTGCAAAACGTGTATAAGAGAACAGGCCACTTATCAAATACACTTGACAGAGAATTAAAGAAGCTTAATTCCACATTCACCTTCTCAAGATGTGCGTTTCTCAAATGTTCAGTTATACTGGAAGACTTCATGGAGTCGTTAGAAAAGACTCCTTCACACATTAGAGACAATGGTAGCTGCTGGTTTGAAGTCACTGGTCCAGATTCATATTTCAGATACTCGAAGTTATATGGTAGCCATACGAATTGGGAATAATTCAGCGAATATGAACTTCTTAGTCCCAAGAAAGTTTAATATATTCGAACTGAGAATATGTTCAAGGTTCAAATGGTTCAAATGGCTCTGAGCACTATGCGACTTAACTTCTGAGGTCATCAGTCGCCTAGAACTTAAAACTAATTAAACCTAACTAACCTAAGGACATCACACACATCCATGCCCGAGGCAGGATTCGAACCTGCGACCGTAGCGGTCGCTCGGTTCCAGACTGTAGCGCCTAGAAGTGCACGGCCACTCCGGCCGGCATAGGGTCAAGGATTCTGCAACAAACCGAAGTTAGGAATATTGGTCTGTGCTTTTCTTCAGTCACTTGGGACTTAGTGCTGGGTCAGAGATTCACGATAAATGCAGTCTAGATAATGGGCCAGTGCTATAGAGTACTCTTTGTAAAGCTGAACTGAGATTCCATCCGGACCTGATGATTTATTTGCTTTCAAATCTTTCAGTTGTTTCTCTACGCTAGGGATGCTTATTACTATGTCGTCCATACGGGAATCTGTCCAATGGTCAAATGACGGTATGCTTGCACGATTCTCTGTCTGAACGAGTTCTTGAACATGAACTTTAAAACTTCGGCCTTCGTTTTCATATGTTCTTCTATCACACCAGACTGGTCAACAAGGAAATGAATGGAAGCCTTAGACCCCCTTAGCGAATTTACAAAGGACCATTATTTTCTTGAGTTCCCTGCCAGATCTTTTGGTAAGGTGTGACGGTGGTAGTTGTCTGCCTCGCTCATAGATCTCTTCACAGATGCACGAATCTCAACAAAACTTCGCTTGTTGTTATTTGTGCATTCTCTTTTGAATCGAGAATGCAACAGTCTCTGCTTCGTCAGCATCTTCCGAATTTCGCTATTAAACCATGGTGGATTTTTCCATCCTTTATCCACTTACTAGGCCCATAATTCTCCAGACCACGATTTGCAGTCTATTTAAACTTTGCCTGTAATTCCTCTACTACCATCTTACTGTAACTGATGTTGTCAATTCACTGTCTTAATGAGATACTAACAATTGCGTATCTGCTACATCTAGCAGAAACACTCTCCTAGCCTTCTTAACTGATTTATTAACTTTCCTAATCATTATTGCTATAATGACATCATGATCGCTAATGCCCGTTTCTATATTGTCATTGTCGATAAGGTCCGGCCTATCTGTAG
Source organism: Schistocerca piceifrons (assembly GCF_021461385.2). Lineage (NCBI taxonomy): Eukaryota > Metazoa > Arthropoda > Insecta > Orthoptera > Acrididae > Schistocerca > Schistocerca piceifrons. Next base: position 458,240,535 of record NC_060141.1, read on the forward strand.
CTACAAGATCTAAGATATTTCCATTGCGTGTGGGCTGCCGAGCTAGTTGCTCAAGACAGTTTTCAGGAAAAGTGTTCAAAACATTTCGCATGACTGTCTGTCTGTACCGCCCACAATGAATCCGTAGACCCCACAGTCTATAATCGGAAGGTTAAATTCGCCTCCAACCAGCATTGCATAACCTAGGTATTTACGCACTACTGACCGTAGACTTTCTTGGAATGACTCTAGAACTGTCACAGGGAAACGGGGTGGCCGGTGAAAACATCAAACAATTAACTTGGTTTCACATATACCTGTTATACGTGAACAGCTAAGTTCACTGTCACACTCAACTTAGGCCTCAATAGAGGCAATATTTTTGACAACTGCAATGAACACTCCCTCTCCTACAGCCTCTAATCTGTCTTTCCGATATACTTTCCGTGATTCTCTAAATACCTCAGAGATTTCCAACTCGGATTGCAACCAGCTCTCGGTCCCAAGAATAATCTGAGCATGAGAACTTTCCTAGAGGGCAGTAAAATCGGGAACTTTATTACGAATACTTCGACAGTTTACTGATAAAATTTTGACAGTCGAAATGTCTTTATTCTAAATGCCGTCTGACTACCCTTACTTCATATCGACTGTCGAGTGTTCATCAGAGCACCTCAAACAACCATATACCCTAAAAAGAAAACCTCATGTGCACTCCACAAGTATTCTGCTACTAGAGTAGTTGCTTCTTTTTTATACCGCAACCCTGACCTTTCAAGGGGAGTCCTACAGATCCCCACATGATAACACAGGTCTAGAAATCTGCTGACGAGACCGTCACAGAGTATACGAAGCCTTTGGTTGAAACCCTCCATTCTGCTCCAAACCAAAGGACCCTAATCAACTCTAGAATTAATGCTACAAATTGCAAGCTCTGCTTGACCCCCACGAACGAGGCTAACAGTCTTCACCACCTTCGCCAGCCACCTGTATAAACTGAAGACTGCCTCAGAACCATGCGACAGGTGTTGTTGGTGCCGATGTGTGCCACAACTTGCAGATGACTGCACCATGCAAGTTCCATAGCTGTAGGCAAGGCCACCCCACATCTCAGATGAGCCCCCCCTGCAGATATACCGAGTGCACATAGGCTTTCTTTCCAGCCCTAACGGTATCTGCCTAAGGGGCTCCATAACACACCTAATGTTGGAGCCCCCGATAACTACTAAATCACTCCCCCTGAGTGCCTGCTTGGATCCTGCTGAAGGAGTGGCCGCATGTCCACTCATGTGGTGAATGGGCGAGGCCAGGTGGCCAGTGTCCACACTGGCCCTCCGCCTCAAGTGACATGAACACATTACTGCCTGCCACACACCTTGCTGTGAGGGCGGATCCATTATGTCCCATGTACTAGGAGGTGCCTCAGTAATTATACTAAAAGCAAATTCACAATTATCTCCAAGTAATGCTGGCACACACATAATTTCAACTCCACTGTGCATCTAACCACTGCCTTGATTGATATGCTAAGCACTTTCACCCAACAGTAACAGCCACTACTACAGAAAGAATTAGCAGCCAGCAGCAATTACTCTGGAATGCTGGTCTCGGCTTAACCAGCAGTAGTTGCTTTAATGTGATGTACACTCTGTGATGAAAGAGACTGATAAGATTATGACCAAATTTCATCAATTTTTTTAGACAACATAGTTGTGTGGAGATAACAGCGATTAATTTACTTGTAATCAATTATTGAAAATGACAGTCACAATGGCATTATTTATTTTGGCACCAACTGGTTTCAACCCATGATGGGGCCATCTTCAGGGCAGTTTACACCATTTGGTCGCTCGCTGGAGTCATCACTCTGCCTGTGCATGGTTGGTAACTACCAACCATGCACGGGCAGGGTGACAACTCCAGCATGTGACCAAATGGTGTAAATTGCCCTGAAGATGACCCCATCGTGGGTTGAAACCGGTTGGCGGCAAAATAAATAATGCGATTGTGACTGTCATTTTGAATAATTAAATTTCATCAAGAATTATAAATACTTTGAGGTGGGAGGATATAGGATCCTCACAAGGCCTCATCAAGGAACAGTATTCCTAATAGTAAATAATGTGCAATGTGTGGCTACTGGTCTAATAAAAAGGGTGTAATAAAAAGTGATTTGTATGAAGAGTTCATGTCACTCTCAATTGGAGGTGAGAATAGTGATTTCCTTGACAGACTAGGAAGATGACTCATTTCAGTGTGATTTGGTAAAAAGAAATAAAACTTTAAAATAAAATACAATATAAAATAGTACATTTTTAATATTTAATGTTGATTACAAATTGACAAAACAAGTTTTCATTTCACCAATTCTTTGAAAATCTTGGACAAGTAATAATTGAAGGCTTGCTACTTTGCAATGACGTTTTAAGCTCCAGTTCAGCATCTGTTAAATTTTGGGTTGCAGATATCGCTACCCACATAACTCAATTACTGATTTGCATTCTGGTTTCACATGCAGAGATGCAAATGTCAAAGTTAAGGAATACGACACCCTTCATAGACATCACGTGACAAAAACTGAAAGTCATTCTTTATGGAAAGGACTGGCTTGTTTGCTTTGTGAATACACAGTTAACAGTAATAATTGTAATTTTTTGTCATTAGGCCATCATGGCTGTAGACAGATACAGCTTGGAACTTCTCTATATTTTATAACTCTATATGAAATGTGATCAACAAGGAAGAAAGAGCAATAGTGAAAATGAGGAGGTACTGAGGTGAGTGGAAGATCAAAGCTAATTACTGAATATAATAAAAAAGAAAAGAAACTTGATTCAACAGGTATTAATAAAGAAGGAAGAGCTTACAAAAACAGCCTTAGAGAGGTTTATGGTAGGAAATAGGTGGTAAGGGAGGAAGAGATTTCAAATCCTATATAATTTTATAGATGGCAGTATGTACAGCAAGTCAGCAACATTAAGAAGGAAACAGTGGATCACAGAAAATGGAAAGGACGTGCTAACATAATAGGAAACCAATGATAATGTTGATGATGATGAAACATGAACGTCGTATCATTTCATAAGTCAGTCATTAAAAATGGATTCACACTTGTCAGAGTGGAATGGCTTGAACCGAACATCAAGACATTGCACAGTGTGTTTCAAGTAGCAGCATTTTCACTGGCCATCGATGGAATTTTTTAACATTGACATAAATTTTTTTTGGAGGGTGGGGGAAGAGTGGCACTTTCTGGTAACATCAAAGCTCAGTTTGATCAAACCTCAGTGTCATTTGTTTGCATCAAAGCCTTGCTTTTTCCAATTGCTTCTCTAATCCATGCATAACATAAGTGCTGTTAGTGTCTTCAAGAACAATTGTTATTTTTCAATGTACACAGTGAATGATCCTATTTATTTTGCAGAATTTGGTGTTAAACCTGTTTTCCTTTGCTGTTGGCAACTGGTGTAACAAAAGCTGTCCTCAGATTGTGTAATTTACTTCAATGTTTACATTTGAAATAATCGAGTGAGGGAATTTTGTGTCCAGGCAACAAATTATTCAATTAAAACTTTCAACATAGTAATTTCTTTTGTGTGTTTATGGTTATTCTGCTCTGTGCTAATAGTTACATTGGAAAATTTTTCTTTTCTGTGGGAAAGTAAGCACCAATAATTTGTGTGCATAAAAAATTTGACATGTGATACTAATTTTATTGTTTTGTGCATCTGTTTGTTTTCTAATTTTTCCAAAAGACGTTCTCCTCAACCAGATGCATCACTACATTAAAATGGTCATTTGAATCACATGATAAGGCCATTGCAGAAGCAAAACTACTTAGATGAAGAGAGCATTTTGTTGCTTAACAGTTTAAACAGTGTAAACAAAGAGTTGTCATGTCATTTACCAAGGCAACAGGTTCTTTTGTTTTTAGAAAATGTGGTACATCTTCAAGGTGTTTTTCATCAATTCTTAAGTTTTATTTTACAAGCGCATATGATTATGTCAGTCATTTTTATACTGGTATTTGCTTGGCACATCCTAGAACAATAAGTAGTAGCAAAGTGTCTGGAACACCTGGTACCACAAGTGATGCAGTATGAGCATCTATGTCCACAGAATTCCATAGATTTAATGGCTAGTGAATGTATGAGTGTTTAAAGGAAAATTTATTTATGTAATTGAGTGCTCACATGAGATATCAATGGCCACTTTATTATCACTTCAAACTACAGTGTAGTTTGGCTCATGCAGTGAGAGTGCTGGAAGCTTTTTCTCATCGAAACAAAAATATATGTAAATGCCCTAATTACACTAGTCAACAAATTTCTGTGTTTCGTTTGTAAATCAGCGAAATGTCTTAATTCTAGACTGCTGAATTCACTGTTAAATCAGTTTGTAGCTATCATGTCACATTACCTAGATGTACAGAAGAACAAAAATACTACTGGTGAAAGAGTATTAAAACAAACAGGTAATACACATTCAGAATTTAAAACACAATACTATTTAGTATATACACATGGGCATTATGCCAAAGAAAGATCTATATTAGACCACAATATATTTTAAACTTTAATCTTCTTTTATCTTCGAAAAAACGTGACGATGATGCTTTTCTTTTCTTTGCTGTTTTATCACTCTGCTTAACAAGACACCAGCAGCCAGCTTTGCTGGAGTGTACCAGTGAGCCTGACAATGGCGTTCCATTCCACAAACGTCTCAGTGAAAGCTCTTACACTGAGCATTGCTTATGGTACCCAAATTTTCTGGAAAGAAATTTAGATGGGAATATAAAAAATGGATTTTAAGTGACACTCTATGCCCCATGTTCTTGTAGCTGTCCAACAGATCATCGGTTGTCCATAAAGCCCTTCACAATTGCTTTAAAAGAGACTGAAGTAGCTATTTCGACACATTTGGGACTGGCATCAAAGATTCGATCTTTCAGCTGTTTTCTCATTTGTGGTCCAACAAATATGCCTTCATTGAGCTTTGCATCATTCGATTTAGTAAACTTTTCTTTCAGGTTATTTAATGTTGAACCTCCTTTATCAATAGCTTCCATGAAGTTCTTCATGAGGCCCATCTTTAGATGAAAAGGAGCTAAAATGATTTTATTGGCTCAACCAATGGAGAGTTGCTCATGTTATTCTTTCCAGTAATATATCATTCATTTCCTTACATACATTCATTGACTAGAGTGATTCTTGGTGTCACACTGCCCTGCATACACAAAAAACAGCAGTATTTTGTGAACTCATACTGCAAATAGGAAATTGGGAATTGGATTGGTCACATATTACAGACAGACTGATAAAAACACGTTTGGAAGGTTATGTAGAAGGGAAAAGGAAGTGAGGAAGGGGGAGATATCAGATACTGGATGACCTGATGGACGGTACAACATACAGCAGCCTTAAGAAGGAAGCAATGGATCGCAGAAAATAGAGAGGCAAAGGACCTGCTAATACAGCAGGACTCCATATCTGTGAGGAATGTAACATCTTTTAAATCACAGGAATCATGGAATTTGTATGTGATCGACTAACAGCAAGGCCATTGTTCAAGGAGTTCCTTTCATATCTATTGCATAAACCCAAAGCACCAATTGGTATGTACTGCCAGTATGCAGTAGTACGGCTCTGAAACTGGTTTTACTGGAGTCAATAAATAGTGGCTACTCCTGTGGGTTACAATATACACTTAACTGCATCATCAGATCATTGATATCTCTGCACACATACACTGAATTCTGCATATGGACATACTGAGCAAAGGAAGTACCTCTTGATCCAAAACAGGAAATAGCTGTCGCTGGCGCTAGAAGGTTCCATTGTTGCTGTCTCGACCTCAAGCATTCAGCTCACTGTTTGAAAATCCTTAGATCACGAATCAAATTGTTTAGTTCCTTGTCATCAAAGAGCTGAGGGGGGAGTATCTTGAGGAAGAGGACAGTACTCTTCTACATATTCAGCACCTTCTGATTCATTTGAAGCTGGATCTGATACTGTGGCTTCCAGGTTACAGACAGAAATGGGCAACCCACCAACTTGAAGCACAGGTAAATACATTTATGATATAGTTGGATATTTTATTTCATGTCTAGTTTTTCTGAATGCCTTAAAGTATTTATGAGGCATAAGTAACAGCCTGAAAAACAGTCTTGAGGCTCACACCACATCATTGGAACAGTGGATGGCATGGCTCGGCATTTTCTTTTCATTCATTCAGATAAAGTCATAGTACAGATTATGCAGGTGATATGAGATGCAAAATTTGTATCTTGATCACCAACAGGATAATCAAAAAACAGCTCATATGCCTCCTTAACTAAATCAGCAATTTGTTTTCTTTGAGATTTCAGGTGAATTTCTCACACATACATCAAACATAGTTGGGGTGGTTTAGACAAATATGTTTGCCAGTTCTCATTGTTATTAACTGTAAGTTTTAAACTCCACAACTTTCCGCTATCTCTCATAAGAAACGTCACCGAGGTAACAAAAACTGACAATATACTGTTGGACCTAGGTAAGTATGAAGAGAATTGCACCACACATTTTTTGACATGCTCTAGATCATAAAGCCTCTTTAATAGTAGGTATTACTTCGTCATCACATCAGTAAGGTTTACAATCTTTATCACACCTGCCATCTAATGACGGTTTGTAGATCTCCTAACATTCCAGTGTCAAAAATAAATAAATAAATAAAAATAAGACCTGTAGACAAAACAAATATAAACAACAAAATGCAGAAAATAAACAATAAAGTACCTTAAAACACAAAAAATTTATATGCTAGAAACGTTTTATAGCTAAATCTGGATACTACATGCCAAAATACATACTAGTTGGTTCAAAATGGTTCAAATGGCTCTGAGCACTATGGGACTTAACTCCTGTGGTCATCAGTCCCCTAGAACTTAGAACTAATTAAACCTAACTAACCTAAGGATATCACACACATCCATGCCCAAGGCAGGATTCGAACCTGCGACTGTAGCGATCACGTGGTTCCAGACTGTAGCGCCTAGAACTGCTTGGCCACTTTGGCCGGCACATACTAATTGATATAGCATATGCCAGATGGAAAATGGCTGTTGAGCAGTGTTGTCTTTGAAAGAAAGTGAACTAGATTTGTGAAAAAGTACACTAGTTAATAGGTTGCAAGTCTGTTTTGTTCATGAGACTGAAAGAAAGATTAAATTACACAAAGCACTGGCGTATTGCTTTGCTGAATATAAAAATCATAATTTAAGTGCATAATACATTTGTTGCTGAATTTCCTTTTTATTGATAATAGAACTAGACATATGCACACTAGTGACTGTAATCGTACATTAAAACCACAATGGAAATATATATTCCTGCTTGTGCAAAAGTATCAAATGAAACTGACACTAGTGTGTATAACGACCTTACTGTTCTTAGAAGGAGAAGAAATGAAAGAGAGACAAAGATAGCCTTTATCTGACATTAAGTGTAAAGACCCACTCCCAGGCAACAACTAGTCTGTGCAAATTTCTGCCCACATACAGACAGATTGTTGTATGGGAACAGCATATTTGCACAGATTTGTGATAACCTGGAAGTTAGACATGTGAGCAAAATTGCTCATATTTGTGGAAACCAGCCACATCTGTGAATACAAATTGTAGTGTTTGAATGGAAGAATTCTGCAAATCTGATGCACGAAATTTATTTGAGACACCTGTCTGATCAATCTACTGTTTCTTGTCTGTGTGTGCACAGTGAATTTTAAGGTGGTAGATATGCTAGAGACTTCATCGCTGAAAATTTTAATGGAACTGCTCACTGTTCCTGTCTTCCTCTTATACTGTGGAATATGATACATTAAATTCATTATACAATCCAATGAAATCAAAATTGTACATATAAAAACCAAAATCATTCTCATGCCTTTTTATAAACAGAACTGATATACAAAAACAACACTAGATCAATATGTAATCCAATGTCAAATTGTAATCATAATTTAAAATTGTTCTAATTATTTGTATTTACACAGTTTATTAGGTAACCATTTATAAAAGAATTATTTAACTGTGAAAGAAACACTTTAGATATAAAGATAGATATATCTCAGATCTGCAACTTTTTGTATTATCTTCACAGTTGTTGATTTGTGCATATCAAATATTAATTATCAGTACGTTATGGAGTAGTATGATGGAAGTTGGTGTGTTATGGCATGGCATATTGTGAAGTATGTGTCATGAAAGTGTGGTGTTAAAGAATGGACACTGAGTTTGTGCCATTTTACTGAAATTTGAAATGAAAAAATTAAGAAGATGGATAAAATATCACCAAACAGTAGAGTCCTTGTTTGATAATAACCGACCTCATCAAGCCTACTAGATGACAATGATTAACGCAGACTTTAGTTTTCATAAGTACATGCAAATGAACAAAGACACTTGTCATCAATAAAAATAGCATGTTTCACTTACAGGAGCACCTTTATAATAAGCTTACTATTCAAAGAAAAACGAAGTTAATCAGAACTAGTAACATACTAGCAAGTAAAGTAGCACCACTAAAGCAGCACAACTCATTACTGTAGGTATCAGAACATAATGAATACTAAAGAATAACGCATGCTTTTTGTTCTTACACTTTTTTAACTTTCGTAGCCATTAATACACAAATGAAGACTGACTGCTACCACTTACAGAAAATAAATGACATTTCGTTCATTATTATTATTTTTCATACGAAGATGCAAATGAACAAAGACACTTGCCATTAATAACAAGTAGCATGTTCTACTTATAGGAGCACCTTTATAATGAGCTTGCTAGTCAAATAAAAGCAAAGTTGATCAGAACTGGTAACATATTAACAAGTAAAGTAACACCACTAAAGCAACATGACTCATTACTGTAGGTATCAGAACATAATAAATACTAAAGAATAACATAAGCTTTTTGTAGTTACACTTTTTTAACTTTCATAGCCATTAATACACAAATGAAGACTGACTGCTACCTCTTACAGAAAATAAATAGCATTTCGTTCATTATTAACCTTGCTGTATACTAACTCACTCTGAATAATCATTCTATCTTTGCTGTGGAAAAAGTTTTATCACCTGCACCTTCATGAACAGGAGGCTTCCTTGAGGTGACTATTTCCTGAAAATACAATGAATACGATGGGAATACAAAAGAAACAGCTCTTCTCAAGGCCTCCTCAACTCTCCAGTTAAACTGATGTCAACTTCACAAACACAAATAATTTTTACAACTATAACAGATTTTATCATTAATGATGGATATCAACAGTTGTGGATGTCCCATCAAGAAAAACGTGTGTAGTATAACTATTTAGGCTTGTGCACAGTACAAATGCAAATATATATATAAGATGTTTCTACTTATGCATGCTCTGTGACATGTTCCCTTTCTTGTGTCTTACGTCTGATGTAGGAAAAATTACAGCCAAACATGATGCATTTATTGACTATCACTAAAGCTAACGTAATTATATCAGTTTATCCATATTTTTACGACTGTTATATCAGTAGGGCTACATATACTGTGGTTTACACGATCTTTAGAACAGTAATTCTGCAGTGAGATCCAAGTACTGGCTTCAGTAACACCAATGATTTCTTTATAAGGTATTGCCAGTCTAGAAATATATCTCTGTATGTCATGTGAACACACCATATTTGCAGTGATTTTCGTGCACAGACATTTGTGCAGACGGATCATTATGTGTGGACGGGCCTTCTTAAACTTTTCACTTTAGCGGTAATGCTTAACTGCAACAAGCCCACCCAACAATTTTTAAACAATACTATCGTGTTACTCTGACTAACATGCGTCATTCTGGTGCTCACATTTTGAAAATAGTACAGTTTGGTGGTGATATGATTGGAAGAATCTTATACTGTTTGTACTGTTAAATATTACAGCTAATAGTTCGACTTAAATTAAAACGAGGGGCAGTCTGGACGCGATGCAGACCAAACATAAATAATGAAATTTCGCATCAACAAGAGAGTATTTAAATACATTCCCAGTTAATGCAGTAATTTTAAGTACAGAGTGCAAAATTCATACAATATTTTGATGAAGAAAGTCTCGTCTTGGTTTCTACGAGATGACAGACTGCCATCCTCATCAAGCAAGGTGGCGTAGTGGTTAGCACACTGGACTCGCACTTCGAGAGGAGATGGGTGTCCAGCCACACTGATTCTGGTTTTCTGTGCTTTCCCTAAATCGCTTCAAGCAAATGCCAGGATGATTCCCTTGAAAGAGCATGGCCAATTTCCTTCCCTCCTCCAATGGGCCGATGAATTCACTGTTTGGTCCCCTCCCCCAAATCAGCCAACCAACCAACTGCCACACCCCTGGACTTCAGTCAGGGGCTCTTCTCAGCATAGTTAATACCATCTTCCTTCTTGGACATTACTTAGTACTTATAAAGGAAAAACAAAACAGGCAAGGCAAAAAGTTCTATTCATTGGCTTCTAAATAGTGTTTGACAGTGTTTGTATGTATATATTTTCACTATTAGACAATGTTTTTAAAATTTGGGCCACAATTCTTTTATTGTTTCACTTTTCACCAATTACTTCTTTTTAAATTACGTCTACTCAATTTTTGAGGTCATGTGTCTTGAATTGACTTGACGTGCTGTGATGTGACGAACAGTGTGAATACACACTGTCGTGACGTGACGGTCCCTTGACGGCCAGTGTGAATTGACTTTAAGTCTGACTCTATAATCCAATGTTTTGTGTTACGGATAGTATCTTATAAATCCATATTTACCATTCAGCATGGGGCTAAGCAAAGAGACGTATTGTTGACATTACATGTAGTGTAACCATAGGTCGTCTGCCGTTCCGTTCCGCTGACGTCCATTGCGTAGCGGATTCGATAGCCTGACTCGACGAGAAACTGACACATAGAAAGTCAAGGATGTTCTTAGCGGAGCTCTACCAATATCTTTGTTTGTACGTTGGCAGTACTGACGACATCAAAACAAGTAGTTTGGAGTACAGCTTTGTTTGAGACATGGGAGTAACGCTTTGTGAGGTGTGTTGAGAGTCAGTGATGTCCGTTGTCAGGGTATACCATTTGCTGTTCAAGTGAAAATAGTATAAAAATTAACGTGGAAATGGAAGCGGAATACCAAGCAAAGTTGAGCCCAACGAAGACAGTGTCAGGTACACACGAATTACTAATGATTTGGAAGTTCGTAATGGGAGTTGATGACATTCGTCTTAAAAGTATTTGTCAGTTGTTTGTGATGATAATTGTGTACTTTAGAAAAAGCAATGTGAGATGTTATCAAGGCCGTCGGTAGTCGAATAAATAAAATGTTCGATTGCCTGGAATCAACTCTGGATATTATGTATTCACGGAATGTTCAATATGTTATGTTTGTTCGTTTCTCTAGCTGCACATAATGATAACGAGGATCCGTATCCCAGTTTATCAGATTACCATGATTATGAACCAAATTTGGAATTTGATGACACTGAATTGCAGCATGCAACAGTCACAAGTGGTAAGAGTGGCATTCAATGTTAAAAGTGCGCAGTACCTCCCGCCTCATCTTAACCCCCTAACCGCATGCTTCTTTCGTAATGTTGACCTAACACTCTAAAGTATAGGTATATAATTGCCAAGTTGTCAAAGAGTATTAAAAATGTATCTTGTTGCATCTGTCCTGTCAATGGAATCTTTCAACATTGAGCATGCATACTGATATTACCTCTGTCTCGCTTGCCTTCTTTACTCGTTCCCGTAACTAAACTGTAAACTATCGAAACTAAAACAGTGTCTACATTTACGTTGTTTGTAAGAGGAATTCTCAAAGCTATTTGATATCCTGTAGTTTCTTCCATGGCATGTTTATCATTAGCGGAAAAATCAAATGATTTCTTATCCTTAGGATGCAGTTTCCTGTTTGTAAGAAACTTATCTAGCCTTACCACATTTTTTTAAAAAGTGCATTGTCTGTACATAGTAACATATCATACTCTAGGTATGAAAGTATCGATGTGTGAGCATCATACGTACTTGCAGGTGACATGTAAAATTGATTTTGTAACTTCTGTTAACCATAAGACTGCATGTCCGATGATTGCATGTGTAGGCTAAATTTTTGTGTTATTATGGTGGTGGTGGTGATGTTGATCTTAGTATACGGTGTTTGTTTACATTAAAGTAAACCTACATTTGTTTGTTTATTTAAGAGAGAGGTGCCATGCATGTCAGATGTGTGATACTATTTTATACAACTGTAAACCAGATGCAAACAATTTATCACAATATTTTTTTATTTGATTTGTTTTGTAGTATGGAACAACCATACACAGCTTAATAGATATAAACTTTGCTGGATATCTAGTTTCAGGCGACCACTATTAAGTTGACAAGATTCAGTACGTATAAACATTCAGTACGGTTATACATCATATCAGATCATTTGCAGGCATGATGAACTATCTCTACATCTACATTTATACTCCGCAAGCCACCCAACGGTGTGTGGCGGAGGGCACTTTACATGCCACTGTCATTACCTCCCTTTCCTGTTCCATTCGCGTATGATTCGCGGGAAGAATGACTGTCTGAAAGCCTCCGTGCGCGCTCTAATCGCTCTAATTTTACATTCGTGATATCCTCGGGAGGTATAAGTAGGGGGAAGCAATATATTTGATACCTCATCCAGAAACGCACCCTCTCGAAACCTGGCGAGCAAGCTACACTGCGATGCAGAGTGCCTCTCTTGCAGAGTCTGCCACTTGAGTTTGTTAAACATCTCCGTAACGCTGTCACGGTTACCAAATAACCCTATGACGAAACGCGCCGCTCTTCTTTGGATCTTCTCTATCTCCTCCGTCAACCCGATCTCACTGGTGTCTTAACACTTTATACCATAATCATCATTTGCAAATGGCTTATCAATCTTAATTGTCCACATAGACCTGTAGATTAAGACAACATGTGTAACAAATTGAACTGTTTGTTCTTGATAATGGTCATGTGACTGAAACCAGTTGTCTAGTAAAAATTATATGAAGCACCTTGTGGTGACTCCAAAATAAACTTATTTGTTTCTTGAACTTCTTCAGCGCTGTTTGTACAATTTACTACATTATAATAACACCTAATATGGCTTCACAACGACTGTGGTATTTGGTACTGAGAGTTAGAATCTCACAGCCAATAATTTCGTAATAAATGGTTTTCAGTGGTGTCTATTGGATAAATGATTCATGTCAGTAACCTGAGAAAAGGCCAACTTAGGAGAAGTATATGAGTAACCATAACATTTAGCAATTCAGGCGACATGAAAATGCCATTGTCTGCTGCTGAGACAAAAGTGCCATCATAACAAAATGGAAAAATTATCAAAGTTATGGGGAGGAACTAGTGAACAATATGGTGAACCAAGCCCATACTTATGAACAGAAACACTTGTAAAGTAAATGTGAAATGTGTGATGAAATTATAAAAAATCAGGTAACTGGAAGGTGAAAGTATGATTAAATTAGGTGAATAAATGTAAGTGTTGTTGTTTATTTACCACACAAGTTATTAGATAGCAAAATCATGCTACAGTGAAGAAAAAGTTGCTACTTTCATTATGGCAGTACTGCCTGTGTGCGTACAGTGAGACTTGTTTTGAAGGTTTTTGCATCCAGGCATTAAGAAATTGACAAAACATTTTAGGATTTGTGTTGTAACTAGGATGCCCTGAGGTTGAGTGGTCATTTTCCATTTGGCAGCAGAGGTTCCAGTCTCTCAAAGACTGATAACCTTGAAAGAGATCTGACGCTAGCTAATAACTGGAACAAAGTATAGGCCCATAATTATACTTTAGAGTAATTAAGAAAATTGTACACTAGTGTTCTTAAACTAACAAAAATAGTTAATATTTGATTGATTTCAAACAAATAATATTCACATCTATTATGCCCAAGAAATTATGGAACAGTAACACGTTTGGCAGTATGTATCCATTAGAATATTTTTATAATCAGTTTGGCCTCAGTAAAGTCATGTGCCAAGTTAGTTACATCCCCACTTTTGTTTACATTGGTGCTGTAGTTGAAATGCCACTTTTACACCTATAAGTGATTTCTGATGGAATTGATATTCTTGAGTCTTCAGCTGATAAAATTGGTTATTCACCACCAATTTCCCAAGTACTGTGGCATGAGTTTCACTATCAGAAAATTCTTTCGTTTATTGTAAATTGTCTTAAAACCTAGAGATTTGTCTGTTTTCAAATCAGTAAAATAGTTGCTGACAGAATGTATTGCCATAAACTTATTTCATTTGTAAATGAGCATTATTTATTGCTTGTGTCAATCATCATTGTCATTATGGGACTTCCAAAATGTCCTCAACTTCAACACTATGTTGGAAATGTTGGCAGCCTTGTTTTGGCATGTGAAAATATTCACCATGTATTCGTCCAAGTTCAAGTGAAGGGGATTTATGCCTCCAAAGAAATCCACAGTGCATGTCGGTTCAGAAAAACGTATATGTTATTTTGACTCGGTTTGCATGTATATGACTGACATGTTATTTTGACTTGGTTAGCATGTAACTTAAATGCCTGACTAATGAAACTGTAGGTGACAAGCTTAGTGCAGCCACTGTACATTCAACACCAGGAAAGTGCACCATTGCTCTAAGTTGGGTTCACAGTTGATAGTATTTGAATTTTAAATACCATTGGGCAGCCTTAATTTTACATGCTGTGGCTTCTACTGCACACATAATTTACTGATGACATATTGGAAAATTTTTGGTACTACTGCTTCATCCAGAAATAGAGAATAACTTGCTGATGTTGGATAAAGCTCCCCACTATACAAATGGATAATGTATGGCACCAGCACACATATAGAACCAAAAATCTCAGCTTTATCTGCTTTGCACATGGAAGTCTCTCTCATTGTGTTGGCTTGTAGAAGGGCCTGTTAAAGATCTTTCCATACTTTCACTCAGTGCTGTGTTATTACATAATATTCAGGGGCAAAGCAGCATTGCTGAAAAGAAAAAAATGAATAAATAAATAAAAAGAAAGACAACCAGAAGAAATGGTTGAATGTTATTGTAACTCTGTACACATTCATGCCATTGATAGGTATGTAAATGATTGGATTGTAGGTATCTGCAGAGGGTGTTAGTTTTGGTTGTTTTTAATGTTGTTACCAGCCCTGGTTGGGCTTGGAAGGAGCTTGAACTATGTGAAGGACACAGATATGCTGCACCCACGTCAGATGGCATTATCAGTGCCTGACAAAGTTTGAAAGGGATCTGATTTTGGGTGTTCATTTGGCTGGCAGGTCAAATCATGCAATGCTCAGATTTGCAGGGCATTCAGATGTGACTTTAGTGCAATATTGGACTGTGTGGGAATAGAATGACAGGATTATACGTATCAACAAGGTTCCAGTCGATCAGGTCTGACCACCACAAGGAAGCACTGGCACATTGTGCACCAAGCACATTGTAACCCCTTCACATCTGCACCTACCATCAGAGAACTGGTAATGGATTCCCTGCACCATTTTGCGTCATCCTGCACCATTGGTTGGAGACTAGCTGCAGCCAGACTAGGAAATGATTGTCCCATATTTAGGTTGTCATTAACTTTACAACACAAACAGCTGTGTTTGGAATGGGGCCATCACCAGAAGTAGGGACTGCTGTTAAATTGTGCCACATTATGATCAGTGATGATTCAAGGTTCTCCACTACCCTGGATGACCTTGTTGGCAAGTACAGTGCCAATATGGGGAGAGACCCATTCTTCACCAGCTTGCCTTGGGAGTTATTGCAACAACTTTATAATACCCTTCTCAGCCTAATCAGAGCATCCATCGAGGCCAGAAGGGCTGCAGAATCGTACTGATAAGTGGGCTTCATGTTGCAGTTGTTCAGACAGCACCACATATCTTCTCAATTTGTAAAGTTTCATTTTGCTTTCTCCACCCCTTCTGGGTGCTTCACTTACTTTGTCAAGCAGTATATTTATGTTATTGTGCATTAAGAACATTATGACTTTGGCAACTGGGCATGCTGCATAAGTGTTTTCAAAGACCTAGGTATAAACGTGTGCCAACACATTTATTCCAGTATGGTTTTTGCAGTTAATAACAAGAGTTATTAGGAAAAATAAAGCTTGCATTCTACAGGTCAGAGTGTGGAATGTTAGATACCTTAATCGGATGGGTAGGGTAGAGAATGTAAAAAGAGTAATAGGGTTGAAGTTAGATGCTGTGTATATTAATGAAGTGCAGTGACAGGAAGAACAGGGTTTCTAGTCAGCTAAGTTCAGGGTATCAACACAAAATCAAATAACCGTAATGCAAGGGCAAATATAATAATAAAATAATAGGAATACAGATAATCTACTATGAACAGCATAATGAACACATTATCATAGCCGAGATAGACACTAAGCCAACACCCACTGTGGTTGTACCAGTTTATATAGCAACTAGGTCAGTATATGACAGAGGGGTTGAAAGAATGTATGATGAAACAAAATAAATTACTCAGATAGTTACGGGATAGAAAAATTTTAATTGTGATGGGGGACTGGGTTTTGGTAATAAAAAAAATAAATAAATAAAAAAACAAAGAGACGGAATGATAGTAGAAGAATGTGGACAGAGAGAAAGTAATGGCAGAGGAAGCTATGAGGTAGAATTTTGCACTGAGCATGATTTAATCATCGCTAACACTGGTTTAAGAATCGTGAAATGAAGGGTGTATATGTGGAAGAGATCTGGAGACACTGGAAGCTTTCATATTGATTGTATAATGGTATGGTAGAGATTTCAAAACCAGATTTAAATTGTAAGACTTTTCAGGACTGATGTGGACTCTGGTCATAATTTATTGGTTCAGTGGATTGACACTGAAGAAATTGAAAAAAAGGTAGGAAATTAAGGAGATGAAAACTGGATTAATTGAAGGAACCAGAGGTTGTTGAAAGTTTGAGAGGGAGCATCAGGCAACATTTGACTGAAATAATAGAAAGGAATGGAGCAGACGGTGATTGGCTACCGTTGAGAGCTAAAATAGTTAAGGCAGCAAAGGATCACATGGGTGAAAGGGCAAACACCACTAGAAATCCCTGGGTAACACATAAGTTATTGAACTTAATTGATGAAAGAAGAAAATATAAAAATGCAGCAAGTGAAGTAGGTGAAAGAGAATACAGACATTCAGAAAACTGAGTGTCAGAAAGTGCAAAATAGCTAAGCAGGAATGATTAGAGAATAAATGAAGGGCTGTAGAAGTATGCGTAACTAGGAGAAACATAGATGCTGCATATAGGAAAATTAGAGAGACCTTTGCAAAAAAGCAAAACAACTACATGAATATTAAGAGTTCATATTGAAAGCCAGTACTAAGCTAAGAAGTGAAAGGAGGAAGGAATATATAGAAGGTCTCCACAAGGGAAATGAACTACAGGATAAAAGGAGAAGAGAATAAAGATGAGATTGGAGATAAAATACTGTGATCAGAATTTTAATGATTCACAGTTGCAAAATATATACAATTTTATTTTATTTTATTTTTTAAACATGGGAGGCAATGCTGCCCTTAAGAGTTGATCTAGAAGATAGTTGGAAGAAAGGCAAACCTACATTTATAGCATTTGTGGATTTAGAGTAAGTTTTTGACAGTTCCCATTCCTTGATGTAGAAATACTTCCACAATAGAGGCAGGCAACCATTCAGATTTGGCACAGCTTTGAAATATAGAAAATTCCTCATCAGGCTGAAGCTATGGAATGAAGTGTACAAGAAATTAATGGCAGAAAATATACACAATTGTACATCTAAGTATTCCAATATACAAAAATTCCAAAAAGTATCGTACTTGCATAAAAATCAAAATTTAGTGTAAAGTAAGCACATAAACTTAGTATAATACAATTCTCATCTCATGTAGTCATATTTGTCAGTACCATCTATCCATTAGAACCAGTGCCGAATTGAATGTACTCCCCTGCGGGTCTGGGGGTTAGAATAGGCCCAAGATATTCCAGCTTGTCATAAGAGGTGACTAAAAGGAATCTCACACTTTTTGGCTCTAAGAATTCAGGTAGGCCTACCATTCTATGGTTTGACATGCCACTTTCAAAATTCTACATAAGTGCTGGCCATATAGGGAAGGATGCCTTACGTGGTGCACGAGTGCCCTTAGATTCGATCTCCTGAGTCTCTTGTCATGGCTTTGCGTCTCAACCTGCGATTCAACTATTTGGACGAGGACACTTTCTGGGGTATGTCATCTTCTTCCATGGTCTCCTGTCCTTGATTGCCCCCATTACTATATTGGATTTCTCTGCACCCAATATCCAGCACGGTAGCCAGCCTATTGTGGTGAGGCCATCATGTACCCATTTGGTGGTAGTCCCCTGACAACACAGGGATTGCACTGCTGATATCTGAGCTGTAAACTCCCCATGTATGCCAAGGAGTAGATGCCTGTCTTCCTGGGGCATCAGGACTCCTGGAAACGGTCATCATGCCAGTTGGCCTTTGCTGTGGCTGGGTGGCACCCGTGTCGAGAGCCCCTGATCGGAGTGGGTGGCATCAGGGTGGATAACTCACAATGAAGCAGACTAAGTCATCTCTTGCTGGTGACCATACGGCACCAGCAGTCTCTAAGAAGGGAAAGTTAGAATATAATCCCGACAAGTATGACCCTAATTCATCCCCCCCCCCCCCCTCCCCTTGCCACACTATGGGAGGAACGTAGAGCTACAGCCATATTCACCTCAGTTTTTAGTTTGTACCAGAACCGATGGGGACTCTTTTCTACCTAAGAAGCCTCAATTTTTCGTTGAACACCTTGATGATAATTTTAGAGAAGTGACGGCGCTGTCAAAGATGCAAAACAGTGCAGTCTTAATTCAGACGGCATCCCCAGCCCAATCCTGAGCATTACTCACCTGTGACAAGCTGAGTGATATTCCTGTTTCCGTCACTCCTCATAAAAGCCTCAACATGATCCGTCAAGGGGATTATTTCCCATTGTGACCTCCTCTTGCAGTCTGACGAAGAGCTCTGCACCAATTTAGAATTTGGGGGGGGGGGCGGCGTTTCATTTCATTCACTGCTTGAAAAGGTCAAGGTGATGGTTTACTGCTGTGACGTTAAACCATATATCCCTCCCCCTATGCGGGGCTTTAAGTGCTGGAAATTCGGGCATGTCTTCCCACGGCAATTCCAGTGCCACATGTCGAGACTCCGGACGTCCACTGCACCCAGGTACTCCATGTATGCCACCTCCCACTTGCATCAACTGTGGAGAGCACCACTCCCCTGCTCACCAGACTGCCCAGTACTCCAAATGGAGCAGAAAATCATGGAGTCAAAGACCCTGGACTGGTTGACTTACACAGAGGCTAAACGTAAATTCGAAAGATAGCACCCCATTCAGTTGATGTGACATATGCTGCAGCTACATCACCATCGTCGTCCCAAGTGCCTGTGATTCCTCACTCTGTGCCACAAAGTCGGTCCTCTGGGTCACCAGAATACATCTGCACCCTTGGTGGTAGGAGGCAAACCTCCCTCTGTTGCTCCCAAAGCACCTAATTTGGGAACAACCCCCCCCCCCCCCCCAAACGCAGGGGACAGCGGTCCCCTCCCCCCTGCCAGAGAAGCAACAGCCTCCTCCAGCTCCTCTCGTGTGGAACGGGTCCCTTGGGGCCCTGTCTCCCACGGTCTCCACTAGTGCCACGGCGGACACTCGCTAGTGTCTCAAGGAGCCAAAAGCTGCTTCACGGTCTTCCTCCGTGCTTGAAGCTGCTTTAGAGAAATCTTCCCAGCAAGCCCCTAAAGAGAAGCGAGAGAGCAAGCAAACTAAGTAGTAGTCTGCTAAGAAACAAGACCCTCTGGTGGCCCCCAACACAACCACTCCCTATCAATTCTGCATCTGAGGATGCAGTGGAGATCTTAGCGTCTCCTGCAGACCTGGATCTCACTGATGCCTCACCCACCATAGAAGTAGGCTACAAATACTCAGTTAGAGGCAGCAGCTCACCCTGAGGCATAGCCTGCCTCTTTGTGCGCATCATGCCTTCCCAGACTCACCGTAACATCATCCTCCAGTGGAATTGTGGCTCTGCATTGGCCTCCAGGAAACCTGGTTCCTGGCAATGCAAACCCCTGCCCTCTGTGGCTATAAGGGATATTACAGGATTTGTAGCAACAATAATAGCCAGTTGGAGTTTGCATCTATGTCCTGAACTCAGTATGTAGTGAACCTGTGTCCCTTCAAACCCCTCTTGAAGCTGTGGGTGTCAGGATAAGGATGACACAGGAAATAACTGTCTGCAATGTATATCTTCCTCCAAATGGTGCAGTACCCCTGAATGTATTGGCTGCACTGATTGATCAACTCCCTAAATCTTTCCTACTTTTGGGAGATTTTAACGCTCATAACCCCTTGTGGGGTGGCACAGTTCTTACTAGCCGAGGCAAAGATGTCGAAAATTTATTGTCACAACTCGACCTCTGCCTCGTATATACTGGGCCCGCCACACATATCAGTGTGGCACATGGCACATATTCGGCCATTGATCTCTCAGTTTGCAGTCCTGGCCTTCTCCCATCTATCCACTGGAGAGCACATGACGACCTTTGTGGTAGTCACCACTTCCCCATCTTCCTGTCACTGCCATAGTGTCAGGCCCACGCATGCCTGCCCATATGGGCTTTAAACAAGGCAGACTGGGAAGCCTTCACCTCTGTTGTCACCGTTGAATCTCCCCCACATAGTAACATCGATGTGGTGGTTAGCAGATAACTACAACGATCATTTCTGTGGCGGAAAATGCGATCCCTTGTTCTTTAGGGTGCCCCTGGTGAAAGACAGTCCCTTGGTGGTCACCGGAAGTCACTGAGGCAATTGAGGAGCATCAGTTAGCTCTACAGTGGCACCTTTCCCTGGAGCACTTCACAGCCTTTAAACGGTTCCGTGCCCGCATTTGCCAGCTTATCAAAAGGCAGAAACAGGAGCGTTGGGAGAGGTGTGTGTCAACCATTGGGTGCCTACGTCACCTTCTCAAGTCTCGGCAAAGATCAAACAAGCTTTTGGATACAAGACCCCAACAGGTGTTCCCAGTGTTAACATAAATGGCGTGTTATCTACCGAAGCAATTGCTGAGCACTTTGATGTGCAATATGCTCGCACCTCTGCATCGGAGAATTACCCCCAGCTTTTTGCACTCTCAAATGACGGATGGAAGGGAAAGTCCTCTTGTTCACTACACGCCACTGTGAACCATATGACGCCCAATTACAGAGTGGGAGCTCCTGAGTGCCCTTGCACAGTGTCCCGACACAGCTCCTGGGCCCGATCGGATCCACAGTCAGATGATTAAACATATCTTGGCTGTCTACATGCCACATTTCCTCGTGGTCTTCAACTGAATGTAGTGCGATGGTGTCTTTCCATCGCACTGGCGGCAGAGCATCATCATACCAGTGCTCAAACCTGGCAAAAACCCGCTTGGTGTGGATAGCTATCAGCCCATCAGCCTCACCACCGTTCTTTGTAAGCTGCTGGAATGTATGGTGTGTAGGCGGTTGGGTTGGGTTGGGTCGGGTCGGGTCCTTGAGCCATGTGGCCTACTGGCTCCGTGCCAGGGCGGCTTCCACCTGGGTCACTCTACCACTGATAATTTTGTGTCCCTTGAGTCTCCCATCAGAACAGCCTTTCCCAGACCAACACCTTGTTGCCGCCTTTTTTGATTTACGAAAAGCATATGACACCACCAGGGGACATCATATCCTTGGCACATTATAAGAGTGCGGTCTCTGTGGCCCACTCCCGATTTTTATCCAGAATTTCCTGTCAGTTCGTACTTTCCGTGTCCAAGTTGGTGCTTCGCATAGTTTTCCCCATATCCAGGAGAATGGGGTCCCGCAGGTCTCTGTATTGAGGGTATCACTATTTTTAGTGGCCATTAATGGTCTAGCAGCAGCTGTAGAGCCGTCCTTCTCACTGTCTCTGTATGCAGACGACTTCTGCATTTTGTACAGCTCCTCTGAATTTCGTACTGCTCGACCAGTACTGGTGTCCCTGAGAGGTGCCTACAGGCAGCCATCCACAAGGTGCAGTCATGGGCTCAAGCCCATGGCTTTCAGTTTTTGGCGGCAAGGTTGTGTGTTATGCACTTCTGCCAGTGTCGTACCATTCATCCAGAACCAGAACTTTACTTCACTGATGATCCCCTCACTGTAGTGGAGACATATCGATATTTAGGACAAGTTTTCAACACCTGATTGACTTGGCTTTCTCCCCTTCGTGAGCTTAAGTGGAAGTGCTGGCAGCACCTCAATGCCCTCCGCTACCTGAGCAACACCAACTGGGGTGCAGATCACTCTGCATTGTTCAATCTCACCTTGACTATGGGAGTCTGGCTTATGGCCCGGCGACACCCTCAGTGTTGTTTTTACTCGACCCAGTGCACCACTGTGGCGTTCAACTAGCAGCAGGAGCTTTTACGATGAGTCCAGTGACCAGCGTCCTTGCGGAGGCTGGAGTCTCCATTACAGGTCAGGTGTGCACAGTTGCTCACCAGTTACATTGCACACGTTCGTAGTTCTGCGCATCCAAATTACCATCACCTTTGCCCACCCAAGGCGGTTCGTCTCCTGCATCGGTGGCCCAGATCAGGGCTTACAATTGCAGTTTGTGTTTGATCCCTTCTGTCTGAACTGGAGTCCTTGCCCTTACCACGTATACTAGAGGTCCAATTGTGTACACCTCCATGGTGTACAACTAGGCCGCAGTTTCGCCTGGACCTCTCATATAGCCTCAAGGTCTCATTTCATCCCACTGCTATCCGCTGTCACTTCATCTCCATTCTAGGCATGTACAGAGGCCATGAAGTGGTTTACACTGATGGCTGATGGTCACGTCGGCTTCACTTATGTCCATGGATGACATATTGAACAGCATTCCTTGCCCGATGGCTGCAGTGTTTTCACTGCGGAGCTGGTGGCTATATCTCATGCTCTTGAGCTCATCCGTTCATGCCTTGGGGAGTCGTATCTTCTGTGTACTGACTCCATGAGCAGCCTACAAGCTATCGAGCAGTGCTACCCTTGTTATCCTTTGGTGGTGACCATCCAGGAGTCCATCTATGCCCTGAAACGGTCCTGTCATTCAGTGGTTTGTGTGGACCCCAGGACATGTCAAAATCCCAGGCAATGAACTTGCTGACAGGCTGGCCCAACGGGCTACATGGAAACTGCTTATGGAGATTGGAATTCCAATAACTGACCTGCATTCGTTTTTACGTCGCCAGGTTTTTCGGCTTTGGGAGAAGGAATGGCATAGTCTCAGTAAGCACAACAAACTGCGTGCCATTAAGGAGACTACGAACGTGTCAGTCCTCCATGCGGGCCTCTCGCAGGGAGTCTGTGGTTCTCTGCTGGCTCCGCATTGGTCACACTTGGGCGACCCACGTCTACCTCTTGCACCTCAGTGTGGTGCGGCGCCTGGTTGACAGTGGCCCATATTCTGGTGCACTGTTTCACTCTGACCACCGTCCGATGAAATCTTCGGTTACCGGACTCGTTGCCACTAATTTTAACTGACAGTGCCTCATCGGCTGATGTAGTTTTATGTTTGATTCGCGAGGGTGTGTTTTATCATTTTATCTAAATTTTAGCGCATGTCCTTTGTCCCTCTGTGTGCTCCACCCTAGTGCTTTTAGGGTGGAGGTTTTAATGTGTTGCAGAGTGGCTGGCTTCTCCTTTTTATTCGCATGGTCAGCCAGCCATGGTAATCTGTTTTGGCGTTTTAATCTCTTATACATGTTCCTTGCATTTCTGTGGTTTTCTTCTCTCCTTTTTTCCATGTAAGTGTTTGTTTCCCTTCCGTCGTTCTTGTGGTTTTTCCTTTATCTCCATTTTGTGTTGTCAGTCTTGTTTGTTTTATTCTCACCCTTGTGGCATTGTTTTATTTGGAAAAGGGACCGATGACCCAGCAGTTTGGTCCCCTCCCCCCCCCCCCCCCCCCCCCCCCTCTTTTAAACCAAGCAACCAACCAAACTGAGTGTGGCGACTGCACTGTCAAAGAGGTAAGAGATGACCAGTACATGCCAGTACATGGCGCGCTAACAATCACAATAGAAAACAAGTCTAAGATTAACTTCACAAATATCTGTACACTATGATTAACTAAATGTCAGCATCTCATGAACAAATTTGACAACTACATTTTTGCTACTTTTTTTGAAGAAAAACTCAAAACAAACAGCATGAAAAGTGTGTTGTTAGGTAACACCATAAAACACTTTACAGATGTAGTCTTTAGTCAATAATCAAAATAGCTGGTGTGGTACAATATAAACATAAAACCAATATAAGTAATAAGTAAATTGTAAGTGTGAAGGAATAAGTTCACAACCATCAAATAGTAAATGTACATAAGTATCACAAGATGTAGTCAATTTACAATAGACAAACATCTGATAAATGACATAACAGAATCATTTAGATGAGCTGGATTGGTGGTAAGAACTTGAAATGAAAGAATTATTATATGATAAAAGGCTCTCTCTCAATACTCCTTAACAAGGTGTTAGATCGTGTAACTGACCAGCTGTTATTCATCTACAACCATCATGCAAAGAAATGTTACATGAGTATGACCAACTGTAATTATTACATAGGTCGAACAAACAATGGATGACATACAGTACAATCATTCAGGTAAACCTTGATGAGTGTCAACAGTTTGAAATGAAATATTACATTTTTTCTTTATTTTATATTAAAAAGTAAAGTTATAATATCGGTCATGTATAACAACTCTAAGTAGATGCAATTTTATTCCTTCACACTTACATTTTACTTATTACTCATATTAGTTTTATGGTAATATTATACCAATTGGTTACAATTGTCTTCTGTTTTGATTATTGACTAAAGACGGTTTGTTTGAGTTTCTCTTCTATAAAAGTAGCAAAAATGTTTTTGTTAATTTTGTTCACGATGTGCTGACATGTAATTAATCACAGTGTATAGAAGTCTGTGAAGTTGCTATTTAACTTGCTTTCTATGGTCAATGCTAGCGCCATGTACTCGCCATTGTTTACTATTGGATAGATGGTGGCACTGTAAAAGACCCATATATGAGGTGAGTTTTTTATTGTATTAAGCTTATGCTCTCACTTAAATGAGCTCTGTATTGAAATTTGATATTTATGTAAATTTGATACTCTTTGGAATTGCTCTATATTGGAATACTTAGATGCACACTTATGTATATTTTCTGTCATTAATTTCTTTACATTCCACAGCATCAGTCTGATGATGAAAGTTCAAAACACGTAATGCTTAATAAAGAATTGTGCAATCAAGACTTTTCTGTATTTCAGAGTTGTTCGTGACAGTGTTGGCTGCCGTACACTCTTTGAAATTCTGAAGTAGCAGGGATATAATACAGGGAGCAAAAAGTTATTTAAATCTTGTACAGAAACCAGACTGGAATTAAAGTAGTTGGAGGACATGAAAGGGTAGTCTTAGTTGAGAAGGGAGTGAGGCAGAGTTGTAGCTGTCTGTACACTGAGCAAGCAGTGAACAATACCAAGGAGAAATTTGGAGAGTCTTCATTTATGTTGAGCAACAAACGTGTTTTGCATTGTAAATTACAGTATACACAGTGGGCAGTTTTAAACCCAGTACATAATTAAAATACACAATATTTCAGTATTAAAAGTTATATTGTGAGGTAAGTAAGGTGAGGAATGTAAAATTCTATTGTGTTTTAATTTTGTGTAGCAATATGTGTCACTGTGATGGTCCATGGGTGTGGATGGTTGATTGCATCATATGAAGCTTAAAAGTGGGATGTGCTCACCTGTAATTGATTGTTTAGAATCAGCTGGCGATTTTGAGCTAAATGTTTTATTACTTTCTAACAGACTTAGTTTTCTTCCATGTTGGCTATATGTAGCACTTCTGTATGGACCTGGTAAATGTGTCCTTCCTCCAGCATGTTTGGCTAAGGTGGAGACTGACTTACGTAATCTCCAGCAGTGTTTGTTAACAGAGGAATCCTGAGGTCTGTTGAGGGCCACTAAGGATCCTGTAGATGCTCTCCATGCTGCAGGCATCTACAAACTTACCCCACAGGAGGTTCGACACTTTTTGTCAGGTTTGTGCTTGGTTACCAAGGGGCCCCAGCCTTTGCAGCATTTCTTCCCTTCTGTGCTGCATGTCTATCCTCTTCTCTATCCTCTTCCTGTTCTTTCCCCCCTCCCTTGAGGAACATGTCTGGGGTGTTATTGAGAATGTTCCGCATTGTCTGTCGCTGACATCAAAACAGTCTCACCACTAGTTTTTCGCTCCCTTTTCCTTTCTTTGTTTCCCTTTACCTCTCGTTCCTCCACTTCGGTGTGTGAGGTTCCTCTTTTTCTTCTTCCTCCCTTTGCGCTGCGGAAGGCCTGCCCATGCATCTAACACATAACAGGTGACTGGGTAACGTGTAATTCCCTGCCCTGGGTCAACGAATAGGGTTTGCATGTTCCCCCTGGTACAGGCCAGGTCCAGGGAGGGGTGATTGCCTGAGCTGCAACCTTCCTAAATTGCCGATTGTTCCGTGTCTCAGGTGTTCGAGAGGTGTGACCTCAGGTGTGAACAATCACCTAAGGCAGGTGCACCACTCATGAAAGAGGGGGGGGGGGGGGCAGTTAGACGAAGTGCACCATTGGAGACACTGGCAAACATGGTTGATTTTCTCACAATGTGCCAATCATCTTCACAGACATCGTCTATGAAACGTAAATGTAATGAGGCTAACAATTCAAAAACCCTTTCCACTGCACCACGATTCCTCGAGGTCTCACATACTGAAGACGGTCAGTCCTTCACCACAGTAAGTCCACTTGTTATTCAGAAAGGTGTTGATGATTGCCAGTCCTGTGAAATCCTGCTCTCATTTACAGAATGGCACTTTGCTTTTGGAGACTACTTCTTAGTCTCCAGCACAACAACTGCTTGCCACCTTTCTTCTCCACAGCTACCCTGTTCGTGTCAAGGCCCATAGAATTTTGAATTCTCCCCGTGGTGTTACTTACACTAGGCTGCTCGTTGGTCTAACCGAGACTGAAATCCAATCTTACCTCTCTGATCAGGGTGTCATTGCCGTCCATCGGGTGATGACAAAGGTAGATTCCTCCCTAGTGCCCATCCGCACTCTTTTTCCCACCTTTGATAGAGTGGTGCTTCTGTCCAAGATCAAAGCAGGCTATGAAATTATAACAGACCGGCCGTGCATTCCGAACCCGATGTGCTGCTACCAGTGGCATTGTATTGTCAACACCCAGCCAAATGTGTAACCTATGGTAGGGATGCACACGACAATGATTGTCCACCTCCTTCTCCCCACTGTATCAACTGCAATGGTGGCCGTGCCACCTTCTCTAGGGATTGTCCCGTGTATGTTGATGAGTGGGTTGTCCAAGAGATTTGGGTAAAGGAAAAAGTGTTTGACCAAGTCATTCGCAATTTATTGGCAGTCACAGACCCTGCGTTCTCCCGTCTGGCACATATAGTTCTGTTCTTCTTACCCCCTCACTTCATGAAGGACATGGCCACGCAGACATGTGAACTCAAATTCAGCTCTGAGGTTGTGAAATTGCCCAGTGTCAAGGTAGTATCACCATCCCCCCCCCCCTTCCCCCTCTAGCTGTGCAACAAGCTATCAAACTCTTGCCTCATGGGGTGAAGCCACTAGCTACACAACTGGTAGGCCGGAAAGGACAGAAGGAGTACTCCCATGAAGACTTCCTACGTCCCTCCAGCCAAACAACACCCGAGTCTTCCTCTAACCAGAAAGGTTCAAAGAAGTCCACCAAAGGCAAGTAGTCTTCTCCTTCGCCGACTCGATCCACTTTGATGGTGTTGCCAAGTGATACCTTAGCCTGGCCGGCATCCGTGTCGCCGGTGCACACTACCAACTGTTTTTCAGCGTTGGACTGCACAGACCAACAGCACAAGCAATCTGATGCTTCTGTTGACCCCATGGAGCAACAAATGCACAATGTGGATTTAGAGTGGGGCATTCTGCAGTTGAACAACTCTTTACTTTGTCCACCCATGTCATGAATGGTTTTCTGCAGAAATCCCAGACTGTGCCCTGTAGCAGCTACTCTTCACAGACTGTCACTCGGCAGCTGCCAAGGTGACACTCACACATCTCTTCATCATCATGACTCTTCTTCAATGGAACATTCGTGGCCTTCGGTCCCACAAAGAGGATTTACAGCTGTGTTTTGCATTGCAGTGTCCTCTTGTACTATGCCTCCAGGAAACGAAATTGCGTCCTCATGAGTGCTTTGAGCTTTTACATTTCCTCTGACACCTACTTGAGTGACCATGTCCCATGTGCTATCTGTTTGCTGACTCCTACCCCACCTGCGTGCACACCCAAATGGCAGCTTATAAGGCTGACTGGTGGCTTCACTCCTCCCTGGCAACTAAGCTGTAATGACCAGGTGGAATATCTCAAAAACATTATCCTTACTGCTGCAGAACGTTCTATTCCTTACACTTCCTCTTTACCACGCCATGTCCCAGTCCTTTGGCGAACTGAGGCATGCTGCGGTGCAATTTGTGCACAGAGATGTGCTCTCTGCATTTTAACCGTGATCCTGATGAACTGCATTCATTATAAACAGATGCATGCAAAGTGTTGTCGCGTTCTTCAGGATAGCAAAAAAGCTAGCTGATTTCATTCACTAGTTCTTGTAATAGTTCCACCCTCTTTCCCCTGTTGTGTGGGCCAACTTCCGACGGCTCTCTGGGACCAACATCCATTGCCGATTTTCAGCCTGACAGTTGCAAACGATGTCATTGTGGACCCTGTTGTCGTCTCCAACACGTTGGGCCGCCATTTTGTGGAAGTTTCGAGTTCTTCCCACTATCACCCCGCCTTCCTCCATCGGAAACAAGGGGAGGAGGCTCGGGCGATACCCTTCTCTTCTCAGAACCGGGAGTGCTACAATGGCACCTTTACTATGGGGAAACTAGATCATGCTCTCACTTCATCTCGATCCTCCGCCCCAGGGCCACACACTGTCAACGTTCAGATGTTGCAGCACCTTTCTCTAGTAAGCAAGCACTTTCGGCTTAACATGTACGACCACATATGGGTAGAGGGCACATTTCCTGCACTTTGGCGTGAAGCCGCTGTCATACCCATACCTAAGCTCGGTAAGGACAAACACCTTCCTCCTAGCTACTGCCCCATCTCTCTTAACAGCTGCGTTTGCAAGGTGATGGAACTTATGATTCATGCCCAGCTGGTATGGTGGCTCAAGACTCACAATTTACCAACAAATGCACAATGTGGATTTAGAGTGCGGCGTTCTGCAGTTGAACAACTCTTTACTTTGTCCACCCATGTCATGAATGGTTTTCTGCAGAAATCCCAGACTGTGACTGTGTTTTTCGGTATAGAAAAGGCCTACAATATCTGCTCGGAAACTGGTATCCTCCCTACTCTTTACACATGGGGCTTCTGTTGCCGACTGCCTTATTTCCTTCAGGAATTTTTAAATGATTGAGTTTTCAAGGTGCGTGTGGGTTTTGCCTTGTTGGACACCTTTATCCAGGAAAATAGGGTGCCTCAAGGTTCTGTCCTGAGTGTCATCCTCTTTGCTACCGCCATTGTCCCTGTAATGGCCTGTCTCCCACCGGGCATCTCTGACCCCGTTTTTGTTGACGATTTTGCCATCTATTGCAGTTCTCCATGGACCTATCTCACTGAGCGGCGTCTTCAGTGATGTCATGATTGTCTTCACTCCTGGAGCATTGACAATGGCTTTCGCTTCTCCTCTGACAAAACCGTCTGTATGAATTTCTGGTGGCGCAGTTGGTTTCTCCCACCAATTTTACGTTTTGGGCCTGTTGCCCGTCCATTCATTGAAACTATGAAATTCCTGGGGCTCATGCACGATAGAAAACACTCTTGGTTCTCCCATTTGTCTTACGTGGCAGCCCACTGCATGGGGTTCCTCAGTGTCCTGTATGTCCTCAATGGTACTTCCTGGGGTGCCGATTGAACCACCCTCCTACATTTGTACCAGTCCCTTGTCCATTCAAAACTTAACTATGAGTGCTTTGTTTATGCATCTGCACGTCCATCCCTCTTACACCGTCTCAACACTATCCACAATCCGTTTGGCCACTGGTGCCTTTTACACTAGCCCGGTTGAGAGTCTGTATGCTGAAGCTCCTGAAATACCACTGTCCACACCGTGCAGGTCTTGGGGTAAGAATAGGCCTGAGATGTTTCTGCCTGTCGTAAGTGGTGACTAAATGGAGTCTCACATGTTTCGGCCTTTATGTGATGGCCCCCTGTAAGGTTTGACCTCAGTTTTTCAAAATTGTCCCGAAGAGCGAACCAATTGGGGAAGGGCGCCTTACATGGTGCATCATGCCCACGAGCATTGAGATCTTTAGCGCACTTTCTCGTTGTCGCATTGCAGTCCCACCCATTCTCCATCTCTTGGGCAAAGACACCTTCCTGAATGCGTTTTCCACCATGCACTATGCAGTGCCACTTTCTGTGCCGATGATGATCATTGACTTCTTTGTACCTCATATCCAACACAGTAGCCAGTCAGTTGTGGTGGGACCGCCATGTATCCTGTTGGTTGTAGCCCTCTGACAACACAGGGATTGCTCTACTGATGCCTGTGCCGTTAACTCCCCTCATAAGCCAAGGAGTAGATGGCCCTCACCCTGGGGCATTGGGACTCGCGGCAATGACCATCCTGCCAGGTGGCCTTTGCTGCGGCTGTGTAGCGCCCGTGGGGAGGGCCCCTGGTTGGAGTGGGTGGCATCAGGGCGGATGACACGCAATGAAACATAGTCCATCATCTCTTGCTGGTGGTTCATTGCCAGCGGTCTCTAAGTGAGCAAAGTCTAACCTTCATGCTAAGAAGTATGACCCCATGTTGTTCCCCTCCCTGGCCACACCATGGGAGGAACACCAGGCTAAGGATGGCAGTGAAGCTTATTCGCCACAGTACCTCATATGTACGAGAGTTTATGGGGAATCTTTCATGACCATGAAGCCTCAGTTTTTTGTGGAGCATGTGGAGGACAAGTTTGGGGAGATGGAGGGCTTGTCCAAAATGCACTCTGGGTAAGTTTTGATAAAAACAGCATTCTCTACCCATCACGGGCATCACTTGCTTGTGGCAAGTTGGGGGATGTTTCTGTTACCATAACCCCTCATAAGAGCTTAAATATGGTCCAGGGTACTATATTCCACAGGGACCTTCTTTTGCAGTCTGACAAGGAGCTGCGCGCCAATTTAGAGCAGCGAGGTGTTCATTTTGTCCGACGCGTCCATCAGGGTCTGAGGGATAACCAGGTTGCCACCGGTGCCTTCATCTTGGCCTTCAAGGGTGACACATTGCCCAAGAATGTCAAGGTGATTTTCTACTGCTGTGACATCAAGTCCCTCCCCCGATGCGGTGCTTTAAGTGCTGGAAGTTCAGCCATATTTCTTCTCGCTGCACTTCCAGCCCCACCTGTCGAGATTGTGGACATCCGTCGCATCCCAGTACTCCATGCACTCCGCCTTCCATCTGTGTCAACTGCAGAGAGCATCATTCACCTTGCTCGCCAGACTGCAGGATTTTACAGAAAGAGAGGAAAACCATGGAAAATAAGACCCTGCACCGACTGACCTACACTGAGGCTAAGAGGAAGTTTGAGCGCCTACATCCTATGGCTATGACTTCTTACGCTGCCCATCAGTTCCTCGAACTCCTGTCGCCACTCAGAACCGTGAGACTACACCTGCCCCCTTGATGATGGGGGGGGGGGGGGGGGGGGGGGCACTTCCCTCCCTGTTGCTCCCATACCACCTACTTCAGGAGAGCAACCCCCCCTCCCAACCATGGGCATTTCAGTCCCCACTTCTGAGCCAGAGAAGCGTAAAGTATCTTCATCTCCTCTCTCTGGGAAGGAGTCCCTTGGATCACTCCCTTCCCTGGTTTCTGCTAGTGAGAAAGATGACACCTGCCAGTGACTAAAGAGCCCAAAAGCAGCTGGTCATAGGGCTTCATGCGTTCATCCTCAGTCCTGGAGTCTGATTCAATGAAGATCTCCCAGCCAGGGAAACCCAAGGAACAGCACGTCGAAAAAGAAGACCCCGAAGAACATGGAACTTGCAGTAGCACCCACACCACCGTTACCTACAGGCTCTGTGTCTGAGGATGGGGGTGGAGATTATGGCATCCGCTGAGGACCTGGATCTCGCTGGACCCAGACACAGTGGATATAGACTGCTTGGGCAAAAAGTCAGTGGCAGCAGGTGACTCTGAGGTGTAAACTGCCTCATTGAATGTTCCATGCCTTCAGAGTCTCACAATGATGTCATTCTCCAGTGGATTTGCAGCAGTTTTTCCCACCACTTGACTGAGCTACAGCAACTGTTAAGCTTTGCACCTGCTTTCTCCATTGCTCTCCAGGAAACCTGGTTCCCGGCAATGCGGACCTCTGACCATTGCGGCTATCTATAATCAAGTGTGAGGTGGAGTTTGCATTTATGTCCTAAACTCGGTCTTTAGTGAACCTGTGCCCCTTCAAACACCTCTTGAAGCTGTGGCTGTCAGAATAACGACGACACAGGAAATAAATGTTTGCAATGTATATCTTTCTCCAGATAGTGCAATCTATTAGCTGCACTGATTGATCGACTCCCTAAACCTTTCCTGCTTTTGGGAAATTTTAACATCCATAACCCCTTGCGGGGTGACACTGTGTTTACCAGCTGAGGCAAAGATGTTGAAACTTTACTGTCTCAGTTCGACCTCTTCCTCTTAAATACTGGGGCGATCACACATTTCAGTGTGGCTCAAGGTAGTTACTCGGCCATTGATTTATCAATTTGCAACCCAGGACTTCTCCCATCTATCCACTGGAGAGCACATGACGACCTGAGTGGTAGTGACTTCCCCATCTTCCTGTCACTGCCCCGGCATCAGGCCCACGGACGCCTGCCGAGATGGGCTTTGAACAAGGCGGATTGAGAAACTTTCAACTTTGATGTCACCTTTAACTCTGCCCCACATGGTGGCATCGATGTGATGATTGAGCAGGTGACTACTGCAATCATTTCCGCAGCAAAATGCAATCCCAAGCACTTTAGGGTGCCCTCAGTCAAAGGCAGTCCCGTGGTGGTCACTGGAAGTCCCTGAGGCAATTATAGATCTTTGGTGAGCTCTACAGTGACATAAGTGAAACGCTTCCCTAGAGCATCTGATAGTCTTTAAGCTGCTCCGTGCCCATGTATGCCATCTTATAAAATGACGGAAACAAGAGTGTTGGGAGAGGTACGTGTCGACCAGTGGGTGCCATACGTCACCTTCCCCAATCTGGATGAAGATCAGACGTTTTTTTGAGTACCAGACCCCAACAGGTGTCCCTGGCGTTACCATCAGTGCCGTGCCATGTACCAACGCAAACGCGATTGCCGAGTACTTTGCTGATACTATGCTCGAGTCTCTGTGTCGGAGAACTACCTCCCAGCCTCTCGCACCCACAAATGGCGGATGGAAAGGAAAGTCCTCTCGTTCACTACATGCCACAGTGAACCCTATAATGCCCCATTTATGAAGTGGGAGCTCCTCAGCCACTTGCACATTGCTCCGACACAGCTCCTGCGCCGGATCGGATCCACTGTCAGATGATTAAACATATCTTGGCTGTCTACAAGCCACATCTCCTCGTGGTCTTCAATCAAATCTGGTGTGATTGTGTCTTTCCATTGCACTGGCGGGGGAGCACCATCATTCCAGTGCTCAAACCTGGCAAAAACCCACTTGATGTGGATAGCTATTGCCCCATCAGCCTCATCAATATTCTTTGTAAGCTGCTGGAATGTATGGTGTGTAGGCGGTTAGGTTGGGTCCTGGAGTCACATGGCCTACTGGGGCACGTGACTCCACGCACTCTACCCCTGATAATCTTGTGTCCCTAGACTACCCCTGATAATCTTGTATCCCTAGAGTCTGCCATCCGTGCCGTCTTTTTTTATCTACGCAAAGTGTATGACACCACCTGGTGACATCATACACTTGCCACATTATACGAGTGGGGCCTACGAGGCCCGCTTTCAATTTTTATCCAGAATTTTCTGTCGTTCCGTGCTTTCCATGTCCAAGTTTGTGCCTCCCACAGGTCCCCCCTCCTCCCATGCCCAGGAGAATGGGGTACTGCAGGGCTCTGTATTGAGTGTACCACTATTTTTAGTGGCCATTAACAGTCTAGCAGCAGTTATAGTGCCATCCATCTCACCCTCTCTGTATGCAGATGACTTCTGCATTTCGTACTGCTCCACCAGCACAGGTGTTGCTGAACGGCCCCTACAAGGAGTCATCCACAAGGCGCAGTAATGGGTTCTCTCCCATGGCTTGCAGTTTTCGGCCACTAAGTCGTGTGTCATGCACATCTGTCGGGATTGTACCGTTCATCCGCGAACCAGAACTATACCTTCAGGATGATCTACTCACTGTAGTGGAGACGTATCGATTATTAAGACTGGTTTTTGACTCCCGATTGTCTTGGCTACCTCACCTTCGTCAGCCTAAGTGGAAGTGCTGGCAGCACCTCAATGCCCTCTGCTGCCTGAGCAACACCAACTGGGGTGCAGATTGCTCTACTCTGCTGCAGCTCTACAGAGCCCTTGTTCAATCCCGCCTTGACTGTAGGTGCCCTCAGTGTTTCGTGTACTCTACCCAACGCTCCACTGTGGCATTTGTCTAGCGACGTGAGCTTTTAGAACGAGTCTGTCGATCAGTGTCCTGGTGGAGGCCAGAGAGTCCCTCCATTGCAGATCCGACATGCACAGCTGCTCGCCAGTTACATTGCACACATTCATAGTTCCGAGCATTTGAATTATCGTCTCCTTTTTCCACCCGCAGCAGTTCATCTCTGACATCGGCGACCCAGGTCAGGACTAATGATTGCGGTTCGCGTGTGATCCCTTCTGTGTGAACTGGAGTCCTTCCCTTTACCAGGTCCGTCCCCGTACAACTCCATGATGTACACCTAGGCCGCAGATTCGTCTGGTCCTTTCACATGACCGTAAGGACTCAGTTACTCCTGCCGCTCTCCGCTGTCACTTCCTCTTGATTCTTGATGTGTTCCGGGGGCTCTGAAGTGGTTTACACTGACGGCTCGATGGGAGATGGTCATGTTGACTTTGCCTATGTCCACAGAGGCCATTTCGAACAACATTCCTTGCCCAATGGCCACAGCGTATTCATTGCAGAGCTGGTGGCCATCTCTCGTGCACTTCAGTATATCCGTTCATGCCCTGGGTAATCGTTTCTTCTGTGTACTGACTCGTTGAGCAACCTACAAGCTATTGGCCAGTGCTACCCTTGCCATCCTTTGGTAGCGTCCATCCCAGAGTTCATCTGTGTCCTAGACTGGTCCCTTCGTTCAGTGGTGTTCGTGTGGACCCCAGGACATGTCGGCATCCCAGGCAACAAACTAGCCGACAGGCTGCCAAACAGACTACGTGGAAACTGCTTCTGGAGATGGGCACCTCTGAACCTGACCTGTGTTCTAACGTAAGCCGTAGGGTTTTTCAGCTTTGGGAGATGGAATGGCATAACAGTAAACGCAAAAAACTGCTTGTTATTAAGGAGACTACGAATGTGTGGAAGTCTTCCATGGGGGCCTCTTCAGGGAATCGGTTGTTCTCTGCTGGTTCCGCATTGGCCATGCTTGGGTGACCGACGGTTACCTCCTGTGCCGTGAAGACCCACCTGAGTGTCGGTGCGGTGCCCGGTTGACAGTGGCCCATATTCTGGTGCACTGTCCCACTTTGACTATCCAGTGACAAAATCTTGGGTCATCGGACTCGTTGCCGCTAATTTTATTTGACAACGCCTCATCGTCTGATTTAGTTTTACATTTTATTCGTGAGGGTGGTTTTTATCATTTGATTTAAGTTTTAGTGCATGTCCTTTGTCCCTCTGTGCCCTCCACCCTAGTGCTTCTCCGGTGGAGGTTTTAATGTGTTCCAGAGTGGTCAGCCAGCCATGATAATTTGCTTTGTTCTTTTAATCTCTTCTTCCCCTTTCTTGCATTTCTGTGGTTTTCTTGTCCCCTTTCGTCCATTTACGTGTTTCTTGCCCGTCATCTTTCTTGTGATTTTTCCCTTCATTCTGTTTTGAGTTGTCAGTCTCATTTGTTTTATCCTCACATTTGTGGCATTCTTTTATTTGGAACAAGGGACTGATGACCTCGTAGTTTGGTCCCTTTCCCCCTCTTTTAATCCAACCAACCAAATACCACTGTCCTACCGCCGTGACTTTCTCCTCAGCAAGTATGCATGCTGTTTGTCTGCCATGTGTGGCCACCCATCCTATGCCTCTTTCTTTGATGATTCCTTTGGTCAGCAGTATGGGGCGCGTCCCCCTTCTCTGTCACCTCCTGGACTCCACTTTTAGCACTTGCTACGGCAGCTTAACTTCGCACTACATACACCTTTCCCACTGGGTTCGAACCCTTTCACCACCTTGGCTTCGTGAAGCGGTCCATGCTAACCTTGGCCTTCATTTGCTTTCTAAGGACACTACTCCAGCCTCGCTCTATCGCCTTCAGTTTCACGACATTCGCATGGAACTTCGCAATAGTACCTTTGTATATGCTGATGGCTCTAAGACTGACCATGGGGTTGGATGTGCCTTTGTCACTGGCGTGGGTGTCTTTTGAAATTGGCTTCCAGCACACTGCTCAGTACTTAAAGCCAAGCTCTTTGCCATGTAACAGGCCACGGAGTACATCTGGCAACATAGACTTTTCAATTGTGTCCTCTGCTCAGAGTCACTCAGCGCCCTGCAAAGTCTATGTGCGCTGTACACTGCCGATCCCTTAGTGCAGCGGGTCGAGGAAAACTGTCACTTGCTCACTCTTGGTGGAGCCACTGTGATGTTCATTTGGGTTCCTGGTCATGTCGGTCTGCCAGGAAACAAGGCTGCTGACGCTGCTGCCAAAGCTGCAGCCCTCGTACCTCAGCCTGCTAGTTCCTATATTCCCTCCGATGATATCTGTGTTGCTCTCCATCAGGAGGTGGTGTCCCTTTGGCATCGCCAATGGTCCTTCCTTCACGGGAATAAACTTCAGCATATTAAGCCTCTTCCGGTGGCGTGGACGACCACCTCTAGGCTGCCTATTGGGCACAGCCTTTTTAGTCATCGTCATTTGATAAGTGGCGCTACCCCCCACCACTTTATACACATTGTGCCCAAGTTTTAACTGTCCACCACTTCCAGATGGAGTGCCCATTTTTTAACCATTTACATTCTCGCTTGGGTTTGCCATCTGAGTTATAGGCTGTTTTAGCAAATGACACACGGCTGTCGCATTATTTTACTTTCTATTTGCCAAAGTGGTATAGTGAAGGCCATTTAATTTTTAGTATTGTACCTCAGTTTCTGTGTCGTGTCGTTTTTAGCCCTTTCTCCACATCCCTGTTTTTAGCTGTCTTCCCTTGTGTCAATTGGAATTGACGTATAGTCGTTTTTTAACTCCTCTCTGTCTTTGTGTTCTATAGTTTTAATTTGGGCGCATGTTATGCCAATTGATTTTTGTGCCCTAAAGCAAAACAAAACCAATCTACGAACTTCAGTGTGAATGCAGCGAAGTAGATATTGGTGAAACTGGGAGAGCCGTTAGTACTCGAGTGTCGGATCATGAGTGTTATGTACAACAGGAACAGAACAGAAGTTATCTGTAGCTCAACACAACCAGCAACATGGCCATTTTCTAAATTTTCTAGAATCTCATGTGCTTCCTTGACAGCCATGGATGTGAAAAATAAGAGAGGCTATTGGAATAATCAAACACACCAAAAATGTGAACAGGGAGAATAACTGTAAGTTATCCATGGCCTGGCTGCCAGCGATTCCAATCTTACAGACTGCATCTGTTCGCTAGCCAACAGCACCAGTTGACATGGGTGTGGCAGCATAAACAGTGGCCTCAATAAAACTGCCATGTGACGTTAATGCTTTGCTGCAGGAAAACCCTACTCTGTGGATACTAGCTGCTGATTTCTTGTTACCTGCCAATCACTTAAGAATGGCACAGGCAGTAGCGTGCCAATATACTGTTTCCTGCTATGACTCATCTATTGAAGTTGCCTTTCAATCAGCCCCCCCCCCCCTCCCCCAAGTGAGGCTGGGGGTTAGAATAGGCCCAAGGTATCCCTGCCTGTCAAAGAGGTAACTAAAAGGTGTCTCACACTTTTTGGCCCTATAAGTTCAGTTCCCATTTTATGGTTTGACCTGTACACTTTCCAAATTGTACATAAGTGCCGGCCATATGGGGAAGAATGCCTTATGTGGTGCATGAGTTATCCATAGTGCCCTTAGATTCGCTCTCCTGAACCTTGTCATGGCTTTGCATCTCCACGTGCGATTCAGCTATTTGGGTAAGGACTCTTTCCAGGGTATATCATCTTCTTCCATAGCCTCCTGTCCTCTTTTGCCCCCCCCCCCCCCCCCATGACAATATTGGATTTCTCTGTGCCCAATATCCAGCACGGTAGACAGTCTGTTGTGGTGGAACCGTCACGTACCCAATTGGTGGTAGGCCCCTGACAACACAGGGATCGCACTGCGATGCCTGAGCTGTAAACTCCTCATGTATGCGAAGGAGTAGATGCCTGTCTTCCTGGGGCATCAGGACTCTGGCAACGCCCATCATGCCAGATGGCCTTTGCTGAGCAGAGTGGTGCCCATGGGGAGAGCCCCTGATTGGAGTGGGTGGCATCAGGGCGGATGACCTGCAATGAAGCAGACTAAGTCATGTCTTGCTGGTGGCCATATGGCACCAGCAGTCTTTAAGAAGGGCAAGATCGAGTAGCATGCTGACAGATATGACCCTAAATCGTTTCCCTCCCTCGCTACACAGTTTGAGGAATGTAGAGATACAGAAAGAAGAGAGCCATATTTGTCACAGTATGTACTCTGCAGTATAATGGACGCGGACTCCTTTCTGCCTATGAAGCCTCAATTTTTTGTTGAACATCTTGAGGATAAGTTTGGGGAAGTGACAGTGCTGGCCAAGATGAGAAGCGGTGCAGTCTTGATTCAGACAGCATCCCCAGCCCAATTCCGAGCGTTACTCACTTGTGACCAGTTAGGTGATATTTCTGTTTCCATCACTCCCTAAGAAAGCCTCAACATGGTCCAGGGGATTATTTCCCATCATGACCTCATCTTCCAGTTTGATGACGAGCTCTGTGCCAATCTAGAAAGGTGGGGTGTTCACTTTATCTGGTGCGTTTACAGGGGACCCAAAGACAATAGGGTTGCTACCAGTGCCTTCATCTTGGCGTTTGAGGGTGATTCATTGCTTAAAAAGGTCAAGATGATGGTTTACCACTGTGACATTAACCCAACCTTCCTCCCCCTATGCGCTGACTTAAGTGCTGGAAATTTAGGCACAAGTCTTCCTGCTGCACTTCCAGTGTCACATGTTGAGACTATGGACGTCCACTCCATCTGGATACTCCATGTGCGTCTCCTCCCACTTGTGTTAACTGTGGAGAGCAGCACTCCCCCGGCTCGCCAGACAGCACAATACTCCAAAAGCAGCGGAAAATTGTGGAGTTCTAGACCCTGACCGGTTGACTTACCAAGAGGCTAAACGTAAATTTGGGCGATTACACCCCATTCGGTTGACATCCACATATGTTGCAGCTACATTACCACTGCC
Source organism: Schistocerca piceifrons (assembly GCF_021461385.2). Classification (NCBI taxonomy): domain Eukaryota; kingdom Metazoa; phylum Arthropoda; class Insecta; order Orthoptera; family Acrididae; genus Schistocerca; species Schistocerca piceifrons. The sequence continues at coordinate 458,280,324 of NC_060141.1, forward strand.
GCCACAGGTACCAGTCGTACCACACACTGTGTCATGAACACTCCAGGATACATGCGCCCCCTTGGTGGTAGGGGGAAAATCTCCTTCCATTGCTCCCAAAGTACCTACTTCGGGGGCAAGGCCCCCTCCCCCCCCCCCCCCCCCCCCAAACCCACAGGACATCGGTCCCCTCCCCCCACCTGGACAAGCAACAGCCTCCTCTGGCTCCTCTTGTGTGAAAGGGGTCTCTTGGGACCCTCTCTCCCATGGTCTCCACTAATACCACAGCGGACACTCGCCAGTGGCAGAGACAAAAGCTGCTGGATGAAGAGCTTCAAGGTCTTCCTCTGTGCGTGAAGCTACTTCAGAGAAGTCCTCCCAGCAAGCCCCTAAAGAGAAGCGAGAGGGCAAGCAAAACAAAAAGTCTGCTAAGAATAAGGACACTCCAGTGGCCCCAACACCACCACCACTCCCTCCCAATTCTGCACCCGAGGATGAGGTGGAGATCTTAGTGTCCCCTGAGGACCTGGATCTCACTGATGCCTCATTCACGATAGGAATGGAGACAAATACTCAATCAGTGGCATCAGGTGACCCTGAGGTGTAACATTCCTCCTTGCATGCTTCATGCCTTCCCAGCCTTATGCTAACTTCATCCTCTAGTGGAATTGCTGCGGTTTTTTCCACCACCTGGCTGAGTTTCAGCAGCTGTTAAGCTTTACACCTGCTTTCTGCATTGCCCTCCAGGAAACCTGGTTCCCGGCAATGCGGACCCCTGCCTTCTGTGGCTATAGGGGATATTAAAAGAACCATGGTGACTATAATAGTTTGTCAGGTGGAGTTTGTGTCTATGTCCTGAACTCAGTATGCAGTGAACCTGCGCCCCTTCAAACCAGTCTTGAAGCTGTGGCTGTCGGGATAAGGACGGCACAGGAAATAACTGTCTGCAACGTTTATTTTCCTCCAGATGGCGCAATACCCCTGAAGGCATGGGCTGCACTGAATCATCAACTCCCTAAACCTCTCCTGCTTTTGGGAGGTTTTAACGGTCATGCTTACTGGCCGAGGTAGAGATGTTGAAACTTTCCTGTCTCAAATCAACCTCTGCCTCTTAAATACTGGGGCCCCCACACATTTCAGTGTGGCTCATGGCACTTACTCGGCCATTGACTTTTTGTCATCAGTCTACTGACTGGTTTGATGCGGCCCGCCTTGAATTCCTTTCCTGTGCTAACCTCTTCATCTCAGAGTAGCACTTGCAACCTACATCCTCAATTATTTGCTTGACGTATTCCAATCTCTGTCTTCCTCTACAGTTTTTGCCCTCTACAGCTCCCTCTAGTACCATGGAAGTCATTCCCTCATGTCTTAGCAGATGTCCTATCATCCTGTCCCTTCTCCGTATCAGTGTTTTCCACATATTCCTTTCCTCTCCGATTCTGCATAGAACCTCCTCATTCCTTACCTTATCAGTCCACCTAATTTTCAACGTTCGCCTATAGCACCACATCTCAAATGCTTCGATTCTCTTCTGTTCCGGTTTTCCCACAGTCCATGTTTCACTACCATACAATGCTGTACTCCAGACGTACATCCTCAGAAATTTCTTCCTCAAATTAAGGCTGGTATTTGATATTAGTAGACTTCTCTTGGCCAGAAATGCCTTTTTTGCCATAGCGAGTCTGCTTTTGATGTCCTCCTTGCTCCGTCCGTCATTGGTTATTTTACTGCCTAGGTAGCAGAATTCCTTAACTTCATTGACTTCGTGACCATCAATCCTGATGTTGTTTCTCGCTGTTCTCATTTCTACTACTTCTCATTACCTTCGTCTTTCTCCGATTTACTCTCAAACCATACTGTGTACTCATTAGACTGTTCATTCCATTCAGCAGATCATTTAATTCTTCTTCACTTTCACTCAGGATAGCAATGTCATCAGCGAATCGTATCATTGATATCCTTTCACCTTGTATTTTAATCCCACTCCTGAACCTTTCTTTTATTTCCATCATTGCTTCCTCGATGTACAGATTGAAGAGTAGGGGCGAAAGGCTACAGCCTTGTCTTACACCCTTCTTAGTACGAGCACTTCGTTCTTGATCGTCCACTCTTATTATTCCCTCTTGGTTGTTGTACATATTGTATATGACCCGTCTCTCCCTATAGCTTACCCCTACTTTTTTCAGAATCTCGAACAGCTTGCACCATTTTATATTGTTGAACGCTTTTTCCAGGTCGACAAATCCTATGAAAGTGTCTTGATTTTTCTTTAGCCTTGCTTCCATTATTAGCCGTAATGTCAGAATTGCCTCTCTCGTCCCTTTACCTTTCCTAAAGCCAAACTGATCTTCACCTAGTGCATTCTCAATTTTCTTTTCCATTCTTCTGTATATTATTCTTGTAAGCAGCTTCGATGCATGAGCTGTTAAGCTGATTGTGCGATAATTCTTGCACTTGTCAGCTCTTGCCATCTTCAGAATTGTGTGGGTGATGCTTTTCCGAAAGTCAGATGGTATATTGCTAGACTCATATACACTACACACCAACGTGAATAGTCGTTTTGTTGCCACTTCCCCCAATGATTTTAGAAATTCTGATGGAATGTTATCTATCCCTTCTGCCTTATTTGACTGTGAGTCCTCCAAAGCTCTTTTAAATTCCGATTCTAATACTGGATCCCCTGTCTCTTCTAAATCGACTCCTGTTTCTTCTTGTACCACATCAGACAAATCTTCACCCTCATAGAGGCTTTCAATGTATTCTTTCCACCTATCTGCTCTCTCCTCTGCATTTAACAGTGGAATTCCCGTTGCACTCTTAATGTTACCACCGTTGCTTTTAATGTCACCAAAGGTTGTTTTGACTTTCCTGTATGCTGAGTCTGTCCTTCCGACAATCATATCTTTTTCGATGTCTTCACATTTTTCCTGCAGCCATTTCGTCTTAGCTTCCCTGCACTTCCTATTTATTTCATTCCTCAGTGACTTGTATTTCTGTATTCCTGATTTTCCCGGAACGTGTTTGTACTTCCTCCTTTCATCAATCAACTGAAGTATTTCTTCTGTTACCCATGGTTTCTTCGCAGCTACCTTCTTTGTACCTATGATTTCCTTCCCAACTTCTGTGATGGCCCTTTTTAGAGATGTCCATTCCTCTTCAACTGTACTGCCTACTGCGCTATTTCTTATTGCTGTATCTATAGCGTTAGAGAACTTCAAACGTGTCTCGTCATTCCTTAGTACTTCCGTATCCCACTTCTTTGCGTATTGATTCTTCCTGACTAATGTCTTGAACTTCAGCCTACTCTTCATCACTAGTATATTGTGATCTGAGTCTATATCTGCTCCTGGGTACGCCTTACAATCCAGTATCTGATTTCGGAATCTCTGTCTGACCATGATGTAATCTAATTGAAATCTTCCCATGCCTCCCAGCCTTTTCCAAGTATACCTCCTCCTCTTGTGATTCTTGAACAGGGTATTCGCTGTTACTAGCTGAAACTTGTTACAGAACTCAATTAGTCTTTCTCCTCTTTCATTCCTTGTCCCAAGCCCATATTCTCCTTAACCTTTTCTTCTACTCCTTCCCCTACAACTGCATTCCAGTCGCCCATGACTATTAGATTTTCGTCCCCCTTTACATACTGCATTACCCTTTCAATATCCTCATACACTTTCTCTATCTGTTCATCTTCAGCTTGCGACGTCGGCATGTATACCTGAACTATCGTTGTCGGTGTTGGTCTGCTGTCGATTCTCATTAGAACAACCCAGTCACTGAACTGTTCACAGTAACACACCCTCTGCCCTACCTTCCTATTCATAACGAATCCTACACCTGTTACACCATTTTCTGCTGCTGTTGATATTACCCGATACTCATCTGACCAGAAATCCTTGTCTTCCTTCTTCTTCACTTCACTGACCCCTACTATATCTAGATTGAGCCTTTGCATTTCCCTTTTCAGATTTTCTAGTTTCCCTACCACGTTCAAGCTTCTGACATTCCACGCCCCGACTCGTAGAACGTTATCCTTTCGTTGATTATTCAATCTTTTTCTCACGGTAACCTCCCCCTTGGCAGTCCCCTTCCAGAGATCCAAATGGGGGTCTATTCCGGAATCTTTTGCCAATGGAGAGATCATCATGACACTTCTTCAATTACAGGCCACATGTCCTGTGGATACATGTTACGTGTCTTTAATGCAGTGGTTTCTGTTGCCTTCTGCATCCTCATGTCGTTGATCATTGCTGATTCTTCCGCCATTAGGGGCAATTTCCCAACCCTAGGACAAGAGAGTGCCCTGAACCTCTGTCCACTCCTCTGCCCTCTTTGACAAGGCCGTTGGCAGAATGAGGCTGACTTCTTATGCCGGAAGTCTTTGGCCGCCAATGCTGATTATTTATCAAAATTTAGGCAGTGGTGGGGATCAAACCCGGGACCGAAGACGTTTTGATTATGAATCAAAGACGCTACCCCTAGACCTTGACTTATCCGTCAGCAACCTAGGGCTTCACCCATCTGTCCACTGGAGAGCCCACGATGACTTGTGTGGTAGTGACCACTTTCCCATCGTCCTGTCGCTCCCCCAGCGCCATTCCCCCCAATGTCTACCGTCACTGTTGAATCTCCCCCACATGATACCATCGATGTGGTAGTTGAGCGGGTCACTAGAACAATCGTTTCTGCGCCGGAAAGCATGATCCGTTGTTCTTTAGGGTGCCCCCGGCGAAAGTCAGTACCTTGGTGGTCGCCAGAAATCACTGAGGCCATTGAAGATCGTAGGCGAGCTCTACAGCGACATAAGCGGCACCCTTCCTTAGAGCACCTAATAGCTTTTAAAGGGCTCCGTGCCCGTGATCACCAGCTTATAAAAAGACGGAAACAGGAATGTTGGGAGAGGTACGTCTCGACTTTTGGATACCATATGTCACTTTCCCAAGTCTGGACGAATGTCAGATGTGGTCGTGGGTACCAGACCCCAACAGTGTCATTGACATTAACATCAATGGGGTGTTATCTACCGACACAAACACAATTAGCTGAGCACTGTGCTCGAGCCTCTGCATCGGTGAATTATACCCTAACAGTTCGCACCCTCAAACAGCGGATGGAAAGGAAAGCCCTCTCGTTCACTGAACATCACCGTGAACCCTATAATGCTCCATTTACAGAGTGGGAGCTCCTCAGCGTCCTTGCACATTGCCCCTGGCCAGATTGAATCCACAGTCAGATGATCCAATAGAGCTTGGTCTTTGGTGTGACGTCATAAGCGCGTGACGACGTGTGAGATCGCTCTCTAAGTTTTCATCTATTTTTAGGTTGCAGTTATATATTTTAACGGTTTTTGTGATAATATTTACTATATAAGTGGCTTATTAGTGGTTTCTTCTTTCACCTCTGCCTTTCTTGTGTTGTGACCTGATATTTGTGAGTGTTTCGTATTGAGCAACTTAACCTCTTACCCGTGTTTACATTCCGCGCTGACCAGTTGCAGCTGTAGCGGCGCATCAAAAGCTAAGTACTAATTAATTGTTTGTGTATAGTAGTTTATTTAGGAACTTTAGTAGTCTTCAACCAGTGTTCTTGGTGTTTTCCGGTGAAATAACTTCAGAAGAAATTTTTGCGAACCGCTTTCAGTTTCGTTACTGTCATTAGATGTTTGATTTTCTTTCTGTGTTAGTATTTTGTTATATTCTCATTTGTTGTTGATTAATACTGTCAGTAATAGTAGTTACTTCCCTTGTAGAGCAAGTTTGTGATTATTGTAGTCAGTTTTTAACATCTTCTTATTGTAGTAGCGGAACTTAGATAAAGTTGTTTTCTTGTTTCAATAACTGTAAAATTTTACCATGAGTGAGGAGTGTGGGCTTTGCCGTAGGTTCGTGAGTAGTGGATTGCGGTGTGAGACTTGTTTGAAGTATTTTCGCTGGGGGGGGGGAATGCAGTGGGGAAGCCAGTGGGCATTCTGGTGAGATCCTCTCCTGGAACTGCAGGTTATGTAGCAAGAGTAAGTTGATAGAGGAGCAGGAGTGTAAGATCTGTGCCCTTCAGGTGCAGTTGAAAAACTGCACAGGAGGATCTAGATAGGATGAGGAGGGAGAAGGAAGTTGGGGAATGGGAGCTGGCTGTTGGCAAGAGATCTGCTAGGAGGAGATTTTCAGATAGTTTTACTATTGGTGTTTGCAATAGATATGACTAACCGTCAGAGTCTAGTGGAGAGGAATCTCTAGTAGCTGTAGATGTAGGAAGTATGCAGCAGACCTCAGCAGTTACGGTGGCTAGGACAGTTGCAAAGTCGAAGAGAAAGAAGGAGGTTCTGCTGTTAGGTAGTTCTCATGGTAGAGGTGGAGGCCAGCAGTTGCAGGAAGTTTTGGGGAGTGAGTACCAGGTCACCAGCATTGTGAAGCCTGATGCAGGATTGGCTCAGGTGACTTTTAACATAGGGGGGTTACGTAGGGATTTTACGAAAGAGGATCAGGTAGTGATTGTGGGTGGGACTGGTAATAGTATTAATAGGGATGGGGAGTATGACATAGATGGTGACCTGGAAAAGATAGCCACTCAGACTGGCAACACGAATGAGCATTTCGTGGAACTGTTTCAGCGTCACGATCAGCCTCATCTTAAAACAGCCGTCAGGCGTAATAACATGAGACTTGGGGGTGCGCTGATGACAGAAGGCATGAGTCACATTTCAGTGGTGTCGGTGGATTCTATCAGCAGGACGGGTTTCACTAGACATGGCCTGCACCTCAACAGGTATGGAAAGGGGAGGTTGGCAAAGCTTATAGGTGACAGCATAGGTGGGGGTGGTGGGATCACTCATGGGAAAATTCTGGTAGTTGTGGGTGTTAGAGCTGTACCTTTTTTAGATTGAAGTCAGCTGAGAGGTATTCCTGCTTAAGGGAAGTCTAACAAAGAAACCACTTTCGACAAAGCTTAGGTATCCGATTAATGAGGGAATTAGTATATTTCATCAAAATATACAAGGTATTAGAGATAGTTAGTGAACTGCTTATAGATGTTGACTCTGAAATTATTGGTATATCTGAACACTTCTTAAATAAGGAGATAATTCAGAGGCTTCCTTTACCAGGATACAGGTTGGCTGGCAGCTTTTCTAGGAGCTCTTTGCGGTGTGGGGGAGTAGCCATGTATGTGAAAAACGGTATCCCATTTGAGTCAATTGATGTTTCAAAGTACTGCACTGAAAAGGTGTTTGAATGTTGTGCAGGTGTGGTTAAATTTAGTGGAGCTAAACTTCTTACTGTTGTTATTTATAGATCCCCAGACTCCTATTTCACAACATTTTTGCTAAAGCTCTAGAGGAGGTTCTTGGTTCACTTTATAGGAAATACAAAGAGTTAGTTATATGTGGTGACTTCAATATAAATTGTATAAGTGATTGTGCAAGGAAAAGGATGCTGGTAGACCTCCTTAATTCATATAATCTTATGCAAACCGTATTCTTTCCAACGAGAGTGCAAGGGAACAGTAGAACAACCATAGACAATATTTTTGTTCATTCGTCATTACTAGAAGGGCATTCTGTTAGCAAAATGGTGAATGGCCTTTCAGATCATGATGCACAAATTTTAAGTCTAAAAGATTTTTGTGCTGCAACACATGTTAAATATAGTTACCAACCTTTTAGGAAAGCTGATCCAGTTGCTGTAGAGACTTTTGTAAACCTTATCAAGGAACAAGAGTGGCAAGATGTTTATAGCGCTGATACAGTAGACAATAAATATAATGCTTTCCTCAAGACTTTTCTCGTGCTCTTTGAAAGTTGCTTTCCGTTAGAATGTTCAAAACAGGGTACTAGCACAAACAGGCAGCCTGGGTGGCTGACTAAAGGTATAAGGATATCTTGTAGAACAAAGTGGCAATTATATCAAAACGTTAGAAGCATCCACAATCTAAATGCAGTAGTCCATTACAAACAGTATTGTAAGGTGCTTAAAAAAGTTATTAGGAAGGCAAAAAGTATGTGGTATGCAGATACAATAGCTAAGTCTCAGGATAAAATTAAAACCATATGGTCAGTCGTAAAGGAAGTGGCTGGTCTGCAGAGACAGGTCGAGGATATAGAATCAGTGTGTAGTGGGAATGTCCGTGTTACTGATAAGTCGCATATATGTACAGTATTTAATAATCACTTTCTGAATATAGCAGGTGAACTAAATAGAAACCTAGTCCCAACAGGGAATCATATAGCGCTCTTAGAAAAAAGTGTTCTGAGACTGTTACCTGAAATGCTCCTCCATGATACTGACAAGAGGGAGATTGAGTTAATAATTAAATCACTAAAGACCAAGAACTCTCATGGATGACGGGGTATCTAGCAGAATACTGAAGTATTGTTCCATGTATGTTAGCCCAGTACTTAGCCATATCTGTAACTTTTCCTTTAGGAGTGGTCGGTTTCCTGACCGATTAAAGTACTCAGTAGTGATGCCACTTTATAAAAAGGGAGACAGGGATAATGTTGATAATTATAGACCTATTTCTATGCCATCGGTGTTTGCTAAAGTTATCGAGAGGGTTGTATATACAAGGTTACTGCAGCATTTAAATTCACATAATTTGCTGTCAAATGTACAGTTTGGTTTTAGAAATGGCTTAACAACTGAAAATGCTATAGTCTCTTTTCTCTGTGAGGTTTTGGACGGATTAAATAAAAGGTTGTGAACGTTAGGTGTTTTCTTTGATTTAACGAAGGCTTTTGACTGTGTTGACCACAAAATATTACTGCAGAAGTTGGAACATTATGGAGTAAGGGGAGTAGCTTACAGTTGGTTCGCCTCTTACTTTAAGAACAGAAAGCAGAAGGTAATTCTCCGCAATATTGAGAGTGGTAATGATGTTCAGTCCCAATGGGGCACTGTTAAATGGGGCGTTCCCCAAGGATCGGTGTTGGGGCCACTGCTGTTTCTTATTTATTTAATTGATATGCCTTCTAGTATTACAGGTGATTCAAAAATATTTCTGTTTGCTGATGACACCAGCTTGGTAGTGAAGGATCTTGTGTGTAATATTGAAACAGTAACAAATAATGTAGTTCATGAAATAAGTTCGTGGCTTGTGGAAAATAATTTGATGCTAAATCACAGTAAGACTCAGTTTTTATAGTTTCTAACTCACAATTCAACAAGAACTGATATTTTAGTCAGACAGAATGGGCATGTTATAAGCGAGATGGAACAGTTCAAGTTCCTAGGCGTACAGATAGATAGTAAGCTGTTGTGGAAAGCCCATGTTCAGGATCTTGTTCAGAAACTAAATGCCGCTTTATTTACCATTAGAACAGTATCTGAAATAAGTGACATTTCAACACGAAAAGTAGCCTACTTCGCATATTTTAATACGCTTATGTCATATGGTATTATTTTTTGGGGTAATTCTTCTGATTCAAAAAGGGTATTTTTGGCTCAAAAACAGGCTGTTCGAGCTATGTGTGGTGTAAGTTCGAAAACCTCTTGTCGACCCCTATTCAATAGTCTGTGAATTTTGACATTGCCCTCACAGTATATATTTTCTTTAATGTCGTTTGTTGTTAGCAATATTAGCTTATTCCCAAGAGTTAGCAGCTTTCACTCAGTTAATACTAGGCAGAAATCAAATCTGCATGTGGAATGCACTTCCTTGACTCTTGTGCAGAAAGGAGTGCAGTATTCTGCTGCATCCATTTTCAGTAAACTATCACAAGAACTCAAAAATCTTAGCAGTAGCCCAAACGCTTTTAAGTCTAAACTGAAGAGTTTCCTCATGGCTCACTCCTTCTATTCTGTCGAGGAGCTCCTGGAAGAGCTAAAAAATTAAGCAAATTCCAGTGTTACATTCTTGATTTTCTTTATTTAAACTAACGACGTGTTAGCTGAATATGTTTCTTATATTTCATTTTATCTGTTTCTACGATCTACAACTGAATATGTTTCTTATATTTCATTTTATCTGTTTCTACAATCGTGTTATAATTTCATGTATTGACTCATTCCATGACCATGGAGACTTCTCCTTAATGTGGTCCCACGGAACAATAAATAAATAAATAAATCAAACATCTCTTGTCTGACAACAAGAGACATCTCCTCTTCATCATCTAGTTGTGGTAGTTGCAAATAATGACAGTGTCTGTTGCTTCTCTAGGTGAATGTTACTCTCAACTGCATTAACTCTTATCCTGCCTCCTGTTACCATATTTTTTAGCATTAAAAATTACTTTGTACTTGAAAGTATTAGTGTGTGATATTGTTCTGCTTGTCTTCCCTTTTGTGAATACCTAATGCCAACACAGTATCCAGTAATAGGTCAACAGTAATGTAATGTAGGTGAGAATTACGACAATGCATTATAGTGTAAGAAACAATACGTAAATTTCAGTGATGTTGCCGATGAACAATAGATTGAAGATAGTACTAAAATGTAATGCTCCATTGAATGCTAGGCACACCCCATTTTTGAATAATGCGTGTGGTAAAACCAAAATGCACATTATATTCATATAAATACTGAATTTTGAGTTGAAGAAAAAATATGAACGTCTACATCCACTTCAAATGATCACAAACTTCACAAACAGAGTAATTAAATCCGGGTGTGTAACAGTGATGAACTCGTATGCTATTCCCCCCCCCCCCCCCAAATGGCACATTGCGGTGGACAACTATATGCATCTATATGGGGGGGGGGGGGGGGGCAAGACACTCTTTACCTCTTTCCCTCACCAGGGACCTCTGTTTCACACCGCTTGCCTAAAAAAGTTGTTCTCATCTATCATCCCTGAGCGGAGGGTCCTTCTCGGCACACTGAAACTGCCTAGTAGTGCATCAGCCGGAGCCCATCAGAGACATGGGCTGTGGGGTACCAGTTTGCTGCTTCACCTTCCCTTCCTATTATACAGTATAATTCTCACCCAGAGGTAAAAATCTGCCAGGCAAACAAAGATAATAATAGGAAACAGGACAAGAAAAACAAAGATGGAGGTAGCCCTTGCCACCCTCTACCGCCCCCAACCTGTACCGCCCCCCCCCCCCCCCTCGGCCCGTACCGCTCATTTAAATCTTATCACCATGCTCTCATCACCTTTCCCCCATTCGATCAGTATTCCACAGTGAATGGTGGTTGCCAGACGGGTGTGGAAGCTGACCCCTGGCCACAGACTAGACCCAAGAGGATCTGTGGCTGTTTTAGACTGGCACACCTCTGCTACCTCATTAAGTTTCCTTACCTTCTTACATCCTCTTCTCTTCCCTTTGCTGTCTGCTTGGCTCTCTGCCTCAGATGACACCACAAGGTTGAATTGGCAGTATATCCTTTATTATTCTCCTGAAAGCTTTGATTATTAAAGACCTCAATGATTAGCTCCCTTTTAACTTTCCCAGAGAAATTCATTTATTGGTTTCAGATTGTATCAGAATAGCTTGAGTCGTGTTGCAAGGACTTGAATATAATGCAACCTGCTGCGTGGTGTCCCAGAAGTAGCATATTTCCATAGAGTAGAATTAAACAAGAAACATACGATTTATCTTGTGAAACAGTGTTAATTCTCTTATAGAGTCACTTTACACAGCTTTAGTTTTGTTTCTTCATCAGTGTCCAGAAGAGCATGAAAGCACAGGATTGCATTCTGCACTGCAAAATGAAGCAAGTCTGAGGTATGCTGGCTACCCCTCTTTATATGCTGCACTTCAGATCAGCACGTGTGAATTTTCCTGTGGTAAACCCTGTGCTTCAGGTAGACCCACAACCAGAAATAACAGGGAGTGAGAGCAAATGATCATGCCGGCCAAGCATTTGGAAACAATCGGCTGATAATTCGATCGTTTCCAAATGTGTTTTGGAGAAGCAAGTGAACTTCACAAGTGGTATATGGTAGGACCCCACCTTGCATGAAACTTGAGTTATGCATCTCTCTCCTGTAGGCAGGTATGACATGCTGGTGAAGCATATCACAGTGATGCCGACCAATGTCTTTGGTCCTTGAGCACCAACCTGTGCTGTGTAATATATGAAGAAGTCTGGAGGAGGCCCTCAGTCACCAGTAGATTACAGCTAGCTGTGATTAAAATTGTAATTTGGTAATGCACCCTGAAATATTGTTATTGTTAAAATAAATTATGACAGCCATGTTAAGTGTGTTCATTTGATGTTTGTCGGGTCACAAAGACCCTAATATTGTCAAATGCATAACCAAATAAATATATAAAACTATCTCTGAAAGTGTATGCAGCCACTTAATAATATTAGCCCAGCGGTCTTCTTGTATATGTATCTGAACAGAAGAAATTCCTCAAGACTATTGGACAGAAGCTTAAACTTTAAGTGTGAATCTCTAGATGGGTCCTTTAGTTTGTCATTACCAGTTCACTCGTCCCGTTGATCTTCCCAAGTCTTATGTTTTTATTTGTTTTGAAGTGATTTACTGCTCTGTGTGTAATATGTCTATGTATTACTTTGCAGTGGATGTATGTGACTGACTTGTGATACTTGAATATGTGTATTTCAGGCTAATGCTGTGAATATTAGCTTACCCACAGTCACAGTCTGCTAGTTCTCTGTTTGCCTGCATTTTTGTGCTTTCTGTACAGATTTGGAGGAGAAGGTTGAAGCAACAGGACTGGATTACTTGGAATCTCCTGTCTCTGATGGAACAATAGAAGAAAATTTTGAAGAGGAACTTGTAAATGCCCCTGTCATTTCAACAGGTGTTGATAGCCTGTCTTACCATTTTCCTGAAGATGATGGAGAAGAGGATGATTTCAGTGATGTTGCAAATTATGGAATTGTTGAAGTTGCTGGGGATGACACCTATGGAAGAAAAGTGATTGTTGTGTCTGCTTGCAAACTACCATCAAATAAGGAGATTAATCATGATCGTCTGTTAAGGTTTGTGTGGTATTCATGTCTGCTTAATCAGAAAAAAAGGTTCTTATTATTCAGATTGTGACAATCTGACACTCTACTGCTATTATATCAAATGGTGGAATGCAAATCTTATGTCCATGAAACAAGCAATAGTTTTTGCCATGTAGCAATGGAGGGGTTATATATATAATCTTTCTCTGTAATGTTACATCTTTGGAAATGACAGTCCTGAAATTTTCCTGTTATTGAAACTGAGGCTGATATAGTGTAGAAAATTGACTGTGATGGAACACTTATCTTAAAAAAAAAAAAAAACAGAAGATGAGGTTACAAAGAGGAACAAGGTTTGGCTGAGACCTCACCATACTGGGACACTGTAATAAGTGTCAAAACACCAGATGGCACATGAGACACTAATTCATCTAGGTGTGGGAGCCTGATCTCTGCCTAATAGTGAATCAGAGGCAACAGGCCGTTGGCTCAACAAAAGAATGAATACAGAAGATACCAATTGTTTGTCTCCTACCTATGCTGCTGTTGTTGTTGTTGTTGTAGTCTTCAGTCCAAAGATAGGTTTGTTGCAGCTCTTGCAACTTACATCCTTCTGAATCTGCTCTGTGTATTCATCTCTTGGTCTCATGTGTCCTGTCAGCCAGTCCCTTTTATCAGTCAGTTTGTGCTACAAATTTCTTGTCTTCCCAATTCTGTTCAGTACTTTCTCATTAGTTGTATGATCTACCCACCTAACCTTCAACATTGTTCTGGATCACAACATTTCAGGACCTTCTTGTCTAAACTGTCTATCATCCACATATCACTTCCATCAGGGCTACATTCCATACAAATGATTTTGGAAAAAACTTCCCAAGACTTAAGTCTGTGTTTGACGTTAACAAATTTCTCTTCTTCAGAAACGCTTTTCTTGCTATTGCCAATCCGCAGTTTGTATCCCCTTTACTTTGGCCAGCATCAGGTGTTTTGCTGTCCAAATAACAAGTCATCTACTACTTCAGGTATCTCATGTACTAATCTAATTCCCTCAGCTTCACCAGATTTAATTCATTTGCATTCCATTATTCTTGTTTTTTATGTTTATCTTATATCCTTCTTCTGAGACACTGTCCACTCCGTTCATCTGCTCTTCCAAGTCCTTTGCTGTCTTTTACAGAATTACAATGTCATCGGCAAACCTCAAAGTTTTTATTTCTGCCCCCCAAACTTTAATTCCTACTCCAAATTTTTCTTTTGTTTCCCTTACTGCTTGCTCAGTTTACAGATTGCATAACATCGGGGATAGGCTACAACCCTGTCTCTTGCCCTTCTCAATCATTGCTTCATTTTCATGCCCCTCGACTCCCATAAGTGCCGTCTGCTGGCTGTACAAGTTGTAAATAGCTTTTCACTCCCTGTATTTTTTCCACTACCTTCAAAATTTGAAGGAGCGTATTCTAGCCAACATTGTCAAAATCTTTCCCTAAGTCTGCAAATGATACATAAATGTAAGTTTGCCTTTCCTTAACCTATCTTCAAAGGTAAAGTATAGTGTCAGTATTGCCGTGTGTGTTCCTACATTTGACTGGAATCCAAACTGATCTTCCCTGAGACCGGCTCCTACCAGTTTCTCCATTATTCTGGTATTTTGCAGCCAAGGCTTATTATACTGATAGTCTGGTAATGTTCATGTCTGTCAGCACCTGCTTTCTTTGCCCTTGGAATAATTACTTTCCTTTTAAAGTCTGAGGGCATTTCACCTGCCTCATACATCTTGCATACCATATGGAAGAGTTTTGTCATGGTTGGCTCTTCCAAGGCAGTCAGTAGTTCTGTCAGAATGTCATGTACTCCCGGTGCATTGTTTCGACTTAAATGTTTCATTGCTGTGTCAAATTTTTCTTGCAGTGTCAGATCTCCCACCTCAGCTTCACCTATGTTCTCTCCATTTCTATAATATTGACTTCAAGTTTATCTTCCTGATGTAGACCTTCTATATACTCCTTCCTCCTGTTTAGCTGTACCTTCTTTCTTTAGTGCCGGTTTTCCATTTGAGCTCTTGATGCTCATGCAGCTGCTTCTCTTTTCTCCACAGGCCTCTTTAATTTTTCTGTAGGTGGTATCTACCTTTCCCCTAGCAGTACATTCTTCTAAATTCTTACATTTGCCCTCTATCCATTCCTGCTCAGACATTTTGCACTTCTTGTCAGTCTCATTTTTCAGGTCATTGTATTGCATTTCATCTGCTTCATTTGCTAAATGTTTGAATTTTTTGCTTTCATCAATTACATTCAGTATCTCCTGTATTACTCTAGGCCTTGTCTTTTGTCCTATTTGATCCTCTGCTGCCTTCACTATTTCATCTCTCAGTCCTAGCCATTCATCTTCTACTGTATTCCTTTCCCCTTTGCAAGTCAGTCATTGCCTAATGCTCCCTCTGAGACTCTCCATGCTCTCTGGTTCTTGCAAACTATCCAGGTCTCATCTCTTTAATTTCCTACCTTTTTACAATTTATTTAGTTTTAATGTACATTTCATAACGAATAAACTGTGGTCAGAGCCCAAAATTACCCCAGGAAATGTCTTGCAATTTAAAACCTGTTCCAAAATGTCTGCCTTATCATTATATAATCAATCTGAAACCTTCTGATGTCTCCAGGTCTCTTCCATTTCTATCTATAGAGAAAGAAATTAATACCAACATTGACGGGCACGACAGCTTTGAACTCTGTAGAGGGAACCGAAACATAACAGATGGGACCCCTGGCACTTAACAGCAGAACTGGTCTGTAGACTGAATGCTTGACAGTATTGGACATTTGTGTGACTTCTGATTATTGTCGTGGGAACAAACTTCATACGCATCCCATGGAATTTTGGGAGTGGAAATTGAACACCAAACTTTATGTTGTGTTGCAAAAGTTGTCATTTAGCAACAACATCAGAAATCCATCCTGTGTGAACAGATCATGTGTCAAAATAATGTGGCGTGGTTGCAGAGGGGTGAATGTGCCGTACGTTTTACTGTGGAACCCCACAAACGTAAACAGAGGTTTATTTTTTATTTATTGTTTTTGTGTTCTGTAGATCCAGGTAGCGAGTGAACCACAAAGATACAGAACATGTCAAATTACACGGAGTTGAATTATAACTTACATGATAATAACAATATAACAGAAATGAAATATCAATTTGGGAACATATACTGAATTAATCGAAAATAGTGTTTCACTCTGGGAGGATGAGAAAAATATACAGGCAGCAAAGATGCAATTTGTGGTACAAACATTGTAGGTTACACTGTTCTTGAGTGCAGCAACACAATCACTTTTAAGATAATATTCCTGACATAAAATTAATCAAAACTAGTTCCAAAACAATTGTAAAATTAGTAGTGACATAAAAGATGAAAAATATGACACAGGCATTGTATTTTACACTGGTTGTTAAGTAGTGCAGCACAGCCATGTTTAGATTAGATATCCTGACATAAAATTAGTCATATTTAGTTCTAAAATAATTGTAAGTTTAGTAGTGATATTGATGATATTGATTTTGTTCAAAAATTCATTAACTGTATAAAAAGTTTGTTTTAGGTACTCTTTGAGGGTTTGTTTGAATTTGGGCATTTGATTATGAAGACATTTAATGTGATGGGGGTGCATCAAACAGTTTAATGCTGGAGTAATAAACACCTTTTTGAACTAGATTAAGACTTTTCAGTTCAATGTGCAGACTGTTCTTGGTTCTTGTGTTGTAGTCATGATAAGTGCTGTTGTCTTTGTAGAGAGAAAAGCTATTGCAGATAAGCCAACAAGGAAAAAATTTGCTATATGGTGGTAAGGGCCATCATCCTTCGAAACAGGCACCTGGAAGAATGCCTATAGTGGACACCATTCACTTTTTTCCCCCATGCAGTTAAGATTCTTTTTGCAAGAGGTTGATTTGCCCAGAATGTAATCGCATATGACATTAATGAATGACAGTAGCCAAAATAGGGAGCCTTACAAAAATCTGCTTCAGCTGTTTATATAATAATCTGTAGTGCAAATGCTGCAAAGTGATGCAAAAAGAGAGAGCCAGAGTTGTAACTAAAATGTATGTTTATTTAGTCAGTGACCAGTTTTGGGCTTCACCCACACTGAAACAAACCAATGTTTGCCAAGTAAAATGTCCATAAAAATAGCAGTAAATAAAGTGGGTACATATGTGAATGGTCCTAGCTTGGTTTGAGAATGGGTGTAGACTGAAACGGGTCAATGACTAAATAAACATCCATTTTAGTTGCATCTCTGGCGGTCTCTTTTTGCGTCACACTCTGAAAAGAGTTGCACGCTGGAGCTATGCTAAGTCTTTTTGCGGTCTGTATAAGCACCAAGAAATTTTGCATCCTCAACTTTCTGTATTGATCAATCTCTGCACATGGCTGTCAATTTCTTCAAGATTTCTTTGTGGTGTACAGAACCTCACGTAAGGGGTGTTATGGTGTATTGAGTGAGAGATCGCTTGAAGAAAACTAGTTGAATATTTCAGGGCAAACTTTTTTCACAGTTTGTTCAAGACTGTTTTCTAACAATTTCATTAATCATCCGCACAAATGGTAAATTCACTCTTCGTATTGGAGCAAATTGGGAGATCATTATGAAAATAAGAAATACCAATGGTCATAAAATAGAACCTTGTGGAGTACAACAACTTAAGGTGCCTCATTCAGATAACACATGTACCTTGTATAAGAATTTGGTGATTTACTTAATCGAAGGCTTTCAAGAGATCACTAAAAATACCTTGTGTGTTTTTTGTACATAGCTTCCAACTTCCAAAACTTGATTGTTGAAAGAGAATATTGCTTTTGAAAGAGAATAGTGCTTGTTTGGTAGAAAGACCAGCACAAAACACAGACTGGCTTTTCTTGAGGATATTGTGGAAAGTTAGATAAGCGACAGTCATTCTGTCTGTGCACGAGTTCTTTAAAAAAAAAAATTGAAAAATAGTTAAAAGGGAGATTTTACAATAGTTTGTCACATTACTTTTATCACATTTTTTAAAGAGAGGTATCACTACAGTCTGTTCAGTTCTGTTGCACTAGCACCAAGCGTCTAAGAGCTATTGGTTTGCCCACCAATTTGAATGCAAATGGATGATTTTGCTATGGGGAGCCTCTTAAAGTCAGCTATAGTGAGTTTCTTTATGGAACAATTCGAGGAGCAGCTATTGGAAACGGCGAGAAAGAAATAGAATATTTGGTTCTGGTTTGTGGATGATATATTTGTTTTGTGGTGGCATGACAGGAAAGGAACTAGGTTGTTTCTAGAAACTTCTCAATGGGATAAGCCCAATGATTCAGTTTACTATGGAGGAGGAGGCAAGTGAAAGATAAAATTTTCTTGATGTGCTAGTTTTCAAGAGAGAAGATGGTAGCTTAGGCCACATGGTTTACTGAAACTCATAAGCCCACACCATTACCTACACTGGCATTCGAACCATCACCCACAACAAAAGCGAGGCATATTAAGGATGTTGGCAGAAAAGCAAAGAATATCTGTGAACCAGAGCTGCTTCACGCAGAATTAAAACATCTAGCCATTGCATTGGTCAAGAACAGTTATTCGTTCACTGAGGTAAAAAGAATGTTAGGAACACCACATAGATATCATAGCAATGCTCAAGCACTGGTGAAATTGAAAGTTTTCCTGCCTTTCATTAAGCATTTTACTGACTGCAGAGGAAAAATGTAAGAAAAGCAAAATGTCGTAGTAATCTACGTACCCACCCGCAAGTTACAAGATTGCCTAAAATTTGCCAAGAATGCTCAACCACCTCTGGAAAAAAGTAGGAATTTATAGGATTCTATGTAGTTGTGGCAAGGTGTATGTCAATATTACGCAAGAATTGTTAAAAAAACATTAGAAAAGCACAAGGGCAATTGACAGACTAGATGTTGTGTAACATGGTTTGCAGCCAGGTGGCCACCACATTCATTTTGATAGGGATCAAGTCTTGTCAGCCACAAACAGATACCATGAAAGACTATACAGAGAGGCCACAGAAGTTGTAAAACACCACAAGAGTTTCGATAGGAAGGAGGAGGGCATGAAATTGAATGGCGTCTGGACTCCAGTGCTGAAGAAGATGTGTACTAGTTTTCCACCATGGGGTGATAGCACCAATAGATGACAGCATTTGACGATGGCCAGTTATGCTTGGATATTCAAAACTTGACATCACGCCACTTCGCAAAGTGGAATTTTGTTGCAGTCAGTAGCGAACCAAGGTGTGAATCGGACATGTAAAGAAGCTGTCATCCCACTTGAAAATGTCCTCCGTAGATGGGAACAAAATGTTGAATTTTAATGTGAAATCCATCGACCATGGCATAATAGCTCAAAACATTTTATTAATTGTGACAGTTATATTAACAGAGAAACTAGCATGGCCATTGCTTTTCTATTTAAGTTTAGCCTGTGGCTTGTGTGATGGTCACGGTTCATTGTATATAAGTCTAGAAATTCACTTAGTGAAATTTGTTATGCAGTTTATTTAGCTCAGAGTTGTAGTATTGAATTTCTTTAATCGCACATGATCAATATGGCAAATTGTGTCATGCTGGAAATTTTGTGGTGATGACGCTCATGTGAAATGGTTTTGACAATATGTTTCGAAAACCTCACAGGGCTGCGTGCTACCATTTTTATACATGTTATAGCCACTGTTTAAATCACAATGTGATTGTCTTTTTTTTAATTGGCTTTTCTCTGTTGCAATATTCTCTACCACTGCATTTAAAGCAGCACCAGGTTTAATCTTTGTGAAAAGCTAATACTTTAATGTGTATTTTCACAAAAGAGAGTGGCTAGGCCTTTTCTATGACTGTTGGCATACAGAAGGAGCCCTCTGGTGCATCTTTACGTTGGAAAGTTCTTTTTTTACTCTTGTTACAGCAGTTTTGTTATTGTGTTTTGATTTGCCTATTTTTGTTCTGTCACCACAATCAGCGTCTAGAGCTGAAAATATATTTGCTAGCTGTGTCACCGGGACTGTAAATGTACTTACATGCAGTGCTTGTTTGATTATAAAAAAAATAATTCGGCTCTCACCACGTTTTCTGCACAGAACAACTGTTAACAACAATATTGTTTCGGAGTAGGCGATGAATCTGATACAGTGCATTATATTTCCCTTCATGCTCTTTGGCTATTTTGTATTGACTGTCACTAAATTCTCTGTTAGCACAGTTATTTTTTCTTTTATTTTTTAATGTGTTTGTTATTTTGTTTTTCACAGGAGTGAGCAAGAACTCATGGCATGTCCAGTCATTTTTGTCTTTTATATACTTCAAATTCACTTCTACACATTTGTCATGATAACAGTACATGCAGTCAACACACAGGATATCTCCTTTCACCTTTTTGTGCAGATTTTACAAATATTACTATCTCTTTTTTTAAAGCTGAGGCAGCTTTACATGGAAAAATTCCACTCTGCATTGTCTTGTCATGTGTCATTTAGTAAAGTTAAACCAAGGAAACTGAATTTTATGTAATTGCTGGCTTCAACTCTCCATCTACATCTATAGTCTGGAAACAACTGTGAAGTGCTTGACAGAAGGTACACCCCATTCTGTTTGCGCACGGAGTGCAGGAAGAATGGTTGTTAAATGCCTCTGTGCATGCTGTAATTAATCTAATCTTGTCCTCACAATCCCTATGTAAGCATTATGTGGGGGGTGGTTGTATATTCCTAGTATTATCATTTAAAGCTGCTTCTTGAAACTTTGTGAGTAGGTTTTCTCAGAATTGTTTATAACGTCTACCTTTAAGAGTCTTCTATTTCAGTTTCTTCAGCATTTCTGTGACACTCTCCCACTTGTGAAACAAACCTGTGATCATTCGTGCTACCCTAGTCTATATATGTTTGTTCAGTGTCCCCTGGGTGTCCTATTTGGTATGGGTCCCATAAAATTGGACAGTATTCTAGAATGTGCCACGCGAGTTATTTGTAAGCAATTTCCTTTGTAGACTGATTGCATTTCCCCAGTGTTCTACCATTCGAAGTCTACCACCTGCTTTATCCATGAGTGAGCCTATGTAATCATTGCATTTCAAAGGTTGATTCCAGCTGATACTCATTCATATTATGGCCACAGGCTAATACATTTTTTGTTTTGTGAAGTGCACAATTTTATATTTCTGAACATTTAAAGCAAGTTGCCAATCTTTGCAACACTGAAATCTTATCAAGGTCTGATTGAATATTTATGCAGCTTCTTTCAACTGTACTTCATTACAGATGAGTAAAAAGTCTGAGGTTACTATTAATATTGTCAGCAAGGTCATTCATATATAACACACTTCCCTGGGGCATACTCGAAGTTACTTCTATTTACAAATTTCACTTGATACCACATATGATCGTACTTTTGAAAATAAACATAGATGTGGGACTCAGTCAAAGGCTTTTCGGAAATCAAGAAATACTGCATCTACCTGACCGCTTTGATCCAAAGCTTTCAGTACATCTTATGAGAGAAGTGTTTTCCCTCTCACCGCTAGGGCACCAGCATGGTAGCCAGTTACATACCCATCTAGTGGAGTCCCTTGACAATAGAGGGTCACACTCCTGGTACGTGGACTGTTACCACTTCATGTGAGCCTAGGAGTGGTTGTTCATCTTTTTAGGGCATGGGAACTCCCTGCAGTGACTGCCATGCCATGCAGTCCTTGCTGTGGCTGGGTGGTGCCCCTGGGGTAAGCCTCTGATTGGAGTGGGTAGAACCAGGGTGGTCGCTCTGCATGTGAAACGTGCTCCACACTACTTGCTGCTCGTCTGTGGCCGTCTCATCAGAAAGGCACCATTCTCTTTCTATTCCTACTCATGCTTCCTCAGTATTCCACTTCCTGGCCACCCTCTGGGAGAAGGACCAGGCCCATTGGCTTGGTGCGAAACCCGTTCCCCATTACTTCGTTTGTTCCAAGACAGATGGGGAGATTTTTGCCTACCAAACCACTCTTTTTCATCAAACACACAGAAGATAAGCTTGGTGAAGCAAACTCGCTCAGTAAGATGTGGTCTGGTTGCCCATTGATTAACACATCTTCTGACAGTCAGTTGGCCTCTTTTTATGCTTGTGAGGGCTTAGGAGGTATTCCATTAAGCATCACTCCTCATCAGTCTGTTAATATGACCCAGGGCATTTCCTTCCATAGGGAGCTCTCAATTCAATGTGATGAGGAACTAATGACTAATCTGGCATGGCGCAGTGTTCATTTCATTTGGTGGGTCCAGAGAGCTCCTAAAGAAAATCATGTCGACACCATTGCTTTCATTCTGGATTTTTAGGGGATATACTCGTGGAGAAAGTCAAGAGTATAGTTTACTGTCATGATGTGAAGCCCAGTATCCCACCTCCCATGTGCTGCTTTTGGTGTTTCTGTTTTGGTCACATGTCTTCACGATGTGATGCACATTCACGATGTGATGCACATTCATGATGTGATGCACATTCATGATGTGATGCACATTCATGATGTGATGCACATTCATGATGTGATGCACATTCATGATGTGATGCACATTCATGATGTGATGCACATTCTGTTTGTGGCAACTGTGGCTGCTTTCTCCATGCAGGGAAGTCCTTGCACCTCACCTCCCAAGTACATGAACTGTTCCAGCTCGCATCCTCATTGCTCACTAGATTGCCCAATGTATAAAAAGGAAAGGGAGATTCAGTAGTTCACAACTCTTGACCAACTATCTTACTCTGAGGGCCAACAGAAATTAGAATATCTTCACTCGGTATCTCTAACATCAACCTTCGCGTCTATTGTGTCCTTTCCTCCTCCTCCTCCTCCTCCTCTTCTTCCTCCCTCCTTACCTCTGCCCTGTCACCCTTCCCTTTCCTTCTCCCGGGCAGTTCCCGTTCCCTCCGCTCACGGACCACTCATTCTCGTCAGCAAGAGGATAGGGCTCCCTGGAGGGGACCCCCTTCTCAGAGTCTCCAGAACAGGAAGCCTGTTACTTCAAGTTGGACATGGGACCCACGCTCTGAGGGCTTCAAGGCCACTTGTTCTCATTCAGATCATCGAGCGAGGTGGCACATTGGTTAGCCCACTGGACTCGCATTCGGGAAGACAATGGTTCAATCCTATGTCCAGCCATCCTGATTTAGGTTTTCCGCCATTTCCCTAAATCAGTTCAGGCAAATGCTGGGATGGTTCCTTTGAAAGTGCATGGCCAACTTCCTTCCCCATCCTTCCCTAATCCAATGGGGCTGATGAGCTCGCTGTTTGGTCTCCACCCCTAAATCAACCCAACTCTCTCACTCAGATCCAGATACTGCTGCACACGTTCTTTCACTTTGCATAGGAGGAGGAGGAGGAGGAGGAGGAGAATTGTAAGTTGCGGGACAAGGTCCTGCACCCCCTCCCGCCCTGTGACATCCCAGGGGGTGTCACCCAATCACCTCTCAATCAGGGTCCAATCTTACATTCCTTACTGATGATGGACACTGACTTGGCACAATGAATGATTGTAGCCATTCGATGTCCATCCAGGCTCTTGTATTACTCTTGTTCAGTGGAACTATAATGGTTATTGTTGTTGCCTCCTGGATTGCATTCTCTTCTTACTCTCTACACTGTAGCTTGTGTTGTATTGCAAGAATCTCATTTTGTGGTTATTCATTCGCCGACTCTTTGTGGTCTTCAGGTAGAACACGGTCAGTCATTTTGTGAGTTTCCACTGGTGTCTGTACATTGGTCAACTTGCACATGGTTCATTTCATTCCTCTTGAAACTACATTAGAAGTGGTGGCTGTTCGGTTCCATTTAGATTCTGCAGTAAAAATATTCAATCTTTATTTCACACCCCACACAAGACCGGCCTCCTACGCTTCCTGCTCTTTTTGCCCTCCTTCAACAGCTCCCTCTTCCCTTCCTTCTTCTTTGAGGTTTTAATGCCCATAACCCTCTGTGGGGCTGTACTGCAACCACTGACCCAGCCGGATTGTTTACACACTTGTGTGTGGCACATGGTACTTTCTTGGTCATTATCTCGCCATTTGTAGCTCTGGATTCCTCCCTTCTGTTCAATGGGAGTTCATGATGATTTATGCTTCAGTGATCATTTTCCAAATGTCTTATCTTTTATTCATCATCATTCATCTTGGCGCCCTTCCAGATGGGCCTTTACTAATGCGGATTGGAATACCTTTTCCTTGACTGCCATCCCAACCATTCCACCACAGAATGGCATTGATTTATCTGTAAAGAGTTTGACTGACACCATCATTTCAGCAGCTGCTTCAGTGGTTCTCTCTTCCTCAGGATCTCCACAGCATGAGTCTGTTCCTTGGTGAACCTCCGAAATTGCTGCGGCTATTAAAGACCACCATCATGCACTCCAATTCTACAAATCGCTGTCATCTCTTGACCACCTCTTTGCCTTCAAACAGCTTTGTGCCCAGCCCCGTTTTCTAATTGATTTGTTCGGAATGATGTGTCTCTGACATAGGGCTGCATGCTCCCTCTTCACAGGCATGGACAAAGATCAGGTGCATTTTTGGCTGCCGTCCTCGTATAGATGTCTCAGGAATTCCCCTGAATGATGTTATCCTTAACAGCATGGACTACATCACTGAGCTTTTTGCTCAGGCTTTAGCGTCTGTCCCCAATTCTCTGTCGTTCCGTCTTCTAGAACACCGTCTGGAATGACTCCCTTTATCTTTTGTTCCTCAGCCCCTGTAGACTTATAACACTCCTGTTTAGCAAGTGGGCATTCGCCAGCACCCATGCTCTCTGCTCCAACATGGCTACTAGACCAGACCGCCCTGTACAACCAAATGCTTCAATTCCTGCCTGTTGTACGAGGTGACTAAAAGGAGTTTCATACATTTCGGCCTGTATGTAATGGTCCCCTGTAGGGTTTGACCTCCGTTCTTCAAAATTTTCCCAAAGAGGTAGCCAATTGGGGAAGGGTACCTTACAAGGTGCATCGTGTTCATTGTGCATTGAGATCTTTAGCCCACTTTCTCGTCGTCGCATTGCAGTCCTGCCCATTCTCCATCTCTAGGTCGAGGACACCTTCCTGGGTGCGTCTTCCACCATGCACTATGCAGTGGCCATTTCTGCATTGACGATGACCATGGACTTCTTTGCACCTGACATCCAGCACGGTAGCCGTTCGTTGTGGTGGGGCCGCCATGTACCCTGTTGGTTATAGCCGTCTGACCACACAGGGATCGCTCTGTTGATGCCTGCGCTGTTAACTCCCCACGTATGCCAAGGGGTAGATGCCCATCCCCTTGGGGCATTGGGACTCCCAGCAATGGCCATCCTGCCAGGTGGCCTTTGCTGCAGCTGGGTGGCGCCCGTGGGGAGGGCCCCTGGTCGGAGTAGGTGGCATCAGGGCAGATGACGTGATGAAACATAGTCCATCATCTCTTGCTGGTGGTAAAACACTAGCAGTCTCCAAGCTATCATGAGCTCAATTCAACACACAGAAGTATGACCGCAAATCGTTACCTTCCGGGCACACCATGAGAGGAACGTCAGGCTAAGGATGGCAACAGATCTTATTCGCCCCAGTACCTTGTATGTTCGAGAGCTGATGGGGAATCTTTCATTATGACGAAGCCTTAGTTTATTGTTGTGCATTTAGATGACAAGTTCGGGGAGGTGGAGGGCTTATCCAAAATGAGATCTGAGTCAGTCTTGATCAAAACAGCATCCTCTGCCCAGTCACGGGAGTTACTCACTTGTGACAAGCTGGGGGATATTTCTGTAACCACACATCCCATAAGAGCTGAAATACAGCCAGGGTATCATATTTCACAGAGACCTTCTTTTGCGGTCCGACGATGAGCTGTGCGCCTATTTAGAGGGGCGAGATGTACATTTCGTCCAGCGTGACCACTGGGGTCCAAAAGACAATCAGGTTGCCATCGGTGCCTTCATCTTGGCCTTTGAGGGCGGTACATTGCCTGAGAAGTCAAGGTTATGTTCTGCCAGTGTAAAGCCGTATATCCCTCCCCTGATGCAGTGTTTTAAGTGCTGGAAGTTCGGCCATATATCTTCCCGCTGTCCTTCCAGCGTCACATGCCGAGATTGCGGACGCCCATCACATCCCAATACTCCATGTGCCCTGCCTCCCATCTGTGTCAACTGGGGAGAGCACCATTCGCCTTGCTCACCTGACTGCAGGATTCTCCAAAAAGAAAGGAAAATCATGGAGTATAAGACCCTGAACAGACTGACCTACACTGAGGCTAAGAGAAAATTTGAATGCCTGCTTCCTGTGCGTATGACATTGTCTTACGCTGCTGCTACAACAGTTCTGGCACCATCAGCTCTGCCAACCCAGGTCACCTCTCTGAGTCAGAACACTGCACCTGCCCCCTTGATGATAGTGCGCATTTCCACCCCTGTTGCTCCTGCACCACCTACTTCAGGAGCAACACCCCCTCAACTACCGAGGACGTCTGTCCTCACTTCTAAGTCGGAGAAACGTAAGTCTTCTTTGGCTTCTCTTGCTAGGAAGGGGTCCCTTGGGTCACTCCATTCCCAGGTTTCTTCTAGTGGGAAAGACGACACCCACCAGTGGCTGAAGAGCCCAAAAGCAGCTGGTCGTAAGGCTTCACGCACATCCTCAGTCCTGGAGACTGAGCCAGTGAAGTCCACCCAGCCAGGGAAACCCAAGAAGCAGCGAGAGAAATCCAAAAAGAAAACCCCTAAGACCAAGGAAATTGCAGTGGCACCCACACCACTGCTACCTACAAGCTTTGCAGCTGAGGATAGGGTGGAGATTTTGGTGTCTACTGAGGACCTAGATCTCGCCAGACCCTCAGACACAATGTATATAGACTGCTCAGGCAATAAATCGGTGGCAGCAGATGACTCTGAGGTGTAAACTGCCTCATTGAATGTTCCATGCCTTCCCAGTCTCACAATGTCATTCTCCAGTGGAATTGTGGCGCTTTTTCTACCGCCTGGCTGAGCTACGGCAACGGTTAAGCTTTACACCTACTATCTGCAGTGCCCTCCATGGCTATAAGGGATATTACAGGAACCTTAGCGACTATAATTGAGTGTCAAGTGGAATTTGCATTTATGTCCTAAACTTGGTCTGTAGTGAACATGTGCCCCTTCAAATCCCTCTTGAAGCTGTGGCTGTCAGAACGACGACGACGCAGGAAATAACTGTCTGCAATGTATATCTTCCTCCAGATGGTGCAGTACCCCTGAATGTATTAGCTGCACTGATCAATCAACTCCCTAAACCTTTCCTACTTCTGGGAGATTTTGATGTCCATAATCCCTTGTGGTGTGGATTATGCTTACTGGCCTAGGCATAGATGTCGAAACTTTACTGTCGCAATTCAACCTCTGCCTCTTAAATACTGGGGCTGCCACACATTTCAATGTGGCTCATGGTAGTTACTCGGCCATTGATTTATCAATTTGCAACCCAGGACTTCTCCCATCTATCCACTGGAGAGCACATGACGACCTGTGTGGTAGTGATCACTTCCCCATCTTCCTGTCACTGCCCCAGCGTCAGGCACATACACCTGCCCAGCTGGGCTTTGAACAGGGCGGACTGGGAAACTTTCACCTCTGCTGTCACTGCTGAATCTCCCCCACATGATGTGATGGTAGAGCAGGTGACTAGCACAAAATTTTCTGTGGCAGAAAACGCGAGCCCTTGCTCTTTAGGGTGCCCAAGGCATAAGGCAGTCCCTTGGTAGTCACTGGAAGTCGCTGAAGCAATTAAGGAGCGTCGGCAAGCTCTACAGCAGCGTAAGCGGCACCCCTCCCTGGAGCACCTCATAGCCTTTAAACTGCTCCGTGCCCATGTTCGCTACCTTATCAATCAATGGAAGAAAGAGTGTTGGGACAGATAAGTCTCCACCATTAGGTGCCACACATCACCTTCCCAAGTCTGAGCAAAGATCAAACGTCTTTTCGGGTACCAGGCCCGAAGAGCTGTCCCTGGTGTTAGCATAAATGGTGAGTTATGTACCGATGCAAACGCGATCACTGAGCACTTTGCTCGAGCCTCTGCATCGGAGAATTACCCCCCAGCGTTTCGCACACTCAAACAGTGGCTGGAAGGGAACGTTCTGTCATTCACTACACGCTGCAGTGAATCCTGTAACGCCCCATTTACAGAGTGGGAGCTCCTCAGTGCTCTTGCACATTGCCCTGACACAGCTCCTGGATCTGATCACATCCACAGCCAGATGATTAAACATCTCTCATCTGACTACAAGCAACATCTTCTCGTTATGTTCAACTGGATCCGATGCAATGGCATCTTTCCATCCCAATGGCAGGAGAGCACCATCATTCCGGTGCTCAAACGGTAAAAACCAGCTTGACTTGGATAGCTGTTGGCCCATTAGCCTCACCAACGTTCTTTGTGAGCTGTTGGAGCGCATGGTATGTCGGCGGTTGGGTTGAGTCCCAGAGTCACGTGGCTTGCTGGCTCCATGTCAGGGCGGCTTCCGCCAGGGTCACTTTACCACTGATAATTTTGTGTCCCTAGAGTCTGCCAACCAAACAGCCTTTTCCAGATGGCAACACCTGATTGCTGTCTTTTTTGACTTACATAAAGCATACAACACGACTTGGCGACATCATATCCTTGCCACATTGTTTGAGTGGGGTCTCTGGGGGCCGCTCCTGATTTTTAACCAGAACTTCCTGTCACTCCATACTTTCCATGTCCAAGTTGGTGACTCCCATGGTTCCATCCATATCCAGGAGAATGGAGTCCCGCAGGGCTCTGTATTGAGTGAATCTCTTATGTTTAGTGGCCATTAACTGTCTAGCAGCAGCTGCCAGGCCCTCTCTCACCTTCTCTGTATGCAGACAACTTCTGCATTTCATAATGCTGCTCCAGTGCTGTTGTTGCTGAGTGGTGCCTCCAGGGAGCCATCCACAAGGTGCAGTCATGGGCTCTAGCCCACGGCTTCCAGTTTTCATCCACAAAGTCATTTGTCATGCATTTCTGTCGGCGTCATACCGTTCATCCGGAACCGGCACTTTACCTTAATGATGACCCACTCACTATAGTGGAGACATATCAATTCCTAGGACCGGTTTTCGATGCTTGATTCAGCTTAAGCAGAATTGCTGACAGCACATCAGTGCCCTCCGTTGCCTCAGCAACACCAATTGGGATGCACATCGCTGTATGCTGCTGCACGAGCTCTATGGAGCCCTTGTCCAATCCCGACTATGGGAGTGTGGTTTATGGTTCGGCAGCGCCATCAGCGTTGCATTTACTCAACCCTGTGCACCACTGTGGAGTTCGATTAGTGACAGGAGCTTTTAGGACGAGTCTGGTGACCAACATACTGGTGGAGGCTGGTGTCCGTCCACTGCAGATCAGACGTGTGCACCTGCTCGCCAGTTACACAGCACACATTCATAGTTCCCCTGAGCATCCGAATTACCGTCTCATTTTCCCGCCTGCGGCACCCCTCAGGGGGCTCAGCATTTAGTTGCTGGGTACGGGCTTGGTGACCCCGGGGTCCCTGAGCTGGGGACTGGAAAGCGCCACCAGTCTTCAATACCGTAAGCTAGAGTGTGCTTCAATGACCACCGTAAGACGCGACAGTGTGGTGTGCTGCGTGCAGAGGAGACGCATGGCTGTTTAGGTAGAACAGTTGCTAGTGGGTGACCTCTGGGGAACCTGCCGTCCCCCAGTTGTATTAGGCTTACCCAGGCAAGCGGGGCTCTGTCTGGGTGGACATTCCTTCCCCTAGCTGCTCGTGGGACCACCATGAAACGAAATACGAATAGTGCGCAAGCACGAGTCTCTAAGAAAGGAAAGTTCAATGCTTTACAGTATGACCCCCATCGTTCCCTTCCCTGCCCACACCAGGGGAGGAACGGCGGTCTAAATTAACTGGTGAGAAATATTCTCCTCAATTTCTGGTTTGCAGCCGAACAGATGGGGACTCGTTTCTGACCACAAAGCCTCAGTTTTTTGTGGAAAATTTAGAGGACAAGTTTGGAGAAGTTGAGGGCCTGTCTAAAATGAGGTCTGGAGCAGTCCTCATACAGACAGCATCCCCAGCACAATCACGGGCATTGCTTGCTTGTGACTCGCTCGGTGATGTTGCAGTCTCCATTACGCTTGATAAGAGCCTCAGTATGGTTCAGGGACTTATTTCATCGTGACCTGTTGTTGCGGTCTGACGACGAGCTTCGTGCAAATCTGGAATGCCGCGGTGTACACTTCGTACAACGTGTCTTCAGGGGACCTAAAGATAGTAGGGTCGTCACCGGCACCTTCATCTTGGCTTTCAAGGGAGACACCCTGCCCGAGAAGGTCAAGGTGATGATATATCGATGTGATGTTAAGCCTTACGTCCCTCCTGCCATGCACTGCTTTAAGTGCTGGGGGTTTGGGCTTATGTAATCGAGATGTGACGCCAACCCTACCTGTCGGGATTGTGGACGTGCCTCCCACCCCAACATCCCGTGTTCGCCGCCCACTGTTTGTGTCAACTGCGGACAGAAACATTCACCTCGCTCGTCAGACTGTGCGGTTTATCAAAAAGAACGGAAGATTATGGAGTATAAGACCTTGTACAGGCTCACTTACACAGAGGCTAAACGCAAGTATGACCAACTTCACCCTGTGCACATTTCATCGATGTTTGCTCCAGCAGCTTCGACGTCGTCGTCCCTGGCGACGAGCTCCCAAGCCCAGCCGCTTTTTGTGGGCCCCTTCATTCCTGCCCCCCAAGTAGTTGGGGGAACATCCTCTTCCATTGCTCCCCCGTTATCAACATTGGGAGTAACAACCCCTCTTTCTTTGGGGACTTCAGTCCCTACCTCTGCGCCGGAGAAGTGCCCGCCTCCTCCGGCTCCCCTCGCGCAGAAGGGATTGCTTGCTGCCCTCCCTTCCACGGTTACTGCCCCTCCACATGTCAGCTGGTGGCTAAAAAGCCACCACCTGAGGGCCATAGGGCTTTCAGGTCTTCCTCGGTCCATGAGACTGGGTCGGAAAAGCCCATCAGCCTGATAAACCGAAGGACAAACGAGACCCTACCAAAAAGAAGAAAAAGCAAAAGGAGAAGGACATAGAGACAGAAAAGGAATTCACCACTGCACCTGAAGATGATGTGGAGCATCTAGTGACCCCTCAGGAGCTAGATGTTGTTCAACCCGCAGCTCCTATGGAACTTGATCCGGCTACTTCGCAATCGGTGGTGGCGAGCACATCTAAGGCGTGACCTATCCTCCCTGGGTTCTTTCATGTCTTCACTGTCAGACACCATTATCCTTCAATGGAATTGCCATGGTTTTTTCCACCACCTTGCTGAGTTGGAACAGCTTTTGTGCCACTTCCCTGCAGGAAAACTGGTTTCCTGTTCGGCGGACCCCCTCCATCTGTGGCTACCGGGGTTACAATAAGAACCGCGTAGAATACAACAGGGCGTCGCGGTGTCTGTGTTTATGTTCTTGCCACTGTTCCTAGTGCCCCAGTGCCACTTCACATGGCTCTCGAGGCTGAGGCTGTTAGAATATGGGCAGGAATGGAGCTTACCATATGTTCCCTCTACCTTCTCCCAGATGAGGTTGTCCCTCTTGCCGACCTAGCTGCCATGTTTGCCCAGCTCCCTCCGCCATTCCTCCTTTTGGGGGACTTTAATGCCCACCACCCTTTATGGGGTGGGGCCCAGATCTCGGGCCAGGGTAGGAACGTTGAGGCTCTCTTGGCACAGCAGGACATTTGCCTCCTTAGCACTGGTGCTCCCACATATTTTAACTTGACTCATGGCACATACTCGGCCATTGACGTCTCTCTTAGTAGACCAGGTCTTCTTCCATTCCTCAGTTTGAGAGTCCACGACGACCTCTGTGGTATGGACCACTTTCCTATCCTGGTTTCTCTTCTTCAATCCCAACCCCCTGACCAGCTGCCATGATGGTCTCTTCGTGGAGCTGTTTGGGCAGCCTACACCTCAGCTATTATGGCCATTGCTCCACTTCCTGGTGACATTGATTTGGCAGTGGACGAAGTCGCTATGGCCATTGTTTTTGCTGCCAAGGCAACTGTCCCTTGATCTTTAAGTACCCTAAGGAGTAAGTCAGTCCTTTGGTGGACACCAGAGATTGCAAAAGCTATCCGGGACCGCCAGCGAGCCCTGCAATGACACCAGCGTCATCCTTCCCTAGAGAATCTGTTTGCCTTTAAATGGCTGCAAGCCCGGGCTCGGCGGTTAATCCGGTGGAACAAACAGGACTGCTGGGAACAATATGTTGCCACTATAGGTTCTCGCACCTCCCCATCTCAGGTGTGGTCGCGGGTTCAATGCATTTTTGGCTTTCTCCCTCCTGCATCTGTCCCTTGCCTTTCTCTTCAGGGTACACTTTGTACTGACCCAGTCGCCATCGCCAAACATCTGGCAAAGTACTTCGCTCGTATTTCCGCGACAGCAGGCTACAGCGCAGAATTCTGCACCATTAAAGAGCAGGCCGAGCGT
This sequence comes from Schistocerca piceifrons, assembly GCF_021461385.2. Classification (NCBI taxonomy): domain Eukaryota; kingdom Metazoa; phylum Arthropoda; class Insecta; order Orthoptera; family Acrididae; genus Schistocerca; species Schistocerca piceifrons. The sequence goes on from NC_060141.1 coordinate 458,312,668, forward strand.
ACGCAGTTGTCGTTTCGCACACACAATTGGGAACGATACAACGCCCCGTTTAGTGAATGGGAGTTCCAAAGTGCCCTTACAGCTTGCCCCAATACCTCTCCAGGTCCACACCGAATTTACAACCAGTTCCTTCACCGTCTCTCGGCACGCTGTCGGGGTGAATTACTCACCCTGTTTAACCGCATCTGGACGAATCTCTGTTTCCCCAACTCGTTGGCAGGATAGAGTTACCATCCCGGTGCTGAAACCTAGTGCAGATCCACTGGTGGTTGACAGCTATCGCCCTATCAGCCTTACCAACGTTATGTGCAAACTCCTGGAACAGATGGTGAGTCGGCAGCTCATGTGGATCCTCGAAGCTCAGGGCCTCCTAGTCCAGCAACAGGGGGGGCTTCCATCAGGGCCGCTCAGCGATCGACAATTTATTCTCGCTAGAGTCGGCTATTTGTACAGCTTTTACTCGGCGGAGAACATCTAGTTGCTGTTTTCTTTGATCTTCGGAAGGCGTATGATACCCCCTGGCCCCATCATATCATTGCTACGCTGCACCAATAGGGCTTATGGGGTCCACTTCCAATTTTTCTACGGAATTTCCTCTCCAGTCGCTGCTTTCGGGTTCGAGTTTGCACATATCTTAGCTCTGCTCATATTCAGGAGAACGGTATCCCGCAGGGCTCGGTTCTCGGTGCTCACCTCTTTTTGGTGGCGATTAATGGTCTTGCGGGTGCGGTGGGCTCATCGGTCTGTTCCTCTCTTTATGCCGATGACTTTTGTCTTTATTACAGATGCACAAGGATCAGTGTTGCTGAACAGTGGCTGCAGGGAGCTATCCGTAAGGCACATTTTTGGGCATCCAACCATGGTTTTCAGATCTCAGCCTTCAAGACCCGAGTGATGCATTTCTGTCATCGTCGCACGGTCCACCTCCATCCAGAGCTCTACCTTGCCAATGAACTCCTTCGCATTGAGGAGACGCATCACTTCCTTGGCATGCTGTTTGATGTTCAGCTCACTTGGACACCTCATCTTCGCGAGCTTAAACAACGGTGCTGGCGGCACCTCAACATCCTTCGCTGCCTCAGCCACATCGTTTGGGGGGCTGCATAAACAACCCTCCTACAGCTCTCTAAGGCCTTAGTCCAATCCCGTCTCGACTACGGGAGCGTGGTGTATGACTCAGCAGCACCCTCAACGTTGCAGATCCTTGACCTGATTCTCCATTGTGGTGTCAGACTGGCAACAGGTGCCTTCCGCACTAGTCCGGTAACTAGCCTTCTTGTAGAAGCTGGAATCCCTCCCCTACGATTCCGCCGACAACAGCTGCTTGTGTCATACATCGCCCGCGTCCATGCCTCGCCCAACCACCCAAACTGCAGGCTCCTTTTTCCATCTTCTGCACTCCCCTCCCCACAACCGCGGCCCAGGTCAGGTCTTCCCATCGCGGTCCGCTTTCACTCCCTTCTCTCGTCACTTGAGTCCTTTCCCCTTCCTCCATCCTTCTGGCCCTCTTCTTCTACCCCTCCTTGGTCCCTCCCTCACTTGTGGCTTTGCCTGGATTTGTCCTGCGACTCCAAGTCCTCCATTCCACCTCCCAGTCTTCGTCAACAATTCCTGGCTCTTCTTGCCTCGTTTTGCGATGCAGATGTAGTCTACACCGATGGTTCTGTGGTCGATGGATGCACTGGGTTTGCTTTCATCCACAGCGACTACATTGAGCAGCATTCCCTGCCTTGTGGAAGCAGTGTTTTCACTGCAGAGCTGGTTGCTCTTTATTGTGCACTCGCTCACCTTTCCTCCTGCTCTGGGGAGTCATTTGTCATATGCAGTGACTCCGAGTGGATTGCAACCACTCGACCAGTGTTTTTCTCGGGACCCTTTGGTGCCTGGTATTCAAGATGCTGTTTTTGCTCTTGCCGAGTGTGGTTGTTCAATGATGTTTGTGTGGACCCCGGGCCATATCGGCATTCCAAGAAACGAACGTGTCGATCGGTTGGCCAAGCAGGCCACTACTTCGCCACCCCTGGAGCTTGGTCTCATGGAAAGAGACCTCCAGTCAGCCCTATATCGCAAAGTCCGCGATGTCTGGAGCTCTGAATGGTCTGTCATGAACACGCCAAATAAGCTCCGCATGGTCAAGTCGTCCACAGCCGTATGGAACTCATCCTTGAGGGGCATGTGTAGGGACTCAGTTGTTTGCTGCCGTCTCCGAATTGGACATACGCGGTTGACCCACAGCTATCTCCTTCGTCGTGAGAACCCGCCCAAGTGTCGCTGTGATGCAGGGCTGACAGTGGTTCATCTTCTGATGGACTGCCCCTTTTAGTCCCCTTGCAGCAGTCCTTTAATTTACCAGCTGCACTTCCTTTAATTCTAGGTGACGATGCCTCAATAGCTGACTCAGTTTTATGTTTTATCTGTGCAGCTGGGTTTTATCACTCGCTCTAGTGTGGGTGCTGTCGCATGATTTCTCAGGCTACACCCACTCCAGCGGCTTTTAATTGTGATGTGGATACCAAAATAGTGTCTTTTATGCTAACAAGTTGTGTTGGTACCTCTATCATCGCTCTCCAGCTGGAGGTTCTTCATTTGTAGTTGAGAGGTTGACCTTTTACCTGATCCATCAACCACTGTAGTCTGTTTTACTCTAGTCAACTATTTGCTCTGCTCCTTTTAAGTGTCCTCTATTTTGTGTTGCTGTGGTGTTCATTTTAGCTCTGTACCCCTTGGTGTTCCCTCCCTCTGGGTGCAGAGGTTACGCTTTTACTGTATAGGCCTTTTACAAGTATGTCTGTTTGGCTGTTTGGATCTGGGGACTGATGACCTCGATGTTTAGCCCCCATCAAACCCCAAAACCAACCAACCCGCCCACAGCAGTCCATCTCCCACATCGGTGGCCCAGATCAGGGCTAACAATTGCGGTTCACGTACAGTCCCTTCCTTCTGAACTGGAGTCCTCCCTTTTACCACCTCTACTTGTGCTTTGTTCACGTACGCCTACATGGTGTACGCCTCGGCCGCAGCTTTGTCTGTGCCTTGTGCATGGCCCTAAGGACTCTGTTAACCCCACCGCTCTCCGCTGTCACTTCCTGTCGATTCTTGACATGTTCCGGGGCTCTGAAGTGGTTTACGCCATTGGCTCACTGACTGATGGTCACGTAGGCTTTGCTTATGTTCATGGAGAACATATTGAGCAGCACTCCTTGCCAGTTGGCTGCAGTGTTTCCACTGCAGAGCTGGCAGCCGTATCTCGTGCTTTTGAGTCCATCCGCTCATGCCCTGGCGAGTCATTTCTCCTAAAGCAGCCTACAAACTATCGACCAGTGCTACCCTTTCCACCCTCTGGTAGCGTCCATTCAGGAGTCCATCTATGCCCTGGAACAGTCCCGCTGTTCCATGGTGTTTGTGTGGACCCCAGGACACGTCGGAATCCCCGGCACCAAACTTGCTGACAGGCTGGCCAAACAGGCGTCACGGAAACCGCTTCTGGAGATAGGCATCTCCGAAGCTGACCTGCGTTCTGTCTTACACTACAGGGTTTTCCAGCTTCGGGAGATGGAATGGCAAAAGAGCACGCACAACAAACTGTGTGTCATTAAGGAGACTATGAATGTGTGGAAGTTTTCCATGCAGGCCTCTCGCAGGGAACCAGTTGTCTTCTGCCGGCCCTGCATTGGCCATACGTGGCTAACACATGGTTACCTACTCCGTCGAGAGGACCCACCTCAGTGTCGCTGTGGCTCCCAAATGACGGTCGTCCACCTCTTGCTGGACTGCCCACTTTTCGCCGCCCTGCGGCAGACTTTTAACTTTCCCAGCACCCTGCCTTCGGTGTTGGGTGACAATGCCTCCACAGCAGCTTTAGTTTTACGTTTTATCTGTGAGAGTGGCTTTTATACATCTATGTAGATTTTAGCGCATGTCCTTTGTCCCTCTGTGACCTCCACCCTAGTGCTTTTAGGGTAGAGGTTTTAATGTGTTTCAGAGTGGCTGGCTTTCCCTTTTTTATTCTCTTGGTTGGCCAGCTACTGTAATCTGCTTTCATGTTTTACTTTCTTCTGTTTCTAGCATCTCTCTTTGATTTCTTGTCCTCTTTTGTTCCTTTTAGTGTTTTGTTGCCTTTCCTTCGTTCTTGTGGCTTTTCCTTTCTTTCTGTTTTGTGTTACATGTTTCATCCGTTTTATTCTCACACTTGTGGCATTGTTTTATTAGGAACAAGGGACCGATGACCTTGAAGTTTGGTCTGTTCTCCCGCCTTCAAACCAACCAACCAACCAACCACTTCGGAATCAAGGGGGAATTCCCTTCCTAGTGGTGAGAATGTTTCATTATTCAATATTTTGAAATCGGGTAAACTGGCTCTTCTGATGGACAGCTGTTGTCCGGTCAGTTTAACTGGTGCCCTCCGCAAATTACTTGAACGTACGGTGAGTCGAAGGCTGTATTGGATCCTGGAATCCCAGGACCTTTTGGCTTCAATCCAGGGTGCCCCTCCCCCTTTAGTGGCTATCAATGGTCTTGTGGTGTCTGTCCTAATGATTTTTGCATTTATGTGTGTTCACCCCCAACGGGCGATGTGGAATGGAGGCCGTAGTGAGCAATACACAGAACTCAATCTTAGGCTTTCACTCATGGCTTCCGATTAGTGGGGTTGTGAACTATGTATTCTAGGTAGTTTTCAGAGAAGGCATTTAATAATGTTTCACAGATGTCTTGCCACACTCACCACTAACAAAACTGTAATTTTCCCAGTTAATTGTAGGATGATTAAACTTTATACCATTGATTACAGTACAACTGCGTAACCTACGTGCAACTCAACTTGGGTTTTCTGTGAAGTTTTCAGTTGCATCAGGAGGTGAGTCTGGTGGGCTATCTTGATGCCATCTATCGCCACACCAGTCTGAGCTCATGCTTGTTCAGTCTGAAATGACATCACTTCCTTCCATGATCCACTCCTGAATAGAGGTTTCTTAATGGTTCGGACCAATCATATGTTGAGTCTCAATGTAAATAAAGGCAGCTGCTAAGGCTTGTTAAAACCATTGTGTCTCCTTGTTCTTTCATTGACACGTGTATTATTTCCTTTATTGTCAAAGAGGTTGGGGCCCTACCTTACAACTGAGATATTTTAAAAATTAACATTGGGATAAAATAATGTGACTTTCAGAATATCTATGGTTACATGATTGGAATATTAAGAGCTGGAAGCTCAATAAAGACATGTTACTTTAGATGTTTCTTGAGGAATTCAAAAGAGTTTCTTTTCAAGGAAATTTCATTGTTCATAATTCAGGACTACTTCATGAGAATTCACATTGTCTTGAAGTAGCGTTATGCAACAGTATACGCGTGGTCATATTATTTTATCTCCTCCCCCCCCCCCCCCCCCCCCCCCCCCCCCTTCATGTATATTATAGTAGTAGCATTTGTGAAATAAACTGTATCTGTAACACAATGAAAGATGGATATTTAACCCTACATTTTCGTTCTGTTTTAGGTACCTGATGTATACGTTGGATAAATATGTTGAGCAAGATTACAGTCTTGTTTATTTCCACTATGGACTGACAAGTAAAAATAAACCATCACTGTCATGGTTATGGCAAGCGTATAAGGCCTTTGATCGGAAATACAAGAAGAATGTTAAGGCTCTGTATCTAGTCCATCCAACAAATTTCATCAGAGTAATATGGCAGATATTTCGTGCTGCTATAAGGTAAACACATAGGGTTATTAGTAAATTTGAAAGAAATGTTGATCATTTACTTCCTGTAGCTTTTCTTTATAGCATTAATATAAAAGTAAATGATTATAAGACAATGCATTTAAGATTACTAAAATTGATCACTGAACAGATTAGCAACTGCCTCCAGCAATATCCACAGATCTAGATACAGCAGCTGTTGCATACTGTGAATATTCAGTATGCTTAAACTGATTTCGTGATGACAGGAAATAAGCATTGAAATTATGTTACTGGAAAACAGGCACCAAGGTGTATCTCACATATCCATTAAGAATTTTGTCACCTCCTTGATTCTGAACGGGTTCACTTTTTACGTATTGCTGTAGTCTCCATAATGTGTCTAGTTTGGAAGAGAAAAGTTCTGTTCAGCAATCCAGAGACAAAAATTTTGATTTAATATTTCAATTCATTATCTGAATGATGTGGACTATATTATTACAAGTAATCCATGGACAATAAAGTTTTTTTCCTTTAAATAAGACATCAATTTCCTTGCATATATCCTCTACTCTCCCTCTTTATATCATTTTGTCACTGCCATCCATTGACATCAGTATAAATTGCGTGTAGTTGTTATGCTTTAATTTATCAGTATTAGGGTGACAGTATGCAAAGTCATTATTTTCTCTGATATGTCAGGTTTTCTTGACATGATTGATTGCATCAATTTCAATCTAGAAAATTAAACTGGCTAGAATTTAATGGCCTGATATACTCATTCACTGACACCTGCAGCTGTCATTTTTGTTTATTAGTTTTTCAATTGTACAGTTTTGGTCTTAGACATTATCTATTATCTTCAGATCCTCAGACGAGTTGTTTCCATTTTCTGCAAAATATTTCAACAGCAGACTTGACTGTCTCCTTCAGGTGAATAATTGATGTCTAGACTCCAACCAGACAGGCAGCAAGCAGCCATTACAACCTGAAGATGATGAGTGGATTGGTTGTGGAAATATCAATGAGCTGTGATATAAAGCATACTTGCCATATCTTCGTTGAAGTCCAGACACAGAGTATGCATTATAACATGGCTCAGAGTACAAGAAGAGGATGCTTGGATCGACTGTTAAAATACCGTGCGTCAAATGGAGAAAACAGTTTGGCTGAAAACTTAAAAGCACACTATTTATCATTTCCCGTATTCTTGTTTTTATCTTTACTGTACTCTTGACTTTTAAGTTTATCCTAAATGTGATATTTGCTTGAAAAATCCATCCACTTTCATAAGTGATTTTACACTAATATTTATCACATTTCAAAAAATTTCGAGTTTCTGCAATAAAATTTGTATTCTCCATGTTGTTGATGTGTACACTTTTTATTAACGGTAACATTGTAACATTCAAAATGCATAAAAGCAGCATATTAACCCTTTCACGGCTTCGAGGACTGAGTATCCTGCCTGCTCAGCTGGCTGGTGGGGGGGAACACACTGTGCACCCGACTGGTGGGCGGCTGACTCACTCAACGATTGCTGCAGGCTATGGGAGAGTACACATCACTGTTGGCTAATATACTTCCCAGCACAAGTGGAACCACTCTTTGATTGTTGTTGTTGTTGTTGTTGTTGTTGCAGTCTTTAGTGCAGAGACTGGTTTCATGCAGCTCTCCGTGCTACTCTGTCCTGTTAAAGCTTCTTCATCTCCCAGTACCTACTGCAACCTACATCCTTATGAATCTGTGGAGTGTATTAATCTCTTGATCTCCCTCTACGACTTTTACCATCCACGCTTCCCTCTAGTACTAAACTGGTGATCCTTTGATGCCTCAGAACATGTCCTACCAACCGATCCCTTCTTCTAGTCAAGTTATGCCACAAATTTCTCTTCTCCCGAATTCTATTCAATACCTCCTCATTAGTTACGTGATCTCCCCATCTAATCTTCAACATTCTTCTGTAGCACCACATTTCGAAAGCTTCTATTCTCTCCTTGTCCAAACTATTTATTGTCCATGTTTCACTTCCATACATGGCTACGCTCCATACGAATACTTTCAGAAATGACTTCCTGACACTTAAATCTATACTCGATGTTAACAATTTCTCTTCTTCAGAAACACTTTCCTTGCCATTGCCTGTCTACATTTTATATCCTCTCTATTTCGACCATCATCAGTTATTTTGCTCCCCAAATAGCAAAACTCTTCTACTACTTTAAGTGACTCATTTCCTAATCTAGTTCCCTCAGCATCACCCAAATTAATTCAACTACATTCCATTATCCTTGTTTTGCTTTTGTTGATGTTCATCTTATATCCTCCTTTCAAGACACTGTCCATTCCATTCAACTGCTCTTCCAAGTCCTTTGCTGTCTCTTAAAGAATTACAATGTCATCGGTGAACCTCAAAGTTTTTATTTCTTCTCCATGGATTTTAATTCCTGCTCCGAATTTTTCTTTTGTTTCCTTTACTGCTTGTTCAATGTACAGATTGAATAAAATCGGGGATAGGCTACAGTCCTGTCTCACTCCCTTCCCAACCACTGCTTCCATTTCATGCCCCTCAACTCTTATAACTGTCATCTGGTTTCTGTACAGATTGCAAATAGCCTTTCACTCCCTGTACTTTACCCCTGCTACCTTCAGAATTTGAAAGAGAGTATTCCAATCAACATTGTCAAAAGCTTTCTCTAAGTCTACAAATGCTAGAAACGTAGGTTTGCCTTTCCTTAATCTAGCTTCTAAGATAAGTCGCAGGGTCAGTATTGCCTCACGTGTTCCAACATGTAGTCCAAACAGATCTTCCCCGAGTTCAGCTTCTACCAGTTTTTCCATTTGTCTGTAAAGAATTCGTGTTAGTATTTTGCAGCCGTGACTTACTAAACTGATAGTGCGGTAATTTTCACATCTGTCTGCACCTGCTTCTTTTTTTTTTTGGAATTGGAATTATTATATCCTTCTTGGAGTCTGTTCGCCTGTCTCATACATCTTGCTCACCATATGGTAGAGTTTTGAGAGGGCTGGCTCTCCCTAGGCTATCAGTAGTTCTACTGCGGTATTCGCTACTCTTGGGGCTTGTTTCGATTTAGGTCTTTCAATGCTCTGTCAGATTCTTCACGCAGTATCGTATCTCCCATTTCATCTTCATCTACATCCTCTTCCATTTCCATAATATTGTCCTCAAGAATATCACCCTTGTATAGACCCTCTATATACTCTTTCCATCTTTCTGCTTTCCCTTCTTTGCCTAGGACTGGTTTTCCGTCTGAGCTCTTGATATTCATACAGGTGGTTCTCTTTTCTCCAAAAGTCTCTTTTAATTTCCTGTAGGCAGTATCTATCTTACCCCTAGTGAGATAAGCCTCTACATCCTTACATTTGTCCTCTAGCCATGCCTGCTTAGCCATTTTGCACTTCCTGTCAATCTCATTTTTGAGACGTTTGTATTCCTTTTCTCCTGCTTCATTTACTGCATTTTTTTATATTCTCCTCTTATCAATTAAATTCAATATATCTTCTGTTACCTGTGGATTTTTACTAGCCCTTGCCTATTTACCTACTTGATCCTCTGCTGCCTTCACTATTTCATCTCTCAAAGCTACCCATTTTTCTTCTACTGTATTTCTTTCCCCTGCTCTTGTCAATCGTTCCCTAATGCTCTCTTTGAAACACTCTGCAACCTCCGGTTCTTTCAGTTTATCCAGGTCCCATCTCCTTAAATTACTACCTTTAAGCAGTTTCTTCAGCTTTAATCTGCAGTTCATAACCAATAAATTGTGGTCAGAGACAACACCTGCCCCTGGAAATGTCATACATTTTAAAACCTGCTTACCATTATGTAATCTATCTGAAACCTTCCAGCGTCTCCCGGCCTCTTCCATGTATACAACCTTCTTTCATGGTTCTTAAACCAAGTGTTAGCTATGATTAAGCTATGCTCTGTGCAAAATTCTACTAGGTGGTTTCCTCTTTCATTCCTTACCCCCTAGTTCATATTAACCTACTACTTTATGTTCTCTTCCTGTTCCTATTATCGAATTCCAGTCCCACAGAACTATTAAATTTTCGTCTCCCTTAACTATCTGAATAATTTCTTTTGTCGTATCATACATTTCTTCAATCTCTTCGTCATCTGCGGAGCTAGTTGGTGTATAAATTTGTACTACTGTGGTAGGTGTGGGCTTCGTGTCTATATTCACTACAATAATGCATTCACTATGCTGTTAATAGTAGCTTATCTGCAATCCTCTTTTTTAACTCACTATTAAACCAACATCAGGATGTAGAGGCTTATCTCACTAGGGGTAAGATAGATACAGCCTACAGGAAAATTAAAGAGACCTTTGGAGAAAAGAGAGCCACTTGTAAGAATATCAAGAGCTCAGATGGAAACCCAGTTCTAAGCAAAGAAGGGAAAGCAGAAAGGTGGAAGGAGTATATAGAGGGTCTATACAAGGGCGATGTACTTGAGGACAATATTATGGAAATGGAAGAGGATGTAGATGAAGATGAAATGGGAGATATGATACTGCGTGAAGAGTTTGACAGAGCACTGAAAGACCTGAGTCGCAACAAAGCTCTGGGAGTGGACAACATTCCATTATAACTACTGAAAGCCTTGGGAGAGCCAGTCCTGACAAAACTCTACCATCTGGTGAGCAAGATGTATGAGACAGGCGAAATACCCTCAGACTTCAAGAAGAATATAATAATTCCAATCCCAAAGAAAGCAGGTATTGGCAGATGTGAAAATTACCGAACTATCAGTTTAATAAGCCACAGCTGCAAAATACTAACACGAATTATTTACAGACGAATGGAAAAACTAGTAGAAGCCGACCTCGGGGAAGATCAGTTTGGATTCCGTAGAAATGGTGGACCACGTGAGGCAATACTGACCTTACGACTTATCTTAGAAGAAAGATTAAGAAAAGGCAAACCTTTGTTTCTAGCATTTGTAGACTTAGAGAAAGCTTTTGACAATGTTGACTAGAATACTCTCTTTCAAATTCTAAAGGTGGCAGGGGTAAAATACAGGGAGCAAAAGGCTATTTACAATTTGTACAGAAACCAGATGACAGTTATAAGTGTCGAGGGGCATGAAAGGGAAGCAGTGGTTCGGAAGGGAGTGAGACAGGGTTGTAGCCTCTCCACGATGTTATTCAATCTGTATATAGAGCAAGCAGTAAAGGAAACAAAAGAAAAATTTGGCGTAGGTATTAAAATCCAGGGAGATGAAATAAAAACTTTGAGGTTCGCTGATGACATTGTAATTCTGTCAGAGACAGCAAAGGACTTGGAAGAGCAGTTAAATGGAATGGACAGTGTCCTGAAAGGAGGATATAAGATGAACATCAACAATAGCAAAACGAGGATAATGGAATGTAGTCGAAATAAGTCGGGTGACGCTGAGGGAATTAGATTAGGAAATGACACTCTTAAAGTAGTAAAGGAATTTTGCTATTTGGTGAGCAAAATAACTGATGATGGTCGAAGTAGAGAGGATATAAAATGTAGACTGGCAATGGCAAGGAAAGCATTTCTGAAGAAGAGAAATTTGTTAACATCGAGTATAGATTTAAGTGTCAGGAAGTCATTTCTGAAAGTACTTGTACGGAGCGTAGCCATGTATGGAAGTGAAACATGGACAATAAATAGTTTGGACAAGGAGAGAATAGAAGCTTTCGAAATGTGGTGCTACAGAAGAATGTTGAAGATTAGGTGGGTAGATCACGTAACTAATGAGGAGGTACGGAATAGGATTGGGGAGAAGAGAAGTTTGTGGCCCAACTTGACTAGAAGAAGGGATCGGTTGGTAGGACATGTTCTGAGGCATCAAGGGATCACCAATTTAGCATTGGAGGGCAATGTGGAGGGTAAAAATCATAGAGGGAGACCAAGAGATGAATACACTAAGCAGATTCAGAAGGATGTAGGTTGCAGTAGGTACTGGGAGATGAAGGAGCTTGCACAGGGTAGATTAGCATGGAGAGCTGCATCAAACCAGTCTCAGGACTGAAGACAACAACAACATTTAACCAACACCTAAATTACCCCTATACGATTTTGTATTTATAACCCTGTATTCACCTAACCAGAAGTCTTGTTCCTCCTGCCACCAACTCCCCTAATTCCCACTATTACTAATGTTAACCTACAGTGGACTGTATTTTTACAAGAATATCTTGAGAAGCGGCTGAATTTCCACAAATGTGCAGTAAACACAGAATCAGTGTGTACTGGTCCCTGGACAGTATATGTGAAAATATTGGTGTTCTCAGCAAAGAATCTGTTGAATAATATTGATTCACTTCAAACTTTTTAGTTCATCGCATAACCAGGGATGCAAAGATGCATGCACTATGTACATCCATTATACTAACCTTCTGGGTAATGTCATTTTTTTCGGTAAGAAATGTGAAGTAATTATTTATCCCGTTACAAATGGCAGAAATAAATTCAAATGAAATAAAAGTACAAAAAAGTATAATTGATTTGCTGAATCATTGAAGTCTATTCTTACACAGCTAAAGGTGTTCACAAAATGGTGACTGTTGACACAGTATGGTCATCCAACCAATCACACATTCTTTATTGTGACAAAGTTATACTTACTAATTCATTGCCTTTTCCCTCTTCAGAAGAATAACCTTCTGAAAAAGTTCCTTGTGGTGTCAAAGAATCAGCAATACATCCAGACAATCAGAAGAAAGGTCTGAAGTATCAATACCATCTTCACCACTACTATTCATGAGGAGTTCCATGATATCCTTGTCCAATAAATTGTGTTCCGATGTTGCAGAAGTGGTACAGGAAAACATTGTCATCTGACCAAACACGTAAACATGACTGACACAGTTCATGAGTCGTAAGCGGAAAGGGCCCAGGAGCAGGTAAAAGCTGTAGTGATTTTCAACATTACCAAGAAGAGCATGTAATGACAGTACTGACAGGAATGTTGAAATGCGGATAACAGCAAGATGCCATTCTATTTTGCTTGTTTACCTGATCCCTCACTCAGGTGTACATGAAACCCTAATTCATCAGGTCTCCCTACCTACATGGCATAAATGAACACACTTGTATGCCAATAGCAATGAAAGGGTTAATTTTACTGCACATAAGATAATTGTGTGTAAGTACCATGCAATACTTACAGAATAAGAGAAGATACAGTAATAATTTGTTCACTAACTGAATGTAAGTGGAATGTGTACTTGGGTGCTAGAACAGGTGCAGTATTTTCCAGTATTTGGGAAACCACACACACACACACACACACACACACACACACACACACACACACACACACACAAGCTGTACAGGTTGATGTAAAGTAAGCAGGAGAAATTCTGGGAAGTTTGGAATGTAGGAGATACAAGTGATGGAAGTAAATGTCTGAGGGCAGGTTGTAAGTCATGCCTGTATAGATCTGTCAGTAAGAGCATTAACCACGAAAGACAAGGGTCCAGATTCGAATCTCATTCTGGACACTTGTAAACTGACGGGTAGTTTCAGAACAGTGCAATTTTCACTACAGAATGAAAATTCATTTGAATAAAATTCTTTGGTTGTATTTTCATTTGAGAGATTTCTATAAAATGTTAGTGGTTATGTGGCAATTTGAAAATATGCAAGGTTCTAGGAAAACTTACACTTCTATTATCAAATGTTGGAGATCAAACATTTTTTCACTGCTGCTACAATCACCACAACCACCACCAACACCATTGATGATGATAGCAATAATGGTAATTTTTGTTTCCTATGTCTAAATTATATTATGTTGATTTCTAATTTTAATTGTCAATTTTTTTGCAGTGTAAAGTTTGGCAGGAAAGTGATGTATGTCAATTACTTACATGAACTTAGTCAGCATCTCCATCTGGATCAGATATGCATCCCACAGGCTGTTTTAGAGTAAGTATTCAGTACATTATTTGGTCTCTCTCTTTGACCTAAGTGTTGCAGAATTTTACATTTTGATATTGACATAGTTTTAGTTGTATGTTTGTTATGCTGCTATCAGCATCCATGACTTTATTCCCTTCTGCCTTGAAGGAGGTAGTTTCTCGAATCTCTAACAATATCAAAAATGTCTTGTGCAGATGTTAGTGTGAATGTTGGTAGTAGGTTGTATAGGAACACATCTGCTATTATCTACATCTACATCTATACTCCGCGAGCCACCTTACGGTGTGTGGCGGAGGGTACTTATTGTACCACTATCTGATCCCCCCTTCCCTGTTCCATTCACGAATTGTGCGTGGGAAGAACGACTGCTTGTAAGTCTCCGTATTTGCTCTAATTTCTCGGATCTTTTCGTTGTGATCATTACGCGAGATATATGTGGGCGGTAGTAATATGTTGCCCATCTCTTCCCGGAATGTGCTCTCTCGTAATTTCGATAATAAACCTCTCCGTATTGCGTAACGCCTTTCTTGAAGTGTCCGCCACTGGAGCTTGTTCAGCATCTCCGTAACGCTCTCGCGCTGACTAAATGTCCCCATGACGAATCGCGCTGCTTTTCGCTGGATCATGTCTATCTCTTCTATTAATCCAACCTGGTAAGGGTCCCATACTGATGAGCAATACTCAAGAATCGGACGAACAAGCGTTTTGTAAGCTACTTCTTTCGTCGATGAGTCACATTTTCTTAGAATTCTTCCTATGAATCTCAACCTGGCGCCTGCTTTTCCCACTATTTGTTTTATGTGATCATTCCACTTCAGATCGCTCTGGATAGTAACTCCTAAGTATTTTACGGTCGTTACCGCTTCCAATGATTTACCACCTATGGCATAATCGTACTGGAATGGATTTCTGCCCCTATGTATGCGCATTATATTACATTTATCTACGTTTAGGGAAAGCTGCCAGCTGTCGCACCATGCATTAATCCTCTGCAGGTCCTCCTGGAGTACGTACGAGTCTTCTGATGTTGCTACTTTCTTGTAGACAACCGTGTCATCTGCAAATAGCCTCACGGAGCTACCGATGTTGTCAACTAAGTCATTTATGTATATTGTAAACAATAAAGGTCCTATCACGCTTCCCTGCGGTACTCCCGAAATTACCTCTACATCTGCAGATTTTGAACCGTTAAGAATGACATGTTGTGTTCTTTCTTCTAGGAAATCCTGAATCCAATCACAAACCTGGTCCGATATTCCGTAAGCTCGTATTTTTTTCACTAAACGTAAGTGCGGAACCGTATCAAATGCCTTCCTGAAGTCCAGGAATACGGCATCAATCTGCTCGCCAGTGTCTACGGCACTGTGAATTTCTTGGGCAAATAGGGCGAGCTGAGTTTCACATGATCTCTGTTTGCGGAATCCATGTTGGTTATGATGAAGGAGATTTGTATTATCTAAGAACGTCATAATACGAGAACGCAAAACATGTTCCATTATTCTACAACAGATTGACGTAAGCGAAATAGGCCTATAATTATTCGCATCTGATTTATGACCCTTCTTGAAAATGGGAACGACCTGCGCTTTCTTCCAGTCGCTAGGTACTTTACGTTCTTCCAGCGATCTACGATAAATTGCTGATAGAAAGGGGGCAAGTTCTTTAGCATAATCACTGTAGAATCTGAAGGGTATCTCGTCTGGTCCGGATGCTTTTCCACTACTAAGTGATAGCAGTTGTTTTTCAATTCCGATATCGTTTATTTCAATATTTTCCATTTTGGCGTCCGTGCGACGGCTGAAGTCAGGGACCGTGTTACGATTTTCCGCAGTGAAACAGTTTCGGAACACTGAATTCAGTATTTCTGCCTTTCTTCGGTCGTCCTCTGTTTCGGTGCCATCGTGGTCAACGAGTGACTGAATAGGGGATTTAGATCCGCTTACCGATTTTACATATGACCAAAACTTTTTAGGGTTCTTGTTTAGATTGTTTGCCAATGTTTTGTGTTCGAATTCGTTGAATGCTTCTCTCATTGCTCTCTTTACGCTCTTTTTCGCTTCGTTCAGCTTTTCCTTATCAGCTATGATTCGACTACTCTTAAACCTATGATGAAGCTTTCTTTGTTTCCGTAGTACCTTTCGTACATGATTGTTATACCACGGTGGATCTTTCCCCTCGCTTTGGACCTTAGTCGGTATGAACTTATCTAAGGCGTACTGGACGATGTTTCTGAATTTTTTCCATTTTTGTTCCACATCCTCTTCCTCAGAAATGAACGTTTGATGGTGGTCACTCAGATATTCTGCGATTTGTGCCCTATCACTCTTGTTAAGCAAATATATTTTCCTTCCTTTCTTGGCATTTCTTATTACACTTGTAGTCATTGATGCAACCACTGACTTATGATCACTGATACCCTCTTCTACATTCACGGAGTCGAAAAGTTCCGGTCTATTTGTTGCTATGAGGTCTAAAACGTTAGCTTCACGAGTTGGTTCTCTAACTATCTGCTCGAAGTAATTATTATAGTGAATGCTGTCGATCTGTTGACAGATACAGACCATACATTCCAAAGTACAGTCAAAGACATTGAAAGACCAAAAAGAAATATGTCCTTACTTTTAAGTTCATTGTAAGACCAAAAAGAAATATGTCCTTACTTTTAAGTTCATTGTCTTCACCACAAGAAACAAAAGTGTTTATCGAAACAACATACTCTTAATAAATTGTAGTTAATACATGCAACCGTAAAGTTTCAGCCTCATCTGGAGAAAGTGATTCTGTTATGAAGCAATAAATAAATAAATGAGAAATGAACTTGAAATTATTCAGTCCCTCCATCAAAATATTTGACTTTAGTATTGTGTTAAAAAGATAAGTAGCAGAGGAAAAACTCATAAGTAATCACTCCTCTTCTTCAGGCTATTGTGTTTCTTCAGGAGACATGTACTGACATTAATTGCTAATTACAGTAACCCACTGATCATAATTTCAGGTGATTTGCAACAAGTTGTATTTTGCTGATTCATAGTGTCCACTGTGGTGCTGTGAATAGTTGTTGTTGTTGTTGTTGTTGTTGTTGTCAATGATGGTGATGATGATGATAAGATATGCATAGAAAGAATCATCAGTGTCCTTTTCTTCTGCTTGCTGACCTTAGTGCATATCGTGTGCCCATTAACTGACCAAATACCACAGCAACTGAGGCTCTCGTTCCATCATAAAACAATGATGAATGATACATTTTTAATGCAACAATGCCATTTACTGCTATTTATCACTTGTATTGATATGCTTCCATCTATCAGACATACCATAACCAAAAGATTCCTGTTGTGGATACTTAGTGGGCCTGCTAGAGAGCTGTAAAAACACACTCTCTCTCTCTCTCTCTCTCTCTCTGTCTCTCTCTCTTTCTCTCTCCAGCTTCAGTGACTGAGAGCACCTCTCCTACAATGTTGACCATTACCAGCTGGTGTCTCGATCCAAAATTTTTCAACCATCTCAAGGGGGGGAAAATCTCTTAGCTGAAGCAAGAAATATTATCATAGGGTTAAAAACGAGGAAACCCCGTATCCTTTAAAGAATCAAACTGCCATGTGTAAAACAGATTCAAAAATGTGATTGCTTTACAAATGAAATAATGCACTATGTGATCGAAAGAATCTGGACACCTGGCTGAAAATGACTTAAAAGTTCGTGACACCCTCCATCGATAATACTAGAATTCAGTATGGTGTTGTCCCACCCTTAGTCTTGATGACAGCTTCCACTCTCGCAGGCAAATGTTCAGTCAAATACTAGATGAATGTAGTCCAGGTATTTGTGCGTTGTCAGTTACACTGCCTTAGGGGACAGAAAATTTCTAACTGCAATTCTTGTTTTATTGTGTTAAGCTTTTTACATTAGGCTATACCTCTTAATGAATAGATTTTAAATTGTTATATTCGGTCAGCAGCTATGCGAAATATTGAGAATCAAATTTTTGTCTTCCCTGGAAGCGATTAGATAAACAGTCTGCAACTGGTATTGGATAATGTGGTAGCAGTTTAGTAATATAGATGAGCATTATACTGTAAAATGAAATTTGGTGGCTACACTTAATAGTCTTCATGGATTTCAGTGAACTTAGAAATCTGGAGAGAGATTGGGTTGGACTATTTGATTGGATTTCTCTTCCATTGACACGGGTATGTAAAACTGCACTATTATGTACAAGTAGAACTTGTACCACAATCTCTCACAATCTATAAGGTGAGGAAACATTCAAAAATTGATTATAACCTATTGCATATTTTGTGCTTGTGAAATTCAAGTGGTTCCAGTTCCTATGTAATATCTTCACCAATGATATTCTAAACCTGTTCAAAACCTGTGCCCCATCAGATTCATTAGATTTCTGTTTCATTGTGGAGGAAACATGTTGTTGTTGTTGTGGTCTTCAGTCCTGAGACTGGTTTGATGCAGCTCTCCATGCTACTCTATCCTGTGCAAGCTTTTTCATCTCCCAGTACCTACTGCAACCTACATCCTTCTGAATCTGCTTAGTGTATTCATCTCTTGGTCTCCCTCTACGATTTTTACCCTCCACGCTGCCCTCCAATACTAAATTGGTGATCCCTTCATGCCTCAGAACATGTCCTACCAACCGATCCCTTCTTCTGGTCAAGTTGTGCCACAAACTTCTCTTCTCCCCAATCCTATTCAATACTTCCTCATTAGTTATGTGATCTACCCATCTAATCTTCAGCATTCTTCTGTAGCACCACATTTCGAAAGCTTCTATTCTCTTCTTGTCCAAACTATTTATCGTCCATGTTTCACTTCCATTCATGGCTACACTCCATACGAATACTTTCAGAAATGACTTCCTGACACTTAAATCTATACTCGATGTTAACAAATTTCTCTTCTTCAGAAACGCTTTCCTTGCCATTGCCAGCCTACATTTTATATCCTCTCTACTTCGACCATCATCAGTTATTTTGCTCCCCAAATAGCAAAACTCCTTTACTACTTTAAGTGCCTCATTTCCTAATCTAATTCCCTCAGCATCACCCGACTTAATTAGACTACATTCCATTATCCTTGTTTTGCTTTTGTTGATGTTCATCTTATATCCTCCTTTCAAGACACTGTCCATTCCATTCAACTGCTCTTCCAAGTCCTTTGCTGTCTCTGACAGAATTACAATGTCATCGGCGAACCTCAAAGTTTTTATTTCTTCTCCATGAATTTTAATACCTACTCCGAATTTTTCTTTTGTTTCCTTTACTGCTTGCTCAATATACAGATTGAATAACATCGGGGAGAGGCTACAACCCTGTCTTACTCCCTTCCCAACCACTGCTTCCCTTTCATGTCCCTCGACTCTTATAACTGCCATCTGGTTTCTGTACAAATTGTAAATAGCCTTTCGCTCCCTGTATTTTACCCCTGCCACCTTTAGAATTTGAAAGAGAGTATTCCAGTCAACATTGTCAAAAGCTTTCTCTAAGTCTACAAATGCTAGAAACGTAGGTTTGCCTTTTCTTAATCTTTCTTCTAAGATAAGTCGTAAGGTCAGTATTGCCTCACGTGTTCCAGTGTTTCTACGGAATCCAAACTGATCTTCCCCGAGGTTGGCTTCTACTAGTTTTTCCATTCGTCTGTAAAGAATTCGTGTTAGTATTTTGCAGCTGTGACTTATTAAGCTGATAGTTCGGTAATTTTCACATCTGTCAACACCTGCTTTCTTTGGGATTGGAATTATTATATTCTTCTTGAAGTCTGAGGGTATTTCGCCTGTTTCATACATCTTGCTCACCAGATGGTAGAGTTTTGTCAGGACTGGCTCTCCCACGGCCGTCAGTAGTTCCAATGGAATATTGTCTACTCCGGGAGCCTTGTTTCGACTCAGGTCTTTCAGTGCTCTGTCATACTCTTCACGCAGTGTCATATCTCCCATTTCATCTTCATCTACATCCTCTTCCATTTCCATAATATTGTCCTCAAGTACATCGCCCTTGTATAAACCCTCTATATACTCCTTCCACCTTTCTGCTTTCCCTTCTTTGCTTAGAACTGGGTTTCCATCTGAGCTCTTGATATTCATACAAGTCGTTCTCTTATCTCCAAAGGCCTCTTTAATTTTCCTGTAGGCTGTATCTATCTTACCCCTAGTGAGATAGGCCTCTACATCCTTACATTTGTCCTCTAGCCATCCCTGCTTAGCCATTTTGCACTTCCTGTCGATCTCATTTTTGAGACGTTTGTATTCCTTTTTGCCTGTTTCACTTACTGCATTTTTATATTTTCTCCTTTCATCAATTAAATTCAATATTTCTTCTGTTACCCAAGGATTTCTACTAGCCCTAGTCTTTTTACCTACTTGATCCTCTGCTGCCTTCACTACTTCATCCCTCAAAGCTACCCATTCTTCTTCTACTGTATTTATTTCCCCCATTCCTGTCAATTGCTCCCTTATGCTCTCCCTGAATCTCTGTACAACCTCTGGTTCTTTTAGTTTATCCAGGTCCCATCTCCTTAAATTCCCACCTTTTTGCAGTTTCTTCAGTTTTAATCTACAGGTCATAACCAATAGATTGTGGTCCGAGTCCACATCTGCCCCTGGAAATGTCTTACAATTTAAAACCTGGTTCCTAAATCTCTGTCTTACCATTATATAATCTATCTGATACCTTTTAGTATCTCCAGGGTTCTTCCAGGTATACAACCTTCTTTCATGATTCTTAAACCATGTGTTAGTTATGATTATGTTGTGCTCTGTGCAAAATTCGACCAGGCGGCTTCCTCTTTCATTTCTGTCCCCCAATCCATATTCACCTACTACGTTTCCTTCTCTCCCTTTTCCTACACTCGAATTCCAGTCACCCAAGATTATTAAATTTTCGTCTCCCTTCACAATCTGAATAATTTCTTTTATTTCATCATACATTTCTTCAATTTCTTCGTCATCTGCAGAGCTAGTTGGCATATAAACTTGTACTACTGTAGTAGGCGTGGGCTTCGTATCTATCTTGGCCACAATAATGCGTTCACTATGGTGTTTGTAGTAGCTTACCCGCATTCCTATTTTCCTATTCATTATTAAACCTACTCCTGCATTACCCCTATTTGATTTTGTGTTTATAACCCTGTAGTCACCTGACCAGAAGTCTTGTTCCTCCTGCCACCGAACTTCACTAATTCCCACTATATCTAACTTCAACCTATCCATTTCCCTTTTCAAATTTTCTAACCTACCTGCCCGATTAAGGGATCTGACATTCCACGCTCCGATCCGTAGAACGCCAGTTTTCTTTCTCCTGATAACGACATCCTCTTGAGTAGTCCCCACCCGGAGATCCGAATGGGGGACTATTTTACCTCCGGAATATTTTACCCAAGAGGACGCCATCATCATGTAATCATACAGTAAAGCTGCATGCCCTCGGGAAAAATTACGGCTGTAGTTTCCCCTTGCTTTCAGCCGTTCGCAGTACCAGCACAGCAAGGCCGTTTTGGTTATTGTTACAAGGCCAGATCAGTCAATCATCCAGACTGTTGCCCTTGCAACTACTGAAAAGGCTGCTGCCCCTCTTCAGGAACCACACGTTTGTCTGGCCTCTCAACAGATACCCCTCCGTTGTGGTTGCACCTACGGTACGGCTATCTGTATCGCTGAGGCACGCAAGCCTCCCCACCAACGGCAAGGTCCATGGTTCATGGGGGGGGGGGGGGGGGGGTAGGAAACATATGATGCATTAAAAGGCATAACACAGGATAACAGTATTGTTGATTCGGGATGCAAGACTTTGTAGAATGCCCTGTATTTTAGCTATCTTCAGTATGGGGTAGTTAACAGTGGCGTAAACACATGTGACCCTGATTATCATCTTTTTTGTGGCATACTGCACATGTGAATTTTTCCCCCCTCCAGACAGTTCTCTGTTTTCCCACTACTCCAGCCACAAAAGTATTGGCTTTCAGCTTGAAACACTACAAAGTGAGCTGATAAGTCTAAGTCTCCTTTCTGTTTAGAACTTGCCTAAAGAAACTGACCATAATTTGAATAAAATTAACTTCAAATAATCATTTCTTTTACCTCGTGATTTCAATATCTTCATGTTGAGTGAATTGCTTTTATGTACACAATCGGAAGCCCGTAATGAAGTGGACCAGATGAAATTTCACTGTAGACAAAGTAATTTGTGCTTCAGTCCTTTAGTAGCTTACAGGCAGTTGGAAACATGTTTTTAGATCTCCCCCCCCCCCCCCCCCACTCCCCCAGATCTATTCTTTACCAACACTAATCATTGGTTTTATTTTGAGCCTTGGATTATAAGGTTAGTTGCAGTAAAAACGAAACTCCATCCCACAGGCTCTGATTGATCCAATAATACTGACCTATTACCATGTCATCCTCTGAATTTGATGCCAAAATGGAGAGGTGTGGTGTCAACACCCTGTTCTCCATGCCATTTTCAGTTTTCGGAGCTGCTACTACTTGTTCAAGTAGCTCCTTAATTGGCATCTTGAGGCTGATTGCAACCCATTCCAGTCCTCCCACAATGAAAAATCACTGGCAGTACTTGGAATAGAACCCAGGACCTGTGCACGACAGTCCATTGCACTGACCACTTAGCTATGGAGGTGGGTGTATATGTAGGAGAGAAAACTAATTTCTATCACCAATCATTTTTACAGCATTGTTTTAGTTTGATAAACATGACATGTTACGAGATTTTTTCTGCATATTCGAGTGCTTGTTGTTAGTTACAGTACTGTACTATGCTGTGACATGCAACATAAATAAAAGAATGGCACAACAGTCAACAGATACACATCACAAGTATGGTACAAACTTTCACAGGTGTAACAAACAGCTCCAAAGTGCAAAACTGACAGAGTAATCCAGAATAAGCAGCTTTGTATGCAGACACAGTAGATAAACAATACACTGTAAGCAAAGAAGTGCTTGAGCAGCTCGCGACATCAGCCACTGTTAAGGAGGTGAGGGGTGCCCTATGGTTGTGGGGGGAAGATATCAGACTGGTTGTAACTGCGACTGACATAGGAGACTGTGGCATAGCCAGTTCATGATGCCCACCAGAAGGTATGGTGACCCAGCAGGTTACCACATACTTTCTAAAGGAATATCTTTTATCTTTTGTTGTATCTTTCCACCCTCGGTCCCCACAACTGGTATCATTACCAGTTTCAGCTTCTTAAAAAATTATCATCAGATGACATGTTTGAACAAAAACACACACACACACACACACACAGGGAGAGGGGGAGAGAGAGGGGGGGGAGAGAGAGAGAGAGAGAGAGAGAGAGAGATAATAAAGTTCTGAAAAACTAAACTAAAAGCTTTACCAGGTTACCTTCCCTCAGGAAAGTTGGCACACTCAGCAACTGTGATATTTTATAAATTATAGAGCGCAGCAATCAGTCGTCCTTTTTTTGTAGGTTTTATTTGGCAAATCCAGATTTCAGCTAGTACCTAGCCATTATCAACGCTAAAAATACTAGATATACATGGTCAGGCAATACTATAAAAAGTTACAGCTCATGGTATAACCTATATGACTTGTACATTAGATTACATACCCCTATTTTCTAGTCCCGATACATGTCAGTTCCCTGTTGTTCGGGCGTCAGTCACAGTTCTTGGAATATTACTGTATAAAGAAGGTAGGCTGTGTAGAGAACACATCAATTGGTTGTATGGTGCGTTCTATATGAACTACGTAATATAAAACATTCAAAGGAAAGTAAAAAACTTCCAATTTGCATGGGAATTACATAAAATGAAACATAAGTAAAATTCTTTACATTGCTGTCCAACTTGTTTCCACATTTGCCAGTAAACATAGAAACTGTAACAAAATTTCCAGGTTCACTCCTTGTGAGTCAGTTGTTTTTTTATTCTTTAAACACATATGTAATGTCAGATGGGTAAAAACCTCCCCCCCCCCCCCCCCCCCCCCCCCAAGACACAAGGAGGCAAATGGTAAAAGTCACTATTAGAATTGATGTGATTTAAATTTTTTATCTTTGCCTTATTTTTCTCTTTATTTAAAAATCATGATGGATATGATGGTCCTCTTATCAACTGAGTAGTTCACAGATGGTGCCAAATGTCAGCTAGATGGATGGTTGGTGTGACTTGGCATTCTGTAACAGATGTAGAGAGTATTAGTCTCTGTGTCATTTCAACCAGATTTTAATTATAAATACAATAAAATCAATACACTGAATTGCTGTTATTAAAAATGTACATGCATCTAAACTAACGTACCATGGAGAAAGTGCTGTAGGTTCAATGTTATAACCATCACACTTGTGCAGTAGTATCCAAATGGCAGCTACATATTGGCAAGACGGCAGGAGCTACTTCATTCCCCCTGGGTCAAACCTTATACTGTTTCTTAACAACAAGTTTTCAAACAATTCCCAGAACAGTGCATTTTTCATAATGATCTGATCATTAATTAGGCCGCTGTCGGCATTCTTGTGATGGCAAAAGATCTCCAGCTCTTCTAGGAGGTCAAGGAACCTGCCTTTCTTACGTTTATGCAGCAACCTCACATTCAGTGTCAGAGTCGGCACCTCATGTTTTGTTGTAGGTAAATGAGCAGCCATACTCAATTTCTCTGTGGTATCTTTTTTACCCGCGCTTTGACTTTAATCTATTTCCACATCTAAAGAAATTTATGATTGTGATATTTGGTAGATAGTTAGTTTGCAACCTTCCCAAACGTGGTTCAGTAACAGAATCTACAAACTTGAAAAATAGTAAAAGTACATTGACTTACAAAGATGCAATGTTGATAAATAGTCCCACTTTTATCCAAAATAAAGTGGTCTTTCATTGCTAGTTCTAGAACTCACCACATTTCTCTCGGAAAACTAAATGTATTGCTTCACTGTGAATTTAGCAGAAAATCTCATTCTTCCAGAATGAGAATTTCACTCTGCAGCGGAGTGTGCCAGGAAGTTTCACTCATATTCTTGATTTCATCTTGTATAGATATGATGCAGCAGGAAATTTTCTTGAACTCATACGGTCCTTGTAGTACAAAATGTACTTCCCTTAAACAGTGGTCATGTACTTTAAGGAGTTACTCAGATTTCTGTATGTGGCCCACTTCTTTTTATTATATACATGGAAAGTCCAGGATGCAAAAACAACAGTATTATGAAAAGGATGAATTCCTACTCACTGTATAGAAGAGACATTGAGTTGCAGACAAGCACAGTGAAAAAACTGCTATACATTTTAACTTTTGGCCAAAAAGCCTTCTTCTAAAATAGAAAACAAACACAAACACATTCACAGAAGCACAATTCAGACAAACATGACCTATGTCTCTAGCTGCTGTGGCTTGACTGAATCATAAGTGCACATTATGGAGCAACAGTCAGTATGGTGGTGGGGGTAAGGAGGCGGCATGGGGCAGGGAGGGAGAGGAGGATGGCAGAGAGGGCTGGGAGAAAGTGTAGTGCTGCTCGCAGGTGTATGCAGGGACATGGTGGGACGGGTTAGGGCTGCTCAGCATAGTTGGGAAGTTTGGGAGAAGGTAGGGAGCAGAAAAGGAGAGAATTAGAGAAGAGGAAAATGACTGTGGGTGTGTTGGTGGAATAAAGGCTATGTTGTGCTGGAGTGGGAGCAGGGAGGAGCATAGGTTGAGGACAGGGACTAGCGGATCTTGAGACCCGGCTGGGGATTACGTCAACTGGGATATGTTGCAGGGCGAGTTGACACATGCACATTTCAGGAAATCAGGTGTTGATAGGAAGGATCCATATGACACAGGCTGTGAAGCACTGATTGAAGTGAATCACATTGTGTTGGGCAGCATGTTCAACAACTGGGTGTTGATGGCCATTCATGTGGACCGACTATTTAGTTTGTAGATACATGACTACTTTCACAGGTAGCCATGCGTTTGATAGGATAGGGGATTCCTGTAACTGGACTGGAGTAGGTGGTGATGGGAGGATGTATACGACAGGTCCTCATCTAGGTCTGTTGAGGGATATGAGCCATGATGCAAAGGGATGGAATAAGTATGGACAATGATGTTACATAGGATTGGTAGGTGATGGAATACCACAGTGGGAGGGGTGGGAAGAATAGTGGGTGGTATATTCTTCATTTCAGAACACGATATGAGGTAGTCAAAACCCTGTCAGAGAATGTGATTCAGATTTTCCAATCGTGGGTGGTACTGAGTCATGAGTGGAGTACTCCTATGGGGCCAGATGGTGAGTATGTGTAAGGTGGTAGGTGACAGAAAAGACAAGGCATGGTAGATCAGTTTCTGTACAAGATTTGGTGGGTAATTTTGGTCCGTGAGGGATTCAGTGAAACCATTGGAATATTTGGAGAGGTACTGCTTGTCACAGCAGGGGCGATGACAATGGATGTTGTGTGGAATGGACTTTTTGGTATGAAATGGGTGGCAGCTGTCAAAGTAGAGTTGTTTCCGTGATTGGGAGGTTTGATATGATTAATGGTACTGATGTAGCCATGCTTGAGATGGAGATCAACACCGAGGAAAGTGGCTTGTCAGGTTGAAGAGGACTGGGTGAAACAAATTAGGGAGAAGGTATTGAGGTTCGGGATGAATGTGGCTAGAGTATTATAACCCTCAGTCCATATCATGAATACATCATCAGAGAGTATGAACCAGGTGAGGGTTTTGGAATTCTGGATGGTTAGGAAGGACTCCTTTAGATGGCACATGAAGAAGTTAGCATAGGATGATATTATGTTTTTGCCCATTGCTGTACCATGGATTCACTTGTAGGTGATGCCTTCAAAGAAGAAGTAATTGTGGGAGAAGATAAAGCTGTCATGGTGTCCCAGAAGGAGGTTGTAAGTTTGGATTCAGTTGGGCATTGGGAAAGATAGTGTTCAAGAGTGGCATGGTCATGGCCATGGATATTGGGGTGGCATCAACAGTGAAAATCAGGGTGCCATGTGATAAAAGAACAAGATCTGTAGAGAGTCAGTGGGGGAAATTGTTGGTGTCTTTTCTATACACTGAAGAGCCAAAGAAACTGTTACACCTGTCTAATATCGTATAGGGCCCCCGCAAGCACGCAGAAGTGCCGCAACACAATGTAGCATGGATTCAAATAATAGCTGAAGTAGTGCTGGAGGGAACTGACACCGTTAATCCTGCAGGGCTGTCCATAAATCCGTAAGAAAATGAGGGGCGGAGATTTCTTCTGAACAGCACATTGCAAGGCATCCCAGATATGCTCGATAATGTTCATGTTTGGGTAGTTTCGTGCCCAGCAGATGTGTTCAAACTCAGAAGTGTGTTCCTGGAGCCACTGGGTAGCAGTTATGGACATGTGGGGTGTTGCATTGTCCTGCTGGAATTGCCCAATTCTGGGCATTGTCATGCTGGAATTGCCCAAGTCCATCGGAATGCACAATGGATGTGAATGGATGCGAGTGGCCAGAGACGATGCTTACATATATTTCACCTGTCAGTCATATGACATACCAGGGGTTCCATATCATTCCAACTGCACACACCTCACACCATCTTGAACACAGTCCCTTGCTGACATATTGGGTCCATAGATTCATAAGGTTGTCTCCATATGTGTAGATTTCCATCTGCTTGACACTATTTGAAACAAGACTCGTCCAACCATGCAACATGTTTCCAGCTATCAACAGTCCAATGTCTATGTTAACAGGCCAAGGTGAGATGTAAAACATTGTCTTGTGCAGTCATCAAGGGTACTTGAGTGGGCCTTCGGCTCCAAAATCCCACATCTATGATGTTTCGTTGAATGGTTCACACACTGACACTTGTTGATGGCCCAGCATCGAAATCTGCAACAGTTTGCAGAAAAGTTGCGTTTTTGTCGCATTGAGCGATTCTCTTCAGTAGTTGGTCCTGTTCTTGCATGATCTTTCTGCAGCCACAGCAATGTCAGAGATTTGATATCAGAGATGCTGTGTCCCATCACTCGTGTGCCGACTATAACACCACGTTCAAACTCGCTTAAATCTTGATAACCAGCCATTGTAGCAGCAGTAACCGATCTAACATTTGTGGCAGACACTTGTCGTCTTATATAGGCTTTGCCAACCAGAGTGATGTCTTCTGCTTGTTTAAATGTCTCTGTATTTGAATATACATGCCTGGGCCAGTTTCTTTGGCACTTCAGTGTAGAATGGTGGGTTATGGGTAATAAGTCGAAGATGTTGATCCACTAGAACAGAGATTCTCTCCGTGTGGTAGAGCAACCATTCACAATGGAGCATCCTGGGTAGTTGAGTTTGTGGACTGTAGATGGTAGGAGTGGTAGGCATGAGGAGAGAGGTTGACTTGGGGGAGGGGGTCTGGGATGGGCTTAAGGATTTGAGGAGGAACTGAAGATCATGTTGGATTTCTGGAATGAAGTTACTGTCAGAGTTTTGAAGCGATGAATTTGACAACTGGCAGAGTCCCTCAGCCAGGTAATCCCTGTGGTTCAAAACCACAGTGCTGGAGTCTTTGTTGTTCACCGTTAGGATTATAGGGTTGCACGGAGGAGTGAACTAAGTTAGGCAGTATTGGTTTTGGGTTGAATCTGATTACTATGGGCTGTTACTAAAAAGTGTTTCCACTGTAGGGACAGGGAGAAGGAGAGAAGGTCTTTAAGAAGTCCAGCATGATTTAATTTGGGAGTGGAGCAAGAAGTGCAACATTTGGAAATGACTGATAGTTCTGTGGGACTGAGGCTTTTGGAGGAAGGGTTCATGACTGTGTTTCAGATTTGTTTGTGTGTTCTGGGTTCAGTATGGTGGTGGAATGGAGTATCGGAGGGTGCGGTAAATATAGTAGGTCTGTGAGGCAGAATTTACCAGCTCTGAGGATATGTAGCAGCGACGTCCACAGTGACCTCTACCTGTCCAGATTCTGTTAGTCCATAGTCCTCACCAACCTTCACTTTGAAACTCTTGTAAATCATGCCCAATCCTCCTTGCAGTATCTCCTCTCCATCCATAAATTTCTCTTTGTTCTGGGATCCCAAATTCGTGCACACTCATTTCTCACACTGAAACTCTTGCCACCCAGGCACTAGAGCAGCATGCACAATGCCACCTCAGAAATCTCTCCAACCACTAACCACCAACTCCTCTCTGTCTCCTGGTCCCTACAGTGGAGAAACCAACCATATCATTCAGATTCAACGCAAAATCCATATTGGATAGTGCGTGACTTGGTTCACTCATTCATCTAGCTGTGATCCACCACCACTGCCTCCAATCATCCTCTGTGAGCATTCCATAATTTTGAAACTTGAAACTTCTACCAGTAGAGCACTTGCCTGCGAAAGGCAAAGATCTTGAGTTCAAGTCTTGGTCCAGCACAGTTTTAATATGCTAGGAAGTTTCATACCAATGCACACTCTGCTGCAGAGTCAAAATTTCATTCTGGAAACATCCCCCAGGCTGTGGCTAAGCCATGTCTCCGCAATATCCTCACTTCCAGGAGTGCTAGTTCTGCAGGGTCTGCAGGAGAACTTCTTTGATGTTTGGAAGGTAGGAGATGAGATACCAGCACAATTAACGCTGTGAGGACAGGTTGTGAGCCATGCTTGGGTATTTCAGATGGTGGAGCACTTGCCCATGAAAGGCAAAGGTCCCGAGTTTGAGTCTGGGTCTGACACACAGTTTTGATCTGCCAGAAAGTTTCATATCAGCGCACACTCTGTTGCAGAGTGAAAATTTCATTCTGGATTCTAGAATTTCTTAACCTCAAGCCTTGCCTCACCATCATTCCCCAAATCCCTCAACAAGGAAACCAACCTTACATCCATAGAAAGAACACAATCCACCAACCTTGTAATCTGGCCTGCTGACAAAGACTCAACCACTGTGGTTTTGAACCACAGGGATTACCTGGTCGAGGACTCTACCAACTGTCAGATTCGTCACCTCCAAAACTCCGTGACAGTGATCCAGTCCAGAAATCCAACAGGATCTGCAGCCCCTCTTCAAATCCTTAGGCCCATCCCAGAACCTCTCCCCAGAGTCTTCTCTCTCCTCATTCCTACCACACAGCACACTCCTCTCTTTTAACTGCTTCCAAGAGTCCATAAACACAATCACCCAGGATACTCCATTGTAGCTGGTTACTGTGCCTCACTGAGAGAATCTCTGCTCTTGTGGATCAACATCCTCAGCCTGAAATAAGGATATCCTGCACAATGTGCACACACACATGACATCATCCTGTGCTAACCTATTCATAGGGCATATACAGGGTGTTACAAAAGGTACGGCCAAACTTTCAGGAAACATTCCTCACACACAAATAAAGAAAAGATGTTATGTGGACATGTGTCCGGAAACGCTTAATTTCCATGTTAGAGCTCATTTTAGTTTCGTCAGTACGTATTGTACTTCCTCGATTCACCGCCAGTTGGCCCAATTGAAGGAAGGTAATGTTGACTTCGGTGCTTGTGTTGACATGCGACTCATTGCTCTACAGTACTAGCATCAAGAACATCAGTACGTAGAGTCAACAGGTTAGTGTTCATCACGAACGTGGTTTTGCAGTCAGTGCAATGTTTACAAATGTGGAGTTGGCAGATGCCCATTTGATGTATGGATTAGCACGGGGCAATAGCCATGGCACGGTACGTTTGTATCGAGACAGATTTCCAGAACGAAGGTGTCCCGACAGGAAAACATTCGAAGCAATTGATCAGCATCGTAGGGAGCACGGAACATTCCTGCTTATGACTCGCGACTTGGGAAGACATAGAACGACGAGGACACCTGCAATGGACGAGGCAATTCTTCATGCAGTTGACGATAACCCTAATGTCAGCATCAGAGAAGTTGTTGCTGTACAAGGTAACATTGACCATGACAATGTATGGAGAGTGCTACGGGAGAACCAGTTATTTCCGTACCATGTACAGCGTGTGCAGGCACTATCAGCAGCTGATTGGCCTCCATGGGTACACTTCTGCGAATGGTTCATCCAACAGTGTGTCAATCCTCATTTCAGTGCAAATGTTCTCTTTACGGATGAGGCTTCATTCCAACATGATCAAATTGTAAATTTTCACAATCAACATGTGTGGGCTGACGAGAATCTGCACACAATTGTGCAGTCACGTCATCAACACATATTTTCTGTGAACATTTGGGCAGGCATTGTTGGTGATTTATTGATTGGGCCCCATGTTCTTCCACCTACGCTCAATGGAGCACGTTATCATGATTTCATACGGGATACTCTACCTGTGCTGCTAGAACATGTGCCTTTACAAATATGACACAACATGTGATTCATGCACGATGGAGCTCCTGCACATTTCAGTCGAAGTGTTCGTACGCTTCTCAACAACAGATTCGGTGACCGATGGATTGGTAGAGGCGGACCAATTCCATGGCCTCTACGCTCTCCTGACCTCAACCCTCTTGACTTTCATTTATGGGGGCATTTGAAAGCTCTTGTCTACGCAACCCCGGTACCAAATGTAGAGACTCTTTGTGCTCGTATTGTGGACGGCTGTGATACAATACACCATTCTCCAGGGCTGCATCAGTGCATGAGGGATTCCATGCGACGGAGGGTGGATGCATGTATCCTCGCTATCGGAGGACATTTTGAACATTTCCTGTAACAAAGTGTTTGAAGTCACGCTGGTATGTTCTGTTGCTGTGTGTTTCCATTCCATGATTAATGTGATTTGAAGAGAAGTAATAAAATGAGCTCTAACATGAAAAGTAAATGTTTTCAGACACATGTCCACATAACATATTTTCTTTCTTTGTGTGTGAGGAATGTTTCCTGAATGTTTGGCCGTACCTTTTTGTAACACCCTGTAGAGAATCCTCCGTAACCACTAAGAATCCCAAACCCTTCAACTAGTTCAGGTGCACCTTCCACAGTATTCTGCCACCTACCAAATCTACGCATTATCCTTGTCCATCCCTGCCCTCCGTCCCCATTCCTCATGGCTCATATATCCCTGCGGTAGACCCAGGTATACATCATCCCATAAACACGTACTACAGTCTGGTCACGGGTATCTCTTGTACTGTCAAAGACAGGACTACCTGTGATAGAAGTAATCCACAGACTAAGGTGCAACCATTGTCTGCTTTCTGTGTGGGCATGACAACCAATGAGTTTTCTGTCCACATGTATGGGCATTGACAAACTGTGTTGAAGAGACAGCTTAACTTTTCTTAATTGTGCAGCTGGGAATTCTCCTTGCAATATTTCATTTGTTGCCATAAGCCCACCCGGCCCTGCTCCCCCCCCCCCCCCCCCCCAGTCTCTCACAACACAGCCTTCTATTGCTCCAACACACCCACAATCCTTTCCCCTTTCTTCTATTTCTCCACTTCCAACTACACCGAACTGAGCAACCCTACTCTGTCCCAGCAACATCCCTGCACACTCCCACAAGCAGCACTACATCTTCACCCAACCCACCCTGCTTCATGCCTCTTCTTTACCCCACCACTGGATTGCTGATCCCATCAGCCCAGTTAGGACTCAAGTCTGGCTCTGGCCTCAGCGGCCAGAACTATGGTCATGTGTGCAAGGTGTACGCGTGCTCCTCCTCCTCCCCCCCCCCACCCCCCCCCCCCCACCACCACCACTTTAGAAGAAGGCCTTTTGACTAAAAGCTAAATACTAAGTTTACCAAAGGGATCAAAAATGTTTTATTTATTGATGATACAAGCATAATTGCTACAGATTCATGTCAGCAATAATAAAGCAAATAACTTATTGTTCAGAATTCATTTGTGGTTTACAACTAGTAGCCTGACTCTGAATTCCAATAACTTTGTACGATGATTCTTAATTGCAACACAACTCAATCATTGTATTGTGATGAAAGAAGATGGACGTGAAGCTTTCTTGAAAGGATAACATGAATGTTGTCTGCCAGCAGAACATAAGCACAGTTATGTTTACTGTTACAATATTGCTTTGTAAAATTGTTCACAAAATTTCAACTGGATGACATTACTCATATTCTGCAGAATATTGTAGTGTGGCATGTTACCATCATCAAGCAATCATGATAACTATATGCTTCCCAGTATGCTCGTATCCTCTGCAGTACATGCTTTTCCAAAAAGAACAAATTTTTAACATTAATGAGAAAACCAATTTTTTGCTGTGCTCTGTTCAATGGTATTGTTCCCATACATGGCGCAAATGTTTCTGGCTCTCTCTACTGCTGTCAACCCTCTATTGAAATAAAACAGAAGAGTATGTCAGAAATATTCCTATTTCTCCACTTCTCACTCCATTTTCTAGTGCCCACAGCCCCCCCCCCCCCCCTCACTATTTCCAAGTGACAAAATTATGGTATGTAAACTGAAATAGCAACAGTGAACTACAAATAAAAATGCCAGTATGTAAATAAATCCATAGCAACTGGAATATTAACATGCAAAATAAAAATGCTGTGGATTTATGAAACAACCTAATACTATTAGTTGGGAACTTGCCTAAATTAGCATGTTATAAGGCTCAATTGACTAGCTATAGTAAGGGCATGATAAGTTAGCTGCTAGCCGCCAAGACCTGGTCATTAAAAGTTGACACCATTTGGAACATTTCATGTTGACTGTTCTCTGTTGCAGATTGCTGCCACCCACAGCTACCTTAAAGTTGTGACACATTAACTGATTAATAACAGTTAGTTTTACTCAACAATGGAAAATCCAGGGAGGAATGTAACAGTATTATAGAAAGGATGGTTGCTTCTCACCATATAGTCGAGATGCTGGGTTGGAGATAAGCACGACAAAAAGTGTCAGAAAGTGAGCTTTCGGCCAAATAGGCCTTCGTTGAAGGTACACACACACACACACACACACACACACACACACACTACGTCATATTAGGCACAATCACAAATGTCATTTTCTTCTACCGATTGTGTTGTGTTACAACAGCCATAATTTAATTTCAAATTTCTTGTTATGAATATGTATCTCATTTGTAGATGATTGTCTCAGGAATGAACTTTCGCAGATGGATGTTACTTCTGTGTCAAAACTTATTGATAGCAGAAGGTCAGCGTAAGTTGCACATCCTGTAAGTTGTACATCCTGTAAGTTGTCAGTACCAGAAGACAAACCACAAAACGTTCCCCCTCTCAGACCCTGTAACCCTGCAGTGGTCACACTGCTTACCCCTCCGTCCCTGTGATATAAGCAGCCAACTTTATGTATCTTACAGCCAATTGCACCAACGTCAATTAATGGAAGTGTGTCTTAAGGTATTACTGTGTATGTAAGCATTTTTTGTTGGTTACTGAGTAGGAAAAGTACACTCTTAAGAAGCTTTTAATGTTAGTTGACACTTTTGTGTTTGGATGTTTGTTACTAGATGCATCTGAATACTTGATTCAGGCTGTATGTGGACCACAAGCCACAGTTGGATGACCACTGTTCTAGAGCTTCATACAGGGTGTTGAAAAAATGACCGGTATATTTGAAACGGCAATAAAAACTAAACGAGCAGCGATAGAAATACACCATTTGTTGCAATATGCTTGGGACAACAGTACATTTTCAGGCAGACAAACTTTCGAAATTACAGTAGTTACAATTTTCAACAACAGATGGCGCTGTGGTCTGGGAAACTCTATAGTACGATATTTTCCACATATCCACCATGCGTAGCAATAATATGGCGTAGTCTCTGAATGAAATTACCCGAAACCTTTGACAACGTGTCTGGCGGAATGGCTTCACATGCAGATGAGATGTACTGCTTCAGCTGTTCAATTGTTTCTGGATTCTGGCGGTACACCTGGTCTTTCAAGTGTCTCCACAGAAAGAAGTCACAGGGATTCATGTCTGGCGAATAGGGAGGCCAATCCACGCCGCCTCCTGTGTGTTTCGGATAGCCCAAAGCAATCACACGATCATCGAAATATTCATTCAGGAAATTAAAGACGTCAGCCGTGCGATGTGGCCGGGCACCATCTTGCATAAACCACGAGGTGTTCGCAGTGTCGTCTAAGGCAGTTTGTACCGCCACAAATTCATGAAGAATGTCCAGATAGCGTGATGCAGTAATCGTTTCGGATCTGAAAAATGCGCCAATGATTCCATTGGAAGAAATGGCGGCCCAGACCAGTACTTTTTGAGGGTGCAGGGACGATGGGACTGCAACATGCCAGTTCTGTTTATTGACGAAGCCGTCCAGGTAAAAATAAGCTTCGTCAGTAAACCAAATGCTGCCCACATGCATATCGCCGTCATCAATCCTGTGCACTATATCGTTAGCTAATGTCTCTCGTGCAGCAATGGTAGCGGCGCTGAGGGGTTGCCGTGTTTGAATTTTGTATGGATAGAGGTGTAAACTCTGGCGCATGAGACAATACGTGGACGTTGGCGTCATTTGGACCGCAGCTGCAACACGGCGAACGGAAACCCGAGGCCGCTGTTGGATCACCTGCTGCACTAGCTGCGCGTTGCCCTCTGTGGTTGCCGTACGCGGTCGCCCTACCTTTCCAGCACGTTCATCCGTCACGTTCCCAGTCCGTTGAAATTTTTCAAACAGATCCTTTATTGTATCGCTTTTCGGTCCTTTGGTTACATTAAACCTCCGTCGAAAACTTCGTCTTGTAGCAACAACACTGTGTTCTAGGCGGTGGAATTCCAACAACAGAAAAATCCTCTGTTCTAAGGAATAAACCATGTTGTCTACAGCACACTTGCACGTTGTGAACAGCACACGCCTACAGCAGAAAGACGACGTATAGAATGGCGCACCCACAGACTGCGTTGTCTTCTATATCTTTCACATCACTTGCAGCGCCATCTGTTGTTGAAAATTGTAACTACTGTAATTTCGAAAGTTTGTCCGCCTGAAAATGTACTGTTGTCCCAAGCATATTGCAACAAACTGTGTATTTCTATCGCTGCTCGTTTAGTTTTTATTGCCGTTTCAAATATACCGGTCATTTTTGAAACACCCTGTATGAAACTCTTTTTCCTCAATTACTCTCAAACAAGGGTCTACTTTGAATAATGGCTGCAAGGTGTGATATTTGGGATCCTAACCTACACCTAACAGATCATTTCAAAAAGGCAGTCTCACACCTGGGGACCTATCCTTGCTAGCTCACAAGTGACCTTTCATTGTTTAAATTTAGCATTTATCAAGCAGTTGTCATTGATTTGCTTGATCTTTGTTGACACAGCCACGATCAGCGATTGCTTCAGAAAAACAGCCGATCAAATGTACCACAGCAACCACAAGAGCAGCAACAGGCACAACAAGAAAACAGTGGAAATACCAGTGTGCCCCTTGAAACCCAACAGTTTGGTGTTTCTCTGCAGTTCATTAAAGATCACAATAATGCTGATCCTATACCACCTGTAATGCGCCAGTGTGTAGAATTCCTTAGTCAGCCAGATGGTAAGTATCTCACACTTTAACAGTCATAGTTGCTTTACATTCATCTTAAGATTGCGAAATTTTTGATGCAAGGTAAATAAAATATCTGAACATTCTTAATCTGTTTTTCTTATAATTGCACTGTATATAGAATTGATTATCAGGTGAGTATTTAATCTGTACTTTGTCAGTTCTATCTTTCAGTTGTCGCATGTCACTTTTATTTCCTGTGTTTGAATGACAAATGGGCATTTCTGGTAGTGCTCAGTCACAAGCAGTAGTGTAATTTTTGAAAAAGAAAAAATGCTTAACCTATTATTTTCTCTGTGGTGGTGTAGAGTAATTCATGAGTGATTGAAATTATAATGAGTAAAAAGAAGTAATAATGTTACAGACTGAAAGATTATTTTCATTATAGCATTGGAGACTGAAGGATTATTCCGTAGATCATCAAGAATCACTCAAGTTAAAGAAGTCCAGAAACGGTTCAACCAAGGCCTTCCAGTAGATTTTCAGGGTGATGTTCATCTTGCGGCTGTTATACTTAAAACATTTCTCAGAGAGCTGGAGGAACCATTGATGACATTTGATCTGTATGATGAAATCACACAGTTTCAGTGTAAGTAATACTAATTAATTTTTGTTATACTGTTAAAGATACTGTATTGGTATTGCAGATAATTTATTTTCTTAATAATACTTGATGTAAGCTGACACTGTACTATTGACAAATTCAAAAATAGTTCCAGTTGTGGTAAATTTGGGGAGAGAAGAAAAAGAAAATGTATTACCTGTAGTTTCCTCTCTTTTTTTCCAGTCCATCCCCTCCCAACCTTTTTTATTTATTTTCTTTTAGAACAATCATTTGTTAAAGAATTAATTCTTCACCCCCCTCCTCTCCCCCATATGAGCGTGCTAAACTGCTAATCCCCCCCCCCCCCCCCCCCCACACACACACACATTTCATTCTGTATTTTATTCCAAGTTAGCTGGTCCAGGTCACTGGATTCACATTTGGGAGGAGCGTTGTTCAAATCATGGCTGTCCTGATTTGGTCTTGCTGTTGACTGATTGTTAAACTCTCGATCTTGCTCCTTGATTCTATTTTATTGTTAATAAGAAGCCTATTCTTTCGGTTGTTTGTACTTTTTTGAAGATGTTAATAACATATGAGAACAGAAAAAAATACTGACTGTAATAAAGTAGGTAGTTATAGTTTTGGACAGTAATTTGTATACCGATAACAGAGAGATGGCAATGTATTTACTGTAGTTGTAAATTATTCAGAAGGACTACATCAAATCTGACCAAATTCCTTGTGTAAATGAGCCCATTTTTCCCACCTTCATTTCTCTTTTCATCTTGTTATTTCATGACTTTTCTTCAAACTAACTCCATTTTGCTGACGAGTACTACTGTTTCTCATTTCATGTTGACACTATTCCCTAGTCCCAACCCAAAACTGCTTTCACTTCTTGACACCAGAAACCTTCATATTTGGGAACATTTATTATAAGTTTCTTTTTACATTGCCATGGTCAAAATGGAACCATGAAGTGACAAGTTTTGTAATGCTAGAAATTATTGTACACCTCTTTGAAAGTAGAATTTTCTGTTTCATAATTATGGTGGTCAATTTATTTGTCTGCTGTTAATTGTTTCAGGTATAGCTAAGGAAGAAAGGCCACGCTATGTAAAAATTCTTATATTAGAGAAACTTCCGGAGGATAATTACCAAATACTCAAATATCTTGTACAGTTCCTTTCAAAGGTATAGGTTCACTAGCTAAAATTTTCAAAATTTAGGTCAATATTTTTCATTTCAAGAAAGAGTTGTGTACAGTGACTAATTTTGTCCTGCAATATTTGTTACAGGTTATGGACAGATGTGATCTGAATAAAATGACGTCTTCAAATTTAGCTGTTGTATTCGGCCCAAACCTAGTATGGGCTCAGACAGGACAGTTCTCACTCTCTGCCATTGGGCCTATCAATATGTTCACTGACTTTGTTCTCACAAACCATGAACAAATATTCATTATTTAATTACAAACTGAAGTAGAGTATGTGCTCTTCCATCAGTCTGAGTCATATAATATTTTTGAAAAAGAGATTGTCATCATCTTATCAAAGCTCAGGCTGGGTGTGAACTGATAATAGCTGGATCATATTTTGTCTTACATTAAAAGCCCCCAGCAATATTTTCTCACAGCTCAGTGAACACTTTTTTCTGTGAGACTATAAAAGGTCAACTGAATATTTTGAGCAAGCACAAATCATGCTATGGTATTGTAATGTAAAGAGGCATTTTAGCAAAAATGTTTTCTATGTTTCATGAAAAAGTGAAAAATGTACATGAACATTTTAACAAAAAAAAGTTTTGTATATTTTGGGGTAGTTGAAGGCAACATGAAATACCAAAGAAATGAGGCAGTTTAGCAGCATAACTTTGTGCTTTGCTAAATTGAGATAGGAAGATTTTATATTAAAAAGAACTGAAAGTAGTACAGGCAAAAAGAATTGTAACTTAATATTTGTAAATATTGTGAAAGATATTATATGTTCATTTATTTAACAGTAGACCTCTTGTGGTAGCCAGCACTGCAAAGCTAATTACATTATGTACAAACTCGAACAAAAAGTGAGGAGGACATATATGAAGTGGTTGTCATTTGGCCGACTATTGTTTGTAACAGTGTGATTCAAGGCGGAGAATACTTAACTCTAGTCATTAGCTGTGTTCAATGTATATGTTGAATCAGATAAATAATGGTCTCATGCTTGTTATTCCAACCTATGTTCAACGAATTATTTCCTTTTTGGGAATATATGTTAATCTGAAGGAAGCTCCTTTTAACATTTTGATTCAAAAGTGTTGTTCTTGATAATTTCGTGTCGTAAGTTTTTGTTAGATTTTCAAATGCGCAATTGAAGGTATACATTTACTCATACATGAATGCTATTTCTCATGGTTTGGCATGTAAATTTGGTACATGCCCCCCGTCTTATTATCCATATAGTGTTTTGTCATATGTAAGTTTTCTAATTACCTACTTACAATAATTCTGCTACTTAAGAGGATTAAGATGAAACGTTTATGAATTTTGTTTCATATGAAGAATAATATCGGTGCCACCACATAGTGTGGTCTATGAATTAATCATTTGGGATATAACTAAATTTGAACATTATTCACACTCCAGTTATGTGTGAATTGTAATTCCCCTTTGATACTGGTACAGGCTCAAACTAGCAACTAAAATTTAACTCTTGTAGCAGGCATAATTATTAACGTAATTTTTAAATATTTGTCTGTTTTATATATGCTATTGAATAGTGCAGCACTGAAATTGTATTTTTGTATTGCATGGTGAGATAAAAACAATAAGAATTTATCATCACTGAAAAGTAGGCCTATCTCTTAAAAATCAGTGTCTGTTCATGAAATTGTCAGTGACAGATGTACTGTGTGATTTTTTCAGTATAAGCAGTAAATGCAGTGCATGAATGTTATTTGCCTTGCATATAAATTATTTGTATTACGTTTATAAATTAGTTTAATGCGCACATTTAATATGTAAACAGCAGCAGTTCATTTCTTCTTGTTCCTTTCTTTTTCTTTTTGCTTTTGCAGGAGGAAGAAATAAGCCTTTCAGACACTGCAATTGTGTTAATTACTGTAGAGTAATTAATATTGTCAATATTCACTGCTAAAGTGGTCATAACTTAGTCAATATTATTATTTCTTGAACATTCATTAAGTGATCTGATATATAATGATATATTTTTATACTTAAGTTTCTTTGACCATTTTGTTTTAATTTTTTACAGAGAAAAAAATGTGTTTTATATACTATATTGAATTGTATTTATCTCAACTTACCTGTAACACAGAGACCTTGCATTGAAGGTTATGGAATGGACAGAGCATTCATTTTGTGTATTGTTTAATAGAGAGCTTGTCAGAAACCACATTTCACTCAGGGAGGAGAGATTTTAAGAAGGCTTTCATAGGTACGGACTGTTTGGAATAATGAGAGATTCGAATTCCTTATCTATGTATGACATGGAGGGAGTTTCCTTGAGGCAACTAATATTCTGCTTCCAGTCTCAATGAGGTTGTTAAATTGAGCATGTTGGGGTGGCGGCAGTAGCACTAATAGTAGTGAATGAGTGAAGAGCAAGTGATCCAACTCAGTGCATATTGTCATTTGTATGAAAATTCTCATACAGAGTCTGATATTTTGATTCTGTTTGGCTTTTTTTAAATTTGTATTTCAGTAACATCCCAGCATAAGTTATAGTCTTTGTGTCTGCAAATTTGTCTGTCAACCCTGCTCTAATTGTAGATGTTTCAGCAGCTGATTAGTAGGCACTCTGCTTCTGCCACAAGTTACATTTTGATGTTTTATTTATGCAGTAAATAATCACACAAGACGGTATTGCATCCCAATGGTCTTTATCCACAAGATTATTTACCAGTACTGGTATACTTATTAGCCAAGGCAATACAACTCTCATACATTCTTGTCAGGATAATATTCCCATTTGTTCTGTAGTCGTACAGTATGCCATTAGATTGTAAAGTGTGGTTAAAAAAGTTTTTATCAATATTTTTTTAATAGTGCAGATGGTTTTCAACCGTGACTTGCCTTCTGTTGCGAGAAATTGAGAGAAGCTAACTGAAAGGTACTCTCTTACGGCATATTTTTTTCTTGTTGTAGAAATTGCCTTTGCAACATTTGTCTTCATGCAGAACCAAAATACAGCTTATATAACATTTTTGTATCTTGGTAATCTTGTCAGTAAAACTCAGTTTCATACCTTTATTTCTGTTCTTAACTGTGTCACTCTGACAGTTTATAGCAGTGCAAGAGTAAGGACTTTTGGTCAATATATTTTATTACGCCATCAGCGCAAGAGAGGAATCAAAAAATAATTTTCGTGAAGCAATTCGGAGTTAGTAAGATTTATGTTGTTATCTCATGCAGAAAAACATACATTAACATTATAATTTACAGCTTTTAGTTATGAGACTTGTGTTGCTGCAGCCCTGGTATTGTAATTTGTTAGTTGGTAAACCGCACACAAAGTATAAATCATTATTGGTTACTTGCTATTACAGTGTGATTGAAATGGAACTTTTATGACACAGTGGTGACTGTGAAAGTTAATTAAAGTAGTAGATACACTGGTATCTTGAAACTACAGCTTTGTGAGGAGCACCATCTGTGTTAATTCTCATCATCACTGGAAGGAAACAAGTATAAACATTTTCAGAATTAAAATAATATGCAAGTAATTCACTTTTGAAAACTATAAAATCACAGAGAGACAAGAATTACTTGCTAGAACTTACTGCTTGCAACTAAGTAGAATGCACACAACAGGACTGTTGCGTGATATAAGCTACAGCAGAATATTTGCACCGCTCTAAAAATTTCTTGTTCTGGTTCTTGTTCTTCGTCTTCTTCTGCTGCTTACTACAATTCTCTCTCTCTCTGCATTCGCGATTTGCGTGTGCGTGTGCGCATGTGTGTGTGTGTGTGTGTGTGTGTGTGTGTGTGTGTGTGTGTGTGTGTGTGTGTGTGTGTGTGTCATTCCATGGTTGTCATCCCTTTTGTTGGGTAGTCATCCGGACAGTCGTTTCCCTTGCGATCAACCATGTTTACAAATTTTATCAAATTGTAGAATCCAGCATTTCCACATGGTTCTTCAAATTTCTTTTCCTTGTCATCATTCATTCATTTATTTACATCTTGTATTTCATACTGTTCCCTTACTTATACACTTGTTATCTTGTCCCATATGGTTACTCCTTAGACCTGCCTCATTACCTTCATTTCCTGTGCCATTAATTTTCATTTGATCTTTATCACTTCTGTTCCATATGTCATAACAGGATGCACCGATGTTTTATATACTTTTCATTTCACCTCAGCTGTCATAAATCTGTTTCCCGATACAGTATTTTTCAGGCATCTGGCTGCCTTTATTCGCCATGTCAACTTGTTTTTTAGTTCAATAAATTATACATTGTGTCAACAGTCCCTGGATAAGTAAGGCTCATTCCTTTTTCAGTTCATTACCATCTTCTTCGAATTTATATCTTCCAGGTGTTTTTGATATTACCATACTTTTTTTTTTTTTTTTTTTTTTTTTTTTAAAAAAAAGGTGAGAGACTGCTTATCTGTTTTATTGAAATGGTGAAGTAACCATTGTAAATTATCCTCATTACTTGCTATCACTACAGTGTCATCAGCCTAACATATAATATTTACTACTTTAGGCACTGATGTTTTTCTCCATCATTAAGTTGAACTCTCATTGTCTAATTCGTTAAGCTTTTATAACTTCACCTGTGAATATTTCGTCTTTTAATTCTCATTTTATAACCTGTATATATATCTTCTAGGATTTCACTAAATCCATTGGCACTCTTGTCGATTCAGGTATGAATTATTTCATTTTCTCTGATCCTATCAACAGACTTTTGATAAGTCAGTGAAACACAGTTAGCCTGGGTTATTAGACTTTGTGGATTTCTCCACAATATTTCTTGCTGTTTTTATGTCATTCTGTATTCTATCTCTAATTTCTTATGTTAATGGCTTTAAGGTGGTTTCAAGCAGGGTAATTCCCTGGTAATTATCTAATACTTGTTTTTTTTTTTTTTTTTTTTTTTTTTTTTTTTTTTTTTTTTTTTTTTTTTTTTTTTTTTTTTTTGTATACTGGAATTTTAATACTTTTTTCCATTCCTTTTTTTCCATCCCACTTACCTTCACAAACTGGTATGTAACGTACGAAGCTAATGATAAAATACTTGTGCCCGCCAGCCCCCCATATTTTATTAATTCATTATGTGCCATGTGGCCCTGAAGATTTCCTGTTTTTAAGTATTTTTTATTGCCGTGCTTATTTCCTACAATGGGAAGTCTAGTTGATTGTCGTTTTCAGTGCTTAGGTGTCTAGTCTCAATTTCTACATTTTTTTTTTGTCAGTATACTGTAATCTGAAAGAATATTGCCTCTGAATTTTGCTTACATTCTGTATCTTAATATGTTAATTAATATCCTCCTTTTGCTGATGGAGCATCCAACATACTTTCTTGTGTGTTCCAAAACCCTCATTTATCTGTTGAATATCTAATTTCAACTAATTAAGAATGAGCTTATACTCTGTAGAATTGTCTTGACTTTGCCTGGCTTCAGATTTTAGAATGCTTTCTTCTTCTGGATAGCTAATTCCTTAACAGCTTGATTAAACCATGGTGTTCTGTACATAGTACTGCTCCATAGCTCATTGACTCTTTACATATCCAAAGATTCTCATACTGCCTCCTATATTTTCGATCTAAGAGTAGTCCATATTTCTACATCTTGTCCTTTTAAACACGGGTTATTAATGATTTTCTCCTTTAAT
The DNA here is from genome assembly GCF_021461385.2 of Schistocerca piceifrons. NCBI lineage: Eukaryota > Metazoa > Arthropoda > Insecta > Orthoptera > Acrididae > Schistocerca > Schistocerca piceifrons. The sequence continues at coordinate 458,356,093 of NC_060141.1, forward strand.
CTATTTTGATATTAATCATAGTAATCTCATCCTCTATGAATTCTGTTTTAACCCTTTCTTCAGTAGGCATCTTAATCTTTTTGTTTTTCACTCTGAGTTTCAGCTTCAGTTTGCTCGTCAGCAGCACATGGTCTGATCCTATGTTGGCTGATGGTAATGTACTCACATCTAATATTTGACTTGGATAAGTGGCTCTGTTGGTTTTGATGCAATCAATAACCAAGCACTGACATATTATATTACTCCTCGTGTATTTATGTTGTGGCTTGTGGTCGAAGTTCTAAAAATATGGTTAATGTAATTGCATAAACATTGTGTGGCTGACTTGCTTATGTACAAGCAATGTAAATATGTTGAAGCATTACAGCTATTCAACATACTGGCACCTTCAGAATAATGATAACATTTGATTTCTTCATTTGTGTGACCTTTGTGTCAGTAGCTGCTATGTGAATAATTTATTCAGTTGGTAGTGTGCATGCAACTGTTACAACGTGCTTTTTTTTGTTATGACACACACATCATCTTATTCAATTAAAACCTTGTAAATGGCTGGATTTTCTACTGTTTCTTGCTCACAATCAGGGTTTGATGTCCGTATGCTCATTAGTCAAAAATTTTTATGTTCGGCACTGATGCTGCAATAAATTAAAAAAAGGGTGGAAGAAGCAAGAAAACCAATCTAAAAGGTAAAAATTGTGTGAAATGTGCAAGCATGAAACATAGCCTTTTGTAAGAAATAAATGAAAAATAGAATGCCATAGCTGATATGTTTTATGTGTACAAGATGTGACATGAATGGTGACAAAACAACACAATCTGAATAGTCGCGTAAACTATATAATATTTAAATTTTTGTGGATTTTAGTTGCTGGTTCTTCAGGAAGCAACTTGGTTGATTTCTCCAGTCATTATTACTGCAGTCCAGTTGTTGAAGAGATCAGAATTGGAAGAGTTTCTGCTATCGTCATTGTTGGTCCACCATCTCAAAGTTTGTGACAGTATCATCTATGGTCTGTCCTAATAACCCATCTTTTTTTCCAAAACATATCTTTGTTTTAATTATGTATTCATCAAATTTCTCGCAAGTTGCTGCAGTCACAGATGCAATTGCATTCTTGTAGCTTCTCTAGAGAAGTGTCTCCTGTTGTATTCTGCTCCAAGACATGTTTTTTAATTTACAGTCGGGCCATTTCTGTGGCATGTAGATCATACATGTAAAGAGTTAACCAGAGTACTGTGTGCCCATGATTCTTCATTGATTCATCAAACCAATACAATTTTTTCAGGACTTTTAAACTAATTCAAGCAGTTCAAACTTCATTTTTTCGTCTTGCGGTAAATTGTTATTTTGCAGCCAATTAATCATATTGATTTTAACAGCAAATTGTGAGAGTACTTTGTTTTATTGCACACTATGATAAGGAGCCTTATCAGTAGTTGTAACATTAGCTTTTGGTAGATAGAGAAGCAATTATTTCTGCACCCACTTCTCAGATTTGGTAGCATTCATTTGCCCTTGATAATCTGACTGACTTTTCTGGCTTTAAAAATCATTTCTGATCCTGAAAACTTGCATGGACAAGTGTGAGTCTGTTTGATGACCTGGCATTTGTTGCAACACCTGTAATATTTTCGCTCTGCCAGCATTTACTAAATGTATTTTTTGTCCACCAAGATTCATTTAAATAGATAATGTTTCGGTCTCGGGAATGGAAAGTTCAGATGCTCCAAACCTCATTGTGTGTGACAGTCTATTAAATGTGTCTATGGACCATGCAAATTCTGTTCTTTTCCGGATTGCTGTGGAGGGCTATGGATGCAGCAGGGACTCTTCTCCCATAAGAAGAAATGTCTTACAGTGTATTGCATTACACCCCAATTTAAATCATCACAGATCTCGGACACTTTTTCCCAGGAAGACCAAGAGAAGATTCAACAGAAATACCATCTTTTTAAATTTTTGTAATAGTTGTTACAGGTATGCCAGTATAGTTGGCAGCTCACAGATTACTTTGCTTCACCACATATATAAAATTTGCTGCTCTAGCTTGCTGATATTATTATTTTATAACATTTCTTATTATTTCTCTGTCCTCACTACACCTCCCTGCACTCACAAAACATTGTAGAGGCAGAAGTAGTAGTCTCAGTGACTATCAGTTCAGTAGTCAATGAAGCACACACATTTCTTCGCACACGGAAAATGATGACAAAACAAAACAGCAAAGCAATAAAGATATAAATAACTAGAAAAAATAATGCACTAATGAAAGACAATAGGAGTGATAACACTTTGAATAACTAAACACGCCAAAGCAAGGCAGACATGTAAGTCTGTGGCAACATATGTCAGACAACCAACACCACTGACTACTTGCAGCCATTGGCAAGGACAAGTAGTATCTCCCCAATCCTCCCACCCACCCCTCACATGCATGCTCCTCAGTTGCATACTGTAGCATCAGGAGGCAAAGTTAAAGTACTGCTAATGCATACATTTAAAAGTGAAAACACAAATCCAAGCTTTCAGAACTATTAGTTCCTTTTTCATGGAGGGAAGAGAAGGGTTTGTTGGGGAAAGAAAGGAGTGGCTGGTCAGTCAAACCCTCTAAGTTGAGAGGGCCTTGCCTGTCGAAAAGGCAAGCAGGAATCTTCACTTCTCCATGGGAAAGGAACTAATAGTTACAAAAGTGAGGATTAGAGTTTTTACTTTTAAATGTCTATTGCCAGCTCTTGAACCTTACTTCCTCAAGGTAAAAATTGCGGGCAGGCTGTATTGAGCTTGTCCCACAAAAAATAACAAAGAAGGTTTAAATGTATGGCTTCACTTTAAAATATTTTGTATTTTTAATGATAACTAATTGGTACAGTTTGTGATGGAATTCTATCACTCACTTGAAAATGCTGAAAATTGTTATGTAGGGAATATATTCAACCACGCATCTCAAAACTAATGCCAAAGATTCAAATTTTATCCATTTGCAAAGAATTTGACAGAAGAGAATTTTCGGAGATGCTGAAGAGTGACAGTTTGATAAGAACTTTGCAGTGCCCCATAAAAGCCACATCAACTTCTAATTTGTTCTGAACATGTTAACTGATCAATATTCCATGTGCAGTAATGTGATTAGGTGTCATGTACACAAGTCATCAGTTGAGAGATTCTGTCTATGCTTGGCAGTTAGCCTTCAATTTGCTCTTGTACTGCTGACAGGTATTGAGTCTTTGTAATATCGTAACTTCTTATGCTGACTTGTTTCCATCAGATAACGTGTAACTTCTGTGATAGTATCAATAAATGATAGGAATAACTTAAGTTGAAGAATGGTTTATTTGTGTCCCAAAAATTACACAGTTTTATGGGTGTGGCAATTCTTTATTCACCAAATAGTGTTAATTCATTTTAGGCCATACTGATACTAAGATGATAAATTCTAGGAAATAATACATAACCAAATATAAGAATTCGCTGCAAAAATTCATAGGTGTAATCCTTTGTAGTTGTTATTGAAAAATACACATCAAAAGATATCAGTCTGAGTGTTGGTGAACTAAGGAAATCCACTTTGAATGGATTGAGGTGGAGGTATATAATTCATGTAATGAATCATTCTTGATTTAGTGGAAGAGTACCTAGAGGGGTAAATGTAAATACTGTTCTCATCCCAGTTCAAACAGTGATGTGGTGCTGCTACATAAAAGAACAGGTTCAACCTGCGTGGGTGTCAAATGAAACAAGTGTACTGTTGTAATAGTCAACATTTAGTAATTTCATGGTGTGTTTCAGAGGTTTAAACCGCCGTCATTAGGTAGATAAGTGTGGCATATATTTGTTGTGTTGAGACTTAAGGGTAACCTGTGGCAAAAATAGTGACAGTGCCAGTAAATATGTTTCATTGAATTTTATAGTAGTTACAGTACAACCTTGCAGAAACGTTAGCATTTAAGCTGTAAGGAAGTCTTTTAGTATGGGAGCAGTATTTACAATTGAGTAGATAAGTTCTAGTTGTAGACAATGGGTTTTTGAGTTGGGTAACAAACACTTTCTACGTCAATAGCTAACACACACCCCCTCCCCTCTCTCTCTGCCAACACTTAGACATAACTTTTGTTGGGAATTTCACTTATATTTATTTAAGGGTTGGCCAGATTTGGCATCTTTAAACTTTGTTCACATGCCATTTGTGAACAAACTGTAAGTAGGTTAGAAGATGAATTTAAATAGTGTTGGCTTTTGACAGCTATTCCTTTAATTGTATAATTGTTTACTTGTTGAATAATAAATTGTGACTTTGTTACTTTGACTGTTGTAATTGAGATACTGTGTTCCTTAAAACAAACAAAAAATTGCAAACTGATATGTATTATGACTGGATAGATCTTCATTTATAGTTTTCATAAAGCATCAGTTCTGGGGGAGGGGAGGAAGGGGGCTGAAGGATTGAAAACAAAGTTCTTTTTTAAAAATCCTGTGATAAATGTTGCTTGTTTTCAGCATTCCTTGTAGAGATTTTATACCATCAGTTACTACTACACTATTCAGATGGTAAGTTAGTGAAAGTCAGTTGCACTCTAGCCATAGGAATTAGAGGGCAGGGGTCAAATGCAAATTTGAATTGTCCAGATGGAGCTCATCACTTGGGTGCTCAACGCCATATCTCCATACCCAGCTATACCTGACCACATATACATATAAATGTACTCTAAAAATATGTGGACAGTCCACAGAAGTTGAAAGTGTAGTTTCCTACAGAAACTATGAAACAAAAACAAGGGAAGTTAATTTGATTTTGATTCTAATACACTATATATTTATCTTCTCCACAAGTTCTGTATAATTACATTCTATTGTATGATCTATTCCTGTACCTGAGGAAGGACCATTGTATTATCTGACAATTATTGTTCACTTTAGCACAACATATTGTTTGTATTTAGCATTTCACCTGTCTTTGCCATTGTTTAATAATCAGTGCAAGCATCTCGATACATCTGTTGCCTCCATCTGTAAATGCTGGGTACTTCTTTACGAAAATAATTGTATATTCAACTAGGCATGTGTTAATCATGATCTTTATATCGACAAGTTGCATTGCAGTTTGTACCCTTTTAAAATGTAGTAAAATTTGTTGTCAAGTTTGATTCAAAAATTCACATGCAAATTTAACACTGCACAAAATGTCAAAGTTGACATATAGCATCAGCATGTATCAAATTATTTTCTGTGAGATGTGTGTCCCTTTTTTTTGTGTACATGAAAGCTGCTTTTAACAAGTCATTGTGTTTATAAGCATTCCAGAATGTCCATATTTTACATTGTTACCACAGAAGTGATACTGCAGAGTTTTTAATATAGTTTTAAGTCTGAAAGTGATGTTTCTCTGTGATGTTAAAAGTACAGTGTATACAAAGCACTATAATTTTGCAAGTATCAGTTATATTTAACACCATACTTTCTATTTCTTTTCTTTTTATCACATTTGTGTAGTAGCAAATGTAATGTTGTAACTGATATTAAAGCTCTGTCTGTAGTATAGTTTTTCAATGTAATAAAAACATAAACAGTGTACAGATTTTTTAAACCATGCATTCTGCATATCATGTATTTTTTCATAATAAAAAAGATAAAATCAGTTTTTAAATATTTGTTCTTAATTTCCTTATGGTAATGCATTGTGTAGAAATTAACCAGGAGTGGAAATGCCTATGTATAGTTTTACATTTGTGAGTCCATACCTATTCCTTCATTATTGCACCAGCTGACACAGTGATAAGTTGTGTTGTCATATGTCCAAGTGAGTAATCGAATAAGCAGTTGGCTGAGATATGAAGCAACAGTGCTGTTTAATGCTTTGAGTGGGTCATTGCAGTAGGGTAACATTTGCAAGCAGGAAAAGAGTAAAATAATGAGCTTATTTATTATTATTTAATGAAACAGGTCTTTAGCTCGTGTAAGGTCTGTTTCTTTTATTGTTGTTGAATTACACTAAGAGTAAACTAATTTTGTTCATATGTGTTTACCTTGGTAACATAAAGGCAGCTATTCTTTATAAGCAAACAAAGTGCACTGCATGGCTGTCTGTGTTATGAAAAATGGTGCACCTACTCGAGCAGTAACTACACTCCACAATCAAAATAAATACCAGAAGATTAAATGCTATTGGAAGTAAATATGCACAAAGAATTCTGTTGATATAGTATACACCAGTATTCTTTTATGTAACTTTTTAGAAATTTCTTTAAGAGATTAAAGTGTTTTGAAGAAAGCTAGCACTAACATTCAGTGAATCTGAAACAAGAAAAGTCAAAAACAATAGTCCACACACTAAAGCATAAAAAATTAAGATGTATGAATCAAGCATTCCTTCGTTTGGTGTGAGGAATGATATAAATATTCTCCTTCAACCTGTCTGATTCTACATCTACGTAGATACTCTGCAAGCCACTGTACAGTGCATGGCGGAGCGTACCTTGTACCACTACTTGTTATTTTTTTTCATGTTCCACTTGCAAATAGAGCAAGGGAAAAACAACTATCTGTATGCCTTCATATGAGTCCTAATTTCTCATCTTATCTTTGCGGTCTTTACGTGCAATGTATGTTGGCGACAGAAGAATTGTTTGCAGTCAGCTCCAAATACCAGTTTTCTAAATTTTCTGTTTAGTGTTTCCAGGGATTCCCATTTGAGTTCCTGAAGAATCTCGTAACACTTAAGTGTTGTTTGACCCTACCAGTAACAAATCTAGTAGCCTGTCCCCGAATTGCTTCAATGTCTTCCTTCAACCCAACCTGGTACAGATCCCAAATGCTTTAGCAATACTCAAGAACAGGTCACACCAGTGCCCTATATGCAGTCTTCTTTACAGGTGAACCACTGTTTCCTAAAATTCTGCCAATAAACTGAAATCAAATCATTCGCCTTCACTACCACAGGTCTCACATGTTCGTTCCATCTCATATTGCCTTTCAACGTTATGGCCAGATATTTAAACGACATGACTGTGTCAAGCAGGACACTAGGCAACACTGTATCCAAACATTACAGGTTTGGTCTTCCTACTCATCCACATCAACTTACATTTTTCCACATTTAGGGCCAACTGCAATTCATCACACCAACTGGAAATTTTGTCTAAGTCATCTTGTAACTTCCTACAGTCACTCAATTTCGGCACCTTACAGTACACCATGGTATCATCAGCAAACAATCGCAGATCACTGCCCACTGTGTCAGCCAAATCATTTATGTATCTAGAGAACAGCAGCAGTCCTGTCACACTTCCCTGGGGAAATCCTACAATATCCTTGTCTCTGATGAACACTCGCAATTGAGGGAAACATACTGGGTTCTATTATTTAAGAAGTCTTTGAGCCCCTGAAATATCTGTGAACTTATTCCATATCCTTGTACCTTTGTTAACAGCCTGTAAAGGGGTCTGTGTCAAATGCTTTCCAAAACTCTAGAAATATGGAAACTGCCTGTTGCCTGTCATTCATAGTTCTCGGTTCGTGACGTGAGAAAAGAGCAAGCTAAGACTCGCACGAGTTATGTTTTCTAAAACCATGCTGATTCGTGGATATAAGCTTCTCAGTGTCAAGAAAGTTTACTATATTTGAACTGATAACTGAGAATATGTTCAAGGATTCCACAGCAAACAGAAGTTAAGGATATTGCGCCATATGAAGCTAATCATCTTTGATAGGGCCACAGCATTTACACCTTAAAATTGTCATTTGCATTCTTACCACCTGTGAAGCAGGCATCTGTAGCGACAAGCAATCAGTCCCCCTCCCTCTTATAGGAATTACTAGATGAAAAAATTGGTACAGGAGAAGAAATGGTGAGTTGCATCAAATCAGTTAGTAACAACAGAAAAGGAAAAAAAATTCTGATCTCCTAGTCCCAAAGCATCACTTGGTTTGTTACGCAGCACCACTCTGGACTCTCCCAGCTCTTTGACAACTTGTTGTCATGCTGTGAAAATGTATGAGTACATCCTACACAAAAACTTTCTCTCCTTCCTTCAGAGCGATGTTCCATCAGCTTGCACACTGATGATAAATGATGATCCATCATATATTGCTCTTCCTTGTATCATCTTACTGAATTAGTTGTACCACATGAAAGACAGATTTGTAACACCTGTTCCAGTTTTTTCACTGTTACACCATATAGCACCAGAAGCAGGCCCACCTATAAGAGCAGTCATATCATATCAAATTCTCTACAGTCATTGCACATCATTTTATAAGATATACCACCAAACCAGCCATCCCCTGTATGAAGAGTCACTGTCAAGCTGTGGCCAAGAGCATGCTGTTAAGCACAGTACTGTGAACTACTCACATGCCATCTGGATTACTCATTCTCCCCAAAGACCATTTTTACCGAATTGTAATAATCTTTGCCCCATCATTCTGCCCAATCTCCAATCCTCCACTTATAACTGTCAAAAATTATCATAATACTTTGCAGGGTAATAATGTGGCTGCTACACGGTACATTCCTGGTTAATCTTAATGAGTACAAATGCTCTTAAAAGCAAAAAGCTTGGGAAGAACATTTTACCACTTTATAGTAAGTGGGAGGTAGCTGCAAGCACATTGTGCATTTGATACTGGTCTAAGAGGATGGTATATCTGAACTTGAAAAAGATGATAGTGAACCATAGAAGAGTAGTCTCGTTCTTTAACACCCCTTCCACTGTGTCTGATAATTGATCCATTACCTCCATATTCCACTTTCTTGTGCCATGTTGGGGTGAGCTTTCACTGTAGTTAGGTCACTGCCTAAAACTCAATGACATTCTGATTCTATACAGGGTGTTACAAAAAGGTACGGCCAAACTTTCAGGAAACATTCCTCACACACAAATAAAGAAAAGATGTTATGTGGATACGTGTCCGTAAACGCTTAATTTCCATGTTAGAGCTCATTTTAGTTTGGTCCCCATGTTCTTCCACCTATGCTCAATGGAGCACGTTATCATGATTTCATATGGGATACTCTACCTGTGCTGCTAGAACATGTGCCTTTACAAGTACGACACAACATGTGGTTCATGCACGATGGAGCTCCTGCACATTTCAGTCGAAGTGTTCGTACGCTTCTCAACAACGGATTCGGTGACCAACAGATTGGTAGAGGCGGACCAATTCCATGGCCTCCACGCTCTCCTGACCTCAACCCTCTTGACTTTCATTTGTGGGGGCATTTGAAAGCTCTTGTCTACGCAACCCCGGTACCAAATGTAGAGACTCTTCGTGCTCGTGTTGTGGACGGCTGTGATACAATACGCCATTCTCCAGGGCTGCATCAGCGCATCAGGGATTCCATGCGACGGAGGGTGGATGCATGTATCCTCGCTAACAGAGGACATTTTGAACATTTCCTGTAACAAAGTGTTTGAAGTCACGCTGGTACGTTCTGTTGCTGTGTGTTTCCATTCCATGATTAATGTGATTTGAAGAGAAGTAATAAAATGAGCTCTAACATTGAAAGTAAGCGTTTCCGGACACATGCCCACATAACATATTTTCTTTCTTTGTGTGTGAGGAATGTTTCCTGAAAGTTTGGCCGTACCTTTTTGTAACACCCTGTATAAAGGCTGTTAGTGGCACCACAGTTAGTGTCCAGTCCCAAGGGAACGAGACAGGAAGTGAAACTGAAGGTATAAAAGCAAAAGCTGAAGTGCTTAACTCTGTTTTCAAATGTTCCTTTAATAAGGCAAACCCAAGGGAATAGCCCCAATTTAATACTCATACCACTGAAAAGGTGAATGAAATAAGTATTAGTGTCAGTGGTGTTGAGCAACAGCTGAAATCATTAAAATTGAACAAAGTTCCATGATCCAATGGATTCTATACTGAATTTGCAGCTGGGTTAGCCCCTCTTCTAACTGTAATCTATTGTAGATTGCTCGAACAGTAAACCGTGCCCAGTTCTTGGAAAAAGGCACCGGTCTACAAGAAGGTAGTAGAAGTGATCCACGAAATTACTGCCCAATGTTCTTGACAATGATTTGTTGATTTGTTGTTGAATCATAAAACATATTCTGATCTTAAACATAATGAGGTATCTTGAACAGAATGATCTCCTCAATCCCAACCAGCATGGGTTTTGAAAACATCTATCATGTGAAGTGCAACTTGCACTTTTCTCACATGACATACTGAAGGCTTTGGATCAAGGCAACCAGGTAGATGCAGTATTTCTTGATTTCTAAAAAGCGTTTGACTCAGTACTGCTCCTATGCTTATTGACAGAAATACATTCATATGGGATATCAAGTGAAATTTGTGACTGGACTGAGGACTTTTTGGTTGGGAGAACACAGCATGTTATCTTGGACAGAGACCCATCATCAGATGTAGAAGGAATTTTGGGTGTGCCCCAGGGAAGTGTGTTGGGACCCTTGCTGTTCATGTTGTATGTTAGTGACCTTGCAGACAATATTAATAGTAAAATCAGGCTTTTTGCAGGTGATGCAGTTATCCATAATAAAATCCTATCTGAAAGAAGCTGCATAAATAGTCAGTCAGATCTGGATAAGATTTCAATGTGGTACAGAGATTGGCAGCTTGCTCTAAATGTAAAATTTTGCGCATCACAAAACGAAAAAATATAGTATCCTATGACTATAATATCAGTGAGTCACTGTTGGAATTGGGCAATTCATACAAATAACTTTGTAGGGATATGAAACGGAATGATCACATAGGCTCAGCCATTGGTAAAGCAAGTGGTAGACTTCGATTTACTGGTGGAATACTGGGTAAGTGCAATCAGTTTACAAAGGAGATTGCTTACATATCACTCATGTGACCAGTTCTAGAATATTGCTCAAGCATGTGGGATCCGTGTCAGATAGGACTAACTGGGGATACTGAATACAAACAGAGAAGGGGAGCATGAATGGTCACGGGTTTGTTGAATCCATGGGGGACTGTCACAGAGATACTGAAGGAACTGAACTTCAGACTCTTAAAGACAGATATAAACTATCCTGAGAAAGTCCATTAACAAAGGTCTGCTTTAAATGATGACTCTAGAAGTGTACTACAACCCCCTACATATTGGTTATATAGGGATCATGAGGCTAAGATTAGAATAATTACTGCACACACAGAGGAAACCAGACAATCATTCTTCCTGCGGGGGTAAATGGAACAGGAAGAAACCCTAATAACTGGTACAATGGGACGTACCCTCCGCCATGCACCTCATGGTGGTGTGTAGGGTATAGATGTAGATGTAGATGTGTGTACCCTGCATTGTCTTGACTGACCCATGGGCCACTTTTCATCAACATCCATTGTCTAGCCTACTTTTGTCTTTGAAATATGTACTGTGGGCAGCACAAACCCAAACCAACATGTACAGTTTTTCTCACATTTTATCTTGAGTCAGTGCAATACCAAAACATTTCCCAATGTTGCATTGTGTAATGTGATGTAGTCCAGTGACATAATACATGGCCGAAGCACTGTCTCTTTTGTAACATAGCAAGCAACTTTGCTCCCCAAAAGTGTAATACAATAGATGATGATGGTAACATTTTGACTTTGTTCAGTTTTATGCGATCATCATTGGAGATACTGATTGTCATATGTCATTTGATTCAGACTGCATTAACATCAGTAAGTTAGCTGTCAGTGGTGATTGTGGATCAAGATGTTTGAATTTAGTATGTCATGAATAGTTTGTGACCGTGACACACCTAGAGTAAAAGAGATGAGAAAACGTTGAGAGACAAAATGGGATATAGAATTCATTAGACACTGCTACAGCAGCTTGGACATAGCTTCTCGTTTCCACACATTTCAACTGTACCCATCTGACAAGATATGTTCGAATGTCATGTTCTTGAAGTGCTACTCCAGACCAAGTTCTGTAATTTCTGATGTGCTGCTCTTCACTCTAGTCTCTTTGAGCAATATGGTAAACTGTGGAGGAAGTGTTCTGTGGAGCATGTTAATGGATAGCTCCACTTTGAGAAACATTCACTTGGGTGTAATTGATGCATTGGCCCTTACTCAACTGGATCATAATCTGAGCTGACAAAAGTCATCGGACAGCGATGTGCTGTTTATATACGATGGTAGTATCATGTACACAAGGTATAAACATGCAGTGTTGTAGTAGTGTGTCATTTGTGCTCATGTGAGTCATGTGAAAAGGTCTGACGTGATTACAACAGCATGATAGAAATTAACAGACTTTGAATGCAGAATGGTAGTTGGAGCTAGATGTATGGGACATCCTATTTCAGAAATCATTAGGGAATTCAATATTCTGCAATCCACAGTGTCAAGAGGGTGCCAAGAATTGTAAATTTCAGGTATTGCCTCTCACCACAGACAATGTAGTGGCCGACAAGCTTCACTTAACAACCAGGAGCAGTGGTGTTTGTGAAGAGTTGTCAGAGCTAATAGATAAACAACAATGCATGAAATAACTGCAGAAATCAATGTGGGACTTTTGGTGAACATATCTGTTAGGATAGTGAGGCGAAATTTGGCATTGATGGGCTATGGCAGCAGATGACCGACGTGTGTGCCTTTGCTAACCATATCAGTTGGTTCCTAGATGACTGGAAAACTGTAGCTTAGTCAGATGAGTCCCAATTTCATTTGGTAAAAGCCAGTGGCAGGGTTTGAGTGTGGCATAGATTACATGAAGTTATGGATCCAAGTTGTCAACAAGACACTGTGCAAGCTGGTGGTGGTAGCTCCATAATGTTGTAGACCAGTGGTGGAAAAAAATTTTTCCTTTGACATTATAGGGCAGCGCCTTGGGCTGTATAGGAGAGGGAGGGAGTAGGGGTAGGGGCAGGGGTGGGGAAAATGGTCATTCAAAGAGGTATTCAGTTTTCAGCAAACTGTGGTTGTTGACAGAAGCTTACCACTTACACATTTTGAATCTACAGTTATAATGTATTACACCAATTATTTCTAAATGAAAAAAATAATGTATTGGAACTAGACACATTTTTCTGAAGGCTTATTTAGTGTCCACTTTTTCCTACCCAAGGGGTGGGGGGGGGGGGGGGGGGGGGTGATATGGACAGTTTAATTGTAATAGGATTACATGTTTGTTTTTCTGATTTTTGGGCTCACTTTCTAGGTATCTTAATGACCTAGTATCTGAAAGGATAACAAGCGGCTGCAGCAGACATTTTACAATCAGAGTTTTATATTAGATCCAACAGAACAGAGATGCTTTTAAATTACGAGGTATACAACTTTGCTTCCAGTGTTTGCCGATAGGTGGCAACAACGGTAAGTAGCGATCGAAAGAAACAGATCGACTTCGGTCCACATAACCTGATTCAAACATTAGTCAATTTGTATCTGCATCATCAAGTTGTTCTTGATTGAAAATGACAGTTTACAAGCCTAATTCTCATCATTTGTGGGAGGTGTTACTGTTTTGTTTCAATATGACGAAAACAGCAGCTGAGTCTCATCGAATGCTCTCAAGTACATATGGTAAGGATGCTATTAGTGAAAGAATGTGTTGTGAGTGGTTTCAACACTTCAAGAACGGTGATTTTTAAAGTAATATACTAGCATAGTGGTGGAAGAGAGAATGTTTTCGAAGATGCAGAATTGGAGACATTGCTGAGTGAAGACTCACGTCAAACTCAAGAAGAATTGACACAATTAGTGGGAGTGACACAGCAAGCCATTTCAAAACGTCTCAAGGCTTTGAGCATGATTCAGAGAGGAGGAACTTGGGTACCGTGTGAACCGAAACCAAGAAACGTTGAATGGCGTTTGTGAACAGTTGCTTCATAGACAAAAACAGAAGGGATTTCTACAGCGCGTTGTGACCGGAGACGAAAAATGGGTTCATTATGATAACCCTATCCTGGCCATGCTCCCACATTGACAGCCAAACCAAATATTCACAGCTCCAAGATCATGCTCTGCATTTGGTGGGACCAGCTCGGCATCGTGTACTATGAGGTGTTAAAACCAAGTGAAACTATCACAGGTGCTCGTTATCGAATGCAATTAATGTGTTTGAGCAGAGCATTAAAAGACAAACAGCCACAATACAGCGAGGTGCATGATAAAGTGATTTTGCAGCATGACAACATTAGACCCCACGTTGCAAAAGAGGTCAAAACGTACTTGGAAATGTTAAAATGGGAAGTCGTACCCCACCCACCGTATTCTCCAGGCACTGCTCCCTCCAACTATCATCTGTTTAGATCAATGGCCTGGCTGACCAACACTTCCAATCTCATAAACAAGTCACAAATTGGATTGATTCGTGGATTGCTTCAAAAGATGAACAATTTATTCGACGCGGGATTCATACACTGCCCGACAGATGGGAGGAAGTAGTGGCCAGTGATGGAAAATACTTTGATTGATATATGTGTAACCAATTTGTTTCATTGAAGCCTCAAATGTTGGGGGGAAAAATGGCAGATGCAAAGTTGTACATCTTGGATATAACTTAATTAACTGAAAATTGCAACAAAAGGATATAATGGTGGATGATAGCTTTGTGCATGAAATGGGTTAAAGTCAACAATGTAAAATCCAGGATGGAATGTAACAGCATTATGAAAAGGACAGTTGCTACACACCTTATAGCATAGATGCTGCGTCGCAGATAGGCACAACTAAAAGACTGTCGGAAATGAGCTTTTGCGCAACAAGGCTTTCTTTGGAGATAGCATGTGCGCACGCGCGTGCACGTGCCCCCCCCCCCCCCCCCCCACACACACACACACACACACACACACACACACACATACACACCAGCAGGAAATATCGGAAGCTTCACAAAGTGGAGTCATTGTTATTGGAGACTTAAGTGTTGATTTCCAAACAGACAGTACTGACAAACGTCCAGCTTTAGTTTATTTTCCACAGTAAAATTCATTATGAGGATTGAAAGACATAGTGCATAAGCTATTGACAATTTGTTTTCATACCCAACCACATACAGTGGTTTAATTGCCAAACCAATAGTCAGTGTTTTCTTGAGCTTAATAGTCAAATGTTACATTTAGGCTAGTTAGGTAGAGATCACGGAAGAAAAGTATTTTATTCCAGAATCATACACAATGATTTGATAACAGTGCTTACAGAGAAATTATGGGAAGACACTGGGGATAAATTTACAAAGCAGACAATGATGGAAAATGCAACTATTTCATAAATACATTGCTAAAGAACTATGAGCTTCATTTTCCCTTAAAACAAACTTGGGTACAATTGAACAGAAGCAATTCTAAGAGGCAGATAACTCCCTGGACTGAAGTATCTTATGCTAGGAAGATAATGCTCAGAGTAATTCAGAGAACAAGTCGTACACAAGATTTGAAACTCCATTACACCAGTTGAATCCTCTGCTATCGTCAAAAAAACACCCCTCATGTACCATTCTCCAAAATTAAAATCTTCCAAGAATAACACAAAAACTATTTGGAATATCATCAAACAAGAAACGAAAAAACTAGTAACCCACATGAAATTGAGCCTCCCGAAAATATCCCTGGCAAGAATGGTGGCACTTTGAAATCATTGGCCATGAATATCTATAATTACTTCCTTAGAGAGGGTGCTCCTAGTAATAAACAATCAAATACAGATGGGATACTTCCTATCAGATTAAAACTATATGCTGGACTGAGACTCAAACTCTGGTCCTGAATCTGAGTCTCGGTTCATCATAAAGTTTTAATCTGTCAGGAAGTTACATATCAGCTCACACACTACTGCAGAGTAAAAATTTAGTACCGAAATATAGATATGTTTCATTTACTTGTGTAGACACAGCATGTACCACCAACAGACATTAGTTTCAGAATACAAATGCTAAGGAGATTACAGAATTCATCCGATCAATAATTCTGTGGGCTATGATGGTGTTTCTACAAGAATATTAAAATCTTGTGCTGTCTTTATAAGATTACTGTTAAGCTATCTTTGTATTCAATTAATGACTTGGAATATATTTCCAGACAAACATAAATATGCTGTAGTAACACCCGTCTGCAACTACGGAGGTAAGCAAACCACCTCTAATTACACGCCTGTATCACTTCTTGCAGTCTTTTCAAAAGTATTTGAGAAAGTGTCCTTTGGTTCAATACTGACTCACTGAACTGAGCAGAACTTTTTAACCATCTCTTAGTCTGGCTTTCACAACAAATTCTCCACACAGAAAGCAATACAAGACCCCCACAAATAAAGTGCTATCAAGATCAAACAAGAAAAATTATTATGTTGGTATACTCTGTGATCTTGCCAAAGCCTTTGATTGTTGGATCACAAAATTCTACTTAACAAACTAAAGTGACATACTGTTAATGTCATTCCCCTTGCATGGATGGAAATTTTACTTCTATAACAGGAAGCAGAGGGGTCTTATTAACAGACTGTATCTCAGGCACGAAAATCAGGATGGGTGAACATACACTATGTGATCAAAAGTATCCGGACACCTGGCTGAAAATGACTTAAAAATTCATGGTGCCCTCCATTGGTAATGTTAGAATTCAGTATGGTGTTAGCCTTGATGACAGCTTCCACTCTCGCAGGCATACGTTCAATCAGGTGCTGAAAGGTTTCTTGGGGAACGGCAGCCCAGTCTTCACGAAATGCTGCACTGAGGAGAGGTATTGATGTCAGTCGGTGAGACCTGGCACGAAGTCAGCGTTTCAAAACATCCCAAATGTGTTTTATAGGATTCAGGTCAGGACTCTGAGCAGGCCAGTCCTTTACAGGGATGTTATTGTCATGTAACTACTCCACACAGGCCGTGCATTCTGAACAGGAGCTTGATCGTGTTGAAAGATGCAATCATCATCCCCAAATTGCTCTTCAACGGTGGGAAGCAAGAAGGTGCTTAAAACATTAATGTAGGCCTGTGCTGTGATAGTGCCACACAAAACAACAAGGGACGCAAGCCTCCTCCATGAAGAACGTGACCACACCATAACACCACCACCTCCGAATTTTACTGTTGGCACAACACACGCTGGCAGATGACGTTCATCAGGCACACTCATGCACTGACATCGGATTGACACATTGTGTACCGTGATTTATCACTCCACACAACGTTTTTCCAATGTTCAATTGTCCAATGCTTAAGGTCCTTACACCAAGCGAGGCGTCGTTTGGCATTTACCGGCATCATGTGTGGCTTATGAGCAGCCGCTCGACTATGAAATCCAAGTTTTCTCACCTCCTGCCTAACTGTTATAGTACTTGCAGTGGATCCTGATGCAGTTTGGAATCCTGTCTGATGGTCTGAATAGATGTCTACCTATTGCACATTACGATCCTCTTCAACTATCGGCGATCTCTGTCAGTCAACAGACGAGGTCGGCCTGTACGCTTTTGTGCTGTAAGTGTCTCTTCACGTTTTCACTTCACTATCACATCAGTAACAGTGGACCTAGGGATGTTTAGGAGGGTGGAAATTTCACGTAAAGACATATGACACAAGTGACATCCAATCACCTGACCACGTTCGAAGTCCTTGAGTTCGGTGGAGCACCCCATTCTGCTCTCTCATGATGTCTAATATGTCTAATGACTACTGAGGTCGCTGATGTGGAGTACCTGGCAGTAAGTGGCAGCACAATCCACCTAATATGAAAAACGATGTTTTGGGGGTGGCCGGATACTTTTTAATCACATAGTGTAAGAAGTAGAGTGCCAGTTGCACCAGGACTGGGCCCATTATTTATTCTCTTAATCTCACAAAGGCTAAGATTATGCAATTTCAAACAAGCAATAATGACCTTCTAGAACCATAAATGGACATTAATAGTCATACACTGAATGAAACACCCTTTGTAAAATTCTTTGGGTCATTTGGATAACAAGTTACAATAGATTCAACACACAGATAAACTAATGAAGAAGCTCAGTTCAGCATGTTATGTTTTCAGAAGCATCTCTCACTGTTTTGGCCCAAAAAAGAACATCTGCTTATTTTCACTCCCTTTTGTGAGATCATGCTCCTAAACCAAATAAAATAGTTTTTCAGTGGAAGACAGCAGCAAGAATATTGTGCAAAGCAGATAGCTGTGCATCTTGCAGAAGTCTTCTTAAAGATCATGAAATTCTTACATTCACTTCCAAACAATTTATTCCCCAAAAAATTATTTTTGTTACTGATAACACAAATCAGTTTCAGGTGGATTATGATCTATACAATCACAATACAAAACACAACATTAATTTTCATGTGGAATTTGCTTCCTTGTATAGCATTAGCATCAGAGTCATGTAATCTGGTGTCAAGGTACACAACAAACCCCCATCTAACACAAATCAAGAAATTTAGGTTCTCTACTAATACAAGAAATAAATAAAAATAAAATAAAAACATACTCCATATAAGCTACTCTTTCTAAAAATTTCAGAAGGTCTGGTAGCTACATGACAAATAGCAGAGTTTGTTATAAAGCTGGGTGACAAGTCATAGCATACTATAAATAGGACTCAGTATTTACAGATGTAAAAATATTTTCTTTGAAAAATACCATTGTAATCAAGTACATGCTAAGCTACTAGTAGCAGTTAAATATCAGCTACATATTAGTGCTGAGGAGATCACAGATTTTTCACATCAGCACCTTTCTTATTAATTTTCTCAATTAAATTTAGATGACATAAATGTTATTAGCACTAAGCATTATAGTGATGGTTTATTGTTAATACAGTTTACAGATTAGGTTGGTATGATGTTTTTGTCTTATGTTAATGTATACTTTGACTCATTCCACTTCCTGAAGTTGGTTCTTCTTGAAGGGATTGCGGAACATGATGTATGAACGAATGCACTAACTAATGATCAATGACTTTCTTGAGGTCCAGGAAAGGAATATAAAGCGAGCTGTTATTTTCTTGGTGCTTCTCAACAAGAAGCCATTCAACAATTTTTCACAAATCCAGCTTTTGACTAATGAGCTTGACAAAGCAATTCAAATGACAACCAATAATGCATTCAAAGACCTCCGTTGTGTGTCTCATGAGCTAGGTTGGATGGTAACTGAAAAATTCTGCAGAGCTTCCTGTCTTTTGGAGGAATGGCACAATGATAGCTGGTTTCAAATGTCATTTGTCTGTCTTTGATGAGTTGAGCAATTTGTTGGATTTGTGGCACCAATGAGGTCGACACCAGCATCGATATGCGTTCGTCTTTGGATTCTGAGCATTGTCTTTGGACTCTGAGCATTGTCTTTGGGCTGTTCTGCCATGTTCAGTTCTTTGTGAGCCTTGCACGTGTTTAGGAGAATAAATGAACTACTGCTAAATGGGTGTTGTTTGGTGTAACCAATCCAAACATCTCCCTCAGATTTACCACCCGGCTGCAAGTCAATGTTGGGAGTTCCATAATTCTGCCATAAGGTCATATGGACTTTAGAGCTGTCCTGAATTTGGAAATATACATTTTGTTGAGGGTACTTCAATAGTAGGGCAGATACGGAGACCTCTTGGATGAGATCTCAAAATAGCTCCATAAGCATTCCCTAATTTTCATCTGGTCATAACCATTCCCTAATTTTCATCTGGTCAATCAGCATCATCCTCAATTCGTCACTGGTACAATATGTAACAGTTTTGCTGCTATGTGCAATTTGGGTGATAACATACGAAATTCTAATTTTAACAGGTCTCATGAAAGGGTCAGAGTTTCATTACCTTATAAGGAAGTAATGAGTGTGGCTTAAACTTACTTCAGCATTAGTGGAAGGTAATCTCTTCTTCTTCTTTTAGTAAATCTGTCCTCAGACAGGCATCAACTGGATGTCCTCCTTACCTCTCTGTCCTGAGCATCCCTGTTCATTTGCTTGTAACTTCTTCCTCTTTTCACACATGTTAGCATTACAGACCTTCTTCTTCCTCTCCACCTTTTTTCTTCTCCATGATTCTCTGTAGCAGACAATTCCTACATAATATGTGACCCACCCTACATGTTTTCCTCTTCTGTGTCATCTTCATGACTCCTGTCCTGCCCTGCTCAGTGCCTCATCATTTCTCATTTTATCAATATGTTTCACTTTCTTCATTCCTCTCCATAACCACATCTCAAAACTGGTTAAATATTTGTGATCTTTCTATTTGACTTTCCACCTTTCAAAACCATAAGACACCACACTCCACACAAAAAAAAAAATTGACAAACCTCTTCCCAAGTGTGATGGGGAAGCTTCTGGCTGTCAGCAAACCTTTCACCCTCCCAAAAGCTTTTATTTATTTTCTGTCCATATAACAAAAAGTTTTCTGACATTATCAGGAAGATTTAGCTTACATTACACATATACAGTAAAATATTTACATTCTTTCATGACATCATATGGATCAGACACGTCTGTACACACTATTTTTCAAAAGGGCACTACAAGTAGATTCCTCTATAGTGTAACACAATTTAGCTTATACTTATAATAGTACAGTACACATAATACAGTGTATAATTACATTCTTTCATACCACTGATAGATCGGAGACATTGTCTATATACACTGTTTTCCAAGATGGCACTACAGATTAAAGTCCTCTATAGAGTAACAACACTTCTCTATTAATAATTGCTTCAGTCTACTCTTTAGCATATTTAGATTTGCTTTCTTGAGTTCACAGGGTAGTGCATTGTAGAAAATTGCTCCCATTCTATGTGGGCTGTGGTCAGTTGCCTTTTATTGGTCACAATTCTACGAAAATTTTCCCTTCTCCATGTATCATAGTTGTGTACATTACTATTTGTCATATTAAATTCAGGATTTTGTTTCACGAACATGACTGTCTGCCGTATATACGAGGGCTATCCACAAAGTACATCACGTTTTCGTTTGTGTCTGTTAGGGGCGGGGCTAGTGCGGCCATCTTGGTGTCATGGCATTCTGCCGCTGAGTCGGCATCCTGCCGTGCAAGTGAGAGCTTCATGCTGTACTCTGTTGATTTACTGTGACAGTTTGAAATGTCTGCGTTAATTGAAAATGCCGCGAAGTGTGAAGTGCGTGCTGTAGTAAGGTTTCTGACTGCAAAAAACTGTACACCAATAGAAATCTATCGGCAGCTTTGTGAAGTGTATGGCGACAACATAATCACTGATGGTGGAGCGTGTCAATGGGTCATAAAATTTAAAAATGGCCGAACTAATGTTCACAACGAAGAGCGAAGTGGAAGACCCAGCATAGTGACTGCCGAACTTGTCGAAAAAGTCAATGCTGCGGTCCGTGAAAACCGTAATTTCACAATAACGGAACTCTCTATGAGTTTTCCACAAATTTCACGAAGTTTGTTGCACGAAATCATTACCAAAAAGTTTGGTTACCACAAGTTTTGTGCAAGATGGATACCAAAAATCTTGACAGAGATTCACAAAAATCAGCGAATGGCTGCAGCGTTAACGTTTTTGGACGCTTACGAGAAAGATGGCAACTCATTACTCGATCACATCGTTACTGGTGATGAAACATGGGTTAAGCATGTGAACTGCAAGACAAAATTGCAGTCAATGCAGTGGGGGCACACAAATTCCCCCAAAAACCCAAGAAATGCATGCAGACAATGTCGGCAAGGAAGGTGATGGCGACTGTCTTTTGGGACAAAAAGGTGTGATTTTTGTGGATTTCCTGGAAAGAGGCACTACAATAAACTCTTGC
This sequence comes from Schistocerca piceifrons, assembly GCF_021461385.2. Taxonomy (NCBI): domain Eukaryota; kingdom Metazoa; phylum Arthropoda; class Insecta; order Orthoptera; family Acrididae; genus Schistocerca; species Schistocerca piceifrons. Next base: position 458,377,750 of record NC_060141.1, read on the forward strand.
CAAACTCTGCACAACCTCAGAAGAGCAATACAAAACAAGTGCAAGGGAAAGTTGGGCTCAAAGATCTCGCTGATTCATGACAACGCCCGCGCCCACACGGCAAATGCCACTCGTGAAGTTCTCGAATCTTTTAAGTGGGAGTTGTTTCCTCATCCGCCGTACAGTCCCGACCTGGCACCGAGCGACTTCCACTTATTCCCAGCAATGAAGAAGCGGTTGGCTATGCAGCGTTTTGATGACGACGCACAACTTCAAGAAGAGGTAACCACATGGTTGAAGGCGCAGGCGGCCGAATTTTACGACGAAGGAATTTCCAAGCTTGTCCATCACTACGATAAGTGTCTTAATTTAAATGGCAACTATGTGGAAAAGTAGTATTTAAGTGTGGCTTTCATCTGTATATAATAAAATAAATTTCCAATATTTTATTTATTTTTAATTCCAAAACGTAATGTACTTTGTGGATAGCCCTCGTACATGGAGTACACCGTAAGAATTTTATATTTTCTAAAGATGTCTCTACAAGGCTCTCTCTTCTTTACTTTGGCTACCATTCTTACTGCCTTTTTTTGTAATCTAAAAAGTCTATCTGTATGAACTGCTGATGCCCCACCCCATATCTCAATACCATACTGAAGGCATGGATGAATCAACCCAAAATATATTTGCCTTAAAGTATCATGGTCCAAGAAGGCTGAGACCCATTTCAGTAGATACACATTTCTACTGATTTTCTTGCAAATATTTTCTACATGTTCTTTCCATGATAAGTGTTCATCAACAATGATGCCCAAAAATTTATGTGAATTTGTATATGGAAGACCCAATGGGGATGTAAATAGAGTATCAGTTATGGCAGCATTATAACTGAGGATGAACTTCATTATTACCATTTTGTCTTTATTTACAAGAAGCTTGTTTGCTGTAAGGTATGTGGACAGAGTATTGAAACTGATCTCAGTGCTGTTAGCTGCAGACTGCATATCACTGCCACAGCTGATGAAGGATATGTCATCGGCATAGCTTACAACCATGCAATTTTGGGGTTCAAATAAGTTATTTACATATACAAGGAACAGAAAAGGCCCTAGTATGCTTCCTTGAGGCATGCCACATTGAAGTGTCCTGAAGGTTGATTTGGTTGTTAGGAGCTGCTCATTATTTTTATAAGTTAGCTTTACACACTGTTTCCTGTCGTTCAAATATGAGGTAAGTAGTTTCAAGGCTAGTCCTCTCAACCCGTACTCTTCTAGCTTACACAGAAGAATGGTATGATTCACAGTATCAAAGGCTTTACTAATATCTAGGAAAGTACCTATTACCTTGTCACTTTTGTCCAGCTTATTTAATATTTCATGTATAAAAGATGCTACTGCTGTTGTAGTAGATCTCCCTTTTCTAAATCCACGTTGTAGGTTGTTTAACAGATTGTGTTTGGTGAAATATGATTCAACTTGATTTAGTATTACTCTCTCTAACAATTTGCCTAGTTCTGAGGTTAATGATATTGGCCTGTGGTTTTTCGTGTCAGTTTTTAATCCCTTTTTATGCACTGGTAAAATTTCAGTAATTTTCAAAAGGTCAGGGAACACACCATTACTGAGGGAGGTATTTATCAAGTGAGTCAGGGGTTTCACTAATTCACTAATTCATCCTTGCATTCCTTTAGCAGTGTAGGTGAAATGTCATCCCAGCCACAAGTGCTGATATGATTGCTAGGATGTCCCTCTCAGTAATGCCGTGGATATAAAAGGACTGGCTAGATTTTCCAGACTAAAATTTTGTGGCTTGATTTGAACTTCATTTGTACCAACTGTACTGAACTTTTGTATAAATTTCTCACACACTTCTTTTGGGTCATTTATTTCTTCACCATTATCTTTTAATGTTATGTCGCTGTGTTCACAGGAATTCTGTTTCTCACTTTCTTTATGCATTATTTTCCAAGCACTTTTACTGATACAGCTAGAGTTCCTTATTTCAGAGGTATATTTCTGTGCTTTTAGGTTAGCCATGACTCTCTGTATGTTTTTCTGAGCAGTTTATATTTTGTTGAGAAATATTGTAGTTTAGTATCTGTAAAAAGTTTATAGCAATCTTTCATTTTCTCCCTCAGTTCTGTAATTTCAGAAGGGAGATTCTCGGCTTTATGGTTTACAGCTTTATTTACTTTTTTAACTAAGGACAGGTTTCATTTAAAGTGTTACTGAATAACTTTCAGAAATATTCCCATTTTTCATTCACTTCAATTACATTGTAGGTACACTGGTTCCCATTTTTCATTCCCTAGTGCCATCTTAAGTTTAGAATAATTAAATTTTCTTTTATATATATAACTGTATCACTTTGAGTTACATCTATGTTCCCTACATCAATTTCCATAGTAAGGGCTCTGCGATCACAAATTTAGTTTTCTAAGGCGTTTACATTTACTTTCTCTTTTCCTACATTTGTGAGAACATGGTCAATACATGTCTTCATATTTGCAGTGACTCTTGTAGGTTCTGAGTTCATTTGTTTGAAGTTATAACACTGTAATACGTCCATATAGCACAAATAATTAACACTATTATTTAATGAGTCTGTGTTGATGTCTCCAACAAGCAATAAGTGTTTTTTATGCACTGCTGTCCCCTCCAACAAGTCCTGTTGGCAATTTAGAAACTCTTCTGTGTTACTTCCAGGTGACCTATACAGTGCTGCTATAATAAGACTGTTGTTTCCATACTTTAGGTTTACTGCTCCAACCTCAAATACCATTTCAGTACTCACATCATCTATCCATTTCACTTTTTCACATTTTACATCATTTCTACTATAAATGCCTACCCCACCACTTTTGTGTGTCTTTCTGCAGTACAAGTTTATAAGTTTGTAATTTTTTAGCCTGTAACCATATGCTTCCTCTTCCTTGCATCCCAGTTCACTCACTAGGAAGAGGTGTGGCTTACTTTCATTTAGGTAAACATTCCGCTGCGCTGTTTTATTAGTTACATACTGGACATTCTGATATGCAAGGGCTAATTTATTATGCTTTCCTCTAAAAAAAACATCATTGTTTACTCTGTGACTGAGAATTTTGTTTAATTCGTCTTTTTCTTTGATAATTTCCCATATTTTGTCACACAAGAATTTTTTGCCTTCAAAATTTAGGTGCATACCATGTCTGGTATGTAGGCTTCTGTTCAGTTTGCCTATATTTAATATTTTACATTTACCAAAACGAGCACACATTTGTTTCATTTTAATGTTTGTTTTTTGAATCAACTTATTTACACACAAATTGTGCATGAGATCATACCTGTGAGGCAGCGTTGTAATAATGGTGTTTCGTGATTTATTTGCTTCTAGGAAGTTTTCCAGGCTTGCTAGGCTCTCTTTCTCATGGAGATTCTGGTTCTCATTTCCTCTGTACAGCCACTTTGGATGTTATCAAGCTTCCCAAATACTGGAATGACTGAACCTGTTCTAATACCACTCCATCATGTGATAAACTAATTGTGTCATCTTTTTTTCTAATCCTCATCACTTTGGTCTTGCCAATGCTTACTTTCATTCCAAACTCTTTACCCACACTCACAATACTCTCCATCACTACCTGGAGCTCCTCCTCTGTTTCTGCTAGCAAAGTCATATCATCAGTGTACTTGATGGTTTTTATTCTTTCTCCTCCCACTACTAGTCCTTTTCATTTTTCACAGCCTTATTGGTTACCTTTTCAGCATATATACTGAAAAGTTCTGGTGACATACAGCACCCCTTCCAGTAACCATCTCTTCAGTTTCATCTTTTTCTACTCTAACTACCACTTTCTATCTCATATAGAGATGCTTTACCAACCTTTTATCCTTCCAAGAGCCTGGAACAGTTCACGAGTGTTAAATTTCATATCTATAAAGAAGTGGCATGTGCTGTTTACTTGTGTCCACAGTAATACAATATTTTAGAAAGGGCAACACTTTTTCATCTGGACTTTTATGAAATGCATTTGTTCACCACAATTGTGATTCGTAAGTGATAGCACAATATGAAGTGCATAAATGCCTCATTTCTTTTAAGAGGACACCATCTTTGTATCAAGTATGTTTACATATTCCATCAACAATGTTTACATATTCCATGGGTATAGTAATACAGGAGCATTGGTCATTTATTTAAAAGAATGCAACCCTGCATGTACTAATTTATATGCAACCTATGTCTTCTGCATACACAATTTCCACTGTGTGTCCACCTGGTGTGACATTTGACAACTCAGATAGGCCAGAAACACAAGTTGGTAGAAAATGTTGGCGTTCAAAATTCTGCCAACATAGTTCTGGAATGATGGCAGAACTTTCAACCAAACTTGGTACACATATGCCTTATTACCAGGAGGCAATTGCCATATGACTGATACCCACAGTACCCCTATTTTGTGGTAGTGGGAAAATGGTGACATATAAAAGTAACCTTGGAAAGCTGAAGCAATTGATACACTATAACTTGCTACCTACAAAGTCAAATGATGAAATATCAGGGATAGAATATAATAACATGAAATGGGATAGATTGCTACCCCCCACCCCACACAGAGGAAACACTGAGTGGTAGAGAGACACACTGAAAGAAAATTGCGTCATATTATCAGCTGTCAGATGAAGCCCTTTGTCAGATGTAAATGAAACATTCAAGCATAACATCACATAGACATCAGCACTGTCATCTCCAGATGTTAAAGCATGACTGGGACTGCAGTGAGCAGCAGTCTTGGCAGGGGTGGGTGAGGACAGAAAAAGCATGGGGCAGGGATGGAGAGGCTGCTGTAGTGCTACCTATGGGAGTTCGTAGGGACAGGATGATGGGCTGCTAAGTGCAGCATCAGAAAGCTGCACTCTGCATTAAGACGGTACAATCAAAGCAAATCAGTATTGTGAGACTCTAAGAAAACTATGGCGAGCCATCGAAAACAGGAGGCGAGGAATTCTTCCTGGACGAACTGTGCTTCTTCACATCAATACCCATCTCAAGAATTATGGGATCTATTTGGATGGGAAATTTTTGGTCATCCACCCTTTGATCTGGATGTTACTCCTAGCGATTTCCACCTTTACGCTAAGCTGAAAAAGTTCATGGAAAGTAAACATTTTGGAAGTGATAAAAAGTTGGAGAATGCAGTGACCACCTGATTTTATGAACTGGTGGCAGAAGAGAACTAAAAGGGAAGTCTGAAGCTCAGGTTACAAAGGAGCTTCATGTATGTAATAGAATTATTCTTTCCAATGAATATTGTGTTTTCCATTTTGTGTAACTAACTAGTCTTTATTTTCTGCATGGCCTTCATACTTCAGGATTGGAATCTACTCACTGGGAGAACACTGAACAAAATGTGTTAAGTATTAACACGTCAGAAACTAAGTACTTTTTTTTTTTTACTTATTAAATACATTCTTTCACTGCTGAGCTGAGAAATTTACTTTTTACCCTTGTGTTCACATCCCACTTTTAACCACTGACATGGATGCACTTCCCATTGAGTCCAGAAAGTTGTCCTGTTCGGCTGCAAGGCGGTGAAGAAATATGCGGGAAGCATCAACTCGTTGCTGCATGTGGTCCTCAGTCAGCATGCGTGGCACCCATCTTGCACACACCTCCTGGTAGTTCAATGTTTCCGTTAAAATTCTGTGAGTGGTGCTTCGGGAAACCTCAGGAACCAATGTGCAGAGATTATCCAGGGTGATCCAACAATCCTCACGCGTGCTTTGCTCAACCTTCAACACTGTCTCCTCAGAAATTGACGGTCTCCCGCTCCTTTGTTTGTTGTGAATTTCGGTCCAACCAGCTGCAAACTCTCTACACCACTTACAAACATTTTTGACATCCATGCATGACTCGCCACTTCCGCCAATTGGCGACAGATTTCAATCGGTGCAGTGCTCTTTGCATTCAAAAACCGAATAACTGCGTGCAATTCGCACTTGGCGGCAACATCCAATGGGAACTCCATTCTCAATGGCTGCTAAGCCAAGGCTGAGCGCCTCAGCGCGGTGTGCGCATGTTTACACACAGCGCGTGAAGCACTCTTCATAACAGTGTGACCAACTGCCACACAAACAGAGTTCTGTACTTATAAAAAAATAGGAGGCCTTACTTTTGGGATTAGCCTTGTATCACTGTGTAAGATATTGACCTTTGCTCCCCAAGCACCCTGTATAACAACAGTGCTTTTGTTTTAGCAGTACCTCATACACATTTTACAGAACTGGAAAAAACTTTGGCATTAATTTTGGACCACATAGTCCCAGTGGCAAGGTAAAGTGAACCATTGTCAGGGTTAACTGGATCTCTCAGTTAAATAAATAAATTTCAGCATCCAATACACTGCAAAAATGCTAAAATACACATTTAAGATTATATTTACGAATAACATAAACATGGAAATAGTGAAGTTAGTAAACATTGAATTCAGTGACATCAATCTGGAACCATCTCTTATTCTGAGAGCGGGTCACAGATCTATGTACTGGATTGGGTAGTTTCACAATTATTTCATTTGAAGCAAATGTGCTACCTTCATCTGCAGCTTCAAATTTTGTAATTGAAACAACTCTTATAAAATTTAACATCACAGGCATCATCATACACTTTAATCGCTTGAGCAACATTAATCGTAATGACTCACAGGTGTTTTCCTTTGTACTTTAATGACAATAATGCCCTTTCTTTACAGTTTAATCATATTCATTACCATCTGTGTACAAATCAGCACCTTAGTAGTCAATGTACTGGACATGATCAGAATCTTCTGAGTTGCTGCTGCTCTTTTCCAATATTTGCTATTCTTTGTAACTGTTTTGACCTTTCGTCTTTTGATGTGTCTGCAACTGTTGTTTAACAGCTGTACTGGTATAGATAGTTGATTTTCCATTTTTTCTATCTCTTGTTGTTTCTCTTTCACCAGTCTTAGGACATGGACAAACTTGCACGAAATATATAATTTTTTAATTTTTTTTATTTCTTCTGACTGATGCCCAAGTTTCTCCAACTGCCATCTGCACATGTGCTTGTATCTTCTCCATGTGAGTCATCTGCTGTTTGCTGCTGAACAGCTATAAGTCTGCCCATTACGAAAGATGACAAAAAAATCTATGTTAATACATTTGAGCTGAAAGGTGACACTAAAGACTTTCAAAATGTTACAGACTATAAATGCAAAGGATATGCTACACATACAAGGCTTGCACTGTTGTATACAGTAATTGTTGGTGCATTAGCTGTTGTTCCTTTGAAATTACTAATGAGATCAGTGCAGGAAATGTTATATTTAACCTTTATAGGTCCAAATACAGGTCATCCTAGAATATTGCTCAATTGTGTGGGACTCATATTAAACAAAACTAATAGAGAATATTAAAAGCATACAGGGAAGGGCAACATGAATAGTTATGGACTTCAGTGTTTGTTTGACCAATGGGAGAGTACCACAGAGATGCTGAAGGACCTGAACTGGCAAGTGCTTGAAGATAGATTCTAACTATCATGAGAAATAAGTAAGATGGCGGCTAGTGTAAAAATTCGTTGTGCGTGTCCGAGAAAAAGTGTGAATTTTGCCGTGAAAAAGAAAAATTGTGACAGTTGTAAGGATGAAATTACAAAGCTCAGCGAACGGGTGTCTAGTTTACAATTTATTATCAGTTCCTTGAAGATGGATATCAAGAAACTTAAAGAAGAAAAAAGTGAACGGAACATGAAAAACTCGCGCCATGAAAGTACGAATATGTCGGAGAATTGGACGGAAGTGAAGTACAAAAGACGCAAACAGATAATACAAGATACAGAAAACGGCGAAAGAAACATAAATATAGTGAACGAAAATTACTTTCAAGCTCTTTCGACTACGGATTGTGAAAGTGAAGTTAACAATGCGAGTGTACCATGTGGAAAATCAAACGACTGTGTGAATAAGGTAAAACATGGAATATTTCAGCAGCAGTTAAGTAAAAGATCATATGCGAAAGTGCTCACGAAAAATCTTCCACCGCTAAGCTGCTCTACTGAGACAATATCGACATGTGTTAGCAAGAAAGACATAATAAATAGTGCCAAACAAGACTTCGCTTACTGCAAAGATAGGCAGAAAACAGGCAATCTCGGAACAGCAAGTACCGGTAAAATTGAACTGTATGCGGACAGCCAAGGACGAAATACAGCCGCTGAATTTCGGCGTACAAGTAGTCAGAATTTTAGTTTTAACTGTACAATAAAACCAGGAGCAAAATTCAGTGCTGCTACGTCAATGAGTCAAGAAAAAATTTCCTCATTGAGCAAAAAGGACTTTTCCATCTTCCTGGCGGGATCAAATGATATAGCTAGGAACGAAAAAAACGATCTCTTAATCTCGCTAAAAAGAAAACTGTATGAGCTGAGAGGAACAAATGTTATTGTTTTTTCAGTGCCACACCGTTACGACTTGATAGAATGGTCTTGTGTAAATAAAGAAATTGAAACTGCAAATAAAGAGATGCAAAATATTTGCAAGCGGTTTGAAAATGTAACATTTGTGAACATCAGCAACTTAGGGAAAAGATTTCACACAACACATGGTTCCCATCTAAATGTACTGGGAAAAAACGTAATAGTAACCAAAATTTTAGAACTTGTAAATAAAATCTCAAATGTGCAGTGTGATGATAGAAAAATCATACCTCTCATGGACAGGAAGTGTGTGTATCCTGTAGAATCCAATGTGAAATCTGCTATCAGTGAAGCTACACCTCTCCAAGACAAATGTGAAATTTTATTAATGCAAGTGAACACTCCAAATGTTAATAATTCACAGAAAGGCACAGTAGTTATGGAACAACAAACACCAGAAATAAGTGAAACAGCAGCAGCACCATCATTATCAGCAGAAGCAGCAGCAATAACAGAACCAACAACGACTGGAGCAGCAACACAGCAATGCTTAAGGAGGAGCCAAAGGAAAAATACATCTGTGTCATTCAGTGATAATTTTTTATGGTTTCAAGCCAAGAAGAAAATAAAAATGTGAAAAACCAGCCTGCTAACTCACAGATAAGTCACAACAACATCCTATTTTTAAACATTCAGGGTCTTGAAAATAAAGTTGAAATTCTGGATGAGTCATTGCCACAGAATAAGTATTCTTTCTTATGTATATCAGAACATTGGCTTAAACCAGAACAAATACAATACTATGTACCAGAAGGTTATAAATATGGAAACAGTTTTTGCAGATCTCAGTACCGTAATGGTGGTACTGTTATCTATGTTTCAAATGAAATAGAGTGTAGAGAACTAGATCTTGGTTGGGCATGTGTAGAGAAACACTTTGAAATTACCGGGATCATATGTGATATAATGAAACTTATCATAGTATGTATCTACCATTCCCCTGACTCAGATGATAAAACTTTTTTAGATAATTTAGACAGTGTACTCTGCTACATAACGAAATGGAAACAGTATGTAACTGTAATTGGGGGAGACTTTAATTCAAGCTTTGATGTAACATGTAACAAACCCAGTGTAAATAAGTTACTGAATATGCTGAGGCAGCACAACTTCCATCATGTAAATTCAGAACCAACAAGACTACAAGCGTGCTTGGATAATGCTTTTGTCAACTGTGCTCGTGATATGTACTCCACCAAGGTAAAGGAGTTTGTTTTCTCAGACCACTCCATGTTAACAGTAAAGTTAAGACATTTTATAAAAGGAGATGAGAGCAAGGATGGACAAAAGTTAACAAAATCTAATACCTTAATATTAACAAAACACAATCTCATAAAACTAACAAACCAGTTGAGCATAACAAACTGGGACAAATTATTTCAAAACTGTGATTCCAGTGCCCAAACAGTTTATGAAACATTCCACAATTACTTAACAGGTATTTTAAAAGCCCATCTTGTTCAAAAGACATACCATAAAACAAGAAAAGGTAAATTTTGGTACACCAAAGAACTGGAGAATCTAAAAAATAAGCTACTGCTGTTGAAGCGCCTTGCCAAAGTAAACAATTCTAATGAAATTAAGGATCTTGAAAAAATCACTAAGAAACTGTATAAGAAAGAGTTGCAAATAGCGAAACTAAGATACAACACAAATTTCATAAAAAATAGTAAAAACCAATGCAAAACAGCCTGGTCAGTAATTAATACTGTTAAAGGTGAAGTCAGAAACTTCGACAAGACAGTCCCAATACCAGCAGATACATTCAATAAATATTTTGTAAGCTGTGCTGATGATATCAAAAAGCTGATCAGTAAACCCAATGTAACATATATAGATTATCTGAAGAGAGCAAACCTAAATCATAATAGGGCCGGATCATCGTTGAAACACTTCAGAGGTGTATGCCAACATGAAGTTCTTAAAATAGTCAAAGAAATGAAAAATTCATACAGTACAGATATTTTTAATATGTCAAACAATCTATTGAAAGAAATCATACATTACATTGCAGCACCATTAACGTATTCTATAAACCTGTGTCTCATAGAAGGGTTTTTTCCTGATCCTCTCAAACTATCCAAGGTAACTCCAGTCTTTAAGAAGGGTGTCAAATCAGATCCTGCAAACTACAGGCCAATTTCACTAATTCCAGTACTAGGAAAAGTCTTTGAAGGCGTAATATATAAGCAGATGTATGAGTACCTAGAACTAAATGGTATGTTAAGTGCATCACAGTTTGGTTACAGAAAAGGAAGGTCAGCTATACATGCCATAGAGCTCTTAGTCAGAGACATTCTAGCAGCATTTGAGGACCATGCACACGCACAGGTAACCTTATGTGATCTGAGCAAAGCTTTTGACTGTGTTGACCACTCACTTCTGCTCTCTAAACTTGAGTACTATGGAATATGTGATAAAAGTTTAAAACTCATCAAATCATACCTCAATAAAAGGAACCAGGTGGTGAGTTCAGGAAGTCATCTGTCAAACATACTCGAGGTTCAACATGGAGTGCCACAGGGATCTAAATTGGGACCACTTCTTTTCCTTGTACACATAAATGACTTACCAGGAAATGTAGATGTAATGACATATATGTATGCAGATGACACAACTTTTCTATCTGTAAACCATGTACTTGATAACCTTGTAAGTGATATGAAATTGGCAAAAGAAAATGCAACATCATGGTTTAATGCCAATGGTCTGCTATTAAATGAGGAAAAGACCCAGAATATGTGGTTCAGTCTATCAAAGTCTACAAAAATAGAAAAACAAAAGGCAAAGTTTTTAGGTATTGTACTTGACAACAGTCTAACATGGAACTCTCATGTTGATCACATAGTGGTTAGGTTGTCAAGAGTTATATATTTGTTGAAGAGACTGATGTGTTGTGTGACATTTGAGTACGTAAGGACAGCGTACTTTGCCTTTTTTCAATCTGTTTTAAGGTATGGTTTAATACTCTGGGGAAACAGCAGAAAAATAAATGAAATTATGGTGATCCAGAAGAAAGCAATCAGAGTAATGGCTAAGGTAGATAATAGAACACATTGTAAACCATTCTTCACTAAATATAGAATTTTAACAGTAATTAATTTATATATTCTTGACAGTGTTAACTACATACTTGCTGAACTACCTAATTTAAGTGTAACAAATGAAAGACATGGCTACTATACAAGAACGTGTACTTCTCTGCTGTTGCCACAAAATAGATTAGCCAAAACTAACAATAGTCATAAGTATATGGCAATTAAAATATATAACAAATTGTCTAAAAATGGGTCAATCAAGCCTGACAAATTATTTAAAGACAATGTTCATAACTTCTTGTTAACCAATCCATTCTATTCATTAGAAGAATTTTTAGAAATGCCTAATATCAACTTAAATGTGTAAAAAATTTTTTTGTAAAATTAATAAGTTAAGTGAACTGACGAAGTCTATTGCATGTAACAATGCTGAATGACTAATAAAGAATCTGAATCTGAATCTGAAATCCTACCACAAATATTTAAAAACCAGTTTTAAATGGCGAATCAAGAATGTGCTACAAAGCCATATGTATTGCTCCCATAGTGATCACAAGACCAAGATTAGACTAATTATGGTGCACACACAGGCATTTAAACAATCATTCTTCCTACACGCCACATGTAAACAGAATGGGAAGAATCTGTAATGATTGGTACAGCAGGAAGTACCCTCTGCCATGCACTTTATGATCGTTTGCATAGAATGGATGCAGATGTAGAAATCTAAGGCCTTGATTTTGTGACCACAATGTAAAAGGAAGGCTAAGAAAACAGTGGCATTATCTTTAGTATAGTTCAAGGAAGCAATCTGAAAGTGTGATTCATGATTGTACAGAATTATTACTTTCAGTTTTTCCTTTGTTGGCTGCTCATGTTTCACACAATGGCTTAACACAGACATGAACAGTTCACTTACCATCAATCCACTTGGACTGGCTCCTACATCTCTTCCAGGTGGGGTACTTTGAGGCAAGTTGTGTCATAAAGAAAAATAAGTGGTACTACTTTTCTTGCAGCTGCTACAATATCTGTTTTAGTTACAAAAACACCTCACAAAGGGTCATTATCTAAGCTATTTGTTTCTTCTCTAAGATAAGACAGACATTCAGTAATCAATTTGTACAGATACATACATTTATTTTTATTAATGAGGAATGTTGAGAAAATATGACACAGTGATAATTGTCATCAGATTTTTAATTGAAATCTTTAGAAAAAATAAAATTACAGATAAGTTTACAGCATTCACTGCATACTGTACAAATCTGAAAGTAAACACACACATACACATACATAAATATTATTTAATCCTAATCCTCATAAACTGAAACATTCCCTTTCAGATAACATGGAAACCCACCAGTACTTAAAGACATATATTTTTATAAAGACATAAAAACAAAAACAAAATAGGAAAAAACATAGCACACTAACACTAGAATGATATTTTGTCGTTAACGCTGTACTGAGGTGGCAGTCTGAGTGTAATCATGATATGATTTTTTTAACATATGTTTTATTACTTTTATAAAATGTAAATTTTTTAACGATATTGTTAGGTTTCCATATTAACAGAAAGACAATATTTCTGTTTATTTCAATAGATCTGCGGATGGTTGCTACTCAACTGAAATTGGTAATCACCAAGTTGTAATTACGTTTTACTGTGATCAAGACTATTAAAATTTATTTGAAATAACACAGATTGCTGTGTCTCCATCACCCAACGATGTCAGTTCTTACAAACATACACCTAACTGGAAGTAAAAAAACACTCTCTCTCTCTCTCTCTCTCTCTCTCTCTCTCTCTCTCTCTTTCTGTCTCTCTCTCTCTGTTGAAGAAATCCTACTCCTTGTCTAGCATTGTCTTAAGCTGTTGTTCTACTAGGGACATTTTAACTCTTTCATTTGTTGACCTTGCAGCTTCTCCTAATAAAGCTTTCAGTACTTTCTTCTTTCCATTTTTGTACTGTTTTACTAACTTAGGATTTTTTAATAACACATCTCTGCAAATCTTGTTGATTTCATCTGGATGTATTATCTGACTCCAATGATTTAAGTTGACAATCTGAAAGAAAAAATACTGTTTTCAAAAAAATACCCTAAAGAGCTGAGAACACACCAGTATATACATATATTTCATATTAATAAACCATGAGATACAGGAAAATTTAAAACTAAACTGAGTACAAAGTTTAGTTTTTCCCCTTTGTCAAGGTAGTAAACACTGCCTTGTCAAATTCTCAGAGATAAAGACAGGCTAACAATGTACAACTACTGCTGATACAACCACATAAAAATAACTATGAGTAGTCTTATATGCCACGTCCTTATACACAAATATTCCGCACGTCCAGGGCCTCGCTGCGATGGAGCATTTCCTTTCACGCCGATCACCTGCCACCCTACCTAAAACCTCTTTCCTCATTACCTTAGCCAGCTTCATCCTGACCCACAACTTCTTCACTTTTGAAGGCCAGACATACCAACAATTAAAGGGAACAGCCATGGGTACCAGGATGGCTCCCTCGTACGCCAACCTATTCATGGGTCGCTTAGAGGAAGCCTTCTTGGTTACCCAAGTCTGCCAACCCAAAGTTTGGTACAGATTTATTGATGACATCTTCATGATCTGGACTCACAGTGAAGAAGAACTCCAGAATTTCCTCTCCAACCTCAACTCCTTTGGTTCTATCAGATTCACCTGGTCCTACTCCAAATCCCATGCCACTTTCCTTGACGTTGACCTCCACCTGTCCAATGGCCAACTTCACACGTCCGTCCACATCAAACCCACCAACAAGCAACAGTACCTCCATTATGACAGCTGCCACCCATTCCACATCAAACGGTCCCTTCCCTACAGCCTAGGTCTTCGTGGCAAACGAATCTGCTCCAGTCCGGAATCCCTGAATCATTACACCAACAACCTGAAAACAGCTTTCGCATCCCGCAACTACCCTCCCGACCTGGTACAGAAGCAAATAACCAGAGCCACTTCCTCGTCCCCTCAAACCCAGAATCCCCCACAGAAGAACCACAAAAGTGCCCCACTTGTGACAGGATACTTTCCGGGACTGGACCAGACTCTGAATGTGGCTCTCCAGCAGGGATACGACTTCCTCAAATCCTGCCCTGAAATGAGATCCATCCTTCATGAAATCCTCCCCACTCCGCCAAGAGTGTCTTTCCGCCGTCCACCTAACCTTCGTAACCTGTTAGTTCATCCCTATGAAATCCCCAAACCACCTTCCCTACCCTCTGGCTCCTATCCTTGTAACCGCCCCCGATGCAAAACCTGTCCCATGCACCCTCCCACCACCACCTACTCCAGTCCTGTAACCCGGAAGGTGTACACGATCAAAGGTAGAGCCACGTGTGAAAGCACCCACGTGATTTACCAACTGACCTGCCTACACTGTGATGCATTCTATGTGGGAATGACCAGCAACAAACTGTCCATTCGCATGAATGGACACAGGCAGACAGTGTTTGTTGGTAATGAGGATCACCCTGTGGCTAAACATGCCTTGGTGCACAGCCAGCACATCTTGGCACAGTGTTACACCGTCCGGGTTATCTGGATACTTCCCACCAACACCAACCCATCCGAACTCCGGAGATGGGAACTTGCCCTTCAGTATATCCTCTCTTCTCGTCATCCGCCAGGCCTCAATCTTCGCTAATTTCAAGTTTCCGCCACTCATACCTCACCTGTCTTTCAACAACTTCTTTGCCTCTACACTTCTGCCTCGACTGACATCTCTGCCCAAACTCTTTGTCTTTAAATATGTCTGCTTGTGTCTGTATGTGTGGATGGATATGTGCGTGTGTGCGAGTGTATACCTGTCCTTTTTTCCCCCTAAGGTAAGTCTTTCCGCTCCCGGGATTGGAATGACTCCTTACCCTCTCCCTTAAAACCCACTTCCTTTCGTCTTCCCCCCTCCTTCCCTCTTTCCTGATGAGGCAACAGTTTGTTGCGAAAGCTTGAATTTTGTGTGTATGTTTGTGTTTGTTTGTGTGTCTATCGACCTGCCAGCGCTTTCGTTCAGTAAGTCACCTCATCTTTGTTTTTATATATAGTCTTATATTTTGGAACAACAGGTTCTTTAACAGCAGAGGAAAGAGGAAATGGTTGAAGACGGGACAAGTTAGGCCAAGATGAATTCAATTTGTGTCACAAAGAGAAGCAAAGATGTTTTCTTCAGGTTACCTGCCCTTGAAGGTTATGTAATGTGAAAAAGTTATGTCCTTCTTAAACATCTATTTACAGAATAAAATGTTCTCTCTTTTGGGAGCCTCATATTACATATCTCTCTTTACACAAATGATATTGGATTGAATTCTCCAATACCATACGTGAAATGCACATCCCCATTAACCTGCAACTGAGAATGCTGTCTAACAGGTCTGCATTTTGTTCTTTAAGGGATGAAGCTACTCATAAAATTTAATAGTGTAAAGTACACTCTTCATTCTGTTGACAACACCAGTGCCCAGTTCCTCAATTTCCAAAATATAAACTGTTGTTGTGACACGATAGTGCGCATATTTTAGCAGAATGATGTCAGTAGGTACAGGTACTATCTACAACAGTGGACCCTTTTGAGGCACAAATGATTGCTATAGGAATGAGTTCAATTTGGACAAGATCATACAGCCATTAACAGTAAAGGTAGGCTGTGAAAGGAACAGATGATAGTTGGCCAGACAGGTAGATAAATGACCACTGATGTACTAGTGAAAACCACTCTGTTCAGAGCTGCTATTCTAGAATCAATTTGTTATGATCACATGAGCTGACAGCAAGAACAGCCAACTTCAAGGGAAGTCTTACAGAAGGCATTTCAATCAAATCTCATAGAAGTTCACAGCAATGCTTGTTGAAGATAGAACATTAGAGAGGTTATAAAGGGATGGCATTATGGCACATCTGAAACAAAGTAAAAACTAAAGTCATCAGAATTGTTGTATAACTCATCACTACCCCCACCAGGTTGTCCACCGCTCCGTCATAGAGGTATGTCAATGTCCCCATATCAAGGCAAGGCCAAGAGTGATGAGAACTTCGGTGGCTGTCTCCAGAAGTCAACAGTGCTGATTACATCATTTTGCCACATCTAATCACATGCAACAATGACATCACCCTGCTTACAGATTCAATGCGTGGAGCAACCATCATTGCCTGCAGCATCAGCCAAGAGTACAGATTTACTGAAGTGATCAATTCTGTTTTATACCTCATGGCTCAGTTCACCAGCAATCCAGCAGAGCTCATCATCAGTGGAGCCAAGTGTTCAGGATTCCTCAACAACCAGCAGTTTATCATTGGAAGCCAGGAGCCTGTCTTCACCAGTTCTCAGTCAGAGGGCATCAACTACATAGACCAGAGCTCACATTAGCAAAAGTCAGAAGAGCGCTGCCACTGGGCCAGAACTTATCGCCCACAAGTACACCACCAGCAGAAATAGGGATCACTAAAACCTGGGCAGTGACACAGTAACTGGTCTCTGGATGGTTGTCTATTTCTGGAAGTGGCTGTTCATCTATGGATTTTAGTTCTGCAGCCTGGACAGATTCACAGGTGTTTTATCTGAATTGGATGTATGTTATGTGAGTGTAGCAATAAAAAAATGTTCATGTACTTGTTCTAATTATTTATGAGTAGTGGTTTTGCAGAATGCATACACCCAGAACATAGTTACAACCACTCCAACCACCTAAAAATGCTTGAGCTAAGTCAGAGATTAAAGCAGAAGGATCTATGTTCTCATGCATATGAAAGTGATGATGCATGACCAGATGGGCTGTGGAGAGCCACCTGTGGATTGATGAGCACAGGGAACTGAGGGTCAATAACTCATCAGATTGTAAAGTGAAATCTACAAACATCAGTATCAGCTAACATACAGACTACACTATACAGTCTGAGAGAACTGTTGCTATCGCTACCAGTTTTGCCAATCTTTTTATGAACACTGATGTTTCTGTGAGCAAGCCTGTGACACTGTAATTACATGTGTTGCTCGTAAGCTGAAACTTTGACACAGACTTGAAATATTGCAGACATAATGATTTCATGACTAAAACTTCACATTTAAGTAACTTCACACATATGCAGTGATAATAGTTGCATTACTACCTCATCTTGTTTTTCTTATTTTTCCTTTTAAAATAATTTAAATGTACTCTGCGTCACTGCATCCAGTGCAATTTGATGCCCAGCAAATAATGAATAAGAAGAAAAATTGACACCTAAATATTATATACCAAAATACTGAACTGTTTGTCTTGGCTTTGTGCCATGTTTTTCTGAGCTCACACGATTTGTAAAATCACAGCCTTTCGTGGTGAACATGGACATCATACAGCTTTGCTATACATGTCCATGATATAAAATGAATACTCAATCCAGCACCTGCATCAGTAGAGTGATCCTTCAATACAGTTGACAGCAAATTTTGTCCCAAACATGCAATTAGTTTTCTTTATGGAAAGGAAACATTACCAACTTAAGACTTGAAATTGCAGTGACAAACAAACCCTTAACTAAATCTATAAGATAGTATCAAACCCACAACAAAGAAATGGTTCTTCCTTATTTGGCAGCTGATGGAAAAGCACAACTACCACTCCTTCTTCAGTTTATTGTTGGGACTAGATCAGCAGGCACTTTAAATATTTTAGGTAATAATCTTCACGTCTGGATGTTCTCTTGTTTATCACTTACCACTGCTTTTTTATTAGCAGTACTCAAAACAACTTCTCAAAGAAAAGTGGCAAATAGAGAAATGCCATGAATATCGTGTGTCAGTATGCTCCGATTCCATAAGTGTTCTGCAGGCACTCTAGTAGCTGTACTGAGCAGAAAAATCACTCCAAAGCATCTGGGACATTTTCTTCCTTTTGCAGCCACTGGGCTATGTGATGCCATTCTGCTGGATGCCAGGCCACTAGGGACTGATAGAAAATGATACGGCAGATAGAGCAGCCAAAGAGGCATGGGTGATATGTATATCTCACTATGCGAACACCTCTACAAACTATGAAATCATTGCTGAGGAGACATTGTGTATCAAGACACAAAGCAATTTAAGGGATTTGCTGCAAGTGGGCATTTATTTAAATCAATGGGGAAAGCTGAATTTGTGCTGGACCGAGATTTGAACCCTGGTCTCCTGCTTGCTAGGCAGATGCGCTGACCACTGTGCCATCTACACACAATGATCATCACAACTGCATGGATTACTCTAACATGACTACCATCAGACCAAAATTCTCAACTTATCCACACACTACTAATGTATTATCCTCATTACTCACAGTATTTAGCCAATTCCCCTGAGAGTTTGAGCCTGCTGTGCATCCGCACTCAAGGGATCATCAGCTGTCCTCGCCTTACTTTTTATATATATATATATATATATATATATATATATATATATATATATATATATAAAAAAATGATATGAATATAATAGAGGGAAACATTCCACGTGGGAAAAATATATCTAAAAAGAAAGATGATGAAACTTACCAAACAAAAGCGCTGGCAGGTCGATAGACACACAAACAAACACAAACATACACACAAAATTCTAGCTTTCGCAACCAATGGTTGCCTCGTCAGGAAAGAGGGAAGGAGAAGGAAAGACAAAAGGATATGGGTTTTAAGGGAGAGGGTAAGGAGTCATTCCAATCCCGGGAGCGGAAAGACTTACCTTAGGGGGAAAAAAGGACAGGTATACACTCACACACACACACATATCCATCCACACATACACAGACACATACACAGACACAAGCTTGTGTCTGTGTATGTGTGGATGGATATGTGTGTGTGTGCGAGTGTATACCTGTCCTTTTTTCCCCCTAAGGTAAGTCCTTCCGCTCCCGGGATTGGAATGACTCCTTACCCTCTCCCTTAAAACCCATATCCTTTTGTCTTTCCTTCTCCTTCCCTCTTTCCTGACGAGGCAACCATTGGTTGCGAAAGCTAGAATTTTGTGTGTATGTTTGTGTTTGTTTGTGTGTCTATCGACCTGCCAGCGCTTTTGTTTGGTAAGTTTCATCATCATATATATATATGTGGTGTGTCAATCGAGGATGCCAACAATACATCAATATACCAGAAATATTAGTATTCATACATCTGTGTCTACACCCATTTTCTGCAAACTATTGTGAAGTGCACGGCTTACTGTAATTGCCATTATACCTGTGGCAACGATAGTTCATGTCGGCCATGAAACTTAATATCTGTGACCTCTAAGTGCTCTGTCGAGCCTCCATCTTCACTTTACTTTAGTCAGTTCTTTGCCATACTTCATTCTGTACGGACGCAGTGTCAAGTGTAAATATATACAAGCTATGACATATATGGGAATTAAGTTTTCTATATCCCGATTACTGATCCCATTCCCATAGTGGTGACCTGGCAGTTCGTTCGTGTTTCGCGTCTTCTGCACCGGTGTTTATGCAACAGGTTATATGCACTACGCAATGACAACAATGCCTTGTTTGAAGATGTGGAAGCACAACTCCACTCATCGAGTTTCGTCGTTTCTTCGCCAATGACTTATTCATTATTTATGCACAGTGATTCACATTCTCAACCAACGCCGTGTGCTAACCTCATTAGTTTTCAATGGTAATCAACTATGCTGATAGAGCGTACAATGGACTCAGGCTTCGCGTCACCGGATTATGTCCGTCTGCCAGTGAAATGTGAATTGAACAATAGTTTGAATTGTGTCTCTTCAATTCGAGTGTTTCAAGAACAAAGTGATCTCCACTCGAACACTTGTTTAGCCATCCATCAGGGCCATGTGGAACGCCACCATTACTACAAACTGTGACGGATCCATTCCGCGCATGTGGTGTTCCAGCTGTGTCCAATTTACATGCACAATTCAGTCTTTCGCGTAACATGGACCCCTTACCTCGCCTCACTGGCCCACCACATGCTCTACAGGCATGTTATGTATCAGATAGTTTCCATGCAGGTGGCATTCTCAATCCCTCCCACCCCCTCACATTTCCAGTTGCTCAACTGCCTACCGATCCCACGGCACCACCCCTGCCTGCCTCACTGGTCTCCCGCCCTGTTCCGGAAGTGGGTCATTTCCATCCAGCACTCGTCACTCACGATCCAGTTTCCAGGCTCCCCTCATGTGCCATCCATCCGCCTGTTTCCACAGTACCGTTCATGCCAGCCGTGCCCTGTTTTCATGACACACAGTCAACTATGCCAGCTGCCGCTACTACAGATTCGCTTGCCTACCATGCCGGCCTCTGACTTAACCCCAGTTCAGCTGCTACCCCAGGAGACACCGAAGCCACCGTCGTCACCCCTTCCTGGCTGCCCACTAAAGCTACTGCCCTTATATGAGGACAACCCGGCATCGTGGTTCGTGCTCATCAAGCATCTGTTCGAGTTGCATCATGTGTCTGACGACAACTCAAAGTTTCTCTGCCTCGTCACAACCCTCCATGACCACTCGGATTTGATTTGTGACCTGCTCCTTTCGCCGCCGCCTGCACCAAAATACGAGTTTGCAAAGAAGACTATAATGGAATGACTTGCCTGCTCGCCACAAGAGTTAATAATGAAGATTTTCTATGTGGAGCACCTGGGGGAACGCAGCCCCTCCAAAACTCTGGCGCCGCCTTCGATTGCTCATGAACAAGCATACCACGCCTGACGCCATACTATGGGCTGTGTGGTCTGCCAAACTACCTACCGGTCTACAGATCAATCTGTTACCACACTCATTCAAGTCCTTCAGCTCCCACCTATGTATCACTGACCAGTTGTATTTGCTGCTGCAGCAACATCAGCGAGTTCATTCCACACCGTTTGTCAGCACAGCTGCCCCCGCATACTGAGCTTCGGCTGGCAGTGGCAGGGCTCGCCCCGCCATCACCTCGTCTACTTCTCCTGGCAGTGTCGGCTCTCTCTCTCCGCTATCTGAGCACTCCAGGATTGCCCACGCACCTTACATACCGGTCTATTTTCTGGAACATGTCAACGAGGACTAGACGCCCCCGCTGTCACAGTCTCCACCTCCTCCTCACCCTGCTCACCCTTTCTGCTGGTAGCACAAAGTGTTCGGCGAAGATGCCAAGAAGTGCAGGTTATCATGCCAACACCCAAATGCTGACCGCAGGAACTAAGAGATGCCAAGTCCAGTGGGAAACCTAACAGGCGTCCTCTTACATTACGCACCATTCATTCATCCACCCGACCAAGTGGTCGTCTCTATGTGCCTGAAATTGGGTCAGGTCTAGCTTTTCTGGTCGACACTGGTGCTGACGTGTCGATCATACCTACTTCGATGGCTCCATGCGCTTCTTCAGAGACGAAGTCACTTCTACGATCTGTCAATGCATTGACGTTACCTACCTCAGGCTCAATAAAGTTTATGGTGACCCCATCTCCTTCTCTATGTTTTGCGTGGGCGCTCTACATTGCTGACATCGATGAACCGATCCTCAGTATGGATATTTTGTCTCATTATGAACTATCTCCAAATGCCATACAGGGTTCAGTGCTCCACCATCCTACGAACACTCACATACCGTGCACCCGCACCGATGTCCAACGCTCTCTTTCCACTGCAACATACAATATCATATACGAGTACTCTGCCATCGTGGGCAACATTGTGACCTGCATTACCGACCTACTCTCAGAATATGACTCGGCAATGCAACTCTGCCAGGACAATGAGCAGCTGAAACAACGCATTGCATCCGCTTACAGCGAGTTCGTTGTGGCTCATACCTCACTTCTGCAATGCAGTCCTCAGTGCCACCCCCTAAACAAAATTGCTCGGTCAAGTCTAGCTCGAACTGTCACCAGGTTGGTCCACAAACTTTACTTGCGTGTGACATTCCAACCCCCCGTTGCGCTCACCTCATTCAGTGCCGTATGTTTCAAACAGTGCTGCTAATGACAGTCACGCGCATGTTGCGACCACGCCCACCTCTCGGACAGCTACCACACATGTTGATAAACATTCCCCCTCTCTCACTCACCGGCCACATGACCCAGTTGCCATTGTGGCCCCAAGTGCGACACCAGCACTGCTTTCACCCGTGCCGGTTGTCCAGTGCAAGGTTAACCGCGGACAGTTGCCGCCCGTTCCCCTTTGCTCGGCACTGTGCACGCACCCACCCCCTCCACACAAGTGTATGCCACGCTCCTGGAAGAGACATGTGACTTTCGTGCTACCTTTCCCCACTCGTGCTAACGGCTATTGCCCCTTACTCGTCCGAAGACTCGGCACTGGGACTCTTATGTGCAGTTCTCAGTTTCTTCCGTCACTGATGGAACAACACACAAGATAGTTACCACTGCCGGCCCTCCTATTAGGCATAAGGTTCTATGCCTCAACCCTATCAAGTTGCGTGCGGCCTGGAAGCAGATTAATGAACTTTTGGCGGCAGGTGTTCTGCAACCTTGAGACAGCAACTGGTCTTCACCAATCCACCTCATCCCCAAACACGATGGATCTTTTCAAATGTGTGGCAATTACAGATGCTTAAATGCTTGTACTGTCATGGACAATTACTCAGTGCCGAACATCAATGACTTCACTCATATGTTATTGGGCGCCACAATTTTCAGTGTTATTGACAGTAAATATGCCTACTACCAGATTCCCGTGACGCTGGAAGACAATCTTAAGACAGCTATTGTCACACCGCTTGGTTTAGTCCAATACCACTTCATGCTGTTCGGCCTAAAGTATGCGGCGCAAACATGGCAACGTTTCATTGACTCTATCTTGTGACAGTTCGAGTTTTGCTTTGCTTATCTGGATAACATTCTCGTTTTCAGCAGATCAGCAGAGGAAGATGAAAATCATCTGTCTACAGTCCTCCAGACCTTGAACTCCAATGGTGTCGAGGTCAGCAAAGGCAAGTTTCAGTTGCGCCAGGTGTCAGTCTCCTTCCTAGGTTACACTGTCTCCGCTGACAGAATACAGCCTCCCAAATCTCATGTGCAGGCTATCATGTCTCTGCCGCCCCCGGCTACTTACAAAGAGCTACGCCGTTTCCATGGCACCATCAATTCCTGTCGTCGACATCCGCCTTCCACCGCTGCTGTTCAGGCACCCCTGGCGGACACGCTATCAGGCAAACAAACTTCCGGTATCAAACCCGTATCTTGGACTGCTCCAATGCTAGAGGCCTTCAAGGCTCTTAAGACTTCTCTAGCTCATGCTGTGACACACGCCAACCCCGAACCCTCGGCCGAGTTATTCATCACTATGGACACCAGCGACATCACGGTGGGGGCAGTGTTGCAACAATGCAAGGGTGACACAGTTTCTCCCCTCCATTTCTTCTCTAAGAAACTATCTATGGCACAGAGAAAATATTCTGCATTCGATAGAGAGCTCCTTGCTGTTTACAAGGTTATCAAACATTTCCGCCCTGATGTCGAGGGACGTTCGTTTTTCGTCCTCACCAATCACAAACCACTGGCAGAAGCGTTCTGCAACCCACCCCCTCGATGTTACCGCCACTTTGACCTTGTTTCTCAATTCACAACAGACGTCCATTACATCACAGGTGCAGATAATGTCGCTGTGGATTTCTCCTCGCAAATCAATGCTGTTTCCCACATCGTTGATCTTTCCGATCTGGCCTCCCTGCAAGCTTCTGATGAAGATTCTCAGGCTCTCCTACAAGACCCATAAACGTCACTTGTTTGCACAAAGGCTAAATTTCCTGGCATTTCCGACGAGGTGTGGTGTGATTCTTCGACCAGCACCCTATGCCCTTTGCTCCCACCCGGGGTGTGCTGACAGGTTTTTGACGCCCTGCATAACCTAGCCCACCCGGGTGTTCGAGCCACCACAGGTCTTGTGTCAGAACATTTTGTTTGGAAGAATATCAAACAGGACTGTCAAACCTGGGCACACAGCTGGGTCCCTTGCCAGTGCAACAAGATCAGCCGCCACACCTCCCCACCTCTAGACAAGTTTGATATTTCAGCAGGACGAATACGTCACATACATATTGATCTGATCGGGCCTATTCCTCCTTTGGAGGGCCATAGATATATCTTATCAACTATCAACTGTCTGTCTCGCTGGGTCGAGGCTGTCCCTCTCCCTAACATTACTGCCAAGACAGTAGCCAAGGCTTTCATTGGCTTGTAGATCGCTCGTTTCGGGTGCCCGACCACTACCATCACCGATCAGGGTCGACAGTCGAATCCTCCCTTTTCACCATCCCCTGCAATATCTGTGGTATTAAAAAAATACATACTATCGCCTATCACCCACAAAGCAATGGGTTGGTGGAAAGATGACACTGCACCCTCAAGACGGCCCTTCCATGCCTCCCCCGTGGGTGCTACTTGGTCTACGCTCGACCTATAAACCTGACCTACAGGGGACTATATCCGAAATTGTTTTTGGTGAGAATCCGGTCCTACCAGGGGGAACTTATTCTTCCTCTGGTTAGCAAGGATCTTCCCCCCCTCACCATATTTCATTTGTTGGATGTGACGCATTTTCAACAAATGCGTTTGCACCCGCCCATCAGTCACTCACCACGCGAGACTTATGTTCCCACCACACTCTCCGACTGCTCCCACGTCATGCTGCGTGATAATGCGGTTAGGCAGCCTCTTCAACCTCCTCATCTTGGCCCCTACAAGGTCCTGTGGCATGGGAACATGACTTTTGATATCATAATTAAAGACCGCACACAGACAGTTTCTCTGCATCGCCTGAAACCGGCTTTCATTTACCCTGATGGTCTCAGATCGCCACAGTTGGACTCTGTAGACGATCCATCCTTGATCGAGAGTGATCCATCCTTGATCAAGAATGAAGATGTGCTCTCATCAACCTCACCGCACACCTCTCCCACCAAAGATTGTTCACCACCATTCGCTGGTTTCCCGACCTCGCCCCGTTTCACCCTGCGCAGGATTTGCACCCTCACCCACAACATCAGACACACACACACACACCTACTATCAGTTTGTTCTGCAGCGTGCCGCCGCACCGAGTGAATGACATTTCTATAGTGATTTTTGATGACCGAGTGCTCATTCTTTTGACAAATACCGAGGTCCCGTCATCGGACGGCCCCTTACATGTCAACATTGCACACAACCTCACACTCCCGCACAATTGTGACCGAGCATCTCTACGTGCTTTCATTTTTACGGATGACTTGATCCACTTAAGGGCCACACACGCCTCCACCACACCGTCGACTGCCTCGCCCGCTTACTCCCGGGCTGGCCGCCGTCACATCCAGCCACGGTGGCTGACTGACTACAAAGTGGACCTGCCTCTAGCCGCTCCGCCTGCACAACCCACCTCGTTCGAAATGGAAGTACCTGTGGTGTGCCTGCCTACGCACACGATTTCCACCAACGTCGACGCCCACACGCCCTCACCATTGGACATCTGTAGTACTCCTTCTTTTACATCATCATACTTTTCTTCAATCTCTTCATCATCTGTAGAGCTAGCTGGCATATAAATTTGTACCACTGTCATAGTCATGGGCTTCATGTATATCTTGGCTACAATAATGCATTCACTATGCTTACCAGTGCTCCTATTTTTTTATTCATTATTAAACCTACTCCTGCATTACCCATATTTGATATTGTATATATAACCCTGTATTCAGCTGACCAGAAGTCTTGTTCCTCCTGTCACTGAATGTCACTAATTCCCACTATATCTAACTTTAATCTATTCATTTCCCTTTTTAAATTTTCTAACCTACCTACCCGATTACAGGATCTGACATTCCACACTCCGATCTGTAGAACGCCAGTTTTGTTTCTCCTGATAATGATGTTGTCCTGAATAGTCCCCACCTGGAGATCAGAATGGGGACTATTTTACCTTTGGAATATTTTACCCAAGAGGACGCTATCATCATTTAACCATACAGTAAAGCTGCTTGCCCTCGGGAAAAATTATGGCTGTAGTTTCCCCTTGCTTTCAGCCATTCGCAGTGCCAGCACACCAAGGCCATTGGCTTCTGTCATATTAAGGTGGAGCTCACTAACTGCAGCATCATCTGTAGAACCGACTGTGGTCCTTTGGTGCAGAGGTGAGTGGAGGGTCTGAATTAGAGGCCCAGGGGGTTCTGTGATGTGTAGGCTGCAAATCCCTTGACTTGGCCATTGGGTGGTGGGTTACTGGGTTCCACTTAATAGGTCAGGAGTCCACCGCATACAGGAAGCACCTACACAGGTAGTGGGGCTTGTGTGGAAGGGACTGGGCAGTTTTTTGGGCTAGAGGGTCTCGGGAAACCACAAAAGGGTGTCCATCTAAAAGGGGAAAGGTAGTTGTAGCAACAATCAGTATTGTGATTGTAAATTGTTGTAGCTGTGTTGGGAAAGAACCAGAGCTCCAAGCCCTAACAGAAAGTACTGAAGCTCAAATAGTTACAGGTATGGAAATCCGATTAAAGCCTGAAATAAGTTCAGCTGAAATTTTTTCAAATGACCTAACAATGTTCAGAAAGGATAGATTAAATACAGTTGGTAGTGGAGTATTTATTGCTCTCAGAAGCAGTTTACCTTGCAGTGAAATTGAAGCAGATAATTCCTGCGAAATAGTATGGGTAGAGGTTTTACTTGACAAAGGGACTAAACTATTAATTGGATCATTTTAGTGACCCCCCAGTTTTGCAGAAGATCAAAGTATAGCGTGTGCTTCAATTCTGGTCTTAAATAAAACACACCAGTGGCAAGACGCAATCAATACCTTCATTGTGCACTAACAACAGTGAAGTCGCTGATGACTGTGCCACTAAAGCAGAGTTATTAAACACAGTTTTCTGAAACTCTTTCACAAGAACAACTGCCAAGATCAGAAACATAGAAGTAGATATCCTCAGTGCAGCAATGCAGCCTAAATCACTTAATAAAGGCAAGGCCTCTGATCCAGATTGTGTACCAGTCAGGTTCCTTTCAGAGTACGCTGATACAGTAGCTCTATGTTTAGCAATTGTATAAAATTGCTCGCTCATAGAAATATTTGTACCTAAAGACTGGAAAAATTGCTTATGTCACACCAATACCCAAAACGGGAAATAGGAGTAATTCACTGACTTACAGGCCCACATCACTGATGTCAATTTGCAGTAGGGTTTTGGAACATATACTGTGTTCGAACATTATGAATTACCTTGAAGAAAATGATTTATTGACACATAGTCAGCATGGATTCAGAAAATATCATTCTTGTGAAACATAACTAGCTCTTTATACTCATGAAGTAATGAGTGCTATTGATGGAGGATGTCAAATTGATTCCATATTTTTAGATTTCCAGAAGGCTTTTAACACCATTCCTCACAAGCGTCTTCTAACCAAACTGCATGCCTATGCAATATCGCCTCAGTTGTGTGACTGGATTCATGATTTCCTGTCAGAAAGGTCACAGTTTGTAGTAATAGATGAAAAGTCATCGATTAAAACAGAAGTAATAACCGGTGCTCCCCAAAGAAGTGTTATAGGCACTCTTCTTTTGTAATGGATTCCCAAAAAGATGTTGCTGTGGGCAAAATTAATGTTTTGTCATACTTCATTGAATGTCCATTCTAGACACAATGTTTTTTGGAGGTATGTGAATGATACTTTCATAGTGTGGCACCAAGGAGAAGACAAGTTAATGGAGTTTTTACAATCTCTTAACTCCATTCATGAGACAATGTCTTAACTCCATTCGTGAGAACATTCAGTTTATCATGGAATTAGAGAAAGATGGTTGTCTCCCATTCCTGGATGTTTTGATTAGATGGAAGACTGATGGCTCTCTGGGACATTCTGTTTACCATAAGCCCACTCACACTGATTTGTACTTGCACTCTTCAAGTTACCATCACCCATCCCAAACCATGAGTGTGCTTAAAACCCTTGTACATAGGGGCCATACAGTGTCGGATGCAGATAGTTCACCTAACAAGCTTGCACATTTCCGGACGCTGTTCACAGACAATGGATACTCAACCTGGTAAATTATCAGGGCATTCTCAGCTAAAACCAAGAACCGGGATGTGGACAAAGAGGAGAATGCACCAGCAAAGTCCCTAGCTTTTCTTCCCTTCGTTGGAAATATTTCCTTCATAATAACAAGAACCCTTAGTAATTTTCAGGTGAAAGTGCTTTCCCACCCACTATCTAAGATTTCGGACCTGTTGGGATCAGTGAAGGATAATTTGTTATTGTGGACAGCAGGAATTTAGAAAATACCTTATCAGTTTGGTATGGCCTACATAGGACAAACAACAAGCACAGTTGAAGAACGTAGCACTTGCCTTCTGCAACCCAGCACGTATGCAATTGACATTCAATGGAATATGGCAAATCTTTAATTTTGGCCACTGCAATGTCTTTTTGGGATTACATTATAAAAGAATCCACTGAAATATGCATTGCAGAAAATCTAATAAACCATGACAGTGGCTACCAGCTGGATAATGCATGGAATCCTGGCAATGCCAAAGATAGCTGATCCTTGCAGTTCCACCAGCAAGGGCGCTGCCGCTGGGCAGTGTCGTCTTTCTGTCACCATGAAACTGACACATGTGTGCCAATACTATCAGTGTGCTGTATAAGGTGGAGTGGAGAATATCTTCACCAGTCTTCAATGGCTCACCTGAAGATGACTGGCAGGTGTCCAATTGAAACGTCATGGGGTAATGTCCAATTGAAACGTCATGGGGTAAAGTTTACAATGACAGCTGCAATCCTGAAAACCTTTCAAACAAATTTTTATTGGTTGCTAAGATGTATGATGAATGAGTGAAATGTATTAGCAATATCTTTACCTCACTTGGACTGTTTGCTGGACCACTAAGAAGTTCTTCCAGAACTTTCTTTGTCACTTGTAAGTTAATAACATCATTCTGAAGCATATCTATTAGTTCTCCTAGGAAACCTGCTGGTACTTGGCTGTAAACAAAAGACATGGTTCTCTATGACATGAACAAAACATTATTAACAAAACTAGTAGATTAAACCTATTTACAAAATGTGGCTGCTCTATGTGACTTCTTTGTAAATAAAAGAGCTTACAGTTAAAAGTTCAGTAAAGTATAAAAAATTTCCTCACCAATTATCCAGATCCACATTCTTTCTGTTTAAAGCAGTAAGAAAATCCATTATAAGAATCTTTGCAACTCTCTGTGGGTTTCTGCTAGGATTTTGTTTCATGATGTCTTCAAAATATTGCAATAATTTGCCTTCTCTCTGTAAATTAAACATTTACTTTGCATTATTAATAATCAATACTGAGGCCATTCTGAGAAAACAACAAAATCCTGTCGTAAAAAGCAAAAACATGCAAATACAGCATCACAAAATGGACATATGAGGGGTAGTCATGATGCTTTAATCGTCACCTGAAAAATATTGAGCTGCAACCATGGAACTTGGTGATGTTGAGTCTTTCCCTACATATTCACCCTTCAATGCAAAATTTTTTTACCTGTGATGGATGACTTGGACTGGATGTAGACGTCTGCATTTTAGCTGTTCAGGTAATGGTCCACCTTGAAAATCGAGCTGTCATCCTAAAACTGCTTGCAATGCAATGGTTTCTTTATCTTAGAAAAGAGGAAGAAATCACAGAAAACATGTCATGAGAACACAGGGGTGAGGGGCCAATTTCTATATCCTAAAGGAGCAGCATTTGTTACTGTGTCCTTTGCCGGCATATTCATGGAGCAGAAACACCCCCAGAAATGATTCATCGGGAAATTTCGAAAGTGTGCTCCCCTGACAGTTTGCTCTATACAAGCATATCCTGTTAGCACTACATGATGGCATTCCTCAAACATACTCAGCATCACTCTACCCGATGATGGTTGGTAAGCACCTTTCCCAGCAATGGTTCCATTGCTCTTTTCTTTTTTCTTTCTTTCTTTCTTTCTTTTTGCCTTTGGTCACAATTATACACCCAACGACAGGTCAAGGGTGATTAGGCAGCTAAAGAAGTCACCTGATTTGGCTCCGACACAATTTTCCACTGCTGTCTCTGTTCAGTGGGTTTTATGAATGGATATGAGCAGAAACAGAACCCAGTGACCAGCAATGATTATCTAAATGTCACGCAAGATGTTGAAAGCTGATCCATGGCTGATTTTCACTTTTTTCACTATTGTCTCAAGTGTGGTATGTTGGTCTTTGAGGACCAGGACCTCCATTCCTCTCCAGTTGTCAGTTTTTCACAAAGACATCTGTATGATTACTCTCCAGTTCACAAGTAAGTGCCTGGAAAGGGTTCACTGAACCACCTTCAAACTATCTCTCTTCTATCATTTCACTCTCAAACAGCACAATGGAAAACTGAACACTTAAATCTCCCTGTGCAAGCTCTGATTTCTCTTGTTTTATTGCTATGGTCATTTCTCCCTTTGCAGGCTAGCATCAAAAATATTTTTTTTTTTTTTTTTTGCATTCAGAGGAGAAAGTTTGTGACAGAAATGTTGTCAAAAGATCTGACTGCAATAAGAGACACCTTTCTTCTAATGACTGCAATCCCAATTTGTGTATCATACTAATGATATTCTACCCCCTATTTTGCAAAAAAATACAAAATGAGCTACCCTTGTTGAACTTTTTTGGATCCCTTACCATTGGTCAAAGCCATCTTCAGAAAAGAAAACACACGCACTCCAGAAGAGGACAGACACCCAGTCTCTTTAGCAGACCTGTTGCATCTTCTAAGTGTTCTGCCAATAAAACACAGTGTTTGGTTCACCTTCCCCATAACATTATTTACATACTCATTCCAATTTAAGTTGTTCATAATTGTAATCTCTAAGTGTTTAATTGAATAAACAATCTGAAGATTTCCAACAATGGAGAATCCTGGCTGGAATATCAACAATATTATGCAAAGGCTAGCTGATTACTCACTGTAAAGATGACACGTTGAGCTGCAGACAGGCACAATGGAAAGACTGTTACACATTTAGGTTTTGGCTAAAGCCTTCTTCAGAAAACACCCCTCCCCCTCCCACACACACACACACACACTCTGGAGTGGGGCAGAGAAGAGGGAGGGATAGCAGGGCATAGGAGGGGGCAAAGATGAGCACTGTCAGGCAGAACGTGCAGAGTCTAGTTGCCCCCGTCACCTCATTGCCCCACAATCTCCTGAAGCTGCATCTGACTATCTTGTCATGCTGGCATCTAGCCCTGCATGCTCTGTCAAACAGTGCTCTTCTCTATCCACAATCATACCCTGCTGTCCCTCCCCCTTCTCTGCCCCACTCCAGATTGCTGCTTTTGTTTGATGTGACTGCTGTACTACAGTTGGAGCTGCCAGAGATAGCAGTCAGGTGTGCATGAGGTGTGCCTGCTTGTGTGAATGTGTTGTCACATTTAGCGAGCGGTCTAGATGCTCAAAGACATTGGAGACTGGAGAAAGTCTTTCCAGTCAGCTAACATGGAGATGGCTGTCTGGAAGGTTGAAAGAGTTATGGAACTTGGTCTGGAAATAAGCAAAGACAAGACATGAATAACTATAAAATTTAATTGTTTATCTGGATAATGACTTGAAGAAAAGTACACTACTCCTGACTGCAAAATTCCTTGGAGGGAGGTATGTGGCTAAGTATGAGCATGAGCAGAGCCAGAGAGAATACTACAAGTCCTGGCCCCAGGCGTGACCTACACTGACATCCCTCCTAGACCACTGTCTGTACTAAACTGTCTTGTGGGTGACACTGCACCTGCCTTTTATCTGTGCAGCAGGCTGCATCACCCCTTCCACACTGGTGCTTTCAGCCACTGCCCTTTGGGGTCTAGTATATGACTATATATGGTCCCCAACAACACCCTGCTGCAACTCACGGTTTCTCCATGTGAGCTCACGTGATGCCTCGTCAGTCGATGTAACATTGCTGACCACTGCCCAAGCCACTGCCTTCCTGGGGTATCACCTTTGTACTCTGAGTACTTTCTAGAAAAACTTATTCTTTCTGACTTCTGTTAGTTGCATTTTCTAAGTAAGCAACACTTCTCCTTCCTAGGGAAAAATTTCATTAATGGGAAAACATACACATTTGCTTTGCAATAGTGTTCAAATGAGACACGTAATTGCTTTACAACTGACCATGACAGAAATACGTATAAATCAATCTTTCGCTGTAAGAGAAACATTTGCATTTTTACATTCCACCCTCAATATCATTGTTACATATTCTAAAACCTGGACTAAAGATACATTTTATTTTACAATACAAGACATTTTGTATTATCTTACCAATTCTCTTTTCTGGTAGGATGAGTATCTATATTACTTTACAATCAACTTTACAATGAACTACACTTGATACATTGATGTACACTTCATAACATAAAAACAATTTTAGACTTGAAAGAGAAAACACTTTACACTAGTTTTCCACACTTTTTACCACTATTACCATTCTTCAGCATTTGTCCATTTTTGTCTTAATACTTTGATAAATACCACTTCTAACTCTACTTCTAACATGTCTAGCAGCTACTAGAGATCTGTGAAAAATTGTCTCTTCACTGTCTCTGGAAGTGCTTCTCGTAGGGCAGTACCTGATTATATCTCTCTCTGAGCACTGCACTGATTTAAGATAGTGTTTTTAACACATTAACTGTTATGTCCTAGCCAGTAATGCCACCCGAGCCCGCTGCCAAAAGGTTGGCAGCATCAAAGTCCGGACGCCGTCCGCATAAGCAGCGCCAGCGAGACAGCAAATCGCCGCAAGTCTGCGCGCGCCACCGCTGGCTTCTGGCTTCTTAAGCACTGGAGTCGCGAGCGCTAGGACAGTTCTGTATTCGCCGCTCAGTTGTATACTCGCCACCGAATTGTGTACTTGCTAGTCAGTTGTGTGTTCATCGTGGCAGAGTTGTTGTTTGTCGTCAGCCGACGCTGACCTAGCCGCTCCGACTCGAACTAGACAGATTTCTGTAGACACTGAGTTCACTACTGTGTTTCTGTATCTTCGTAATAAAGATAAGTACCGACTTTTATTTAATCAGAGTGTTTGGGTTTTCATCTTTCTGTTCACTGTTCCAGCAGACCGGTCGGCCCGCTATTAAAAGTGTGGCGGTGACTTCGTAAGCCATTTCTACAGCCAAGTGTTTGTCACTACGAACACCGCCACAAAATTAACACATTTTTCTACAACAATCATTACCAATTGTTTTGCACACAAATTTAAAACAGTATCAGAAACATTTACAATACTTGTAAAGACAACATAACATCACTATAGCTACTACTCAAGAGCCCTTAAAACTCTAGAAAGAGAAATAACGAAAAGTTGCTGAAGGCTCATGGTATTCAACCTCACTTTGTGCCTCAGCCAACTTATGTCCTGCTGCAGTTATGTCATCTAACTGCCTAATTGCAAATTGTATTCAGAGCTCCAGCCTATGTTCACTTATATTCTTCCTCTCATTATTCACTATGCAGCTAACTACTTCCATGCAAAAGTTGGGCACAGTATCACTACTGGGAACATTTGTTCATTTTAAATGTTCAGACTGTATCACAATCTGAGTTGTATACCCATGACATTTACTTAAAATTTTTATCTTACCTTTGCCTCGGAGCATGATATCTGTGGGACTTCTGTGATGACAGATGATGGTAAAGCCTTTGTCTACTGAGGGAAAAACAGCCATTCACTATTACTTACTGGTGCCCACAGACTTTCATTTAACACAGTCAGATTCTGCACATAATTCTTCAGAACTTCTCACACTGTTTGCAGCATCTTAACCTCAAACTTCTCATGATCACAAGTGAACAAAAGTATAAATCTCTGCTTTCGTATTCTAAGCCTCTGATCTACTGTCTTACACTCTAACTGCTCGTTATTTAACTCTGCATATTGACGTTTCACATCATTATTTATCAGTACCTCTTTCCCTGGGGCAACATACATAAATAAATGCCTCATTCTGTCCCCTTCTGATGGTAATGGTAGCATTTTGTAGAGGTTATACACATCATTCTCTATTAGTGAGACATTTAACACGTAACTTGTAACCATTTGTCAGTACTGTTCTCAAATTCTAGCATGTGTCGGCTTAATTGCTTCATTCCATGCATGGTAATTTCTTCATTTTTTTCTATGGAGCTTACCATTTGATTAAAACTAGTCAAGGGTGCTTCAACTATTGTCACTTGCTCTGTAGTAAGTTGGAGCAGTTGCTTCTGTTCCTTAGAAGAGGAATACCTAGCTTTGTCTTAAAGTACATGGCATCATTTCCATCTAGTGTTCCTAACAATATCTTACTGACCTCACCCACAAAGTTTAAGATTCCTAATTTCTTTATTCGTAATTAATGCCTTGCCAACTGTCCTTTTAGCCCCTGTGCCTTTTCAGTTTTTCCTGCTTTAAAGTGATACATATGTTCTGCACTTCTGTGCACTGCTGCACTTGTAGTACTTGATTCCAACTAGAAAAACTCCTTCAGCATGCAGGCATGAACTGTGAGGCATTTATTTCATTTCAGACAGATTACAACATTAGGCCCCTCGTTTTTACCACCATGTATGGACCTCACCATTGTGTATCTAACTTACATGATCCGCCAACCGAGCAAGGTGGCGCAATGGTTAGCACACTGAACTCGCATTTGGGAGGATGACGGTTCAATCCCATGTCCAGCCATCCTGATTTAAGTTTTCTGTGATTTCCCTAAATCGCTTCAAGCAAATGCCAGGATGGTTCCTTTTAAAGGGCACAGCTGACTTCCTTCCCTAATCTGATGAGACTGGTGACCTCACAGTTTGGTCTCCTCCCCTAAATCAACCCAACCCATGATCCACCTCGTTGTACACTCCCATCAAACAACAGAACCTTATCTCCACAGTAAAATTCCTTTGGATTCTGAGCCCTATCACAGTATTCCTTATTTTTTATCTTACATGTGCATTCTGTGTTCTTGTGCATTGTTGCATTTCTTGCATGCCCTCCTGTAGCTCTGCCACATAATCATCACAGTTATACCTCACTCCAGCCAGATCTTTATGTAGCGCAGTATGACCCTGCTTTTACGTTCCCAGAATTAACATTTTCCTGCCGTTTATGGCATTTTTTATCATTACCATCAAATTTCCTATGTCCACATTGTTAATTTGTGCCTCCTTTTGCATCAACATATTTATAATTTTCCCACGATTTACGCATTACAAAAAAGTGTTTGTGGAGAAAAAAATGATGCTGGCATGATGTTGGCCATCCAGTAGTGTTTATAAACACTATGTGGTTAAGTTTCTTTACACCAGAGCATTATACTCAGTGGATTTGAACCGGTAAACGTGTAACAGTTGCAACAATTCGTGCCGTATCTCCCGCCGCCACCAAACCCTACTTGGTATTGCGGTTGATGGAAGTAACTAGGTTCATTTGAATAAATATATTATGAGCAATCACAACAGTCATTTCCAAATTGTCTCTACTGCACAAATGCATTTTCGTAATTGTTGTGATCATAGTGTCACCTTTGTCGAATCATATTTAGCAATTTTCAGCATCTGGCCACTTGTAGCACTAGTTGACACCGTCATTCACTTATGCATTGCTCTAATGTTTTTACTTTTTAGTATAAACACAGTCCGGGTTATGCAAGTTTTTCATTCTGAGCAAAATGTATTTTGAGAATTTATTCCCTTTGTCAAGTGTAGTATTTACGTATGTATTTTTTTGCGATGTTACAAAAACAATGTAAGTGATAATTTGTGAGTGTGTGGTTTTCTACATAGCTGAGGAGGCACAGAACCTGATAACCTCAAAAAAGAAGACTACAGGAGAGACGCAAAACAACAACAACAACAACAACAAAAATGTGTGTGAAATCTTATGGGACTTAACTGCTAAGGTGTGAAACAACACATGTAAATTCAACACAAAATATGT
Source organism: Schistocerca piceifrons (assembly GCF_021461385.2). Classification (NCBI taxonomy): domain Eukaryota; kingdom Metazoa; phylum Arthropoda; class Insecta; order Orthoptera; family Acrididae; genus Schistocerca; species Schistocerca piceifrons. Next base: position 458,414,163 of record NC_060141.1, read on the forward strand.
ATCTACTTATTTGCCCTTGACAACGAGAAAAAATTCTCGAAATGTGCCGTGCTAAGTGTAAAAAAATATGTAACTAGTGCAATATTTAAATAACAGATGACAGCTGCAGGCTTTGAAAAACATCGATTATGATGTATGAGACTGAGTTAAATGTTCCTACTTCCCGGACAGTCATCAGTTCCAGTAACATCAGCAGTTTCTTTTTGATAATAAACCTTTATTAGATAATAAACAAGTCCCTGACAAGTCTTTTGATGCCTGTTATGTACATACATCACACACAAAGTGCGAAAATGCAAGGGGGTATCCTATACACAACTTTTACAGATTAAAACATTATTTCCCACATTTTACATTTTCCTGCATTTTACACCATTTTTTGAGGCCCCTTGATAAGTGTAGAAGTGGGGTTTCACTGTATTCCTGGAATCTTGCATGTTCTTCCAAACAACAATTCATGTGATATATAACCTGTTGCCCTATTTGGTGTTGTATTATACAAAAAAACTGCAAATGGAATCCAACTGTCCCATTTTGTCTGCGCTCTATTTACATAGTGTCGCAACATCTCCGTTAATGTTTTATGCAACCTATCTAATGCTCCATTAGCTTGAGGATAGTAGCTTGTTGCCTGTATCTTCTCGATACATGGCAGTTTACATACTATTTTCTTAGTCTCATTCATGAAATAATTTCCCTTATCACTTAACAACACTTACAGTATTCCATACCTCAGTATAATGTCCTCAACTAGCACGTTCACTACCGTACTGGCATCTTTCCTTTCAATGGGTCCTGCTACCATTAACTTCATCAGTGCTTCCTGTAATGTAGGATATACTTGTTCCCTTATCTGTCTGGTTTAATGGACCTACTACATCAAAGTCACACCTTTCGAAAACATGCTCAGGTTTCTTTGTGATGTATAGAGGCATCTTTATGTGTTTCCAAGTGAGCTTATTCTTTTGACAACTTTCACGTTACTGGATATATTCTTCCATATCTTTCTTCACACTGTTCCGTACTCAGTACTTCTTTATTCGTCCATAGGTTCTTTCTATTCCTTGGTGTCATCCAGTGGGAGAAACATGGAACTGTTTTCATACTGCAGTTTTTTAAGTCACAATTATTTCTTCTGTCTTTCCTGACTCAGCTGTCTCTTGCTTCCGAATATACTTTTCTATGATGCAGTTTTCACTTTCCTGAATAATATATTTTACTGTTCTAGGATCAGCTGTTTTCGTGTTGCGTGTCCTTGCCACTTGCTCATGTGCGCAAACAGCCCCACTGTTGTTGCCTGCCTTGGGTCCCCAACCCATGCCACGGCTTTTGTTTCCACTGTTTCTTGACATAGGCTACTGTCACCTTCCCATCACACACCAGCTGCCCCAACCTCTCTCTCTCATGAGAGGGTGTTGGCGACTTGATTTTGTTTGTCACTCTTGTACAGGATCTGATAGTCATATCCTCCAGCTTTTACCTAAATTTCATCTATCCTGATAACTGATTGGGTATACAACCTACCCAAATTAGGCACTTACGGTCTATGCAGATCAGGAACTTTCTCCCAAATAAACACAGTCTAAAATATTTCACTGCCCAACAAATAGACAACATCTTCCTCTCAATCATACAGTACCCTCTTTCTGCCTTGTTCAGCATCCTTAACATGTATGTGACAGGTAAGTTGCTTCCTATTTTTCCATGACTTAAAACTGTTCAAATACTTCACTGGCTAACATCTGTGGTAATTCTGAAGTCCTTTTCAAAGCCTGGGTACTGTAGTATAAGCAGACTGATCAGCTTCTATTTCAAATGCTGAAAAGTGGTTTCTTGCTCCACACCCCAGGTGTAAGGCACTTCTTTCTCTAATAACTCACGTAGCAGCTTTGCGATTTTTCTGAAGTTGCTTATAGAATGTCGGCAATATCCCACACAGTGGATACTCCTTTATCACCTCGACCTTCTGTGGATCTGGTCTCAAGCCCTAGGCCAATAAAATATGTCAAATGTACCACACTTACTTTCGTAAAAGCTCACACTTGTCGACTTGTTGCTTTAAACTACGGAGCCTAAGCCTTTTGAATACCTCATACAGCTGCACATTATGTTCCTTTAAGAAGGAGCCAAACATTACCAAGTCACACAAATAAATCGACAATTTGTCACATTGTAGCCCCGTCAAAGCCGAGTTCATTAACTTGTGAAATGTACTAGGAGCTGTTTTAAGATCCATGGGCATTTGTTTGCACTCGTAATGAGCATATGGCATACTGAAATCCTGTTCATCTAATAAGACTTGATAATAGCCCTTCACTAAGTCGAAGGTCGAGAAGTACTTTGGCTTCCATAGACCATCAAGAATTTTGTCTATTCTTGGCAATAGATATACTGAATTTAGGCAGATCTCATCAAGCCTCCTATAGTCTGTGACTATTTGCCAGTTTTGCTTTCCACTGGCATCCATCTTTTTCAGAATTAAGATCAAGGAAAAATTCCTACCACTTTTACTTGGTACTATAACGTCATCCTCTAACATCTTTTCTATTTCCTGCTGGAGCACTTTCATTGCTTTCAGTAGTCTGTAGGATCTCGAGCATATCAGCCTACCTTCTGTTTCATGTAGCAATTTAATCTCATGCCTGATACTATTGTTGTTAAGATAATATCTTTCCAGGCAAGTGGAAAACTTCACTATATATTGTGCATAGTTCTATGATTTCTGCTTTCTCTTCAGCATTCAAATGACTCATACAGATGTTCTCCTTTAGTAAACTTATTCTTGATTGCATCTGTGGCTTATTTTTACTGACACAGTTCACACTGAACAATTACCACAACCGTGTCCACTCCAGAACTGCTTCTGCTACCACCCATGGGCAGTCTACTGACTCACTTTCTCTGTAGTGTTCAGCACATTCGTCAGGCTTTCTCCTGATTCTAATTTTACTAATTTCTCAAGTAAATACATGCTCTTGGTGATCTCCTGTTACACTTATTTGACACACCCATTTCTCCTGGAGTCCTATTGTTATTGTTGAAACAATCTGTTTGCACTTTTTTGCTTCTCTCTGGCATTACCTGTTGCTTGCCTCTGTTTCATACCTACAGTTAACGAGTTTCTGTCACTATTTGCTCTTGTCTTTCCACATGTTTCTCACTTTGTGCTTAAGAGACTCACTTTGTGCTTAAGTGTCTCTCCCAAGAGCCTTGCATTTTCTTTGAATGTACTATGCAGAGTTCACCCTTTGACTCTGTCTTCATTTCCATCCATGCCTTTCACTCTGTGTCTGAGGTTTCTCTGAAAGAGCCTTCTCTTTCTTGTAACTGCATAACTGTATGAACAAGTTTATAAATTATCAGCAAGAATGTGAGCTCTGCACAGTGCAGATTGGTATTAGAAGTGAGAAACTTGCTAATATGGTTATGCAGCTACAAGAAAGAGAACGCTCTTTCAGAGAAACCTCAGACACAGAGTGAAAGACATGTACGGAAATGAAGAGAGAGTCACAGTGTGAACTCTGCAGTTGAAATATCACACACACACACACACACACACACACACACACACACACACACACACACACACACACAAACAAGTATTAAATAACACATAATTATTATTCAATTCTCTCTGTGAAGCATGAGTAAGTATACAGTCCTTATTTTGTATGCCTATATTTGCAGTCGCATGGATACAATATAGTGTCATTGCATATTGTGATACATTGCTTACCACTAGTATAAAAACAGTCTCCAGCGATAATGCATAATTCTGAATTAATTTATTTCGTGTTTCTTCAGGCATCTCGGGAAGTTCCTTCCTTAGTGCTTCCACATTTACCAGTTCACGACTGTCAACATTCTCTGGCAGAGGCTTATCATCTATCAACAGCCAGAGAGGTGGTAAATTGGGTTCAGGCATATAACGATAATCCTGCATACAAAAAAGAGAAAAATTAAATAATACCTGTGCACAAGGGCAGCAACAACATTTCCAATGAGTTATAAGAATGTGAACCTCCTGGAAGAAAAGTAATAAACAATGTTTAATTCACATTAGGGCCTATGTAGAATTGAAACGGTGGACATTAAAATTTGAATCTACATTTGTACTGTGCATTACATTCAGATAGTGAATAGGTTAGGCAACTTTCTGCACCCTATTAAAAGATCATGAATTCCTCTAATTTATGATCTACAGCACACTGGAAGTCAAGTATGTCTGTAACTTTATCTTTAATGAAGTAAATGATTGGAATACCAACATACGTTGCATTAGAAAGTCCCATTTACTTATTGATGCTGACTAGTTCTGGACTTGCATCCATTGATAAATGAACATTACAAAATAACAAACTGCTTGAAAAAATAGCACCACATGGAGCACAGTTTGAAGTACGTATCCAAGTTACACTACAAAATGCTCAAAAGTGAAACACATTTCAAATTTATGATAAAATAAACAACAAGAAATAATAAAATATATAATTGTCTCCATGTGTTTATACAGGCTTATGATGTCATCAATGGCATGACATGCAGTACGATAACATTTGTAAGATTTACATCCACCACATTTCTCATCATTGCACAATTTTTTTAATGAAATAAAACAGTAAAAATTATTAGCCTACTAGTAATCAATAGAGGCTACTATAATTGTGATCTTGTCACTGTGGTGGCCAGGGGAGATGTGACAATTCATCCTTGTGCTCACAAAACCAGTCTTAGGTGATACAAGTGGAGTGAACAGGAGCCCTATTGTCTTGGAACACAGCATCACCACTGGGAAACAAATATTGTACCATGGGGTGGACCTAATCAACCAAAAACTGGTCACATAATCGCTGGCAGCAATGTGAACTTGCATAATAACCATGGGACCCATGGAATACTACAATAAGGCTGCCCAAATCATCACCAAATACCCACCATGTTTCACTCATGGGATGTAACCTAGGCCAGAAATTGAAAACAATGTGAAACAAGACTCATCCAACCAAATAACTTCCTCACATACTCCGAAGTTCAGGTTTTATGGCTTCAAAACAATGTTTTCCTGATACAGGCATCTGCATCACTGATGAGTGGTTTTGAAATTCCAGCTTGTCTGCAATTTCCTGCTTATAAAACCTTCTTCATATTTTTTTGGTGCTGACAGGGTTTATGAGAGTGAAATTCAGTTCTGCAGTGAATTTTGCAGCTGACATCTTCATATTTTTGTCACAATCCTCTTCAATGACTGTCTGTCATGATCATTCAGACACATACTTTTGTCCACTTTGTGAGTTAGCAGGTGATGCAGACTTACCTATGTTTGTTTATTTGTCCATTTTAGTACATTGTTTGTACATGTGATATAGGACAATGGTAAGCCTAGTTAATTTACAATGCAGTAGTCATTTTGACTATATTGTTGACATAATCAAAAATGCATAATAATGTAGGTTAATGTACTACATTGCTTCTACATATGATAATAGCAGTTATTAAGTGAGTTGACATGATAAGCACAACATAAATTATATTATGATTTGACAATTAGTACAATTTGGTAAATGAGGTTTACTTATTACGCTGTTCCCTAAATCCAGACAAACTCTGCTAGATAGAGTAGATAAGCAGTTATTAGCATCTCACTAGACAGTGAATTAACATCACTCAGTTCCACTAAGATGAATGTACAGGAATTATGGGCAAAGTAAGCAAACTGTACATTGTGGTCTGGAGAGTAATGTGCCTAGTAAGTGTATAAAGGATGTAAAAGACCCACCTTGGTTTAATAACGAAATTTGGCAGATAATGAGGAAACAGAGGTTGTTCTGCTCTCGATTCAAAAGGGAATTCATAAATGATGACAAGCTAAGGTTAGTTGAGATGCGGCTGTGAAAACATTCATGCGCAAAGCATACCACCATCAGATCTTAGCAAAGGATTTGGCAGAGAATCTGAGAAAATTCTTGTTGTACGTAAAATCGCTAAGCACGCCTAAGGCTTCCATTCAGTCCCTTGTTGACCAGTCTGGTGTAGCAGTTGAAGATAGCAAAACAAAAGATGAAGTTTTAGATTTCACATTCAAGAAATCACACACAGGAGAATCGTACCAACATACCGTCATTTGACCACCAGGCAGACTCCCCTATGGACGACAATGTAGCAAGCATACCTGGCGTAAAGAAATAACTGAAAGATTTGTAAGCAAGTAAATCCCAGTTCAATTTTACAAAGAGTACTCCACGGCTTTGGTCCCTTACCTACCCTGTCTATCGTGAATCTCTCAACCAGTGCTAAGTCCTAAGCGACTGGAAAAAAAGCACAGGTGACTCCAGTATATAAGAAAGATAAAAAAACAGACCCACTAAATTACAGACCAATATCCTTAACTTCTGTTTGCTGCAGAATCCTTGAACATACTCTCAGTTCAAATACAATATACTTTCTTGAGAATGAGAAGCTTATGTGCACAAATCACCATGGTTTTAGGAAACATCACTCATGCAAAACTCAGCTTGCTCTTTTGTCACATGATGTATTGAGAACTATGAATGACAGGCAACAGGTAGACTCCATATTTCTAGATTTCTGGAAAGCATTGGCATGGTGTCCCATTGCAGGCTCTTAAGAAAGGTACGAGCAAATGGAATAAGTTCACAGATATGTGAGGGGATCAAAGACTTCTTTAATAATAGAACCAAGTCTCGACAGCAAGTGTACATCAGAGACAAGGGTATCATCAGGAGTGCCCCAGGGGAGTGTGATAGGACTGCTGTCATTCTCTATGTACATGAATAATTTAACTGAAAGGCTAGACAGCAATCTTCGGTTGTTTGCTGATGATGCTGTGTTGTATGGTAAGGTATCAAAGTTGGGTGGCTGTAGGAAGATACAAGACGACTTAGACAAAATTTCCGGTTGGTGTCATGAATAGCAGCTGGCCCTAAATGTGAAAAAATATAAATTAATGCGGATGCGTAGGAAGATCAAACCCATATTGTTCAGATACAGCATTATTAGTATCCTGCTTGATGCAGTCAAGTTGTTTAAATGTCTGGGCATAATGTTGCAAAGTGATATGGGGTGCAACAATCATGGGAGACCTGTGGCAGGGAAGGCGAATGGTCAACTTTGATTTATTGGGAGAATTCTTGGAAAGAGTGGTTCATCTGTAAAGGAGACCACATGTAGGACATTGGTGTGACTTATTCTTAAGTATTGCTCGAGTTTTGGAATCCATACCAGGTTGGACTGAAGGAAGACTTCGAAGCAATTCAGAGGTGGGCTGCTAGATTTGTTACCAGCACATTCGAAACAGCACTATGTGTTATGGAGATGATTTGGGAACTCAAATGGGAGTCCCTGAAGGGAAACCGGTGTTCTTTTCAAGAAATACTATTGAGAAAATTTAGAGAACTGGCATTTGAAGCTGACTGCCAAACAATCCTACTGCCGTCAATACACATTGCGTGTAAGGACCACGAAGATAAGAAATGAGAAATTAGGGCTCATACAGAAGCATACAGATAGTCATTTTTCCCTTGCTCCATTTGCAGGTGGAAAAGAAAGGACTCAGGGTACCCACCACAATGCGCCGTATAGTGGCTTGTGCATTATCTATGTGGATGTAGATGTACTGAATGTTAGAATAAATGTTGCAATCTTTTCAGTCTTTTCCAATGTGCCATTGACTCTCCCCATATAGTTCTGCACTTGCATGACATCCATATTTTCCCATTCGTTTCATAACTCCTCATGGTACATCTCCATTATATCAAAGCTGGTAACCACATCTTTACAGAAATTAAGGGTCTTATGCAATCCTTCCACAACAGACTGGTCACCTAAGGCCTATCATCCCAGTAGCTTAGATAGTTGGTACAATGTGACAGGTGCAATTAGAAGTGTTCCATTATGAAGTTGTTTAACAATTTTTAAGGACCCAGCAAAGCCCTCCAAAACCTTGTAAATATACACTGATCAGCCAGGACATTATGAACACCAACCTACTATCAATAAAAATCCATCCAGGCAACAGCAGTGTCACCTGGCGAGGAATGACTGCTAGTCAGACACATGCACAGTGCATTTAGTGAGCGTGCTGTCCATGTATAGAATGGGGAAGGCATACAATCTATCCAAGTTTGACCGAGGGCATATTGTGATGGCCTGGAGGCTCAGCACGGGCATTTTGGAAACTGCAAGACTTTTCAGTTCTTTGAGGAATGCTGTGGTGAGTGTCATCAGCACATAGTAAAACCAAGGTGAAACCTGTCCAAACATCATGGGGTTGGGCGGCCACCTGTCATTACAGATATCAGATATTGTAGGTTGGGCAGACTGGTAACACAAGCCAGGTGGTGAACTGTGGTGGAACTAATATCAGACTTTAATGCTGGGCAGAGTGCAAGTGAGTGTGAACACTCAGTGCACCAAGCATTCCTACTGATGGGCCTCTGCAGCCAATGACCCACGCTTGTGCTAATGTTAACACCACGACGTCTGCAATTATGACTTAACTCACAACATGACCAATTACACCAGATATTGGTGCAGTGGCAAGGCATTCCATGCTCTAATGAATCCAGATACTTTCCTTCATCATGGAAATGGAAGGGCACAAATCTGTCATCTTCCAAGGGAACAGCTCCTTGACACCTGCAATGCAGGACAGAGACAAGTTGGCAGCAGTTTCATTATGCTCTGGGGAACATTTGCATTCGGCACCCATGAGTCCAGTGGAGCTCATGCAAGGCACCATGATGGCCAAGGAGTATCGTACAGTGGTTGCAGACCATGTACACCCCCTCATGTCAATCATGTTTGTCGATGGCAGTGGCATTTTTCAACAAGATAATGCACCATATCACAAGGCCAGGAGTCTGATGGAGTTGTTCGAGGTACACAGTGGTGTGTTCCAATTGATATGCTAGCCCCCCAACTCACCACATCTGAACCCAATCAATTACATATGGAATGTGAATGAACGTGGTATCAGAGTTCATAGTCCCTCCTCCCCTTGGTTTACAGATGTGGTACCAACTCCCCCCAATGACCTATCAAGGCCTCATTGCTCCCATGTTATGATGCATCACTGCTGTTATCCATGCCAAATGTGAACATACCGGCTATTCAGTAGATAGTCATAATATTCTGGCTGATCAGTGTAGAAAGGGAGACCTTCTCAATGGTTCCTTCTGCTATCTTGATTACAATGAAAGTGTTATGGCGCACTAGTGCCCTGTCATTATAATTCTGATACATTTTCTCAGGCAGACTGACTATATTTGCTAGGTGGGTGTAGGTACTACCTGATGGTACACCCATCCCATCACAAGTAGATGTGAATTGAGGTCACTCCGTAGGGATCACACGCACTGTTAGAGAAACAAATGTCAAGTCAGACAGAGCCCCGCATGCCTGAACAAGCCTTATACAACTGGAGGCAGCATGTGTCCCACAGGTTGCCCACTAGAGACTGATTTACCTCAACAGCCATTCACCTCATCAGTACTTAGCACACATTGAGGTTGAGAGGTTTTTATAGAGGACTTCCCTCGCAGTCCAGTTAGTGATGTCAATGCCCCCATTCCCTGAAACACACACAGTGTTTCAGTGCTACACATAACAATGGTCTCTGAAGTACACCAAGAATTCATGGTCAAAGAGGTCTGGCGGCAATGACCAGCCCAGGCTCAAGAAATCCAGGGTTGCTGTACCTGCACCCAACCATTGCCAGTAGAGCTCTCTATGAAAAAACGCAGCCTTCTCTGCCCTAAGTTGTGGGACATTCTTTGTCATGTCCATCTGCTGAGATCTGTCCAGCTAGGGTGACCCAGCCAGTAGCTATGTCACTGCCGGCATAACCCTCAGTATCACTGAGCAAGCAAAACATCCTGCCAGCTCTAATGGTGCCTACAGTACGGCGATGTCTCCCAGGATGGTGAGTGTAGAGTCTCAAGATCTCTTAAGAGGCTTCTGCTAGATATTTCGTTATCATAATATTTTTATTGCATACTTTATACAATAAACAAATTGCTAGATCTTTGTTATCATAATATCCCCACTGCAAACCAGCGTACAGCAAACAAATTTTGCCCATAGCTACTTTGCTCCAGAAGATTATGCCTTGGGCTGATACTGAGTGAAGGCATGCAAAGCTCATAGCAAGCTAGGTGCTCTGTCTGTAGGTCAACACAAGGAGAAAGTCTTCTAAGGACAAAGCAAATATACCTGAGCATTTCACTCCGCTCACCAATGCACTGGTACCATATCAATTTGTTACCATCTGGAAGCCTAAGAATTCCAAACACAAAGTTTCATTCAGAGTGTGCCAACTGATCTTTACCCCTGGTACCAGCAAGTCATTTTATTTGTTTGGAATATCACAATATAAGTATTAATAGTAGAAGGAGTGAACGTAACAACTCACCATATAGTTGAAGCATTGAGTCACTGACAGGCAAACAGACAAGAACAAAACATTGCTAAAGTGTCAGACAAAAGTAAAGGGTTTTATTGACAGACTGAAGCAAAGAAGGAATATTTATGGTTTAACATCCCATCACCTATGACCCACAAGGTCGTTTAGAGACAGATTGTGAAGATCAGGGTAGGGAAGGGTAGAGAACAGAATTGGCTTTGCCCTTTACAAGGGAACCAACACAGCATTTGCCTGGAGCAACTCAGGGAAATCACAGAAAACCTGGATTTGAGTGGCTGGACAGGGATTTGAACCATCATTTACCTAAAGGTGAGTCCAGTGTGCTATCTACTGCTGCATTCTATGTAGGCATAACAACCAACAAGCTGTCTGTCTGTATGAATGGCCACTGACAAACTGTGGCCAAAAAACAACTGGACCACCCTGTTGCTGAAAATGCTGCCAAACATGATATCCCTTGCCTCAATGACTGCTTCACAGCCTGTGCCATATGGATCCTTCCCACCAACACCAGCTTTTCTGAACTGTGCAGGTGGGAACTTTCCTACGTTCCCGTAACCCTCCTGCCCTCAACCTTCGTTAGTCACTGTCCTCACCCATCCAGCCCCTTCCATGTTCTCATTCCAGCACAACACAGCCGCGATTTCACCACCACACCCAGTCTTTTTATTTCTCTTCTTTCCGCTACTTACCCCCTTCCCCCTCTGCACCTTCTCTCCTGCACTCCGTCTAAACTGCAACACTTAACTGTCCACCACTCCCACCATACTATCCCTCCGCCTCTCTGCCCCAGCCTCCTCCTTAGCCCCACCCAGTCGCCACTCCCATCATGCTTTGGTGCTGCTGCTCACAATGTGGTTTTAGTTCTCTGAGACTGCAGACGTGTGTGCAAGTTGCATTTGCATGAGTGTGTGTGCGCGCGCGTGTGTGTGTGTGTGTGTGTGTGTGTGTACTGCTGACAAAGGCCTTTATGGCTGAAAGTTACAATTGCGTGAATCTTTTTGTTGTGCCTATCGCGACTCAGCATCTCCGCTATATGAAGAGTAGTAACTTTCCTTCTCTGGTATTGTTACATTGCATCCTGGATTTTCCATTGTTTGATTCACAAACGTAAAAGTAACATTAAATGGGTGAATATAACATATGGAGACCCACAAGATCATTAACCTGAATAAATAAGCTTTCAGTGACTTTTGCTGGCGATTCTAAATGTTTGTTGATGACACAAAATACTGATCAAGGTCCCAACTCATCCCTACCAGATGCAGCTTACATGGTAGAAGACCAGGCTGTAAATGGTTTACAGCTCACAGTTTGAATCTTAACCTCATAAGGCCTCATGTTTATGTGATTTCAAAATTTCAAACAAAGGGCAAAAAAAGGCCTCTATTTATTATTTACTTATTAAATTTTTCCATGTGATATGATATTACAGTGTGTGCTACCCAGATGTCAGACAAGACATGTTAATATTTACACTGGATAGATTATGGTCTACAACACACTGCAACAAATTTAAATAAGATTTGCACTGCTGAATAGTTTATGTGTTGGACTTAAACATAATCAGCACATTTACTGTTATAGGTATTTGTTTGTAGAGAGTAGAAACAGTGGCACAGCAAATAAACTTATCAGAATACCATCATCAGATATAGAAATTAACCCTGTGTAAAATTCCTTAGGGGCCAGTTGCACAATAAGTTAAATTGAATCAACACATAGAAAAACTAATTAAGTAACTCACTTCAGGATGTTTTGGCCTTATAATTTATAATTTCTTATTGTGTTGACATAAAGACAAATTTTGAATATTCTGCACATATTTACTCTTACTTAAAGTAAATGAGGTGTTTATTCAGAAGATATGAGCAGTAATATTATTCTGTACATCTTGCAGGAACCTTTTTAAGGATCTTAAGAGTACTTACACTCACTTTCCAATAAATATACTCCATAGTTTTTGTTGTGGTTGATAATATATATCAGTTTAAGGTGAACTGTGATCTATGCAGTTGCAATACAAGATACAAAAATAATTTTTATATAAACATCACTCCTCATCTAGCTTTCAGAGTGGAGTTATGTACTATGGTGTAAAGCTGCTGTCTAACACAAAGCAATACATCTGGAATCTCTACCGGTTAAAAAAAGAAATAAAATCATATCTCATAAGCACTCTTTCAACACATTATCTGAATATCTTGATTCATGGCTTGAAAAGTTCTGTTATGTACATGACAAGTAGCAGTGTTTGTTGTAAAGCTATGTGATAAGTAGTGATGTACTGTCAACAAGACTCACTATCTCACTATTTAACAATGTGTACAACTATTTTCTCAGCAGCTATGTAGTAAAACTGAAGTGGTAGACGTTCTTTTCAATGCAGCAGCTTCCTTACTAACTTACTTGATTAAATTTAGATTTTTTCTAAATCTAAATTTAAATTTAGATAGCATTAAGCTTTATAGTGATAATCTATTGTTCGTAAGGTTTACAGATCAGGTTTCTATGATTTCTTTGTCTTATGTTAATGTACAGGGTAGTTATATTTAAACTTTTGCTGCTTGATAGGGACCCTCATGAAAAATGTGTGACCTTAGGACAATGAAAATTCGTGGAAACTTTTGTAAGGACAAGCAGAAGAGAAATAAAAAAACAAGCAATTGAAAGAAACACATTATTATTTCCACATGAGAGTGTAACATTTGTTAACTGCATACCATGTTTATGTTACAGATTACAAATGTTGCTCAATGCGATGACTATCTCCATCTGCAACAGCCTGCATACCGTTTCACAATTGTACACAGCGTTTTTCAAATGGTGAACCATGGATTGTTCAGTTGTCATTACACAGCTCATGTAGTGTCTGAAGATCACACATTGTGTTAACCATTTTCAGCTATGGTAACAATAACTTCTTTGACAATTTGTGACACAATTACCCTTCGGCCTCTCCCAGGAGCAATTCCCAAATCACCCGTTAATTTGACCTTCCAAATCATGTTCTTCTATCCAGGTGCAGAAAGAGGGCCTCTTCATATTTCTTTAATGTGTTGATACTCATGAATAGCAACAGCATTACTGCTTTTGTTTTGACAAAACAGCTTCACAAGTAAAGCTCTGCTCACCTTGTCCAGACCCATGTTGACTGTCTGCAAGTGTAATGCACACTGATGTTTCAACCTTACATCGCCGTGCCAGTACCGAGCCCTAAAAGGAAGTCATGACAATTTAACTCCTAACATCACACAGCCTGCAGCTCACAGATTCAACATAATTCCTAAAAAGTTGGATACAGTATATAGTTTTCTGCCTACACTGCCTCAAGTAGCAAAAGTTTAATTATAATCACCCTGTACACACTGATGTGTTCCACATCTCTGAAGGTCCTTCCTCTTGATGTTATCTATGGAACATGATGACTATATGGATTTATGCAGCATTCTTGTTCTCAAGTTGTTTCACATTTTTGTTGTGCCACAAGCATCTATGTTTTGGCTCAATAATTCTAGAAATATTGTACCTTATCTGTTTTTATCATCAAGTACCCCGCTGCGCATTAAATTTATTCATTCTCCCTAGAAATTCTACAAACACTTAAAGGACTCAAATTTTATGACAAAATATGCTTTAATGGGTTTAAAGATGAAACAGGAACAATCATGCGTGTTTGAAACAAAACAGAAACATCAAATCTGCTAAAAAGGGAAATGAAAATATTACTATTCATTTTGTGAATCAGAATGAGGAGCCAGACTCGATTCCATGTGACAAAGTTGACAGCAGAAGAAAACACAAATTATGAATTGGCCATTTGCTGGACTGGAAACAAAATAATAGCAATGCTTCCAGAATGAATACAACTACATACAAGTCCATCTCCAGCTACGGGTATCTCCAGTGACAGCTACAAAATTCAAGGCATACAAATAAGATTTTCACACCTTTGTCATTTCCTAAACCAGCTTTCTATTAAAAGTCTTATAATGGCCTGACTTTACAGCCAGTAAGTGGTAGCACAACTGATGAAGTAGTGTGAAGTATATACAAAGTATTATTAAATATTATGAACAATAAGAATACATAACAAAGATTTAATATGATTACATCCTCCAATGATAGCTTTTGCTTTCTTTAATTTCTTTCAAATTCTCGTAAGAGGAAAATGAACTTTGTTAACAGTAGGAAAACAATGGATGATTGATATTATAAGGGGAGTCAAATGAAAATAAGACTGTCAGAAAAAGGCAAGTAAACTGTTTATTATTTTGAAAGTAATTGCTATAACTGTTACATTTAGCCTGCTGTGAGACAAAATGGTCAATGCCTTCATGAAAAAATGTTTCTGATTGCCTGCAGAACCAACATTGTACCCAAGCAAAGAACTTCACCTGAAGCAAATCAACACCCACAAACATCTTTCTTCAGGGCCCCAAAAATATGGAAATCACATGGGGAGAGATTGAGACTGTGTGGAGGATGTGTAGGCCTTCACAGCAAAACTTCTGCAATGTAGTCAAAACAATCTGCCAACAAAATGCCTGACCACAAGCTGCCAACAGTGTTTCATGTACAATGCAGAAGATTTGCTGGGAAGCCCTTACACACTCTCTATACAGTCCCGATCTCTCCCCATGTGATTTCCATATTTTCAGAGGCCATCAGTTTGCTTCAGACGAAGAGGTGCATGCCTGTGTATTATCCTGGTTCTGTAGGCAACTGCAAACATTTTCCCAAGAAAGCATTGATTATTTTGTCTCACAATGGGAGAAATGTATTAACAGTAGTGGTGATTCCTTTTGAAATAATAAACAGTTTACTTACTTTTTTCCACGTGTCTCATTTTTATTTGCGAACCCCTTATAATAATCAGTAGATAGCAAGAAAAATGTGTCACCATATTATTACAATAACATATTTATTCATTCAGATTAAAAAAATTTAAAAATATGACAAATCCTCTTCTTCCATAATGCTACCCTCATCAGTAACCAAAACCAAATATTTCTCACTAATTATGGTATAACTTTTCCTTCTATGGAAAATGATGTAATACAAGAGAATTTGCAAGCAAATTACATATTATTTCTCTTGCTTCTTTTTTCTGAGCCTTTGTTCCACTTCTATGCAAGGTCAGCAAGGTTGTGAAATGGATTTGGTATGATTAGTTTTAAGGGTGGCCAGATGTCCTTCCTGTTGCTACTGCATTACCCCAGAAGGAAATATGTGCACCACAACTGTCTGCATGCAGTGTTATCCATGTGAAAGAGTGTGAATGTTTTCTACATGTTTATGAATTATGTGAGGTGGAACTTGGGTACCAGCCAATATTCACCTAGTTGGATGGGGGAAACCATCTAAAAACCATATCCAGAATGGCCGGCACACTGGTCCTCATTGTAAATTCCCCAGAGGGATTTGATCCAGGGCCCGCACACCTGTCCAAGTCCTCACAGTGGTGTGCTAACAAATGCAGCTACTTGTGCAGGTCTGCAAGCAACTGACATAAAAATTAACAATATTAACAGTTACAAACCATTTTAAATGTATATAATTTGGTAGGAAAAGCCCTGACTCTGATTATATCAGCATTTTTCAATGCCAGATATGATAAGATCCTTATGAAATGAAGAGGTACCTGTACTTGCTCCTTGTCCCTCATTGACACAGTCTGTTTACTTTCTGCATCCCATGCACGTGTTTCATTCACAATTGTGTGCCCATTTTCCAATTCTCTTCTCTGACGATCTGTTTCATATTTAATTGCATTGGCCACAGCTCTAACACTTCCAATGTTTTTAATTTCAGTACGAACACCCAATGGTTCACCACTTTGATGCAGAGACACATTTGCATCAACTCGTAAGGCACCCTCTGTTAGAGAATGAAGCTTTTTATTACACAGTTATTTCAATCATATGCAAATATTTATATCAGAAATGCAAGAGGATCATTTAGTTATGGGTGGTTAGAACATGAGCAAACAAATGAAGGCTCAGAAAAGATGTGTAAAAGTACAAAGCAAGGTCAAATCAAACACACAAGGATCATATTAACAATAAAAACTTACAATGGACATTAACACTAAAGATTCAAATTCCACAGTTACTTCAAATTCCTGTCTGGAAAGTGTCTTAATTTGAGATTCTGAGAGAAGCTGCCAGTTGTAGATGAGTGATATTTAATGTGTTTTTGTAGTTCCTGCACATGTGTACTTGTTTATGTTTCCACCATAAAACTTGTGGCAATTAGAAATTTTTGAGGGGTATTATTAGTCGAAGCATTTGCCTTAGAACCAAGGGAAACCACCTCAAATTTTATCAGAGCTGGGGGACTGGAGCTATTTTGAATTTTTTTCTGGGTCACATTATGTCTCAGATAAAAATACAAATACCTAGTGTGTATAACTGTATGCATAAGAACGTTATGTCAGTGATTTGTCCAATATGAGTGTCTTTAATGTCAACAAAATGCATTCTTGAGTGGTGGTGGTGATGAGGATGATAATGTGTTGGTGTGAACATTTGACAGCAAAATCTTCAGTGCACGATTCATTCAGACTCATTCAGTGTCATATCTCGAGCTAATGTGTATTTGATGTGATTAAATTTACTAAAAAAGTATCATTCCCCTTGAAAAAAAAACTGTAAAATTACAAAGAGGCCATATAGTAAGCAAGTACTTACCTTCAAGAACACACATAAAAGTAGAAAAAACTATCCAAGCTTTTGGACTGTTAGTTTCTTCCTCAGGTATGAAAGAGGGATAGATTGGAGAGGGTTAGACAGGAGCAACATGTCCCTCAGACCTCAGACACACACACACACACACACACACACACACACACAGAGAGAGAGAGAGAGAGAGAGAGAGAGAGAGAGAGAGAGAGAGAGAGCTAGTATGACATATTTCATATTTACAACAGAGAATAATTAATTGATTGATTAAACATATTGTTTTATTTTCTTGTGACAATTATCACAAAAGCTTTGGAAGAAAAATAAAAGATGTAAAAGATAGCCAATAACAGACTAACAGTGCTCTTATTTTTATTATTAACTTGGTAATTCCCTTAGATATTAGTTTTGCACTTCAGAATATGTCTGTAAAATCTTTACACTTTATACCTTCCATCTTGCAGGAGCAAGTTCCTAGCCGCTGCAGTATTAGCACTAGTTCCTGGACTAGTGCAGCTGCCTCTTCACCATCATTAAGGTCTGGTTCAAATACTATTTCCATTAATGGTAACCCTGCTCGATTTAGGTCCACTAAACTCCTGAAACAGCACATTTTGCACATTGTACATAACTAGCGAATGAGAAAAGAAAATACAAAGCATTTAAGGTGAACTGTGAAATTCACAACCACAATAGTAGATGTAAAAATAGTTTCTATACACACTCAGTGCCCTTGTTTAGCATTTAGAGTGAAGTTTTATATTCTGGCATAAAAATTTATTGCATGCTGCAGGTGGGAATGAGGCATGAAAATGGAAATACCCAAATTTCAAAACCAAAGCAAAATAGCACATTATTTGCCACTACTACTACTGCAATCTATCAGAATATTTGGACTAAAGGATGTAAAACCTAGTCCGCACTTAAGATCATATGGAACATGTTTTCCTTCCAATTCAGACTGCTGACTATGATTTCTGAAAGCAGTAGTATTACATAACTGCTTAGTACAAAGTAGGAAATAAAACCAGCAGCTAAGAAATGGAAGAGGAGACTGGCTTTTTATCAGAGCAGCTGTTTTTGTTCTAATGCACATTAACATACCAAAATCTACAAGTAAGTCCCATGCCAACAGCCTTGCCACAGTAACAACACCAGTTTTCGTCAGTTAAGCACTAGCATGATGACATTTATGGAACGTGATGTGTGAAAGAATGATATGTTTGAATGAATGATAGTCTAGATTAACTACATAGTCACAAATAGTTCTTTTCATTCTCGATCTACATAATATGATGAATGAATGAGTATTTTGCTTCAGTTTTTCAGTCGTAAGACTTCCTTTCATACATACTTGTGAAGTGCACATTGAATTAAAGATGGTGTGATATGCAATTTCTTGTTTGGCTCGTAGACTGGGGTGATATGTGAATGTAATGTTAGTTACTATTTATTTTCTACATCCAAATCTACATGTACATGGATACTCTGCAAATCACATTTAAGGGCCCGGCAGAAGGTTCATCAAACCACCTTCACAATTTAGTTTCAGAGTGCTAATACTTGAAGGGAGCCGTGTCATGGTCGTAGCTTGTAAGGTTTGAAAGTACTTATGAGGGGGAAAAAAAGAAAAAGAAACCAGATATAGTATAGAGTATCTGTCTGTGAACTAGATTTGTGGAACAAACCAAGAAAGGTAGTATAATAATAAGGATCTAGGGGGTAGACTTATTGTACATCCAGGATTATACTGGACAGTCCTAGTTTTTTGTTGGCGTCCAGAGTAATGTCCAGGTTGCAAAAATGTATAGAGTTTGAGGGTTTTATGACTGATGGGTGTTTATTTATTTTAGAACTATATGTTCAAAATTGCAGTTTTAAACATTCTCTCATAGCCATGTCTCTCTTAGGTGACCTTGGAGCAAGCACTGATATCAATGAAAGAGCCATGGCCACTGGTTCTGCCACAACTTTTCACTTAATTATTTGGCAATATGGCAGGGGCAAGATATTTATATTGTTTCATGTATGAAGTAACTCGTCTACATGGTTTTGATCATGTTATCTCTATTCATTTTTTGTGTCATCATTTAGCAGGACAAAAGAAAGTGTGTATGAGTGTGTTTAATGTAACCTGCAACAGGAATATAACTTCCTCATTGAGAATTTTATAATTTTTTCTGAAAAAAAAGTCCTGCCTCATGAAAAATATAACTGAATAAATAAAGTTTCAGTAAAATGTTAAGACTTTCAGTAATTTCAAAAATATGTTCTCAGTTGAAGTCAAAGAAACATTGAAGTATGTCCTGTGATGAATTAAAAAAATGATAATATGTCCTGGGTTGGACCCAAAAAATACGGTAAGCCTAACTAGGAGCAGTATCTTTGACTACCAATCAAAAGTCCCTGGGCCGTAAGTACAAAACTTACCACTACTTACATTTTAAATAAAAATCACCAGGAATGATGGCAATGGACTTCTAGTATAAGGAGTCTTCATCATTCTAGCAATGGTCTTGTCAAAGAAGGCAGAGGTGCAAACAGAGATTCAGTACACCATTTTTGGTTGGGGTGAGAAACTGCTCCTAAAGACAGAAGAATTACTAACAGTCAACAGGGCAGGAGAATGCAGAAGGTAATGTAAACTACTGCATTAAAGGCACCAAATGTTTATTCACAGACATGGGCTGTAATTGAGAAAAGTTTCATGATGGTCTCCTTACTGGCATAAGGTCCCAGATTAGTCTTCCATTCTGCTCTCTGAAGAAGTACTGACTAGAGGGCAGTGACCATGAGAAAAATGTAGGAAAAAAAATCAACAAAAGGATAACATTCTACCAGTCAGAATGAGAAACATCAGAAGTTTGAATATGGTAGGGAAGCTATAAAATCTGAAAAGGGAACACATAGGCTCAATCTAGCAATATCAGGAGTCATTTAAGTGAAATGGAAAGAACATAAGTAGCTTTGGTCAGATAAATATAGGGTTAATATCAACAGCATCGGATAATGGTATAAAAGAAGTATGATGGGTTAGGAATAGGAAGATAGGGCAAAGAGTGAGTTGCCATAAACAGTTCAGACACAGCATTTTTGTCATCAGAATAGACGGCAAACCAATGCTAGCAATGATAGTTTAGGAATATACGAATACATCACAAGCAGAAAATTAAGAAATAGAGGAGACCATATAACGGCACTGAACAGCTGACTCAGTACATAAACGAAGATAAAAATATTCAGTTGGTGCATAGTGCAGTGTAGTGTAGTGTTTTTTCATAAGTTTAATAAACACAAACGATACACACAACAGAGACTTCAGTCATCAATAATATATTCTCTTTCATTACTTACAACAGTCTACCAACACTGGGGTTAATTCTTGATTCCACAATTGTAGAAATGACACGATTTTGAGATGAGGAACTCATTGAGCCCCGTTTGGAGCACATTTTCATCTAGAAAGGAAGTTATTCGACAGAGTGTGGAAAGGTGAAAATCTGCAGGATCAAGATCAAGTGAAAAAGGTGGGTGCAGAATGGCTTTCCAACCGAACTCCTGTATAGTGTTTTTTGTCAGTCTAGCAGAATGCGGATGGGCATTATCTTGGAGGAACATCACTTCATGCAGTCTTCCTAGGTGTTGTTCTTGGATTGGATCTGCAAGATGTCTCATTTGGTGATGCTAAATGTCACCAGTGAGGATTACACCTCAGGGAAGCAATCTGTAGAACACCACACCATTGTAGCTCCACCAGATGCCTAAGATTATCTTTTGTGGATGCGTGCAGATCTTTGTAGGAGAAGTCACTGATTTTTTTGGTCTCAATCATTCCTTTTCTTTCTTTATGTTAGCATTAAGATGCCATTTCTCATCACCAGTAATGATGCAGGACAGGAATGGCTGGTGTTTCTTATGAGCAAGCTGATGACGAACAAGCAGAGATGCACATTTGGCCACTCGCTGACTTCTGTGATTTTGGCTTAGAGCACGCTGTATCCATACACATAATTTTTGAATCTCCCCCACTGCATGCAAAGGATGCATGGTGGTGGAATGATTACAGTTCATCGCATTTGCCAGTTCTTGAGAACAACAACATGAATCATTGTGGATTAATGCATTAAAACAATCTTCATCAAATCCCAAAAGTCTTCTCAAATGTGGAGAGTCACTAAACAATCCTCCTTAAAATGAGAAAAACATTTTCTTGCTGTGCTCTGTCCAACAGCATTATCCCCATGCACAAAGCAAATGCTTCTGGCTGCCTCCACTGTTATCATCCCTCTACGGAAATCAAACAGAAGAATATGTCAGAAATGTTCCGATTTCTCCACTTATCACTCCATTTTCTGGCATCCACTGCTCAATTCACTATCTCCAAATGACAAAATGACAACATGTAAACTTAAACAGCAACAGTGAACTACAAATAAAAAAATTGCAATTGATAAATAAACCCATAACAAACAGAAAACCAATGCGCAAAACAAAAACCTAAAAACTTATGCACCAACCTAAATTGGCAGCCCTGCAGCCAGTCGACTAGCACGAGTTTTGGTGTTCCCGTAAAGATAAGTCATTTTAAATTATAAAAACAAATAGTTTAGTACTAATTATGTGATAAATAGGTGTATTAGTGTGCCTTTTAAGTGTACCATTAAAGGTTTCATTTTTCTTTAAGTAATATAGCAGAAAATGCAAAAAGATCATAGAGTCGTATTTTCTGTTTACGCTTTGCCGCAGCAAATTTATAGAATTTTGTGTAGTGTTCTTTGCTCTCTCCAGCAATTTAACTGTAGCGTACCTCTTCAGTATTTAACTCACATTTCCGGAAAGTAGCGTAAAGTTTAAGTTGTTGTTTCAGAAACTTTGCACTGTTGCCTTTGTTTACACACAGTTGCGTGTAGGCCAAATTTGTGGAACCATATTTTCGTGTTTATCTGTAATTTAACTGACTTATTCTTAATAAACTATTACATTTATCATGAGTGAAAAGTGCTTGACTTGCCGTAGAATTGTTAGGTTGTGGCTTTGGTGTGACAGGTGCTGTAGTTTTTTCCATGTGGGTAACTGTAGTGGTGTGGGAATAGGGGAAGTAAATGAGACTCATCAGTGGTTTTGTAGGATATATAGTAGTGATAGGAAGATACTAGAACAGGAGGGGAAAATTTTTGCCCTTCAGGCTGAGTTAGACAAGGCCAGGGGAGATCTTGACAGGTTAAGGAGGGAGAAGGGTAAAGAGAGGTGGGAGGTGGGAAGTGGCAACAGGCAACAGGAGGAACAGGCCTAGAACTTTGTCTGACAGCTTCATGGTGAATGTAGAAAATAGATTTGACTTGTTGCTTCAGTTAGAAGCTGGTGAGCCTCAAGCAGTTGCAGGTGTAGACAGGGCACAACAAACTTTCAGCAGCAAATTTAAAAATAAAAATGTAGGGAAATCAGCAAAGAGAAAGAAAGTGTTGTTGTTAGGTAGTTCCCATGGAAGAGGTGTTAGCCAACTTTTGCAGGATGGACTAGGATCAGAATACCAGGTCACCAATTTTTTTAAACCTAGTGCTCGTTTGGAGCGGGTAACAGAGGATTTAGGTTCACTCTGCAGAGATTTACTATGGAAGACAACGTGGTTATAGTGGGTGGGGCAGGTAATAGTATCGACAGAGATCCTGGATACAGTATGGAGTGTGTTCTGGCAAGATCACATTAGCATCAAAGCATACTAGTGTTGAGTTTGTATCTGTTCTTGGGCGCCATGACTGACCTCATTTGAACTCTTCTGTCAAGAGAGTTAATTTGGAGTTGGAACGGCTACTTATGTCGGGTGCCAGGGTCACACATTGGTGTGGTTCCTGTTGATTCTCTCAATAGGTGGGATTATACTAGGCATGGCCTTCACCTCAACAGGAAAGGGAAGGGTAAATTGGCTGGGAAAATAGCAGGAAAGTTAAAAGGGGGGGAGGCACTGTCGTGAGTGATAAAATACCAGTGGTTATAGGGTTCAGAAAAGACCCATTTTTAGGGTAGGGAGGACAGAAAGAAACCAAATTTTAAGAGAGGTTAGGACTGAGACAAACCTTCAGTTTGAGAAAGAAACCAAAAAACATAATTCTAGCTTATTACATCAGCATAAACAGCTATTGGTTAAGAATTTTCAACAGTCAGCAGATATTTCAACTCTACCCAATTTTAACTCAGGCAATGTGAAATGTCAGCTATCTTTATTGCATCAAAATTTCGAGGACTGAGAAATAAAATTAATGAATTAATTATCTGCATAGATGAATTAGAGTCTTCAAACCCAGCTGACATAATCTCCCTCTCTGAACATCATGTGACCACTGATACAGAACTTTTAAGTCTTACAGGGTTTAGGTTAGCATCTCACTTTTGTAGAGCAGAAATGGAGAAAGCAGGAGTTGCCACATTCATCAGGAACTGTCATAAATTTAAGAACATAGACATTCATAAATTTTGCCTAGAACAGCATATGGAAGCATATGCAAAAGAAGTAGAATTTCACAAAAAGTCCTTCATAATATTAAGTGCATATCGAACACCTGCAGGAAACTTCAATCTGTTCATAAACCACTTTGAAGCTGTACTGGCCCATTTAACAACCAAAAACAAAGAAATAGTGGTTGCTGGTGATTTCAATGTAGATTTCCTTAAAGACTTTCCCCAATAAGAACTTATTTGAATTAGTAACACTATCATTCAACTTAATTCCCACTGTAAAGTTCCCCACTACAGTAGCCAATTGCTCACAAACAGCCATTGATAATATCTTTATAGAAAAGTCCAATGAACAAAATTATATTACAAAACCAATAGTCAATGGTCTCTCAGACCATGACATACAGTTCCTTCTGTTAAATGTTAATGCTGAACAGGATATAAAATCTTTTAAATCTGAGCTCAAGAGCTTAATCAATAAGCCAAAAATTGATTATTTTAGGACACTCCTCAGAGACATTCACTGGAATGATGTTTACACTGCT
This sequence comes from Schistocerca piceifrons, assembly GCF_021461385.2. NCBI lineage: Eukaryota > Metazoa > Arthropoda > Insecta > Orthoptera > Acrididae > Schistocerca > Schistocerca piceifrons. The sequence continues at coordinate 458,438,285 of NC_060141.1, forward strand.
CATGGCATGAATGAAAAATATAACACTTTTGCTAATAAAGTGCTTACCTTATTTGAACACTGTTTTGTCCCAAAACTATCCAAGGTTAGAGCAAAGTCTACAAAGAAGCCATGGATTACTCAAGGAATAGGGGTATCTTGTAAAACAAAAAGAAAACTGTATCTGTCAATCCGAAACAGTTCTGATGTTGATGCTATAGCACATTACATGAAATACAGCAAAATATTAAAGACTGAAATACGGACATCAAATCAAATATATTACAAGGAAAAGATAGTCATATCAGATAACAAAATAAAGTCTATATGGGATACAGTGAAGGAGGAGACTGGTAGAACCAGACATGAAGAGGGACAAATAGCATTACGAGTAAATGATACATTGGTGACAGATGTGTATAGTGTTGCAGAACTATTTAACAAAATTTTATAACTGTTACTGAAAAGATGAGGTTGTCAGGTTCTGTGGATGCTGCTATGGAATACTCCAGACCAGACAAGTAACTTCCATAATATGAATTTGACCCTCACTACCCCCAGCAGAAATAATTTCCATCATAAAAATCTTTAAAATCAAAAACATCTAGTGGGATGATGAAATATGAACAAAGTTAATTAAAGAATGTGATTCTGAGTTAAGTAACATACTAATCTATCTGTGTAACCACTCATTTATCAGTGGAATATTTCATGAATGGTTGAAATATGCTGAAGTTAAGCCATTGTTTAAGAAGGGACATCAAACTTCTGTCCAATTTCACTTTTGCCAGAATTCTCAAAAATTTTAGAAAAAGTAATGTACAATCGGCTTTATAACCATCTTATCTCAAATAACATACTGTCAAAGTCACAGTTCGGATTTCTAAAGGGTTCTATTGAGAAGGCTATCTACACTTACAGTGAAAATGTGCTTAATTCACTAGACAAAAAATTGCAGGCAACTGGTATATTTTGTGATCTGTTAAAGGCATGTGACTGTGTAAATCACAATATCTTTTTAAGTAAATTAGATTATTATGGTGTAACAGGAAAAGCTGCAAAATGGTTCAAATCTTATATCTCTGGCAGGAAACAAAGGGTGTTATTAGGAAAGAGACATGATATCAGGCATCATCCAACTGGGAACTAATTACATGTGGGGTCCCACAAGGTTCCACTTTAGGACCCTTACTTTTTCTTCTGTATATCAACGACCTTTCATCAGTAACATTACTAGATGCCAAGTTCGTTTTGTTTGCCAATGATACAAACATTGCAATAAATAGGAAATCAAGTGTAGTCTTAGAACGATCAGCTAATAAAATATTTGTGAACTTTAATCACTGATTCCTAGCCAATTCTTTATCACTAAACTTTGAAAAAACACACTACATGCAGTTCAGAACTTGTAAGGAGTGCCCCACAAGTATATGCCTAACATATAATGACAGGCAGATAGAAGAAGTGGACAGTGTTAAATTCTTGGGATTACAGCTTGACAATAAATTCAACTGGGAGGAGCACACCACAGAACTGCTGAAGCATCTTAACAAATCTCTATTGGCAATGTGAACTGTGTCAGACATAAGGGATATAAAAATGAAAAAGCTGGCATACTATGCTTACTTTCATTGCATAATGTCAGATGGGATTATTTTTTGGGGCAATTCATCAAGCCAAGCTAAAGTTTTCCAGGCACAAAAATGTGCAGTCTACTGCTCCCCAATATATTTATTCCTTAATGAAATTTGTCATTAAAAATATATCACTTTTTCAAATCAACAGCTCCATACATGGAATCAGCACTAGAAATAAGAATAATCTTCACAAGAATTTAAAGTCACTTACTCTTGTACAAAAAGGTGTGCATTATTCAGGAACACACATTTTCAATAACTTGCCAGCAGCCACAAAAAGCTTAACAATCAATGAAATTCAGTTTAAGAGAAGCCTAAAGGATTTACTGGTGGCCAACTCCTTCTACTCTATTGATGAATTTCTCAGCAGAACCAACTGGTTTTTTGTGCATATCTCTCTCTCTCTCTCTCTCTCTCTCTCTCTCTCTCTCTCTCTCTCTCTCGCCCCCCCCCCCCCCTCTCTCTCTGCACAATTTTAGTGCAGTAATGTGTTCTTTGTAAATAAGTGTGTGTGTGTGTATGTGTGTGTGTAAATGCAATCTAACTTCCGCACCATTTCAGTGCAGTAATATGTTCATTGTAAATAAGTATTATAGTAGTTCTATTACATGTTTATTACCTTATAAATAAAAAAACTTTTTTATTTTTAATTCAATGCATTAGTGTTTTGTATTGAGCAAGCAGTAAAGGAAACAAAAGATAAGTTCGGAGTAGGTATTAAAATCCATGGAGAAGAGGTTCGCCGATGACATTGTAATTCTGTCAGAGACAGCAAAGGACTTGGAAGAGCAGTTGAATGGAATGGACAGTGTTTTAAAAGGAGGGTATAAGATGAACATTAACAAAAGCAAAATGAGGATAATGGAATGTAGTCGAATTAAGTCGGGTGATGCTGAAGGAATTAGATTAGGAAATGAGACACTTCAAAGTTGTAAAGTTTTGCTATTTGGGGAGCAAAATAACTGATGATGGTCAAAGTAGAGAGGATATAAAATGTAGACTGGCAATGGCAAGGAAAGTGTTTCTGAAGAAGAGAAATTTGTTAACATCAAGTATAGATTTAAGTGTCAGGAAATCGTTTTTGAAAGTATTTGTATGGAGTGTAGCCGCGTTTGGAAGTGAAACATGGACGATAAATAGTTTGGACAAGAAGAGAATAGAAGCTTTCGAAATATGGTGCTCCAGAAGAATGCTGAAGATTAGATAGGTAGATCACATAACTAATGAGGAGGTATTGAATAGAATTGGGAAGAAAAGGAGTTTGTGGCACAACCTGACCAGAAGAAGGGATCGGCTGGTAGGACATGTTCTGAGGCATCAAGGGATCACCAATTTAGTATTGGAGGGCAGGGTGGAGGGTAAAAATCGTAGAGGGAGACCAAGAGATGAATACACTAAGCAGAATCAGAAAGATGTAGGCTGCAGTAGGTACTGGGAGATGAAGAAGCTTGCACAGGATAGAGTAGCATGGAGAGCTGCATCAAACCAGTCTCAGGATGGAAGACCACAACAACAAAGTGTTTGTAAAATGATTCTTTCATATAGTGATCATTTTAAAAAAATTAAAAAAATTAAAAAAATAAAAGAAGAAGAAGAAGAAGAGACAGAGAGAGACGATCATCCTACTTGGGACCTGTGGAAGGTAGATTAGCTTATTTATTTCAGTTGTAAATATTTGTCATGTATTATTGTTTTTCTGACATGCTCTACATCCTGGAGGACCTCCTCACTATGGATGAACTGGAATGAAAGTAAATCTAATCTAATCTAATAATCATGGGAGACTGCAATGCTGTAGTAGAGGAAGGGGTAGAAGACCAAGATACAAGAGAATATGGACTTAGTTGAGGGAATGAGAGAGAAGAAAAACTCTTTGAGTGCTGCAGTAAGTTTCAGGGTAATAGTAAATTGCTGTTCAAGAAACACCATTCAAAAACCATACAGGTTTAGGCAGGCTACACTTGGAAAAGGCCAGGAGACTTGGGAAGACACATCATGGTAAGAGATTCTGAAATCAGATATTGGAGTCTAAGGTATACCTAGGAGCAGATATACACTTAGATCACAGTTACATAATGATTAAGAGTAGGCTGAAGTTTACGAGAACTGTCAGGAAAAATCATAATGTGAAGAGGTGGGGTACTGAGATATTGAGGACTAATGATGTGTATTTGAAATCCTCTGATGCTGTAAATTCTGTGAGAATGAATACCACAGTCCCAGCAGTTCTGTTTTAGAGGAATGAACATCCACTAATAGAGCAATCACAGAAGTTGGACTGACACTGAAAGCACAAAGAAGGTAATTGGGAAGAAACCTTGGGTGACAGGAGAAATATTTCAGCTTATCAGTGGAATATAAGTGACACAAGTTTGCAGGGAGCAAACTGTCATTGGTAAATGGAGAAAGCCTTTCAGCTAAGACCGTTGGTATTTTTATTTTATTTCACAATGATTAGCTTAGAAAGAATCTTGTTGTCATCATCATATCTTCAGAAAATTTTTATTAACAACCATATATTGCAGCAAAAAAGTATGCTCATTGTATTGGTGATACGTATGCATGTTAATAAGAATTTTCTGAAGATCCAATTACAGCAAGATTGTGTTGAATCCAGTTACTGTGAAATAAAATAAAAATACCAAGTGATCTTGGCAGCAAAAGATAATCGATGAAAGAAGGAAATCCATGAAATGTTTATGAAAAGAAAGGAATATGGCAATGTAAGCCATTTAGAAACAAAACCAATAGGAAATACAGGGGAGCTAAAGCAAATTGCCTGCAAAAATGTGAAAAAAAAAACTAAAAGCAAAAGGTAATTTGAAAGACAGATTCAACATCTAGAAGAGTTAAAATACATTTTATGAGACAAAATGCAAAGCTATCAGCAACCAGAGTGCAAAGCTGTTTAACTGTTAAACACAAATGAGAAAGACAATAGGTGGAAAGAATACATCCAGGGTCTCTACAAGTCAGAGGAAGTGTCTGACATAATATCAGTCAGAGACTGGTGACAACACAACCACAGCCCCAGTCCCTCCCTCAGCCCAAAAAAACGAGGATACTTCTGGAAGGATGAGAATTTGAATCACATTCCTCCTTAATGTGAGTCCAGTGGTTTAACCACTGAGTCATCATGCTCAGTGTTGATTACAAGAATTGAAGGCATTAATTATTTTAAAATGAGTATGTCTTCTGAAAGTAGAGGGAGGAATGTTTCAAGTGTAAAAATTGACAATTGTGTGATTGTAAGTACTGTTCTATAGGTTTAACATCTACTGAAGTGCAGTACTGGCAGACAGTAAGGCAAAGGGTTGTCTCCCTGGAAACATACAAGTGAAGAGAGCAAGGAAAAATACCAGCAAATGTGTTAGTTGAATCATTCAAGAAAAATTCAAGGGAAGTGCCATATTTTTGTCTTCAGTTCTATCTATGGAAACTGTTCAGAAACATGGAATTGACATGTTTTTGGAAAGCTTGCCATGTTTTTGAAAGCATGACAATATCAATGAACACATTTGGAGAGTGTACTGACTGGCAGTTGTGGCACTGAAAACAGAGCAGGTGGCTTGGGTCGTACAGCTCTGATCTCATGCCTTGTGTCACACTGGAATCTTGCCTTAGGCATTCTGTTAATTCTTGGAATGCTAGGTTTGCAAGGCATGGAGGTTGTGTATACTTTTGGAAAGTAGGAAAGAGTTATTGAAAGACCGAGCCTGTGAGGCAGTGAATGAGAAGTGCCTGTGAGAGTGTAACCTATGAAAGGTGTATGGTTCGTTGTACGAGATTTGGTCCAGTATACAGTTTTAATTTGTCAGGAACTTTCATAACAGTAAACACTTTATAACAGAATGAAAGAATCATTCAGTGTAAATACTGTCAACACATTGGAACTATGTAATCAGTTGACTATCTACCAATTTCAGACATGTTCTCTCTTAAGTCAATCCACAATAAGAGAATCTAACCAAGTTCCCTTGGGAATATCTCTGAGCTATTCTTCATCTAACTTTTTACTAAGAAACTGAATAAAGATTATCTACATCTACATCTACATGATTACTCTGCAATTCACAATTAAGTGCTTGGGAGAGGGTTTATCGAACCACAATCATACTATCTCTCTACCATTCCACTCCCGAACAGTGCGCGGAAAAAACGAACACCTAAACCTTTCTGTTCGAGTTCTGATTTCTCTTATTTTATTTTGATGATCATTCCTACCTATGTAGGTTGGGTTCAACAAAATATTCTTGCATTCGGAACAGAAAGCTGGTGACTGAAATTTCGTAAATAGATCTCGCCGCGACGAAAAACGTCTTTGCTTTAATGACTTCCATCTCAACTCGCGTATCATATCTGCCACACTCTCTCCCCTATTACATGATAATACAAAATGAGCTGCCCTTTTTTTGCACCCTTTCGATGTCCTCCGTCAATCCCACCTGGTAAGGATCTCACACCGCGCAGCAATATTCTAACAGAGGACGAATGAGTGTACTGTAAGCTGTCTCTTTAGTGGACTTGTTGCAACTTCTAAGTGTCCTGCCAATAAAACACAACCTTTGGCTCACCTTCCCCACAATATTATCTATGTGGTCTTTCCAACTGAAGTTGTTCGTAATTTTAACACCCAGGTACTTAGTTGAATTGACAGCCTTGAGAATTGTACTATTTATCGAGTAATCGAATTCCAACGGATTTCTTTTCGAACTCATGTGGATCACCTCACACTTTTCATTATTTAGCGTCAACTGCCACCTGCCACACCATACAGCAATGTTTTCTAAATCACTTTGCAACTCATACTGGTCTTCGGATGACCTTACTAGATGGTAAATTACAGCATCATCTGCGAACAACCTAAGAGAACTGCGCAGATTGTCACCCAGGTCGTTTATATAGATCAGGAACAGCAGAGGTCCCAGTATGCTTCCCTGGGGAACACCTGATATCACTTCAGTTTTACTCGATGATTTGCCGTCAATTACTACGAACTGTGACATTCCTGACAGGAAATCACGAATACAGTCGCACAACTGAGACAATACCCCACAGGCCCGCAGCTTGATTAGAAGTCGCTTGTGAGGAACGGTGTCAAAAGCTTTCCGGAAATCTAGAAATACGGAATCAATTTGAGATCCCCTGTCGATAGCGGCCATTACTTCGTGCGAATAAAGAACTAGCTGCATTGCACAAGAACGATGTTTTCTGAAACCATGCTGATTACGTATCAATAGATCATCCCCTTCGAGGTGACTCATAAAGTTTGAATACAGTATATGCTCCAAAACCCTACTGCAAACCAACATCAATGATATAGGTCTGTAGTTCGATGGATTACTCCTACTACCCTTCTTAAACACTGGTGCTACCTGCGCAATTTTCCAATCTGGAGGTACAGATCTATCAGTGAGCGAGCGGTTGTATATGATTGCTAAGTAGGGAACTATTGTATCAGCGTAATCTGAAAGGAACCTAATCGGTATACAATCTGGACCTGAAGACTTGCCCGTATCAAGCGATTTGAGTTGCTTTGCAACCCCTAAGGTATCTACTTCTAAGAAACTCATACTAGCAGCTGTTCGTGTTTCTAATTCTGGAATATTCCATTTGTCTTCCATGGTGAAGGAATTTCGGAAAACCACGTTCAATAACTCTGCTTTAGCGGCACAGTTGTCGGTAACAGTACCATCGGCACTGCGCAGTGAAGGTACTGACTGGGTCTTGCCGCTTGTGTACTTTACATACGACCAGAATTTCTTCGGATTTTCTACCAAATTTCAAGACAATGTTTCGTTGTGGAACCTATTAAAGGCATCTCGCATTGAAGTCCGTGCCAAATTTTGCGTGTCTGTAAATTTTAGCCAATCTTCGGGATTTCACGTTCTTCTGAACTTTGCATGCTTTTTCCGTTGGCTCTGCAACAGCGTTCAGACCTGTTTTGTGTACCATGGGGGAACAGTTCCATCTCTTACCAATTTATGAGGTATGAATCTCTCAACTGCTGTTGCTACTATATCTTTGAATTTGAGCCACATCTCTTGCTTGGGTAGCTCTGTTGGTAGAGCACTTGCCCGCTAAAGGCAAAGGTCCCAAGTTCGAGTCTCGGTCCGGCACACAGTTTTAATCTGCCAGGAAGTTTCATATCAGCACACACTCTGCTGCAGAGTGAAAATCTCATTCAGAATCATCCTTGTGCCCCAGTGAGGGCCATCGGTCTGTCGCCGCTGCCTTCACCTCCACCCTCGACACCTGTTCCGGCACCCTCATCACGTGTCCTGGCCTCCCTGAGTCAGACCCACTCCTCCTTGTGGAAGTCATCATCTCTTTCCTCTCCTGGGTCCAGCACCCTGATACATGCTGCTCGCCCTTGCCGTTGATGCTTTACTGCACTTCCACCACCAACTGGGCCTTAACCATTGGGTTCTTCAGCACTGGCAACCCTGGTGTCTCCATCTGAGCACCCTGTGGCCATCACCCTCATCACACTTCTGCCACATCAAGTGCCAAACATCAAGATGCTGGCAGCACCCTTATTGCTGGTCATCCATTGTGGTCTTTGAGGGGGGCCGGGGGCACATGGAAGTGTCATTTATCACTACAATGCCTGCATCAGAGGAGCACTCTTTCCCCAAGAGGAGAGGGGTGTACAACCCTTTATACAACACTTGGATACACGCCATGGCACGTGTGCTACACTTGAAGCATTCTGGCCACTGAAGGCCATCTGCAGTGGTTTGCAAGGCTAGTGCACATGGCAAGACGTCCACAGTACTACCTACTGGAGCCCTCCTCTATATAAAGATAGTGCAGCTTCTCAGATTGTACTATAGCTTATTGCACTGTTTCTACATTTGTTGTTTACTTGAATATGGATCAATAAACTTATGTTCTTAGAGGCCAAATAATTGGTTGTGTCTAGTGTTACACCTCAACTACAGGCAGACAACATCTACTGACAGATCTGTCTTATTCTTCAGACTTGCTGAGAGCTAAAGCTTTTACGTAACAGCTGTACTAGGAAAGCATGTATCAAGTGCAGAACATTCATAAGTGAATATTTATCTCACAAATAAAATAAAAAATAATTATTTTGTCATTAGTTCAAGAAATTCTACAAGGAAGTGTGATTGGTAATATTAAACAATGATAACAAATCACACATTTAGCAGTGTTAATAAAGTCCCTTGCATCTGACTCCACTGATATGACACTAAGGACGAAAGAGAGGATGTGATTTGTGACACTGCCATACACAGACACTCAAACTGAGAGCAAGAAAGTATCCAAACTGAATACTATTAAGGCAGTCCCTTCACCTATTATCCTTCATAACATATCTCATTGGTTTACACACAAACAAATGAATGATATCTTAGAAAATTGTATTTTTATGGTGGAGAAGTATTTTTATTAAACAAGCAACAAAAAATATCTGTAGCTTCAGTACAACTCAAAACATATTTCAGTGAAACACAATGAAGTGATTAAGGCTTTTTCACTTCATTAGACTCAGCCTCAGAGACTGAGGTCATCAGTCAGAAATTTGCAATGCCACACTCAAAATGATTGAACTATTTTATGATAATTCTAAATAAAGACAGTAGGTTAAAAAGGGGTTTCTGTGCCCTCTGCACTAAGGAGAGTTTTCAGTTTTGCCAATGACAATCACTTTTTGCTCTCTTATAAATAACTGCTTGAAATAATTCTGCTCAAACTGATGACATAAGTGTTTTATAGAGATATGCCCCAAGCATTCTTTGGAGACTTGATAACTGAATATTAACCATAAATCTCTTCAAACAGTTACTTTTACCAGCAAGATACGGTACTCTTTAATGACTTTGTGCCAGACAATACCTATTAATAAACATTACTGTGTGATATTGTGATAGAGACTGCCCACAACAAGACTGAATGTCACCTGGTGGCACTCCGAGCAAGTGAAGCGACCTGGTAAGGAAAGTACAGGGTGGTCCAAAAGTCCGGAAACACCCTCATAAAATTCAAATGGAGTAGCAAACAAGGAAACAGAGTCCCTACACAAGAGGAATGGGAAGGGGGAAACTTTATAGGCTAATCTAATCTAATCTAATCTAATCTAATCTAATCTGTCAGCAACATGGCGACCATCATGAAAGCCGCCATCTTGGATTCAACTCCAAAATTTCAAATGGGAATGTGGTCATGTGACATATCAAACACATGGAGAATTTCACCAGAAAAACAACGCCGTTGTTATTTTGAACATAGCTTTATTCATTCACGGATTATAGCCAGTTACATGTGGCAGTGGTGGGACGTTCCGCAGCATGTGTGTTATGTGCCGAAGAGACATTACACTGATGTTACACAGTCATAGGAATGGCTCGATATGTTGTCCATTATGTTGGATTGTTAATGCTATCCTCCGAACCCAGTCCTGATGAACTTTGACCAACACATCTGGCTGAATTTAACCTCACACATCAACAATGCACTGCTTTAGATGATGCAAATCCCATATTTTCACAGAATAAACCAGTGCTTTGACATGACCCCAAAGATAAAAGTCCAAAGGAATCAAATCTGGTGAATGTGGTGGCCACTCCACAGCACCCCTACGACCAATCCACTTTTGAGGGAACTGCACATCCAGGTATGCTCGCACATTGTGCTCATAATGTGGTGGGGCTCCACCATGCTGGAAGAATTCCGAAAATGTCCCAACCTCCGTTAACAATGAGGGAAACACTTCTTCATCCAATAACCTCAGATAACCGTTGGCTGTTAATGTACCATCAATAAAAAAAAGGTCCAACGGCTTTGGTACCCTACACATCACACCAGACCATCATTTTTTGTGAGTCGACGGTTTTGGAAGCATCAATCCAGTGCGGATTTGTGTTGGACCAGTATCTGTAATTCTGCTTGTTCACTTCACCATTGATAAAGAAATTGGCTTCAACACTGAACAGCACCTGATAGGGGAAACGTGGGTTTATCTGCAGCTGCTGTGGCACCCATTCTGCGAACTGTAGCCGACGGTCTGGGTCATCTTTGTTCAGGTGTTGGAGCAGCTGAATTTTGTATGGGTGCCATTTGCGCTGCGATTAAATTCGCAGTATGGAGGTACGGCTAACCCCACATTCATGTGACAGGCGACGAGTACTTCATGGCGGACTCTTGCTAAATGATGCCAACATGCTCACTGTTATTGCTTCATCAGTGGCAGATTTTGGTCTTCCAGCCTTAGGTTTATCTGTGACAGAACCTGTCGCTCGGAATTTGGCCAAAAGCTTGGCAACTGTGCTGTGAGTGATGGGCTGTCTGGTTGGGTGACGACTGTTTAAATCCTCAGCAATGACCTATGTGGTTCTATCTCCTGGTATCAAGATGATTTCAATGCGTTCTTCATGTGTTAAGGACATTTTGTAACCTGTAAATAAGGAAACAATGATTAAAACGTTAACATGAGTAAATGATACCTAACAGTTAAACACATGTAACATATCAGGCATGGGATAGTCACTTTGCACCATTTCAGACTCCATTTTATGACTTCTCAGTACGTAATACTCAAGCTGCTGAGTGTACCACTGCTGCCGCACGTAATTGGCCTTAACCCAAGAATGAATAAAGGTATTTTAAAATAACAACGGAATTGTTTTTCTGGTGAAATTCTCTGTCTGTTTGATATGTCACATGACTACATTCCCATTTGAAACTTTGGAGTTGAATCCAAGATGGCGGCCATGTCAAGGGTCTTGAAAAGTATTCAGAAGTCTGAACCTGACGGGCTAAATTAAAAGAACTAGTAGTGTATATAAAAGGCATGATTAAACCAAACGATTGGTAGAAAATTTCATTTTTTACTGCCAAAACCCCCTCCCCCATAAGTTGCTTAAAATCCTCCCCAAAGGGGGAGCAATCTGGCAACACTGTTAAGTATAGTGCCTATTAAAACTACACATAATCATGTGCACTCCTTGCTGCTCTCTGCGAGATCTACTGCATTTAACACAAATTTCCTTTAGTTTCGCTATGCAGTACATTTTTATTTTGTTGCCAGATAACTACCAGTTTCAGTTTTGCAGAAATTGTCTATTAAATTGGTCAGACTATGCCACTGTATAGAGGACAGCACAGATCATACCACAAATTTGTTGAGGTTATGTTATAATACTTAGTATCAACACAGTTTTTATTTCATAACAATGTTAATACTTTTCATGTTCTTACCTTTCTGTTTTGGAAACATTTCTCTTCCACTGATAAGGATGCCTCTTCCTTTTCCAGGAGGGACTGTCACACCTGGTCTTGTTCAGGTCATTTGCAAATACTAAGATGGGTTCGAATTCTTGCAGAATTCCTATTATTTCAATAACTTCCACTTCGTTTGTACTATCTGCTGTATTTAAATGTCCACAAAATCACATATCTTCTGCAAAACACTCACACCAATATGTCAACAAGCACCCTGCTGATCAGCTGAACTGTGCTTGCCAGCATATATATTGCAAAAGTGGCTGTGTGAGCTTCACTGTTGCATATGTGTTTGCTACAGTGCAGCCAACCTAACTCTGAATGTGAAAAATATTTCTTCTATTCATAACAAACTGAAATGTAGCTTTTAATGTCTAGATTGGTAAATCTGATGTCAGTTGGTGTGCTTTTCATCTGGACATGGCATGGTGACCACCATGCCTGTTGAACTTGGCGGGTTATGTAAGCTTCGGACATTTAGTGGGCTTTGCACCTGAAGACAATGTGCAGTTAACAGCTTTTGCAACTGAAAACAATTTTCTACGGCAGTTTTCAATGGCCTATAGTGGGCTTTGCACCCTGAAACCTATTCCCTCATGTAGGTGCTGAAAAAATCTATGACAGTAAGCCCATCTCAAAACCAACAAAAAATGCATTTAGCGGCTTTTGCATTTGGGTTACTTTGAGGATGTGATTGAGAGATATGGAGGGGGGGGGGGGGGTGGAAGGGTGAGGAGGAGGATGAAAACAGATTAATGGCTTTCATGATACCTGTTCAAAATTTCATCATGAAGAGATTTTCCACTATCTTGTTCAAGCTGCAGCTGATGTATCCTTGCTGTTTTCTTATAAGGCTTCTTATGCACACCTTGGGTAAAAACATGGAAATCTATTTGCCCACCTTGAGCTAGTGGAAGGCGTTGTTGCGTAATTTGGTAGCCAGCCTGAAAATAGAGATGATGCAAATAAGGCAGACAAATGGAAAGGACAGATGAGGGAGCCTTTTTTGTTATATACTCTTTGTTCTTTTTACACTCAACTACAGCTGAAATAGATGTGACTCCTACAATTTTTTCCAATAAATGATGTAAACAGCTAATTGGTTCCATAAAGTTTATAGTAATAAATATTGACCAGGTTTAAATACCACTAGGGCTATCTTCTACAGAAGGAATAACATCACATAACTTACATTACATTAAAAATATAAGCATTCATTATGAGCTAAGAGGCACAGGTCAAAGAACAGAAATCATAGATTAAGTCCTTCATGGATCTACGATATCTGTTATTTGCCTTGAGCATTTTAGTTCATAATGTATGCTTATAATTTTAACATAATGTATGTTATGTGTCTTTATTACTTACTTCTGAAGAATGTACCACTTGTAGATTGAAGTCCAGCTGAGTAAATGTGGCTACCAAGCAAAACAGGTAGTCTGTGATTACATTTTCCGCATCTCAGATGTGTCTGATGTCGGTGGTAAATTGAAAGATCAGGTTGAGATGGTGAAAGCACCTGGTGTGGCATTAACAGAAGGGTTTTTGATCACATCTGCAAGAGCCTTTTGGTCAGTGTAAATGGTTAGAGGGCGTCCTTGAATGTCATCCTGGAAACAGCGAACCACCTCATTTATGGCCAAGAGCTCTCTACCAGGAGTTGACCACTTCTTCTGAATATCGCTCAGTTCCGAGAGAAGAAATGCAGCAACTGTTTCACACCAGTGATCTCTTGTTGCAGTACTGTGCCCATCGCATGGTCGCTGGTGTCTGCGATGATCATGAGGTGTGCATCCAGTGATGGAAGGGCGAGGGTGACAGCCTGTGTGAGGTCAGATTTAATTTTGTCGAGGGCCATTTGCATTTCAGGCATCCATGTCAGGCATCCATGTCAGGCATCCATGTCAGGCATCATCATTTGTTGGTGGTGTTCCTGCCGTGCGGTGGCTCAGTAAGAGGCAAGAGTGTTTCAGCAGCATGTGGGAGATGGTGCCTGTAAAAACTGATGTCTCTGAGGAGGGAGGAAGGAGGCGAATCTGTTCCCTTTTTTCTGGCGTGGGGCGTATCCCCAAAGTGTCAAATAAATGTCCAACGAGGGTGACACAGGGTTGCCGTAGTTGGCATTTATCGTTATTAATCATGAAACCATGTGCTGCTAACTTGTCCAATATGGTGCATAAATGAATCTCATGTTCACTGCGAGTCTGCGAGAAAATTATCACGTCATCTAGGTCAGCATAGCAGAAGGACATGTTAAATAGAAAGCCATCAATAAACCTCTGCCAGGCCTCAGCCAATTTTTTTAACTAACACAGTATAAATAAAAAATCAAACAGACCAAACGGTGTGGTTATTGCAGGTTTAGTATACGCTCGTCAGCCACAGAAGTCTGTAAATAGCACCTTTTACAGTCAACAACACTGAATACAGTGGCACCAGAAACTTCGTTTGTGAAGTCTTGTAAGTTTGGTATAGGGTAGCTGTCTGTTATAGTCCAGCTCTTGAGATACCGATAATTGCCACAGAATCACCTAGTATTATCCCTTTTGAGGACGAGTTTGATAACAGAAGCCCAGGCACTGTCAGATTGTCATACAATACCAATACTAACACACAAGAGTTCATCCACGTTGGCTTTTGTCGCTTTGAGTTTGTGCGGAGGTAGGTGGTGGGGGTGACGGCGGACTAGTGGGCCAGGAGTGGTGTTGATGCAATGAATTGCCCCGTCATGGATGGTACCAATAGTTTGTGGCCGGAAGGGCTGGCGTGAAGTGTGAGCTGAGGGCATAGCAATAATGTTATTGTAACACCATTGTCAATGGATGATCAGTCACAGAGGCACTATCAATAACACTGAGTGTGGTCAGGCGATCACAGTTAGGTAACGGGACTTGACTGACCTGTTTTGAGGCCAACGTAACGTCTTCATCATCGGGCAGTGGGTGTACACATTGCAGGATTGTGAGTTTCTGTTAAGCCGCATGATGCTCACTAGATGTCTCGGCGATGCATGAGCAGAGAAGGTTGTTGGTCACTAGCATATACAAGTTGGAATGCAGGAGTTTGGAAAGCATGGCACATGTCATGCAGAGCCAGAAGCATTTGACATCTCTGACTGCAAAGTAGGAGACAGCTGTGTATCTTTAGCAGGTAGGGAGTCACTGATCTTGCCACTGATCAGTCGTTAGCCAATGTGGTGCAGGAGCAAAACATAGTTCAGGCCTGGCAGTAAATAGTAGTGCCTGAGGAAGTTGGCTCCTGTAGTCTGTCTGTAAACTCAAGAGAGTGAGCAGCGCTTTTGGTGGGAGGAGTGGCCTTTCCTGCAAGGACCATGTCACTGGCCTACAGAGGCACCCAAAATTATTTGCCCGTAACCGGACTAGCAGTGTAGATCAGTGTGCAGTGACATAAGTTGCTTCTGTTCATGGGACCTTAATTGCCAGCATTAGTCAGTTAACTTTGTATACTTCCTGATATGCTTCGGTATCCAAAAGTGATGGATAATCATCCTGTATTACAAGAAAATGTGCAGAATAGGAAAAAGAGGTATTTGTGGAGTAATGAGCGTTTGATTGTCCCTAATCATATTACAGTGAATGTTAAAGAGGCGACACAACAAGAGCTCTTGGCTAATATTACCAATCCCAATCAAAGAGATGCAATATATGCAAATGTCAGTCTTGTCACAATACGATTCGTGGGGAAGGACTGTGAAAAAAAACCACACCGTTACTGGAATCACCATGAAGGAAAACTAACAATTTTGGGAGGAAATGCAACAAATGATGGAGGACTTCTGCATAAATCAAAAAATAGTGCCAACATTAAGGAAATTACTTACTGCCATAAAACAAAAGATCCATTTTCGTTCGCAAAAAGATGTTTCACACAAGACACTGCGTGAAATGGGATTTATATGTAAAAGATATGTACATAAATGAAAGACTTTGGTACAGAGAATGGATATAATTGACTGGTGATATAAGTACTTGATGCAAGCGAGGAAATTAAGGGAGCTACGCAGACACTTCTTTTATGTTGATGAAACTTGTGTGGACAACAACAAAATGTTGGCAGGGTCCTGGTGTTGATGGCATTATGGACAATGTTAGTGGAAGCAATAGGATCATTGTAGCCAATACTGGATCAAAATATGGGTTTTTACCCAATGCACAGTTAATTTATTAAGTGGATAAAGTGGGATGCGCAACTGGGGACTATCATGGGCAAATGAACTACGAAAATTATTCAAATTGGATATCGACTAAAGTAACTCTGAATCTGCCAAACTGTGTTGTTGTTATGGACAACACTTCACATCACAACAAGGAGCATAACAAACCTCCAACTACATCCTCGAATAAAAGGTAGCAAAAGTGCTAAACTGTTTTCCAAGATAAATGCAGTCAAATATGTTCCAAACCAATAAATACCTTTATCACTAGTTGTACAAAATCAACAATAATGTAAGAACTTCACAGGAAAATTAATTAATTTTTTGATAATAGAATATGATCCCATGGAACAGCAGCATTTTAATGTATTCTGTCACTAAATCTCTATCTCAGTTTCTACTCACCTAATTCACTCACCTAATTCTAAGACATACTCTTAAAACATATATGCAATAGCTGTCCTAAACACTGCTGAAATTTCCTTTGAAACATGTACACCGATTCTGTGCTTCTATAAAAAGCTTGATGTACGAGGTGCATTCACAGATTAATTTGTATTTTTTGGTAAGAACTTTATTTTTTAATCTAAAGCAATGTTATCCTCTTTTAAATATTCCCCATTACATACTATACACTTATGCCAGAACTTTTTCCAATACCCAAAACACTTGGAACTGTTTCTTCGGAATAGTTTATAGCTCTCTCAACTATCCATTTTCAATCTCATCCATTCTTGTAAAACCACTGTTCTTTAAGGCCTGCTTTGAAATTTATACTACTTGTATGGCCTTGTTTTACTCATAGCAGACTCACCAAAAGCAATATTTAACATTCCTAAAAATTTGATACTTTATTCCATTCTTATAAAAAAGTTTAATAAAGATTTTCTAATCTATTTATATGCTAAACAAATAATTGTTGATACTACGAAAACATACGTAACATTTTAGGCAGCTGACAATAGACTAAATGCCCAATATGCATTACACCTTATGGCTACTTTCCAGACATTTCCATGAAGACAGTGACAAAAAAAGTAGTGCGAATAGGACTAATGCAACATGTGAAATTATAAATTTCTTGCACTTCAAAGAAAACTTCTACTTTTTAGTAGAAACACAGAGTAAGAACAAGCCTTAAATTCTACAGATTGATTGCACAATATGGGGTTCATTTTACAAGTAGCAGTAGAGGAAAGTAAATTCACATGGACAGGCATTCGGTTCTATGTCTTAATAGAATCCCAACTTCTATTCCTTAATTAATATTTTTTACTCTATAATGTTGTATTTCATAATAATCTATTGTCTTTTTTTTCCTTATGTTCTTAATCCATTTATCTAAAAATAAACATTGCCAGAATGTATCTGTACACGGTGTTGCCACAGATTTAAAGCACTCGCCATGGCAGGGGCAGTACTATGTTACGAAACAGCCTGTAGAAGCACCTTTTGATGTACCTGGGTAGGCAGAGAGGGCACTCATTTGCTCGCTCTTGAGTTTACCAACAGACTATATGACAGGTTCCACTGTTTCAGCCACCAAGAAGATCCGGGGCATAGGTGTGTGGCTGCAACAATCAAGAGCGATCGATGCAGTGCCAGTCACCAGTATCACGGAGTCATTGGATGTGTGGAACTGTGAAAATGTAGCAGGAGCAAAAGACAGTGGAATCATGCTGACATCGGCTCCATTGTTGGCTAGAAGGTAAGATTTTAGTTGCACATCATAAACAAAGAGGCAAGAGCCATCCGGTCGCAGATGAGACGTGCAGGCACTATCACCAAGTGGTAATCTGTGGCAACTTGAAGAGGATAAGCAACCCGGTGCACCGGTACCAAGCCATGAGATCAGTTTGCGCATGAGCAAGTCTGAATGTAACATAAGTGCGTCACAGCTGAAGCGAGTGTGAAATCTGCAGAGGCAGTCTGCATGGTCAGGTGTAGTGCCCAGCTGACTTACATTATTTTGACTGACAGGCCCAAGTTGGTGACTGGGCAGAGACGCACTGGTGGTAGTCTGCACTGTAGGCATTTGTTTATATTTGTCGCCCTCCAACCATCTTAGGATTTTGATGATCTAATGCGTCAAATGGACAGAATTTTGCACCCAATCCTTCAGGAGGACATCCAACAACTCAATCAATCAGTGCCAAGCCAAATAACATTTGTGTAAGAGCCATAGGTAGACCAACACATTATTAACTTGCTCAGTTTATGATGCTCTTTCTCTTGAATAAATTATCCAATTTCTTTAAAGTCAATTCTGCCATTAGACTTGTTTATTTACAGCATTACATTACACTTACACAATCATGATTTCAGCTTCAAAGTGCCATTATCAAGTGTTTTAAGTGTTACAAATTGCCTAAGATGGCATTCTGCCATATTAAAATACACTATTAGACACACTGTCTAAGAGTCGATATATCTGGCAGAGCCTACTGCTTTGTTTCACTACTGAGTACACCATCTTGACACTTAAAAATGCTAACATGCATTAATGTCAAAATAATTAATAAATTGATATATCTTACTGGAAGATCAGAGTAAAAGTAATGTTTACGATCAAACAGTGACATCGCATTTATCCTGCATGATAAGGATAAAGCTGTCAGTACACCTGCTTCAACACATCTGCGATTCAGAACCTGCAAAATTACAATTGGACTATTACTGACAATGAAAATATTCTCATAGAAGTATATAAAAAATGAAAAGTATTTCTTACTGGAAGAGTTCCTGGAATAGCTGCATCAAACAGTGAAACACTTGTATTAACTGGCAGCCCAAATTCAGTTCCTGCTCCAGAGAACAGCTTTGAATTTGATAAAATTTGAGCATGAATTTCCAGTCCAACAACAGATGTCCATTTAGACCTAAAAGAGAGATAACACTAGTTCATAACTACTGCAAAGTATGTTCTGTAGCATTAGAATGTATACCAAACATCCTGGAGCATAACAATAAACAAGAAAAGAATGTGTAGAACTCTGGTACACATTGATAGTGAATGATAGACGCCACAATGGTACGAGTTCACAAGACATTTCATTTTATAGTAACTCAATATATACAAGGATACACGACATAACAAACCTGAGTCACAGAGCAAACTGCCCTGCTACCGTCAACCATCAGAGATAAGAATGCAAGTTATTTTTTCTGGTTAGCGATGCTCATAATCCCACAAACGCTTAAATTATATTTCTACTGAAGAAGGATATTTTAAAATCACAGTTCTAAAAGCTGTATATTTTAGTCTCTATTTATGTAACTGATACTGGAGTTCATAATTGACATTTCTAGTATTGTGTGTGTAATTATTTCAATTCACAGTATAACGTGTGGACATGTGTGTTGAAGCTTAGACCAACATCCTAAGTTAAATCCTAATAAACTTTTCTGCACTGTTTCATGGAGTAAGATTATATGCAAATCAGTTGTAGAGTTTACACTGAGTAACTTCCAATGCATTAATTGGAAAGAGCAAGCTGTGTGCCAGCACCAGATTTCAGCCTCCACCATTTCTTTCTCATCATTGTTAACAGCCCAAACACGACATTAAACTTTCCATAGCATTCAAAATTGGTGAAGTGAAGGTGTCTACATGAGCAAAGGAGCAAAAACATTCTGTATCAGTAGTCTGAACAGTCCCTCCAGATCCTTCTTAAAGTAATGACTTACAGTTTAACCATAAATTTTATTTTATTTGTAGTGTTCCTCGGAGTCCTACACTTCAACAATTTTTCATTCAAATATAATCGTAGTTCATGTTGGGATAAAAGATGATTGCTGCTGGGTTCAGAAGCCACATTCATTTCCTTTAGATGGCTGGATGAACTGGTGCAAGCAGCCAGCCTTGCATCTGGGGTGGAAGTGCCGCTTATGATATGCAGCACCATACCCAAAGACTGTAACAGTTGTGGTTTTGGGCCAAGTGAAGGGCATAAATTTATGGCTTTCTTGACCTCTGCTATTGGGTGGATAATTACAGTGGCCTTCTCTGAAATCAGGCATATACTAAACACAGGAAGCAGCTCCTAATGTAGAATAGTATGTGTGGCTAAATGATTAATTATGTGCAGTCCTCAGAAACAGGAGTACGACAGGCAAATGATTGTAGCAGGGAACATCAATCCTTGTAGATTAAAAACTAATAATGTTAATGTAATACTAGTTAAATGCAGCCCATGACAAATTCCCAGAATAAGTCTCATAATAACACAGAAAACTGGATGAAATGAGAAATTATTATTGGAATATATATTCCACGGATAGACTGAATACCTTAGGTATGTAAAGATTTTCATAGTACATATTGAGATTATAAGTTATTCCAAATGCTAAATAATCTGATTGTAGGTAAGCATGGAAGGTAGGTCAAACTTAATAATCAGGTGCTTTTATAGAGCATTCACTTCAGAAGCTGCGATGAAAGATGGCTTCAGAGAAAACCTGTGGAATACTGCACATAAATGTCCCGATCATGTTACAGTAATTTCAGCTTACCTGCTATGGACTGGATAGCTATTTGAGTGATATTGTACTAAACATCTTTACTGAAATTTGCCTTGAGTAGTATGTAAGAGAACTGACTCATGAGAGCAACATTTTAGATCTAGTAGTTAACAAACCCAAACTTGTCGATTCAGATAACATAGAAGATGGGATCTGTGACTGTAAGGCTGTTATAGCATCAATTACTTCAGCTCATGAGAGAAATGTTAAGCAAAGTAGAAAAATATTTGTGTTTATGCACCATGCCAAGAAACAAACTACAGATTGTCTGAGCAGTCAACACCAAACAATTTCAGTGGAAGTATCATTGGTAACATAGACACACTGCCACAAAGTTCAGGTATTGACAATTTTTCGCTGCAGGTATGCTTTACATGAGACCAGAATGTCTTTGGATTTTTTGACACATTACAAGATAGGGTTTCATTGTGGAAACTATTAGAAGCATCTCAGACTGACATCCATACTAAGTATCAAGCAACTGAACAGCATTGTCATTCTTGGAAATTTTGCATTCCTTCTTGAAATGACCTCCTTAACAGTGTATTCACATGCTTTCTGTGCTAGATGGGATCTGTTCTGTTTCTTATTAATTTGCTCAATTTCTTTGAATCTGAGTCACACTTGGCCACTGCTTACTTAGTTAGTCCCAAAGGAATGGAGACAGTCTCTTAGGAAGTCATTAGGTGAATTTTTATCTGCTTCTTTAAATAGATATATTTGCATTTATTTTTTGTGGGTTTGGATGCTACAGTATTCAGTCATGATACAATGGCCTCAAAGTCATTAATTCATGTATCCATCATCACTCTCTTATTTGCTCTTGACTGTTTGTCACTAAAAGGTCTAGTATGCTATCATAACCATTTAACTTCACGAACTAATTGCTCAAAATAATTTGTGGAGAAAGCATTTAGTGCAACTTTGGACAATCTATTATGCCTACCACCAACTTTAAACATGTCTTTATCCAAAATATTAAGGGTAGGTTGAAGCCGCCATTAACTATAATTGTATGAGTCAGATACCTGTCTGAAATGCAACTCAATTTTCCTCGAATCTTTCCTCAACTGCATCACCTGATAAAAGAAATAAATCATTAATTTATTTCAGCTGCAGAGCATAACTTCCAACTGTACTAACTCACAGCAACCATCTATTTCAATTTCACTTCAAGATAAACTACTTATAACAGTGACAAACACTATCCCAACATCTGAATTTAGTCTATCCATTCTGAACACCATTAGACCTATAGCAAAAACTTAAGCTGAACTTATTTTCAACTTCAGCCAGCTTTCATTACATACAATGATTTTTGCTTCAGTGCTTTCTATAAGCACTTTGAGCTATGGTTCCTTCCCAACACATCTACAGCAATTTATAATTATAGTACCAATGTTTTTAGGTGATAATATTGATGTTTTCTAAGTCTACCCTCATCTTCTGCTGTGACTGTACCCCTGTTTGAACATTCTGAGACCGTCTAACCTAAAAAACATACCCAGTCCACACCCAACAGCCCCTGTTACTTACATATCCACATCCCATGTGTAGTAGATACCTGATCTATTATGCGGATCCCAACACCTCTGTACCCTCATGATGCAAGTCAAGAAATATCCAGTTTATACAGTCAAAGAACCATCTGAGCCTCTGACTCAGATCTTCTGCTGAGCTCTGTACTGAAGTTCTACAAGGACCAAAAGGATCCATTCCACACTCAGAGTGCACACGGAGCACAACTGGATTTCTTCCCCTTCTTGCAGCTAGCAAGGGGCTCCATCACATATCTAACACTAAGCTCCCAACTACCAACCCGGACCATGCATTTCATATTGGTTTGCAACAATATGCCTAGTTATTTAATTGATGTGACTGACTCAAACAGCACACCACGATTATTGTATTAAAACATGAGAAAGGATTGTTTTTCCTACTCATCTTCATTAACTTACATTTTCTACATTTCAAGCATGTTGCCATCCATCACACTGAATAGAAATTCTGTCTAAGTAATCCTGTATCATCCTAAGTCACTCAATGATGAAAATTTCTCATACTCTATGTTGTCATCAGAAAAAAGCTGCAGACTGCAGCTCATTCCATCAGTCAGATAGTTTATTTATACGGAGAACATGAGCAGTGCTATCACACATCCCTGGGGCATTCCTAACATTACCCCTGTCTCTGACAAACATTTGTTGTCCAGACAAAGAATTGGTTTCTATTACTTCAGAAGTCTTCCAGCTAGTCACCTATCTGAGAATCTATTCCATATATTTTGACCTCCGTTAACAGTCTGCAGTGGGTACTGTATAAAACACTTTCCAGAAGTCTAGGAATATGGAATCTGCCTGTTGCCCTTCATCCATGGTTCAAGGATAGTATACACGAGAAAAGGGCAAGATGAGTTTTGCCCAAGTAATGCTTTCTAAATCCATGTTGATCTGTGGATAGAAGCTTTTCTACTCAACGAAATTTATTACACTCGAACTTAGAATATGTTCAAGAATTCTGTGAAAAACTGATGTTAAATTATATTGGTCTGTAAGTCTGCAGCTCCATTCTTTTATCCTTCTTGTATACAAGAGTCATCTGTGCTTTCTTAAAAGCACTGGGCAAGAGATTCACAACAAATGAAAGCTAAGTAAGGGGCCAATGCTGAAGAGTATTCTCAGTAAAACTGGATTTGGATTCCATCTGGACTTGGTGACACATGTTTTCTACACTTTCAGCTGCTTCTCAAAGCAAGAGATGCCTGTTTCTATGTCCTGCATACAGGAGTTTGGATGATGGTCAAATGGTGGTATGTCTATACAATTCTCCTGCATGAATGATTTTTAAATGCGAAATTTGAAACTTCAGTTTACCTTTTGCTGTCTTTTATTGGCACAGCAGACTGTTCAATGAGTGACTTAATAGTGTGATGGTGGAAGCTGTTGTATGCCTCGTAAATCCATCTTTTTATACATGCATGAGTTTCTACTAACTTTCGCCCGTCAACATTTCCATGTTCTTTTTTGAACAACATCCCAGTTTGTTGTTAAACCACAATAGGTTCAAACTTTGCTCATAATTCCTCTACATCCATCATACTGGAATTAAATGATTCCCATTCACTGCCCAAGAAGAATGCTAATAACTACTTATATGCTCTTTTGAGCACAAAACTCTCCTAGCCTTCCCAATGGATTAATCTTTAGTAGCCATCGTTGCTATGATAACTTCATGATCACTTATAGTGACAGTGTCAATAAGGTCAGGTCTGTTTGTAAGCTACAACATCTAAAACATTTTCATTCTTAATGAGACAAAACAATATGCTGTAAAACTAACTTTAGGTATACACTGATGAAGTGTTATAGGGCCGTTGCCATTCATGATAAAATACAAATTTTCTGTTGTATAATATTGGAAGCTTCGTAAGGCTGTTTGCAGATGATGTCCTTGTACATATAAAAGTCTTTACACCATAAAACTATTGCAAAATGCAGGAAGATCTGTAGAGGATTAATGCTTTGTGCGGAGATCCCAACATAAATAAATGAAATGTATTGTGCATAAACATGTGAAAAGGCCAATCAAAAGTGACTGTCAATCAATAATAATAATAATAATAATAATAATAATAATAATAATAATAATAATAATGGTGACATGTTTCCTACTCTTTCAGCTGCTTCTCAAAGCAAGAGACGCCTGTTTCTATGTCCACACCATTTTAATCCTTTTCCTCATACTCACCAATAAAAAGAAGAAATTAACACAACTAATCGAAATATCCATACCCAATACAACAAATATACAGAAGAAAACAGAAGAAAAAATTGAAAAATACATCCAACTGGCTGAGGAAGTCAAGGACATGTGGCATCAGGATAAAGTTGACATTATACCAATTATACTATCAACGACAGGAGCCATACCACACAATATCCACCAGTACATCAAAGCAATACAGCTACATCCAAATGTACATATACAACTACAGAAATCTGTAATTATTGATACTTGTTCAATTACCCGAAAGTTCCTAAATGCAATGTAACATATACTGTACAGTTAAAAGGAAGTCACGCTTGATCAAGGTCCGCGTCACATTCTACTTTTAACCAGACATAACGTCTGAGAAAGGAAAGAAATAATAATAACAATAATAATAAAACCCATGGAGGCCCGGGAAAAGAATAGGTCTCCAGTATGTTCTGCCAGTTGTAAAAGGCGATGAAAAGAACAAACCACTAATAGGGCTAACCCCCCTTTTATGTGATTAGCTGGTTCAGGGCAGAACTAATGAAGCCTCGGACAAGTGCTGTCATGGTCAGGGACAACGCTTGAACCCTATGCCCGTCCACAATGGTAATGACACTGCTAGCCACACGGAAAATGATTTAAATCCAAATAGAGGTGTTTTGCAGGATATGCTTCCTGCAACCACTCTAGAAGGAAAACAAAGACAGAGGAAGAGATGGTCAGATGAAGTTAACTGACACCTCATGTTCTGTTGTTACCAAGCAACAAACTTAGGAGCCAACACAACTGGCTACAGATCACAAGTGTACACAACATTTATTACCAGATACCCAGAACTAAAATTTTTAACAGAACAACGACTAGCTGATCAGATCCATGTAATAATAAAAAATAACAGGATACCCCAGTCAGAATTAGAAAACATCAAACAACAAAGTACAACAAAGTACAAAGTACAACAAATACTAGAACAAAATAACGTGCAATCAGAAGAAGAAGAAGAAGAAAATACAGTAATGGACTCACACATCCCAGAGCAAACAAACAAAGAACAACACGCATCAATTAAACAATCAGAGGAAAACGAAATCTTAAGACAGCCACCAGAACAAGCACAAATAGAACACAAAGTGACACACATGTTAGATATAGAAGAAAAATTTCAGCTGACATATATAGAATACAAAAAACACAAATACAGACATATTAGACCATTCTTGCATAGGCCACCAAATAACCCACAAGTCGAAACAACAATAACAACTATCAACGCAATCATACACAACAAAATAAATGAATATACAACTATGGAAGAGTTACAACTACTGATTTATATAGGAGCACTCACTACACTAAACATACACACTAGGCAGAGATCAGAACCAACCAACACACAGAAAAGACCCACAAAACCAGCATGGCAACACAGGCTACGGATCAGAATAGAAAAACTGAGAAAAGACATCGGACAGCTAACACAATTTATAAGAAATGAAATATCAGACAAAAAACGAAAAAGGTTAGATAAAATCTCACAACAAGAAGCGATAGAGCAATTAGATGAAAAGAAGCAGAAATTACAAGCATTGGCCAAATGACTTAGAAGATACAAAAAAAGTGAAAATATAAGGAAACAAAACCAAACATTCAATACAAACCAAAAGAAATTTTACCAGACAATAGATAACACACACATTAAAATAGACAATCCACCAAACATAACAGACATGGAACACTTCTGGAGCAACAATGGTCAAACCCGGTACAACATAACAGGCATGCACGGTGGATACAAGCAGAAACAGACACATACAAGATGATACCACAAATGCCTGAAGTGATAATTTTGCAACATGAAGTCACCCAAGCAATTAATTCTACTCACAATTGGACAGCCCCTGGAAAAGATAAAATAGCAAATTTCTGGCTAAAGAAGTTCACCTCAACACATTCACATCTAACTAAATTATTTAACAGTTACATTGCAGAACCATACACATTCCCTGATACACTTACACATGGAATAACTTATCTGAAACCTAAAGATCAAGCAGACACAGCAAACTCAGCTAAATATTGCCCCATAACATGCCTACCAACAATATACAAAATATTAACTTCAGTCATTACACAGAAATTAATGACACATACAACACACAACAAAATTATAAATGAAAAACAAAAAGGCTGCTGCAAAGGAGCACAAGGATGTAAAGAGCAAGTGACAATAGATGCAGAGGTGACATATCAAGCTAAAACTAAACAAAGGTCACTACATTATGCATACACTGATTACCAAAAAGCTTTTGATAGTGTACCCCACTCATGGTTACTACAAATATTGGAAATATACAAAGTAGATCCTAGATTGATACAGTTCCTAAACGTAGTAATGAAAAATTGGAAAACCACACTTAATATCCAAACAAATTCAAATAATATCACATCACAGCCAATACAGATTAAGCATGGAATATACCAAGGAGACTCATTAAGTCCTTTCTGGTTCTGCCTTGCTCTGAACCCACTATTCCAACATTCTAAATAATACAAATTATGGATACAATATTACTGGAACATACCAACACAAAATCACACATTTGCTATACATGGATGATCTAAAACTACTGGCAGCAACAAATCAACAACTCAGCCGATTACTAAAGATAACAGAAGTATTCAGCAATGATATAAATATGGCTTTTGGAACAGACAAATGTAAGAAAAATAGCATAGTCAAGGGAAAACACACTAAACAAGAAGATTACATATTGGATAACCACAGCAACTGCATAGAAGCGATGGAAAAAACAGATGCCTATAAATATCTAGGATACAGACAAAAAATAGGAATAGATAATACAAATATTAAAGAAGAACTAAAAGAAAAATATAGACAAAGACTAACAAAAATACTGAAAACAGGATTGACAGCAAGAAACAAGACAAAAGCTATAAATACTTATGCTATACCAATATTGACCTACTTATTTGGAGTAGTGAAATGGAGTAACACAGACCTAGAAGCACTCAATACATTTACATGATCACAATGCCACAAATATAGAATACATCACATACATACAGCAACAGAAAGATTCACATTAAGCAGAAAGGAAGGAGGAAGGGGATTTATCGACATAAAAAACCTACATTATGGACAGGTAGACAATTTAAGAAAATTCTTTATAGAACGAGCAGAAACTAGCAAAATACACAAAGCAATCACTCGTATAAATACATCTGCTGCACCACTGCAATCTCATAACCACTTCCACAACCCTCTAGATCACATAACATCAACAGATATGAAGAAAGTAAATTGGAAAAAGAAAACACTACATGGCAAGCACCCGTATCATCTAACACAGCCACACATCGATCAAGACGCATCCAACACATGGCTAAGAAAAGGCAATATATACAGTGAGACGGAAGAATTCATGATTGCAATACAAGATCAAACAATAAACACCAGATATTACAGCAAGCTATTATTAAAGATCCCAATACCACAACAGATAAATGTAGACTTTGCAAACAACAAATAGAAACAGTAGATCACATCACAAGCGGATGTACAATACTAGCAAATGCAGAATACCCCAGAAGACATGACAATGTAGCAAAAATAATACATCAACAACTTGCCATACAACATAAACTAATAAAACAACATGTTCCCACATACAAGTATGCACCACAAAATGTACTGGAGAATGATGAATACAAATTATACTGGAACAGAACCATTATAACAGATAAAACAACACCACATAACAAACTTGACATCATACTCACCAATAAAAATACGAAATTAACACAACTAATCGAAATATCCATACCCAATACAACAAATATACAGAAGAAAACAGGAGAAAAAAAGGAAAAATACATCCAACTGGCTGAGGAAGTCAAGGACATGTGGCATCAGGATAAAGTTGACATTATACCAATTATACTATCAACTACAGGAGTCATACCACACAATATCCACCTGTACATCAACGCAATACAGCTACATTCTAACTTATATATACAACTACAGAAATCTGTAATTATTGATACATGTTCAATTACCCGAAAGTTCCTAAATGCAATGTAATATATACTGTACAGTTAAAAGGAAGTCACGCTTGATCAAGGTCCGCGTCACTTTCCATTTTTAACCAGACATAGCATCTGAGAAAGGAAAGAAATAATAATAATAATCCTGTACAGTATACTGCCACTGACAGGGTCTGAATACAAACCTCTCCAGCTTCCATGGTCTTCTCAAAACCTCTCTGTTTCATTTCTGACCCAGTCTTTACCTCTCTTCTGAGCACTTTCTTCCACGTCTTTTAGCATTTTTCGTTTGGCTTTTTCCTTGGTCTTGTAGCCCACAGTCTTCACCTCTCTTCTGAACATTTTCTTCCACATCTTTTAGCCACTTTTCCCTTGATCTTTTTCTTGGTCTTGTGGCCACCATTTTCACCTTGTACATCTTCCTAGGTACCCTCTTTTCATCAATTCTATTCACATGTCCACACCATATTAATCTTTTTCCTCAATCTTGTCCTGTAGAGGTACCTCATGTGTTACCATCTTAACCGTTTTGTTCCTCATCTTTTCCACTTTTGTTACACAGTGGAAACAGTAATAACCATAATATGTGAAGGAGTATGTATTCAGAATAACCTGCAATGAGTTTGCCCAAAGAATTAAGACACACAACTAGGACTGTAGTATTACTCCTTTGAAAGTGCAACATAAATGCACAGTGAGTTTAAAGTACGGTACTTCGAAGAAAGAAGACACATTGCAAGATGACATTGGGGAAAGAATCTGACTGTGATCCTCAATGGAACTTTGTGGTTTAGAGAAACCATCAAAAATCTTAATTTAAATAGTGAGAAGGGCAATGGAATCCCATTTCTCCTGAATGTGATGCCAATGTGCTGACCACTGTGTTATCTTTCTTGTCTTAAAGAAGAAGTTCTCAAGACAGACTGTGTAGCAAATATATTGCCTTGATTATATTTCTCACTTAGTTATTACGAAAATAAGAAAGAGTAGAGCATATTTGGGAGCATGCAAATGTTTTCCATTTTTTGATCAGTTTAAGGAACTACCTATTTTCTGCAAAGTAATTATGGCCTGTTCAGCTGTCATCTGGGATATATGTTGTAGGCCTGTGGTAAGGCTTTTCATTAATATTATTATGCTGTCAACAAAAATTACAGATTTGGAATAATTCTTCAAAATCTTTTGAATGTTGTTTATGTATGTTCATAACAAGAGTAAGCCTCTGTGAGTTTAGTTTTACTGCAGAGGAGCAGTTTGCAAAGTGTGATGCCATCCATGCAAGAAAGATGCTGTTAATGCCATAGCATTGTGGTTTCGCAGATAGAATTGCACTCTCACACATCAATGGCCTTGGAAATATTAAAAAATATACCAATGTACAGTTCTGCCCAAACTTCATTTGGTATTCTCTGTCAAGAGCCCTTCAGAGGAGCCAAATTGAGATACAGTCTGTATTGTTGACAGTGTCTTCATTAACTGCACTTCGTGCACTTGGGTCTCCACAGAAGAAAAATTAAATTGGCCACGACAAGGCACTTCTAGGTAGAGCTTGCCAGACACTGCCACATGGTGCTACACATGCCACCAGAGGATGCTGAATTCACATCACCTTGCTGTCTGTAATGTGAACTCCACCACAAATTATCATCAGACTGAGCCCAGGGATGACAATGCAGTGAGATCTTATGAACTTAGCACAAAGTTAGTGTGTAGCTTATGAACCTATCTTGGCACCAGTGCTACTATGACTACCAGTGAATACTGACAACTGGAGTGGCGGAACAGGTCATCAGACCACTCTCTGAGCACACCGAGCCCAGGGATGACAGTGCAGTAAGATACTGCAGAGACACTCTGGGATACAGAGTTATGTATGCTTTATATTGAATATATTGTAAATAAATACATTTATATTTTAACCCTTGTATAGTGTTTTATGTGTTCTAGAGTGTTCATGCATCAATTGATATAACAGACATTTCAGGCGACAAGTTTGTGATTTGTGACTACTTGGCTTCAGGGAAATAGCTCTAACATCTTTGCATACTGAACCAACTAAAAGCTGAAACTACAAGACTCTGCAGATATTGACTTTAATGTGCCTATTGTTGCAACATTCACCAGGCATAGATCAAAATGGGCTCTGCCCAGCGTAGCTCATGTTGACAACAGCTGCAAGCCACAGTCAAACACCAAAGTTTCGTGACAAGTGTTATGTCACGTGTGACCACAACAGTGTTTCCTCCACCAAGAGGAATGCCAGCACTGACAAATGTCAGACAAACACAACATGCATGCCTGAAAAAGAAGCACAAAGCAAACTCTGTTCCTCTTCAGTCCTCTTAGCAACACTCACAAGGACTGTGTATGGATTGCAAAGCAAAGCATGCATTAGTAAACTTGGCTAACTTAAATCAGTTCCCCTCACACAGACAAATAGCAAAAGGCTCGGTCACTTGCAAAACAGACAAAAGCATTAGAAATGACAGTCATATTCAGAGAACAAACCTCAAACTATTCATATCTTTACAGATTTGTAATCACTCTACACCATTTCAGCTGAATAATGGTTCCTTAGCAACACTGATTAATCAAACTACTTATGAGTAACTGGGACACCCTCAGCTCCAAAAATTATGTCTGCATCTCACAGCCCCAACTGGGACACCCTCAGCTCCAAAAATTATGTCTGCATCTCACAGCCTACAACAGTGAAAGTATCTTTGTTCTTGGGATGTGCACTTTGCAAGTAAAATATTGAAATACCATTGCTTCAGTGCCATTCACAGTAGTTCAGTCACATTCAAATCTCAATATTTTAAGCATCAATGCATTTGATTTGTTTGAATTAGATATTCAGGACAATTTGCATACTATTGATGCACAAGTATCCCATGGCAGCATTCATCATTTGAGTGAACAATACAGACATTTGTTCAATGGCACACTGGGTCACACAAAGAATTTTCAAGTGCGTATTATGCCCAAAGACAATGCTCAATTAAAGCATTACTATGCACATCCGGTGCCTCGTGTCATTTGCAAATGAAGTTGCATTTGAACTCAAGAGATTAGAACAAACTGGTATCTTGAAACCTATTTCTGCTAGTCAAAGGGCATCTCCCCTGGTTCATTGTTAGAAAATAGAATGGGAAAAGCAGGCTCTGCACCAACTTTAAAGAAGCAACTAACACTCAAATGGTTATTGATTCTTTCCCGTTTCCACATATTGAGGAATTTAATGTCACCTAGCAGCTGGACGATTATTTCTAAAATTTATTTAGCCGATGCTAGCCTTCAACTTCCCCAGGACGAGCAAACAAAACCAGTTATAGTGGTCAACACATGTTTCCCTTCAAAACCACATCTGCTTCTACATTATTCCAATGATCTCTTGAACAAGTGATACTGAAAGTTCTGTCATGTTCAAATTATTTGGATGACATCACTGAGTCCAGACAGACACTGGAAAACCATCTTAAAAATGTGGAGTCTCTTTTCTAATGTGTAACAACCAATGCAGGGCTTAAGCGTAATTTACAGTAGTGTACATTTTTTTCCAATACTGAAATTAAATGCCGGGGACATCTCATTGACACCCACAGTGCTTGTTCCTTAATTAATCATTTAGAGGCTATCTGGAGATTTCTTTATTCTCGAAATCTACGTGAACTACAGACAATTCTGGACAAATTGACTTACCGTATCATATTTATTCTGAATGCAGTACTAACTGCTGCTCCTTTACATAGTGTCTGGTGTGAAAATGTATCTTTCCAATGGACTGGAGAATGCAAACAATCATTTCAAAAGTTGAAAGATGTGTTGCTTAGTTGCCTTATTCATTTTAATCTACAAAAACCAGTAGCACTTGCAGTTGATGCACTGCCACTTGGAAACGGGCAGTTTAAACTCACAAGGTTAGCAACACTTAATGCCCCAACCTTAGCATTCGTGTCTCAGTTGTTGAACAAGACCCAGGTCAACTACAGTCAGCTGGAAGAGGAAGACTTAGCCATAATCTATGGTATCAGGAAATTTCATCAGTAAGCCGTTGTCTGTTCTTTTTCTCCCAATGAAAGATGTGCATGATTGTACAGCACAGAAGCTGCATTGTTGGTCACTACTTCTTTCAAATTATTGGTACAAACTTCTTTATCATTCTATGGAACAGCATGCAAATGTAGATACCCTCTTTCCCTCATACATGGAAAATGATCCAGAGTTTGATGGATCCGAAGCTTCTTGTCTTCAAATTGGTCAACCTGATTTGCAAGCACTGCGAGGAATTCCCACTGATTGTCACCCAGTTTCACTGACTACTGAACAGGCTCAATCACTATGATTTCTCAGTTATTACATTCAGATGGCTTGGCCTTGTAACTCAAAATCAATTTCAAACACAGTAGTTTGCAAGTACCATGCACAATGCAACAGCTTTTCTCTTCAGAATGCTGTGGTTTCGATGTATGTTCCTAATGTATAGTTGTGAGTCATGATTCCATCATTACCAATATGTTTTGAATTTGTTACCTAGAAGACTTCGGGAATCATTAGAATTAAGTAGCTAGCATGCCAGCATTGTACATAGCTTGGTTAGCTTGGTCTTGACAAGCAAAAAATTGAACTGGTGACTGCCCAGTGACACACATGTGCAGATAACCAACCAGTGCCATGCCAGGAATTTTTTCAATTGGCTTTGACCTGACAGTCCTTGGCAACACACCCACATTGATTCTGCTGGCTTTTTCTGGACCACATGGTGGCTGATTATTGTCAATGTGCACAGTAGATTTCCACTGGTCATTGCACTGGATTTGGCAACTATTGCTACCACTATCACAGTACTTACTTTGGTCTTCTGTTTAGAAGGATTGCCACAACACTTTGGACAATGATCTCCAGTTTTCTTCATTGGAATTTTAACAATTTTACCAACAAAATGGGATTCATGATATCCGAACAGCACAGTTCTGTCCTCAGTGAGAGGCTGAAGATGAATGTTTTGTTCACAGTTACAGGGATAAATGTCCAGACTTCATGCTTAGCACTTGAGAGAAAATACTTTGTTGTCATTTCTCAGCACCTCTTGCACTCTGCCTTGTCACAATCCTTCATCAGCAGAAATGTTACATAGTCATCATCACCGTACTCTACTGCAACTATTTCACTCTTGACAGCCTGCTTCACATGCCAACTTCACAACAAAGTTCTGCCTGAAGACAAAGTTTTCTATTGTCTGTTTAGCACGCCTCACAACTCAGATGATGGGCTGAGTTCATAATAATGTTTGCGGCAAATCAGGCGCTCACCTTTGGCATGTAAATCAACTATGTTTTTGCTATTATTGTGATCCCAGACTGCTGATCCCTGAGGAGCCTTGCCAGTGCCTGATATTCTGGTACTTGAGTTGTCAGATGATTCTGCCATGGAGGTCGACCTCTGTCCACCTAAGCAGCAGCTGCTGTAGCATCTGTCAGCATTCACTTCAACATCAGTCATGGAGATTGAGCCTGTGTCAGCCATACAGCCTTCAGCATCCACAGCATCAACACTGCACACACCTATTCTGTTGGATGGACATCCTACCTCCAGTTTTTTGTCAGATGTTCCCAGTGGTTAGCAAGGTGAATGTCAGGACGGTAGTTGATTAACCATCTGCCATCGTGCCACAGCCAATTCCTGCAGCAGCACTACAGCAGAGAGCTCCTCCATGTTGTTACCCATACTGACACTATGTGATGAAGGTGCCCCACTTGGAGGAATGCAGTATTGACAATGCCTTCAATGACCGCACTCAGCATGTCATGTGTTGCTTTAAATTTCTGCAGAAGAAACATTTAAATCAGCTGGTGCAAGCCACCACTAGAGTGGGCTCGCCAGATGCTGCCAGGTGGCACTACATACGCCACCAGAGGACATCAAATCTGCAGCACCCCACTGCCTGCGATTGTGATTGGTCCACAAATCCTTTAAGCCACCTCACTCAGAGCTTGATCTCATATTGTCCTCAGACTATCTTCAGATTATCATCAGACACCTCTCCAGTCACACAGAGTGTACTGATGACAGTGCAGTAAGATTTTATGAATGTAGCACTAAGCCCCTTTACTAGTGAACACTGATAACCAGAACCAGTGAACAGAGAGAGAGACCCCAGGATACAAACTGTGTATGCTTTATATCCAATATACTGCAAATAAATTATTTATTATTATTTTGAGCTTTTCCTCATTACAGAGGCTTATCTCCAACATAATAATTTACCTGGAAATGACAATACAAACAATAAACGTTCTTAAACTATACTCTCAAAATATTTCTCCAGGTGTTTCGATCTTGCGTGTCCTCTTCCTCTGCGCCCATTCTCCTCATTGTGTGCTGTACATTTTGGAGCCAGGTGGTCACAGGTCGTCGTCTTCTTCTTCTCCCCTCCGGTTCCCACTCCAGTATCAATTTTGGTATTCTGGCTTCCTCCATTCGTCGTACATGCCCGTACCACTGTAATTTCTTCCTATCCATTACGTCATATATTCTTTCTTTTATTTCCATTCTCCTTATTACTTCAGTGTTCCTTATCTTTTCTTTCCTGGAGATTCTTGCCGATCTTCTCCAAAAGTCCATCTCTAGAGCTTGTAATTTTTTAATGTGCTTCTTGTTAATTGTCCAGGTCTCCGTTCCATACAGAACCACACTCTCTAATATGGATTTGTATATTAATTTTTTAGTTCTGCTCATTACATTCCTGCTCCATAAGACTGAGTTAAGCATCCCAATGACCCTCCGTCCGCTTCTAATTCTTTTATTGATTTCTGACTCTGATTTTCCCCCGATTTCTAAAATGGATCCCAAATAACAGAAAGTGTTTATCTTTTTGATTTTCTTTCCTTCAATGTATAGCTCATCTGAATCATTAGTCAAGTATTCTGTTTTTTGGTAATTAATCTTCAAACCCCAAGTTTTGTATGCTACTGCTAGTTGATTGCACATATAGTTAGCATCCTCCCCATCTTGTGCTACGACTACTTGATCATCAGCAAATAATAAATGATGTAGGTAAACTCCATCTCTTATTTCTAATCCCATACTATTAGATTTATGACACCATGTTCTAAGGCTAATATCTATATAGATTTTAAATAATGATGGTGACATGGGACAGCCCTGTAAAAGGCCTTTGCTTGTTCTAAATTTCTGTGAAAGTTTATTACCAACTTTCACTTGGCAAATGTTATCTTTATACATCTGTTGTATTATTTTAATCAAGGAAGGGTTTATGTTTGCCATATGTAGTGCTCTCCAAAGTAATTTTCTTGGAACAGTATCATACGCTTTTTCTAGATCTATGAAAATTAATCCTATACTTTTTGATTTTTCCCTATGTTTCTCCAAAATCTGTCGTAATGTGAAAATATGGTCTACACATGATCTCCCAGCCGTGAATCCACATTGTTCTTCTTGGGTTCTAAAATTTTTTTCCAGTTTGTTTTTAATTACTTTCGCAAAAATTCTCATTAATGTGTTTGTAACACAAATTCCTCAATAGTTTGAACAAATTTTGCGATCCCCTTTCTTAAATATTGTATTAATGTAACCTAGCTTCATTTCGCTGGGTATTGAATCTCCATGTATCATTTTGTTGAAGAGCTGTGTTATCAGTTTCACAATTTTGTCACCACCATATTTCAGACACTCCAGATTGATATTGCCTGGTCCCGGTGATTTACCACTCTTTCCTGTTCTCAACGCCTGAAGTACTTCACTTTCTAAAATATGGATCTCATCATCTTCATGTCCTTTATCTTCCCCTGTTCCTTCTTCTACATATTCTTCTCTGTCCTCATTTAATAATTTTTGGAAATACTCTTCCCATTCCTTTTGTGTCATCAGTTGGAGATTAGTTTTGCTTTTTGTATCCTGTCGGAGCCCTTTCAATACTGACCATGCTTCTTTTGCTCTCCCAAATCCTAATTTGCTATTCACCTTGGCACATGTTCTTTCCCATGCTTCATTTTTTGCCATCCTTATTTTTTTCGTCACTTCATTCTTCTTTTCCTTGTATATTGACCTTGTTTCTTCTGATTTATCATTCAACCACTGAAGGAACGCATTTCGTTTTTCTCTAATGAGGACCTCTAGTTCCTCTGACCACCACTCTGCTGCGCGGATGTGGTTGCTATCTTTTTTACCCAACGCCTCTGTTGCTATGATTTTCACATTAGCTTTTATATAGTCATATATTTCCTCTGTACTTCCTTCAAATGATTCAACCAGTTTCCTTTCCATCCTGGCCGCAAAGAGTGTTCTGATACTTTCGTCTTGTAGGCTGTCAATATTAAAAGGTAAATTTTCATCTTTCTCAGTCTGGTTCGTTTTATTTATGTTACTTGTATCACTCCTTGCATTCTTCCATGGCCAGAAAGACTTCATTTTAACTAGATAGTGGTCTGATCCACACTGGGCTCCTCTATAAGATCTGACGTCTACTGCCTTGAAACTACTTGTTTGCCTAATGATAATATAATCTATTATAGAACGAAGTTCTTTGGTGTTCTGTTGCCAAGTATATTTATGAATGTCCTTATGTTTGAAAAATGTGTTGGTAATTTTTAGATCAAATTGTTCACAAATTGCAATCAATCGTTCTCCATTGTCATTATATTCGTCCTCTCCATGTTTTCCTACTATTCTACAAGATTCTCTAATTCCTACCCTTCCATTCAGATCTCCCATGATAATCAGTTCCTTTCTTCTTGGGATTTTTTCAATAGTCTCCCTGAGGGTGTCCCAAAATGTATCTTTCTCCTTATCTTTTGTGTCGTTCGTGGGTGCATATACGCCAATAATCACAACTTCCCTAGCAAATAATGTCATTTCAACAGTTATTATACGTTGATTGATGAATGTCCAATTTGTGATTCTTTCTTTCCATGATTTTTTTATCATAATGGAGACTCCTGCTTTGGCTCTTACTGCTTTTGATACCCCACTCCAGATATGTACATAATTATCCAGTTCTTCTTCTCCTTGGCCTTTCTTCTTTGTTTCAGAGAGTACGACAACATCCATGTTGAACATGTCAAGTTCTGCGGGGAGTAAATTTATTTTAGTGGAAATACCTTGCACATTCCAGCATCCAAACATAATTTTCCGTTTCTCATTGCCAGTTCGTCGTCCAAAGTTCCAATTTTTCCGAGGCATATTATTAGGTTTTTTAGCATTTTTATGTTTTTATGTGAGTGAGGAGCTGGCCCACTGCACAACCCCCAACCTGGAGGACCAGGTAATTTTTACTCAAGGTTTTCTTCCTTTAGCCTTTCATAAGCCAATATCATACTACAAGGCAGCAGTTGCTAGCTTTGGTCCACCCCGGGTATTTTATTTCCCCGGTACCCACCATATCTGGTGAGCATTCCCCTATCCGCCACCTGGGGAGGCGCTCGATGGGAGACCAGCAAACTCCACATGGGGCAAATACATTTATATTTTAATCTTTCTTTAATTTTTGGTGTGTTCTACAGTATTTATCCACCTCATTTACAAATGGACACAAAACAATTAATAGATTCTGTTCTTTAAAAAAGGCTCAGTATTTTACTGGCTGCTACTTCCAAAATTTTTTTAAAAGATTGAAAGGAGTGCATCTACAATTAGAGGCAGTTCAATGACAAGTGTTTTCTATACTTTCACTCTATTTGTGTTTAACTTTACGCTCCTCTGTTTTAGGAGAAATGGTATTAAAAATGATATAGAAAAATGTTACGCAAAAAATAAAAAGTTGCAAATACACTATGTATTTTGTAAACTTCTTTTCACTCTTCTTTCCATTATTTCTCTTTGAGGATATTGACTGAATCGCTGGTGACATAAAATCACTTTATCAGTCCGGAAGTTCAATTTTGAATGCTAGTAGCTTCTCAAATGTGACTTTAATCATATTCAGGTTTGGATATTACAAATACGAGAGGTACAAAACCACATGGACATATGACAGTATAACAGCTGAAAATTACATAACAACTTTAGTGGCCCCACCGTACACAAATATGGAAAAAACTACAGCAACCTGTGCAAATGTAATGACGTCTGGTGGGGATTTGGGATGATGTGAGCCACCTAGAATTAGGTTTGTGGTAGCATATCATTAGTCTGTTGCCTTGGGTGATAAAAGGTTGGTTACAGCCTGCTGTAAACAGTTCAGTGTTTTCCCATGCTATCATTTTACATTGATCTCTGTGAGCCTTATCTGATAAACTGTGTTTATCTTGCTACTCAGACTATACCTACATCTGCTGGTGATTTATTTTATGTGCTTGTGCCAAGTTGTATGTGGAAAAAAATACTGATAAACTAATATTGCAGTGTTCTTCTTTGGCATGTCAGTGCATACGTGTGTGCAGAATCAGCTAAGTAAAAAATCTGTGGCATACACACATTTATTTAGATATAAAATCTGACTTCAGAATTTTCCTTTGTGTGAGACCACATGTACAAGAACCATGTGCCGATTTGAAGGTCTAGATTCACTTATTTTACTGATCGCATTGCTCCTGCATAAGCAGTAGCCATTTGTACTGTGATATACTGTGAAATTTAGAACATTTGAGAGTGCCGCAATAAACTCGTACTGTTATTGTCAATTATAGGCTTAAACTTAACTGCGCTCTTTTAAAATTTTTGAGAATGGTAGGCCTGTCCTCTCAAAACAATCACTCTCTAATTTCACTGTACAGTTACATGAGAAATAGGTTATTTTTGAAAATTCTTAGACACTTACAAAACTATATTTTCGTAAGTTATCAGTACGAGTGTTTTGGATACGTAATTTATTTTGTAGCACATCATTGATTGTGGTTCACAGTCCCGCCAAGAATACATAACCCTGAATTCCATTGTGTATCAAAGCAAATAAACATGCATTTTTGTGAAATTTTGGGAGCTTTGCATAATCTATGAGCAATTCATAGTAAATCAGTGTTTGTGATTTAGTTATTGTAGCAGATATTCTAACATATTGTGATACATCTAGTTTTCCCTTAAAGAGGAATAGCCCTATACATCATTTGCAATTATCTCAAATTAGTTTTTGAATTTGTTGACAACTATAATTAACCTAAAAATGTTTTAGGAAATTATTAATTTTTACCATAGAATTTTGTGATGACTTAAGACATCTCGTCTTGTGTTTTGCTTCAATATTTGTAGAGAATTAGTAACTTCTTAGCTCAACAGATTAAAAGATAATCAGTATGCTTAATTTAAAGTTATTTTTTCATGCCTTGTAATGGATTGCATCAGCCAAAACGCAGCCCACTGTGAATGCTGTTCTTGAACAGGGGATGAATTAGTTGACATTCATAAGCAGCTGGAAATTTCCCTGACAACTGTCAAATGATTGTCAGTTGCTGCGAATCAGTGTGTTGGAAAAGTTCCAATTCCCAAGAGTCCTGAGCTAGTGGGACTCACTTCACCTGCTCTGGAGAAACCTGTTTTGTCTGGTGACAAAAGGAGGCAAACGCAAAAGGATATTAATAGTAGGCAGTTCAAACATATGGCACATGATTGTACCCCTTTGGAAAATGGCAGCAAGGGACAGCAAAGGTCACCAGGTGCACTCAGTGTGTATGCCTGGGGCCTCATTCAACACATTGAGGAGGCTGCCGGTATTCCAGCAGCCACCAAGGGAACAGGATGAAACCAACTGCGGATTGTGGCATGTGTTGGAACAAATGATGCCCGTTGTCTGGACTCCCAGGTCATACTTGAATCATTCCAGTGACCGTCAGAGACAGTTGAGAAAACCAGCCTTGCACAAGGAGATTCAATGAAGCTCAGAATTTGCAACATTGTTCCCATAATTGATTGTGGCCTTTTGGTTCTAAGTCAAGGGGAAGGACTGAACCAGAGATTTTGAAGGTTCTGTGACAAGCTAGGCTGTGATTTCCTGGCCTTGCGCCAAGGTAGTTAATTGTGTGTGGGGTGCACACATGGTTTTTTTAGATTAGGCAACTCTCCATCCAATTCAGATAACAATAGCTGTAGGAAACCCAGAAGTATCAATAAAAGACTGAAAGAAATGCCTCATACATGTGAAAGTATTAAAATCCTAATGGTAAACTGCTGAAGCATTAGCAAAACAGTGCCAGAGTTTGAAGTGCTCATGAAAATCACATAATACTTGGTACAGAAAGCTGTTTCAAACCTGAAAATGATAGCAGCAAGATTTTTAGGGGAAATTTAAATGTATATAAAAAGGATAGGCAAATGGAAAATGGAGTTTGTGTATATGTCACAGTAAACAAGAAACTCAAATTCACCCAGATAGAAATCGAAGCTACATGTGAGATTGTCTGGGCAAGACCTAGTATCATGGGTGGGCATAAACTGATAACTGGGTTCTTCTATCACCCACCACAATTATCTCCTGATGTAACTAAAACTTTGGAGAAAAACATCATGGAGACTTTAATCATCCAACAGTTAATTGGGAAAATTACAGTTTTGTTAGTGATGGGCATGATAAGACATCCTATGAAACAGTACTAAATGCCTTCTCCGAAAAATACCTAGAACAGATAGTTAAGAACCCCACTCATGATAGAAGCATGCATATTGGTTCTAATAGCAACAAACAGATCTGACGTCTCTGAGGATGTCCACATAGAAACTGGTATCAGTGACCATGACACGGTTGTGGCAACAGTGATTACCAAAGTACAAAGGTCAGCTAAACCACACAGAAAGATATATATGTTCAGTAAACTAGATAAAAAATCAGTAGTGTCACATCTCAATGAGGAACATCAAACTTTCAGCACAGAGCAGAATCATGTAGAGGAACTATGCATCAAGTTTAAAAGAAAAGTTGACCACACACTGCTTAGATACGTACCCAGCAGAACAGTCCCTAATGGGAGGGAGCCTCCATGGTACACAGTCACTGTAAATAAACTTCTAAAAGAAACAGAGACTACTGCATAATACGCATAAAATAAAGTGGAGGGCAATAGATAAGGAGATGCTGTGCATTTGGCTGTTACAAGAGCTATGTGTGATGTTTTCAATGACTACTGTAACAGAATATTGTGAAATGATCTTTCACAGACCCCCCAGAAATTCTGGTTGTTTGTAAAGGCTGTTAGTGGCACCAAAGTTAGTGTCCAATCCCTAGTGAATGGGACAGGAACTGAAACTGAGAGTCGCAAAGCAAAAGTTGAAATGCTTAACTCCATTTTCAAATGTTCCTTTTTAGAGGAAAACCCAGGAGAACTGCTCCAGTTTAATACTCATACCACTGAAAAGATGAATGAAGTAAGTATTAGTGTCACTGGTGTCAAGAAACAGCAGAAATCATTAAAACTGAACAAAGCTCCAGGGCCTGAAGGAATCCCTGTCATATTCTACACTAAGTTTGCAGCTGAGTTAGCCCCTCTTCTAACTATAATCAGTCACAGATCCCTTGAACTAAAACCTGGGCTCAGGTCTTGAAAAAAATCTCAGGTCACACATATCTACAAGAAGGGTAGTAGAAGTGATCCACAAGACTACCATCCAATATCACTGACATCAACTTGTTGTAGAATCTTAAAACATATTCTGAGCTCAAACATAATGAGGTATTGTGAACAGCATGACCTCCTCATATCCAGCCAGCACGGATCCTGTCAAACCCAATTTACACTTTTCTTAGATAATATACTGACAGCTTTGGCTCAATGCAATCAGGTAGGTGCAGTATTTCTTGATTTCTGAAAAGTATTTGACTCAGTACCACAGCTATACTTGTCAAAAGTTCAATCATATGGGGTGTCAAGTGAAATTTGTGACTGAACTCAGGACTTTTTGGTAGGGAGAACAGAATATGTTATCTTGGATGGAGAGACATTGTTAGATGTAGAAGTAACTTCATGTGTACCCCAGGGAAGTGTGCTAGGACCCTTGCTGTTCATGTTATATATTAATGATCTTGCACCAATATTAATATTAATGTCAGACTTTTAGCAGATGATGCAATTGTCTATAATGAAGTACTACCTGAAGGAAGCAGCATTAATATTCAGTCAGATCTTGATAATATTTCTAAGTAGTGCAAATATTAGCAACTTGCTTTAAATGTTTAAAAATTTAAAACTGTGGACCTCACAAAAAGGGAAAAACATGTGGTACCCCAAGACTATAATATCAATGAGTCACTG
This sequence comes from Schistocerca piceifrons, assembly GCF_021461385.2. NCBI lineage: Eukaryota > Metazoa > Arthropoda > Insecta > Orthoptera > Acrididae > Schistocerca > Schistocerca piceifrons. Next base: position 458,480,862 of record NC_060141.1, read on the forward strand.
TTGCAATCATCTAACTCATACAAATACCTGGATGTAACACACTGTAGCGATATGAAATGGAATGATTGCATAGGTTCAGTTGTGGATAAAGCAGGTGGTAGACTTTGGTTTGTTGGTACTGGGGAAGTGCAATCAGTCTTCAAAGGAAATTGCTTCCAAGTCACTAATCGACCCACTGTAGAACATTGCTCATTGCAAATAGGACTAACAGAGGATATTGAACATATACAGAGGAGGGCAGCACAAATGGTCACAGGTTTGTTTAATACATGGGAGAGTGTCATAGAAATACTGAAAGAACTGAAGTTGAAGACTCTTGAACAGAGACATAAACTATCCTCAAAAAGCCTAATAACAAAGTTTCAAGAACTGCCTTTAAATGGTGACTCTAGAAATATACTAAAATCCCATATGTATCACTCTCATAGTGGCCATGAGAATAAGATTCGATTACATTCCATTATCCTCGTTTTGCTTTTGTTGATGTCATCTTATATCCTCCTTTCAAGACACTGTCCATTCCATTCAACTGCTCTTCCAAGTCCTTTGCTGTCTCTGACAGAATTACAATGTCATTGGCGAACCTCAAAGTTTTTATTTCTTCTCCATGGATTTTAATACCTGCTCCGAATTTTTCTTTTGTTTCCTTTACTGCTTGCTCAATATACAGATTGATAACCAAAACTCAAACATGCTGCTCATTAATACATTCACCAGAACAGTGAGACAGAACTGTGTTTGCTTGATCAAGATTGTCTCTTTCAAAGCTGCACGCTCCACAACTGTAGACTTTTGCCAAGTAGCTCAACTGTTCATTGAAGCATTCACAGTATAATACCCCCACTCTGAAGCTATCTGCCACACTTGCTTCACAACAGGACATATTACAGAAGTTTGCGATAGTCAACCTCATGGTCCTTCTGAATGGACATCCTATGTGAGAGCCCAAATAAACAATATTCATCTGTTTAGCCATAGTGACATTCTCTCTCCAAATAAATTTATATTGTCAACTACTTCTGAAGAGACATTAGTTACTTTTAACACAGTGACCCTTGTAAATCAGACTACACTCTTTAGCAACATAATTTAACCCTTTAAAATCAAAACATTAGAGATAAGGCCACCTTGAAACTCTGCTCCTTGAGTGAGTATTGCATCTCCGATATGAATGAAGGTGACCCGTGCTATCACATTCTTAGTGATGGAAAATCATGCTGTTGAAAAAATTTTTGGAATTGATGCATATACTGTGTTTGGATTTACTATTCAAGAATCTGTTCATATCATCCAGATACCTATTCCTTGTACTGAAACAGACACAGCATGTGAACAAACTGCCTCTTGGCTTTGGTCTTGGGTTCTTTGGCCAATGTTTGTTTGATGATTTTTATGGCATTTTGCCAGCACTAGTGGCTGGCACTGTCAAAGCTTCACTCTCCTGCCAGCCACTCGTGTTGATGAAACATCAGAAAAATCATCAAACAAATGTCAGTCGAATATGATGAAACAGAGGCCAACAGACAGTTTGTCAACAAGCGGCCACAAAAGCCTTAAAAATTTTGTACAGCATAGGAAATATGATGTACAGTTTGAAAAGGGCCTAGGAAATATAACAGATTTTCGGGCTCACATTACACTTAAAGCTTACTCATTTGCGTTGCCACAGGCAATATCAGTTAACCCAGAGACAGCGACTGAAGCACAAAGCATGTCAGTTAGTCACAAGTCGATCAGGCCTTCAGCACATAATGACAGCATCCACCAAATGAGAATATGCATTCCGCAGAAAAAAAGGCTGTGACAGGACACAAGGGAGGTGAGACAGGCATATTCATTAGCTCACAAGACACAGTGCAAGACACTCTATCTCTACACAAGAACATGTAGTGAGGACCTGATACAGCAGTTAACAACCTATTAAGTGAATATGGCAGAATAAGGACAGAAGCTATCATTATGATCAGGCTTCACATAACAGTCTTGTGCAAGCTCTCTTTAAATACGCCAGTTTTCCAGCTCTCATCAGTTGATCATTGGGATCGATAGTATTCACAGCAACAGCTCTTGATTTTATGCTCACGATAGTGAATCTATGTCCTAGAGCTCCAGCACAGTCTACAAACTAGTCAAAGATGTTCTCGAGATTCTTCACGTTATGAACTTCACACTGCTTGCTGCCTAGCATCTACTGATGGAGGAACTGACTGTCTTCCGACAATGTCATATCGTAGTGTGCTGCTATCACTTAATTTCCGTGTGGAAGCCAGCCATATGGCCTCTTGGGGTCACTGTTCCTGTTCAACATCCAGGCACCTCTGGGCACTAAAAATTACCAGGCCATTAGGTAGGAGATCAAGCAACCACACAACTACCGACACCAGGTACATCGCTGATGGATCATCAACAGTCACAGTAGAATTCCCAGTGGTACCGTGAACATTCTAACTGCCAGTGTGCGACCAAACATCTGCACTGGGCATGGCCACTGCCTGCCAACTAACAATCTGTCATGATGCAGAGATCATTCACAACATCACCTGGGTGTACAGAAGCTGAGCTGACTAAACTAAGTCAGCTAGAATTCAACATGCAGCTCAATGAAGCATCAGCCGAGACTGGTGCAGGATAGCAACGAATTTAAACACAGTGAATAAATGACTGAATTTTACTAATACTGAAAATGCTTCACAGGTTTTCAATGGCTATCCTAATTGGCCCCTCTGGCAACCAATACCACTGGTCCATCATGCTGATCTCAAAAAATAACTAGATGACCTAGAGCATAACATCAATGTTTTCTAGTTCTACCATCTCACACTGTGTTTGATCTACTCCTTTTGCTGCTGTGCCCCTTTCTGAATTTTTTTGACACTCTAACCTAAAAAACCACCCAGCCACTCCACACAGCCCCTGCTACCTTTTATCTGCCTCCTGTGTGATGTGGATCACTGATCTATTATTATATGCTTTCACGCCTATAGCCAACAATATATACCATTGATAGTCAACACTACCAAGACGTAAGTCGTACCTGTATGATGAGTAAACACAAAAGCAGAAGTACTCTCATATTCTTTAACTAAATCCAGTGAATTGTTTGAACTGCTTTCTGGAGGACAAAAGTTTTTCAAATATAGATTTCTCTTACACTTATTTTTAGCTCCCATTAGGCCAAGAATACCAACAAAGCCCTCTCATCAAAAAACCTTCTGGACTGTATCAATAGAACAATTACAATTTGGGATTGCCAGTGCCTCTGCAATATTTCCAAAGACACTTAGAACAACTTATACAAGCCATTACACAAATTGTAAATTACCAATACAGTAATATTGTCATAAGTAAAACAAATGCTGATTAATGTCATAAAAAACTAACCAAAAATTATTTTGAAGCAAAAAGAAATTGCCTTCTCACTAAGCTTAAAGACTGGAAACTGTTTCAGGTCAAAATAAATTATTATGTTCAATTCATACATTGAGTGGCTGAAATCTCTCAACTTTTGAACTTCTGATGATGAAATGGCACAAAACTTCATTGGTTCCAGGCCTGTCAACAGCTGTTTTAGCAACTAAAAACAAGCTAAAATCAGCACCCTGTCTAGCAACATATCCACCATGTCTGCCTATAGCTTAAGCAACTGATGACTCTGCACAGGAAATAGGCAGTCTTATAACACAAATTTCCAGATAGCTCTGGTGAGGCCTACAATTTTTTATTGGAACCCTTAATCAATGCTAGCCATATCCATTTACAGGTTTATGATGCTGCATTTATTTCAACTACTTGAATTGAGGTTAATAAGGGAATTAATTTTAGTGTTGTTTACAAAACTATGTCATTTGGATGCTCAACACTACACTTCTTTGAGTTCTTACGCACACAAAAATTGTTATGTTTGCCTAAGTTTTCTTGGCAATATAAAAGTATACCCTACACAGTAGTTGGGTAGACCACATAACTAATGAGGTGGTACTGAATAGAATTGGGGAGGAGTTTGTGGTACAAATTGACAAAAAGAAGGGACATGTTCTGAGGCATAAAGGGATCACAAATTTGGTATTGGAGGGCAGCGTGAAGGGTAAAAATCGTAGAGGGAGACCAATATGTCCCAATGGACATATCAATGGATTACTCAATATTATTATGCATAGGGCTAGTTGGGTCTCTAGGTGCAGCACGGAAAGGTACATCTGTCAGTGCCAGCTTATGTTGCAAAACACCTGCGGTACATTTAAGGGCTGCTGCAGACTGCCATGCTCTCATTTGTCAACCAACCAACATTTTCAGCAAACTCTCCAGTTTATCTACTGACGACAACACTGTGTTATATGGTTTTCACCTGGACTGTGATTTGGACTTGGTTTTTACCTACTGATGGCATCTTGTTAGCATGTGGATTTGCCTGTATGCCTAATGTAAGACCATCTTTACTCACCATTCAATCAGTCATTGTGTTTTCAATGAACGATGTGGCAGCATATGGAGGCACGGAAAGTGTGGTTCGAATCTGTGTGTTCCCTGGTTGAACCTACAAACAGTGTTCTCCAGGACTGATGCGAGAGTAATTCAATCAACATTCAGAGTACTGTATTGATCATAAGATATCCACCTCCAGAAGTCATTTGTTTTGTGTCTCCAGAAGAGTTAGGAACTACTACTTTCTATAACCTAATTGTGAATAAGTTGCTCTAATAAAATTAGTGTTTGTTGGAGAAGCAGGCCTATAACAATGACAAGGAAGACATTTTATAACTGCAACCCTCTCCATGCCGGAATGGGACCCGCACAGTTTTGGTGAGTATTTCATCCATGATGAACAGTTTCTTGAGTTCTGGAAACGACAGCTCTAACAGCAGCACCTGCTCATACAGAAGCTCACAGATCTAGCACACCTAAAATAATTTCTGGTAATGCTGGTTTTCCAGTCATTCAATGAAGCTCACGAGAACTGGATAGCATATCACGAATATTTAGCACTTCATTTCCAGGCAAGTGGCCAACAACCTTGCCACATGGTAACACTGGTTTCCATCAAATCACCGCAGTTAAGTGCTGTCGGACTTGGCTAGCACTTGGATGGGTCACCGTATGGCTGACCACATGCCGCTCTGTATCTGCGTCCGGTGATGCCTAAGGACTGAGAATGACATGCTGGCCGGTCGGTGCCATTGGGCATTCAAGGCCTGCTCGCACAGTGTTTCTTTTTCCTTTTTTCCAGGAAAGTGATATTAAGTACCCAGAGCCTTTCTATTATCTACAAACCCACGGCTGTATTATCTTCTGCAAAAGTTGGCCTCTTTATCTGAGTCATCAGTGCTGCCCCTCATCACTATTCAGTCACTCTTATGCGAACGTTTGGTACAATAATGCATGTGGTGGCCACTCATTTACAAGTCCTTCAATATCATATGGCAGCATTAGACAACTATGCATCATGAACCGCATACCTAAAGGCCTGAGTAGAAAATGCAAGTTAACATGTTCTTGTGGACAACTGCACACAGAATTATTACTTACTAATGTAGTACAGTAGCATCAAATGATGAAGCGTATGCTCAAGGTCTTGGCAGTCATATACAGGGCTATTACAAATGATTGAAGCGATCTCATAAATTCACTGTAGCTCCATTCATTGACATATGGTCACGACACACTACAAATACGTAGAAAAACTCATAAAGTTTTGTTTTTGCTGCCGCCAGAGCGCTCGAGAGCTCAGTGAGACAAAATGCCGACAGGAGCCGAGAAAGCGTATGTCGTGCTTGAAACGCACTCACATCAGTCAGTCATAACAGTGCAACGACACTTCAGGACGAAGTTCAACAAAGATCCACCAAACTGATAACTCCATTCGGCGATGGTATGCGCAGTTTGAAGCTTCTAGATGCCTCTGTAAGGTGAAATCAACGGGTCGGCCTGCAGTGAGCGAAGAAACGGTTGAACGCGTGTGGGCAAGTTTCACACGTAGCCCGCGGAAGTCGACGAATAAAGCAAGCAGGGAGCTAAACGTACCACAGCCGACGGTTTGGAAAATCTTACGGAAAAGGCTAAAGCAGAAGCCTTACCATTTACAATTGCTGCAAGCCCTGACACCCGATGACAAAGTCAAACGCTCTGAATTTTCGGCGCGGTTGCAACAGCTCATGGAAGAGGATGCGTTCAGTGCGAAACTTGTTTTCAGTGATGAAGCAACATTTTTTCTTAATGGTGAAGTGAACGGACACAATGTGCGAATCTGGGCGGTAGAGAATCCTCATGCATTCATGCAGCAAATTCGCAATTCACCAAAAGTTAACGTATTTTGTGCAATCTCACGGTTTAATGTTTACGGCCCCTTTTTCTTCTGCAAAAAAAACCGTTACTGGACACGTGTATCTGGACATGCTGGAAAATTGGCTCATGCCACAACCAGAGACCGACAGCGCCGACTTCATCTTTCAACAGGATGGTGCTCCACCGCACTTCCATCATGATGTTCGGCATTTCTTAAACAGGAGATTGGAAAACCGATGGATCAGTCGTGGTGGAGATCATGATCAGCAATTCATGTCATGGCCTCCACGGTCTCCCTACTTAACCCCATGCGATTTCTTTCTGTGGGGGTATGTGAAAGATTCAGTGTTTAAACCTCCTCTACCAAGAAACGTGCCAGAGCTGCGAGCTCGCATCAACGATGCTTTTGAACTCATTGATGGGGACATGCTGCGCCGAGTGTGGGAGGAACTTGATTATCGGCTTGATGTCTGCCGAATCACTAAAGGGGCACATATCGAACATTTGTGAATGCCTAAAAAAACTTTTTGAGTTTTGTATGTGTGTGCAAAGCATTGTGAAAATATCTCAAATAATAAAGTTATTGTAGAGCTGTGAAATCGCTTCAATCATTTGTAATAACCCTGTACTTCTTTAGCTGAAGTTTTGCATACTATTGCAACTTTTGAGATTTCTCGAGCAGCTCAGGCTACCATTTCCACAGACTGAGAGATATCAGAACTGTCATCTTGGTTGGCAACTTTGGGGCTACCTTGTCTGTATGATGGTGAAACTACAAAAATGTCATGCAGTCCAGGTGGCAGTGGAGAAGCTCCCATTCAGCGATCAGGAAACAAATCCAGCACCATAACAGATTTTTTCACACAGTCTCACCAAAATTTTCGCAGACTGTCAAGTTGTCCTGATACCTTTTTTTTTCCACATGTAGACACAGTTGCCCAAATTATAATAAAGTTTGTCAGCAATGTTTTCAACATGGTCACACAGCAGTGATTATCAGAGCTGGCTGTGCCATCAGCAGTCAAGTACACCAATGCAAATTAACAATAAAGTGGCACCATGCCATCTCATATTGTCAGTAATGAATCATCATATTCTCATTTTATTGTTTTTTGATACAGGAGCCTAGGTATCAATTGTTAATTAGCCTACATGTCTCCTTAAAATCAGTAGCAGCTAAGAGCTGTGGACTTGATGCTCAACCTGAAGATCCAATACTAGGCCACTAATTCTGGAATTAATGTATAAGAAAGTAACCAGAACCCTCCTTTTCCTTGTGGTAGCAGAGCCCTCAGTGGAAAATAACATTGGGCTGGAAGCGTGTGAAGCTACTGAGTTTTCTATCCAGCACCCACACCATGCAACACAGAATACAGTTCCATGTGCAGAAGTGGATTCTTTGTGTCTTCAACGTGCTCCAACTTTCAGGCCTGGCAATCACTTCTAATTTTTACACCCACAATGCATTAAATGAGTTAGAAGCACTGAAATATTTCAAATCCTGTGCAATACCTTTAGCCTTGTAGTGTGAAGTTAAAGTAAAACTGGATCATTTGGAGGAGGTGAAAGTGCTGTCCCTGATACCTTATATCTGATGAACATCGCCTTTAACAATGTTAGGAGGACAATGTTAGGAGGAGGACACACTGGTACTTACTGTAAAGATCCACTACACTGCAGCTAAGAGCAAAGTAGACCATCTTATGGCACAATCTGCACCTGAAAATAACATACTTGATATCAATGGCTGCTTCATAACCCAGACAATCTGGATCCTCCCCTCCACCTCCAGTTTTTCTGAACTGTGAGGTGAGTTATCCTTACAACACATTACCTGTATCTGAAATTCTCCCAGCTCAACCTGTCCCCATCCACCAGTTTCTGTCCCTATGTCCTACCTGTCCCCACACCCTCCATCCAACAGTTTCTGCCCCTACGCCCTATCATCTCCTCCCTTTTAATACGTCCACCACTCTATTGTGTGTCACTCTCTGCCAACACACCATCTACTTTTACCTCTTCTCTGCACCACAGCCTTCCAAGGTTGTGCCTGGTCCCTGCATGCACCACCAGAGAGTGCTCTTCTCTCTCCCTTCCCCGCCCCACTCCAGTTTGCTGCTTTTGTTCAATGTGACAGCTGCAGTGTGGTTCGTGCTGCCACAGATAGCAGTAGCGCGTGAGGTGTGCTTGCTTGAGTGAATGTGTGTGTGTTTTCTTTTCTGAAGAAGGCTTTGGCTGAAAGCTAAATGTGTAACAGTTATTTCATTATGTCTGTCTGCAACTCAATGTGTCATCTTTATGGTCACTGGCAATCTATCCTTTTCCAAATATTGTTGATATTCCAACCTGGTCTTTCCATCGTTTGGACGTTACCCTTAGTGACTGTTCACCAACCAGGCAGTTTGTTATGCCCAGACTTCAGAAAAACAGTAAACACTCAGCCAATTGTAGACTCATACCTCCTTCCATGCCCTGATAAACTATTTTCAAAAGTGGCAGGGGCAGTATTTCTCTGAGATAAACTGTTCGGAATTTTAATTTCAACTTCCTACACATATACATTCCAAAGCCATTCTAATATTTATACCACAATGTGTCAATTAACTGGATGATATAGCAGTGACAGGAAGAACATATATAGAATGTCTGCAAGATTTTCAGTTGTCCTGAAAGCCAGGTTATTGTGTAAGTTGTCAAAATGCTCATTCTTTCAGTCTGCTATTGTATATACAGGATACATCTTAGCCAGGAACGTGTTCAACTTATTTCAGAGAAAGTGAGATCCACATCCCAAATCTATTACCAAAGACTGTGAAGGTCCTGCAGGTTTTTATGATGCAGATTATCTATTATTCCCAAAATTGCAACAGCCCAACCTTTCAATTGATTGCATACAAAAGGGATCCCTTTCCAGTGGTATGCGGATAGTCACCAAACATTTCTTAAGCTGAAGAAATGTCTCAAAATTGCTCATTTCATGGCATTGTATTAGTCTAATTTACGTCAGTGCTGGCCACTGATGTGTCACCCTATGGCATCAGGACTGTTCTATCACTAAGTACCCAAAGATTCAGAACTCCGGATAGATAACAAGGCACTGGCAATAATCTTTAGTATCCAGTGCATTTTCCTGTATGGCCTCAAATTTGTTCTGCTCGGAGATCATATCCCACTGTGTTCATATTTGGCCCTAAGTCAAAGTTGCCTGAACAGACACCTCAGAGATTACAACACTGGACTCTCTTTTTATCAAATTACCAATATTGCATACCTTACCATACACTGGCCCAGCATGTGAATGCAGATATGTTGTCATAGTTCCTTCTTTGGAAGCTTCCCCAGAAATTAATTGTTTCTTTTCATGACACCACACACTCCATCTTTTGAAAGGTGTCCGATTATTGACTCAAGATGATCGTCACAGTCAAGTGTTGATTCTGGAGGTACTGCTCTTCCATATATCACAATTCTTGAATCTGTTCTACTTGGGCATTTTCAGAAAAGAGAATCCGGGCAGCAATGCGTATTTGGTTGCAGGGCATTGAGGATACTGTGTGCATGGCTCAACAATGCCAAGCTTCTCAGACACAGCAAACTGCACTGCCCAAGGCCTGCCAGCTGTGGTCTATGCCACCCACCCATGGAACTGGGTGCAAGTGGACTTCGCGAGTGCATTCCACGCTGTCACTGGGCTCTGGTCTCTGTTTCTCCTATTGAAGGAGCCCCATCAACTGCTGCCACTGATAATGAATTGCAGCTTGAGTCTTGCATATTACTGTACCTCCATTTCACTCTATCTAATGGCATGGCCGAATGTTTCGAGCACACGTTGAAGCCTGTCTATTCTGTGTTATTTTCTTTTTTGTCCTCTTACTGGAAGCTGCCAACCCATGACTGAAACCCAGCGGACATTCGTATGTACACCGTCATCTTTCCTCGTTAGATCTGATGCAGCTTTCAGATCTACAAGAAGATGAAGCAGCCACATTTTTTAAGGTGGCCACAGCTGTCTGAGCATTCATGTTTGGACACACCCCTGGCTATATGAGTGGCTGCATCATCACCCAAAAAGACCGCAAGGTGATCCTTCACTGGCACCAGAAGCAGTATCATTTGTGCCATCCAGAGAAAGCTTTACCCCCTGGATTCATCATATCAGTGGGGCAGATCTATGGATCCAAACCCTAGCAATAAACAGAAAGACCCCCCCCCCCCCCCCCCACAGTCCATATTAGGTCTGATGTAAGACTCAAAGCCTTCTCTGGAAGCAGCAGCAAGCTACAAGCACAAACCATGATCACCATCTGACTCTCCAGCCCGGAACTTTGAGTTTTTCTCTACCACCAACAGCATCCAAGGCCGCAATCCAGCCTTCGCTGCAGCTCACACCCAACTCATCTTCCCCCACTCGCACATTGGTCAGGATCATGTGCTGAGAGACACAACAAAAGGACTGTCAACTAAAGCTTGCAGCCAAACAGGTCTTCATCAGAATTACACAACATACACAAACTCATGCAAACGCAACTCACACACACTTGACCACAATCTCTGGCTGCCACACTCTGGCCTTGGCAGCTAGAGGCCATGGTCGTGTGTGTGTGTGTGTGTGTGTGTGTGTGTGTGTGTGTGTGATTCTGATGAGGGCCTCTACAGAAACCAAACTGATCTTCCCCGAGGTCGGCTTCTACCAGTTTTTCCATTCGTCTGTAAAGAATTCGTGTTAGTATTTTGCAGCCGTGACTTATTAAACTGACAGTTCGGTAATTTTCACATCTGTCAACACCTGCTTTCTTTGGGATTGGAATTATTATATTCTTCTTGAAGTCTGAGGCTATTTCGCCTGTCTCATACATCTTGCTCACCAGATGGTAGAGTTTTGTCAGGACTGGCTCTCCCAAGGTTGTCAGTAGTTCTAATGGAATGTTGTCTACTCCCGGGCCTTGTGTTGACTCAGGTCTTTCAGTGCTCTGTCAAACTCTTCACGCAGGATCGTATCTCCCATTTCATCTTCATCTACATTCTCTTCCATTTCCATAATATTGTCCTCAAGTACATCGCTCTTGTATAGACCCTCTAAATACTCCTTCCACCTTTCTGCTTTCCCTTCTTTGCTTAGAACTGGGTTTCCATCTGAGCTCTTGATATTCATACAAGTGGTTCTCTTTTCTCTAAAAGTCTCTTTAATTTTCCTGTAGGCAGTCTCTCTCTTACCACCAGTGACATAAGCCTCTACATCCTTACATTTGTCCTCTAGTCAACCCTGCTTAGCCATTTTGCACTTCCTGTCGGTCTCATTTTTGAGACGTTTGTATTCCTTTTTGCCTGCTTCATTTACCACATATTTATATTTTCTCCTTTCATCAATTAAATTCAATATTTCTTCTGTTACCCAAGGATTTCTACTAGCCCTCATCTTTCTACCTACTTGATCCTCTGCTGCCTTCACTAGTTCATCCCTCAGAGCTACCCACTCTTCTTCTACTGTATTTCTTTCTCCCATTCCTGTCAAGTGTTCCCTTATGCTCTCTCTGAAACTCTTACAACCTCTGGTTTAGTCAGTTTATCCAGGTCCCATCTCCTTAAATTCCCACCTTTTTGCAGTTTCTTCAGTTTTAATCTACAGTTCATAACCAATAGATTGTGGTCAGAGTCCACATCTGCCCCTGGAAATGTCTTACAATTTTTTTTTTTTTTTTTTTTTTAATTCTTGGTAAGAGTACTGCAGGCGGAATCTACAGAATAGTATAAACATTTCTGTATAACACTTAAAGGATGTTTATCAAAGCACGATTTATTTTGCATTATCCAATTACAAATTATTTTTCTGTTGAGTGTTCACTAAGTAAATCCTGATGTCTCTTTCAAATGTTACAGCCACCTACATATCATTCTAACACAGACCATGATGGCAAAAGTAGACTTATTACAGCACACATAGAGGCTTTTAAACAGCAATTCTTCCTGCACTCCAAACACCAGAACAAAAACGGTAGTGTCTGGAATGATGCTTTGACAGGAACCATGGACTGCTGGTGAATGACTTTGCAATGTGTTCAGCAATGAAGTTGGGTTCTGCACTACCATGGATGACCATTTGTCCACAAGTCTGGTGGCAATCTGGGAAGATAACCCATTCTTCCGACTTTTCGGAGGGACACAGCGGTGTTACTCATGGCATCAACTTTGACTTCAGGCCATGGGTGATAATGGCAGAGGGAACTGTGATGGTACAACAGTACATCACGGGCATCCTGTATCCTCATGTGTTACCTCCCATGCAACAATATTGTGGCACCACTTTTCAACAGGACAATGTTCCTCTATGCATGGCACATGTCCCTATGAACTGTCTGTGTGATGTTGAGGTACTCCCATGGTCATTAAGATCCCCAGATCTGTCTCTGACAGAACATGTATGGGCCATTTCAGACATTAACTCTGGCCCAGTGCCAGTATCCCGGATATCAAGGACCAGTTACAACAGTTGTGGGCCAGACTGCTTCAGGAGAGGACTCACTAGATTTATCACACCTTTTCAAACTGAATCAGTGCATGGATCCAGGCCAGAGGGCACACTACATCACACTGAAAGGTGGACCCATATTGCCAAGTTTCTGTAAATCTGACTCGACTTCGTAATCAGTGCAGTAACATCACATAGCCTTTAAATCCACAAAATCTCATTTTGTTTCCTTCTTCCTGTCTAAATGCTTCACTTTTTTTGTCAGGCAGTGTGTATCAAGAAAAGCAGTGTGCCTAGGACAGAAAATGGTGGTATCCCCACTTTACACCCCCTTAGCCAGATTCAAATTCATACTCGGTTTACTCTGGAAGACAACCTTCTACTCCTGTTAGCTAGATTTGATTTACCATAAGTAAATTTATCTTTATTCTATAAGGCTGCGACTTATGCAGAACTCTAGCAGAGCCCACAAAATCAAATTCTTTTGTTAAATCAAAGATGATCCCAATGTATTCACCTTATCATTTAGCTCTATAAGTTTCTGGTACAGAAATAACTTGCATATTTTATTGACATTCCCTTCCAGTTTCAAAACTCTGAACTTTGACAACAATTGTGTTAACTATGGCATGTATGTACGGATAATACTCACTTTTATCCAATGATTCCCGAAAAATTTTCAAAAACAATTGTACAAACAAAATTGGCCCCTAATTGTCTTCATTATCTTTTTCCCTCTTTTTACGAAGAGGTTCTGCCAGTAACTATTTTAATCTACATGGGAACCAACAGCACCTGAAAGACACATTATGTTAGAAGACCAATTGTACACAAAGTGTACTGTTCTTCACTAGGAATTTCATATTTCATTGTACTCATATGTGTCATAACTGTTCTGTGATTTAATTTCTCATTGTGTTTTTCCTATAGCTGCAAGTGACATACCTGCCTTAGAATAAAAGCTTTCAAAATTCTGCATAGATGTCTGTAACAATAAATAAAACTTTGGTTTTGCCAACTACTGACAGCAAATGTTTATTCCATATGTTGAACAACTCTGGTGGATCATTAACAGTTTGATTCTCCAACAGAAAAAAATGTAACATTTTGGGTGTCCACTTGTTCCTAGTACTTTTAAGTTTGCTATGAGAGCCACCTATACTCTTCATGTAATGTATTGTTTCAGCAACTCTTGTGTCTTGTTCAGAAAATTTGCCTAATTTCATCCCCATTTGCATATAGCTGCATATTAGTGGCTTGAAAGACACAGTTTTTCATTCTTTAAAGAAAATTTAAAACCAAGAATTAGCATCAGCTTCTTACAAATATTTTTTTCACATTTTTTTCCCCCAACACAAAATTCCACTGGCTTCTAATGTTAGTCACTGTCAAGTGTTCTTGAAAAATCTGCTGGGTTTGCTTTCTACACTTTGCCTTTCTCATGGGTGATTTTATTCACATATTTCATTTATCTAGAGCTCCATCATTGGCAGTCTACCTGCATATAACTCCCTTACACTTTTCACAGTTAATATTTCCAGTTGCCTATCACTATCACCATCTACTGCACAGGTTAGGACAGCAGGTGCTCTCCAATCCACTTCTTCTTTGGTCTTCTAAAACATCTTTCTCTAGTCAGTTGTTATTCAGTGGTTTGCTTTTGATAACTCACATGGGTGAGCCATTTTCACCTGTATTCTTTAATTTTTTCTGGCATTGAGGTCTTCAGTTCTCTTCCAGTGTCTTCTTTGTAAATTTCCCATCAATTCTAACTTTTCAATCCTCACATAAACTTAAATTTCTGTGGCTTGAATTCACTCCTGTTCTCGATCTTCAAGATCCATATTTCACTGACGTACAAAAGAGTTGGGACTTCCATTGTCTTAATGAATTTCATCTGGGTCTCTGTGTGGCAGGTTTTCTCCTGATTATGCCGCTCAGCCGTGAGACGCTAGCTAACCTCATCCGTTTGGTCAGGTTCACATGTAATATTGCAGCCTAGGTAATTAAGTTTGATACTTATTCAAGACATGTGCTATTTAAGTGTATTTTTTATAATTTTTTCCCCTTAAGGGCTACAACTTCACTTTTCTTTTTTGAGAGTTCATACTTGCATATTTCAGCTATGCTATGTGGCAGATGGATGGCAGTCAGTAAGTCATCTTCAGAAGTCATGATGATAACAGTCTGGTCATCAGCAAACAGTAGGGTATTAATGGCTTTATGTTGTTCGATTTGAATGTCTGCTGGAGGTATTACTTTCCACTGCTTCACTATGTCATTTAAATGGAAGATGAGTAATACTGGGAACAGGAAGCAACCTTATCTGAAACCATGATTGCTTATCAGAGACCTTAAGGTCTCATCTTTGGAACTATCTAAAAAAATGGAGCAATTGTACATGCTTTTTAACAAATTGTCCAATTGTTTTGGATAGCATATATTTTCCACAGTCTACTCCATTTCACCCTCTCAAATGCCTCTGCTTAGTCAGTGAATGCAATGTGAATTAAAAAAGTTTATATCTTTTATAAAGACTGCATTTACACACGTGTGGCCTATAAGAAAAACATTTCTTTCTTTTTCGAAAAGGTGTTCAGCAATCTGTTGAACTCTTGTTGTTATGGTCTCTGAATACATTTTACACTCAGCATTCAATACGCTAATACTTCTGCAGTTGACCATAATGAACTATTCTCCTTTCTTAAATAAGGGGACTGCCTTCTGTTTCTAGCACATGTTTGTTAAATGCAGGTGTCTAGATTTTTAAGAGCTCATCGTCACATTTGGCGATATCTAAATCAATAATGTTTGTGACAATGGCTTTCATATTTTTCAGTTGGGCTAGGACATAATCACACTCTTCAATGTAATGCTGTTATCTTCAGTTTTGGTTATATCTTTGAACATTTCTTTCTCGCAGTGATCATACTACAAGCTTTTGTAGCATATTACCCACTCGCTATTGTCCATCACATTGATATGAGTCTTTTCTTTCTCGTGTTTGCTGCACTGCACTTATTCTTGCTTTCCATGTGCATAATTTTAATAGCAGCAACATACACTTTCCACTTCCTCTGTATGGTTTTCTGGTTAAGCTTTTATCTTTGTTTCTTTTTGCTCTGGCATGCCTTCATTTTGCACTGACCTGTTTCTCAGCTTGATGTTATATGCCTGCTGCTTCTCTTTTAAAGCTGTTTCAGTTACTTCATCCTGTAATTTTTTTTTTTTTTTTTTTTTTTTCCTATTGCCAAGACCACTGTAAACTGCTCTCTGGACCAAGTCTGCTTAGTTGTTCCATTCAGTATTAACACTGTTGCTCTCTTTGGATACCTCTCCTCATAAAGATTCTTGATACTGCTCATGTTTAAGTTTTTGCTCACTTCTACCCAGGGAAAATTGACTGTTATCTTGCTTGTAATCACATTATGATTTGATCCAATGTTATCTCTGTACATGTGCGTGTCCACAGTTACAGAACTTGTTACTGATAGCGATATAGTATATTACACTTCTATATCATCTTGATGTCCACATGCAATTATGTATTTCTCCGTGAAGAAAGTAATTGTGATTTTTTAATGTGTTAATGCTACAAAATTTCTAGGCTTTGCTGTTTTCATGTAATGTTTGTTCCCTCGGCAACCTACAGAGCCTGGCGCCAGTCGTTCACCTATGCATGCACTAAAAACTCCTGCAATTATTATATAATTGAGCTGATTCACAGAGTTGTGTGTTAATTGTACTATATTACAAAATTTATCTGTTTAATCTTTCATGTTTTCTTGAGTATATTATTATGTCTTCTAGTTTTCCTCTAGTTGCTTTCAAATGTACCTCTTCCAGAATATTACTAATGTAATGAACAAATGCAATCACTTATCATGTAGAGGAAGTATTGGGCATAGAATAACTGATTTCCTCATATCAGAACTCCCAACACCATACTATAAATCCCCACCATTATCACTACACCACAATAAAGGGTCATTTTTGTCTTTTACAACCATTTTCATTATTTCTGTAGCTCCGTTGGTGTGATTATTATATGTGTTGCAATATGAAGCTTACATTTTGGGATCCAAAGGTAATAACAAAGAAAGTCAGAGAAGGAATTGCACAGGTTGAGGTACAAGATGTTAGCTTAAACTAATAGCTTCAGAACATATCAACTGCTTGCAGCTCTCTCACTAGTTACTTACGATATGCTGCCAAAGCAGCAATTTGCATGTCCATTACACCTTGTGGTGGGTGCTGCCATCATTGCTCTAGGAAACATGTAACGGCACTTTTAAGATGATGTCTATAACTGAACATCATGTGACAGCCAAGTTGGCAATGCTGTAGCATCCCATGTTAACTGTCTTTATAAGTATTTTCTATCAGAGTATAGTTGTCTTTACATAGCACATTATTTGTATTACACCCACAAAATATCCATTATTATACTGATTTTCCTGTGTACATATTTTAGAGAACTAACAGATGGAGTAAGATTTGTGTTGCAGGCTGTAAGAGTGAGAATTATTCACTAGTGACACTTAACTTCCTCTCGATTATGACGACTTGGTGAATGATGTTGGGGAGGAGAGCTTTTTTTCACATTCTGCCATTAGGTTTTGTAATTACTTCTTTCCCTCCTCTTGCTTAGGCATTATGTCAATACACCTCTGCCCCCCCCCCCCCCCCCTCCAACAACAACAATAAGAAATTGGAAGATGACTCACTGCCTCACATTAAACAATCTTTGTATTATGTGTAATGTAATCAGTTCAAATTTAAAGATCTGAATTTGAAAAATATGATACCCTCACTCAAAGATAGTGGCACTTATTAGAGCAATGTCGTCATTTTCTCCATTTATTTCCTTTTTGCTGTATGCCTTTGGCCATTTCATCTAATATTTAGTTACAAAACTGTCTCAAAACTCTAAACCACTGAGATACAGCACGAACTACTGGGTATCAACACCTTCTAAGTGACACGCTAAAATTTAATTTCCTCATTGTCTTACTATTTCTCCACCACACTGAATAAGGAAAGAGAAACTTTAGATTGCACAGAAAAGAGAAACTTGTTCCTATTGTGATGAAAACTAAAGGACTTTTGTAGATTGCAGTTATAATCACCTGTGTTATACCCATCCTCCAACGTTGCCAACTATTCAGTAGTTGATCTCTTTTAAATCCAACAACATATTTTCATTATTCTTTTGGCAAATCATAAATGTTTAAATATTATTTTGATGTTGTTATCTACCTATTGATATGAAGACAGCACAACATTTTGAAGTTTGTTGTTTAGAACCTGGTCAACATTTTGAAGCTTGTTGCTTGGAACCTGGCAGTCATGTTAACTGATTTAGGAAGAACACCAGAAAACCAAAACCTGGCTAGCTAGAAGGGGATTTAAACTGCTTTTTTCCTAAATGCAATTCAAGTATGCTAATCACTTTGTCACTGCACTCGATTCGTCACAAATGGTGCATCTTCAGAAAAAAAAATACAGTGAACTGACTAGTGTAACTGTCCTCAATTTTCATTTCATTTCGTAGCATCTACACAAATGCATACACCTGGCCACCTAAAATGATAACATACTCCTTGGTGATTGTACATTTATGGCAGTAACAGGAGAACAAAAGAAATAACAACAAACTGCAAACCCCTTATCAACCGAATGCCTCTGTCATGTATAAGAGCAAGAAATAGGCCATATGTAGTAGCAGTAATAGTAGTAGTTTTATTTATGCTTAGATCTCTTTTACAGAGATATTGTACATGTCTCAGTATTAAAATTTATGAATACAAAACTAAAATAATTCGTATATACAGAATTTACAGACTCATAGGTGTAGAATGACAAGGATGGTACAACAGTTAGCTATGGCCTTACAGTACGAATCATCCCAGCATTTGCCTGAAATAATTTACGGAAACCACAAGACATCTAAATCTGGATGACAGGTAAGTTTTTCTGGGTATGTGCCATATTTATTTATTTATTGCAAGTTTAAAGACCCGTTATGCGATTTTTAAAATAGGTCGTACATATTACAGTTTTCGTTTGTCCCTTTTTTGAAAGTTTTTTTGTTTTGTTTTCATCAGCAACATTTGACAAAGAATAATACTTTTTCAAATAACAATAATCTGAAGTTGAAATACAAATAACTTTTTTGGTTTTAAGAAGAATGTGAAAACATGATAAGATAGAGGAAAGATTTGTTAGTGCTATCACCAATGGCACTAGTATCTTGGAATGGTTTCTCTGAGACGTTGACCACCAGTCACAAACAGTTTTTGGTTTGTAGCAGAGAAATCATATTGCTAATCCTATGCATTCCGTCAGGTACTCATACATGCACAACATTATGTGCTTTCTAGGTTACACCGTCAGCACCTTACACTCCTTTACTCTAGTATTTGCTGACCTTAACTATTATTTGACTGATATGTACACTCATGTTCAGAAAAAAAAAAAAAAACATAACACCTCGAACAACTAGAGATAGAACATTCATATTCATAGTACGTAAATGTGTTCTGCAGAAATCATTAGCATTTGAATCATGCCTGCCGTGGGTTCACGATCAACATTGATATCACAGCACAACAGTGCCTACCAGTTAAATGTGCCCGCGGCTCTCATTTCACCCTAAATCAAGTGTAATGGGTCAGTGTCAGATTTGCAGGGTGCCTCGCAGACATATGTGCAAACCATCATGAATCAGTGAGTTTGAAAGAGTTGGCATTATTGGCATGAGAGGAGTGCTGCATCCATCTGGGAAATTGTTGCTCATATGGGACGAAGAGTTTTGGCAGTGCAACAGGTGTGTGCAGAATGGTTCGTGGAAGGCCGTAGAACGTGACAAGATGGATTAGGTTGTTCCCATAACTAGTGGGGTTTTTATCTTCTCTGTCAGTGTTTTGTATGGTTCACCTCACATATTCTGCTCTGTTTGTGCTGTTACAAATTGTTCTCAGTGCTGTTTATGCTTGTTATGTAGGGACTGTCTGTATAAATCTTGTCCATGTCTATATGCCTCAAGTCTTATGCATATTATCTAGTATCGGCTCTATAGTGCAATT
Source organism: Schistocerca piceifrons (assembly GCF_021461385.2). NCBI lineage: Eukaryota > Metazoa > Arthropoda > Insecta > Orthoptera > Acrididae > Schistocerca > Schistocerca piceifrons. Next base: position 458,500,695 of record NC_060141.1, read on the forward strand.
TTCTTTTGCATTTGGCATCCTATTTGAGTCTCATGAGTTCGTTGGAGTTTTGGTGAGCTTTTTGTGTTCTTTAGTATCCCCCCATGAACCATGGACCTTGCCGTTGGTGGGGAGGCTTGCATGCCTCAGCGATACAGATAGCCGTACCGTAGGTGCAACCACAACGGAGGGGTATCTGTTGAGAGGCCAGACAAACGTGTGGTTCCTGAAGAGGGGCAGCAGCCTTTTCAGTAGTTGCAAGGGCAACAGTCTGGATGATTGACTGATCTGGCCTTGTAACGATAACCAAAACGGCCTTGCTGTGCTGGTACTGCGAACGGCTGAAAGCAAGGGGAAACTACAGCCATAATTTTTCCCGAGGGCATGCAGCTTTACTGTATGATTACATGATGATGGCGTCCTCTTGGGTAAAATATTCCGGAGGTAAAATAGTCCCCCATTCGGATCTCCGGGCGGGGACTACTCAAGAGGATGTCGTTATCAGGAGAAAGAAAACTGGCGTTCTACGGATCGGAGCGTGGAATGTCAGATCCCTTAATCGGGCAGGTAGGTTAGAAAATTTAAAAAGGGAAATGGATAGGTTGAAGTTAGATATAGTGGGAATTAGTGAAGTTCGGTGGCAGGAGGAACAAGACTTCTGGTCAGGTGACTACAGGGTTATAAACACAAAATCAAATAGGGGTAATGCAGGAGTAGGTTTAATAATGAATAGGAAAATAGGAATGCGGGTAAGCTACTACAAACAGCATAGTGAACGCATTATTGTGGCCAAGATAGACACGAAGCCCACACCTACTACAGTAGTACAAGTTTATATGCCAACTAGCTCTGCAGATGATGAAGAAATTGAAGAAATGTATGATGAAATAAAAGAAATTATTCAGATTGTGAAGGGAGACGAAAATTTAATAGTCATGGGTGACTGGAATTCGAGTGTAGGAAAAGGGAGAGAAGGAAACATTGTAGGTGAATATGGATTGGGGGACAGAAATGAAAGAGGAAGCCGCCTGGTAGAATTTTGCACAGAGCACAACATAATCATAACTAACACTTGGTTTAAGAATCATGAAAGAAGGTTGTATACATGGAAGAACCCTGGAAATACTAAAAGGTATCAGATAGATTATATAATGGTAAGACAGAGATTTAGGAACCAGGTTTTAAATTGTAAGACATTTCCAGGGGCAGATGTGGACTCTGACCACAATCTGTTGGTTATGACCTGTAGATTAAAACTGAAGAAACTGCAAAAAGGTGGGAATTTAAGGAGATGGGACCTGGATAAACTAAAAGAACCAGAGGTTGTACAGAGATTCAGGGAGAGCATAAGGGAGCAATTGACAGGAATGGGGGAAATAAATACAGTAGAAGAAGAATGGGTAGCTTTGAGGGATGAAGTAGTGAAGGCAGCAGAGGATCAAGTAGGTAAAAAGACGTGGGCTAGTAGAAATCCTTGGGTAACAGAAGAAATATTGAATTTAATTGATGAAAGGAGAAAATATAAAAATGCATTAAGTGAAACAGGCAAAAAGGAATACAAACGTCTCAAAAATGAGATCGACAGGAAGTGCAAAATGGCTAAGCAGGGATGGCTAGAGGACAAATGTAAGGATGTAGAGGCCTATCTCACTAGGGGTAAGATAGATACCGCCTACAGGAAAAGATAAGAGAACGACTTGTATGAATATCAAGAGCTCAGATGGAAACCCAGTTCTAAGCAAAGAAGGGAAAGCAGAAAGGTGGAAGGAGTATATAGAGGGTCTATACAAGGGCGATGTACTTGAGGACAATATTATGGAAATGGAAGAGGATGTAGATGAAGATGAAATGGGAGATACGATACTGCGTGAAGAGTTTGACAGAGCACTGAAAGACCTGAGTCGAAACAAGGCCCGGGAGTAGACAATATTCCATTGGAACTACTGACGGCCGTGGGAGAGCCAGTCCTGACAAAACTCTACCATCTGGTGAGCAAGATGTATGAAACAGGCGAAATACCCTCAGACTTCAAGAAGAATATAATAATTCCAATCCCAAAGAAAGCAGGTGTTGACAGATGTGAAAATTACCGAACTATCAGCTTAATAAGTCACAGCTGCAAAATACTAACACGAATTCTTTACAGACGAATGGAAAAACTAGTAGAAGCCAACCTCAGGAAAGATCAGTTTGGATTCCGTAGAAACACTGGAACACGTGAGGCAATACTGACCTTACGACTTATCTTAGAAGAAAGATTAAGGAAAGGCAAACCTACGTTTCTAGCATTTGTAGACTTAGAGAAAGCTTTTGACAATGTTGACTGGAATACTCTCTTTCAAATTCTAAAGGTGGCAGGGGTAAAATACAGGGAGCGAAAGGCTATTTACAATTTGTACAGAAACCAGATGGCAGTTATAAGAGTCGAGGGACATGAAAGGGAAGCAGTGGTTGGGAAGGGAGTAAGACAAGGTTGTAGCCTCTCCCCGATGTTGTTCAATCTGTATATTGAGCAAGCAGTAAAGGACACAAAAGAAAAATTCGGGGTAGGTATTAAAATTCATGGAGAAGAAATAAAAACTTTGAGGTTCGCCGATGACATTGTAATTCTGTCAGAGACAGCAAAGGACTTGGAAGAGCAGTTGAATGGAATGGACAGTGTCTTGAAAGGAGGATATAAGATGAACATCAATAAAAGCAAAACAAGGATAATGGAATGTAGTCTAATTAAGTCGGGTGATGCTGAGGGAATTAGATTAGGAAATGAGGCACTTAAAGTAGTAAAGGAGTTTTGCTATTTGGGGAGCAAAATAACTGATGATGGTCGAAGTAGAGAGGATATAAAATGTAGGCTGGCAATGGCAAGGAAAGCGTTTCTGAAGAAGAGAAATTTGTTAACATCCAGTATTGATTTAAGTGTCAGGAAGTCATTTCTGAAAGTATTCGTATGGAGTGTAGCCATGTATGGAAGTGAAACATGGACGATAAATAGTTTGGACAAGAAGAGAATAGAAGCTTTCGAAATGTGGTGCTACAGAAGAATGCTGAAGATTAGATGGGTAGATCACATAACTAATGAGGAGGTATTGAATAGGATTGGGGAGGAGAGATGTTTGTGGCACAACTTGACCAGAAGAAGGGATCGGTTGGTAGGACATGTTCTGAGGCATCAAGGGATCACCAATTTAGTATTGGAGGGCAGCGTGGAGGGTAAAAATCGTAGAGGGAGGCCAAGAGATGAATACACTAAGCAGTTTCAGAAGGATGTAGGTTGCAGTAGGTACTGGGAGATGAAAAAGCTTACACAGGATAGAGTAGCATGGAGAGCTGCATCAAACCAGTCTCAGGACTGAAGACCACAACAACAACAGTATCAGTATTGATGTGTTTTGTGCATGTTGTATCACCTGCGTTAGTCTGTGTGCTCTGTAATCAACGCCTCTATTGACATTTTCCAGGTTGTATTGTTGGATAATTTCCGTTGTTTGTTCCAGTCTGCTCTGTGGATCAATAACTGTCTGTCATGTGTTTTGGCAGTTGTGTTCTGCGTGTGTGTTACCTGTGTATGTAATGACACTGGAGTCACTAGTGTTTATACTGTCAAGTACGGTCCAGTTTGTTACGAATGCTGTTGCGGCATTACTTGCTAGCGCAAATTTGATATTAATACTCATACCACTGAACCCTGCATATGTTAGTAGAGGTCCCTCTGTGTTCGTTACATGTAATCGTGTTTCTTGTATTGAGTCGGTGATTATGCGCCCTCTCTCATCTCTTGTGTCTAAGTTCTGGAGGGTGGATCTTGAATAAATGTCAGCACTCATCAGCAGTTTTTTGCCTTTGGCATACATTTCTGGGTCTCTGATGAGGTCTGCTATTTGACTGCTGAAAAATGAAATGATCGTATGGCACTGTTGGCTGGGAGGCCTCATTTGGGGGAGTTCGGCCGCCGTATTGCAAGTCCTTTTTAGGTGACGCCACATCGGCGACTTGCGAGTCAATGATGATGGAGGACACACAACACCCAGTCCCCTGCCGGGAATCAAATCCGGGCCCCCTGCGTGGTAGGCGGTAACGCTGCCACTACATTACGGAGGTGGACTATTTGACTGCTGTATAGGGAGTACATGGATGCAATCACCCATGTAACATTCCCAATGGTAACCTTTATTGTAACCAAGTGTCAACCGTATAACTGTGTTACCTTACTTACAATATAAGCTCTATTTCAAATTACTCTAGCAGCCTTACAGTCATTGCTTCCTGTTATTAGCATAGCATGTGTTGGCAGACATGTTAGTCGCGCATTTCTGTTATAAGGCTTTTGTAAGCACATGATGTCTGCCTGCAGGTCTTGTGCTATTTTCAGGATTTCTACACTAACTGTAATACTGTTTGCGTCCATGTGTTATGGGTGTTTTACATGTACAAAGCATTTACTACCTGTCAGTGTGTAAACGAAATACGTTTGTCCACGTGCTCTTGCAGGATCTGTATTCATTTTGTCCAAGTCGAATGATTCTGACATGCACAGACAGACAGACAGGGAGTGTAAGGTCAGGCAGTGGCTCTGCATGATGTAGGAATATTTTCTGTCCTTAGGTTGATTCTGTCTCTCTGCTCAGTTACTGGAAAACAGACAAAATCACCCTTTGGATGGTGCAATCTAAATGGCATCCACTGCACTGCCTGCAATATTATCTTTTTTCTTTAGTCTACTTAAAATTAAGTGAAATTCTAAATTATTATAATTAGGTGTAGCTGGCTTCTTGCTGGTGCTGGTTTCTGCAGTGGTGCAAGATGGATTGTAGTTTGGCACTGGCCGCTGATTGGGAGATATTAAAATATCTTTTTGAGATGTCACATGACTACGCTGCATTTCTTCACATGCTTCTTCAATGCCTTTTGCCTTCACAAGTGTTCCACTGGCGTTGGTGGTGCTTGCTGATGTGGTATTTGCAATGGCGGCGATTTGTGCTGGACTGATTGCATGTGTTGTGGCGTCTTTGTTGATGTTTGCGGTGGTTTTTGTATCTAGAAACATGCTGATATTGATCAGATTCACTGTCATCTAATTTATCTACTTTTATAAGCCTGGACTCAGTTAGTCTGGGTTTTGTATTGGTTTGTGGTCTAATTGCTTCAATATCTATTGATTCAGGCACTATGTAACTGTCCATTCCTTCTTTCTTTTGTCTGGGGTTGAGAATGTCTCCCGAGGCAAATTTGACTGGTTTAATGTATCATTCTTATTTACACATGTCGTAGGGCTTTCCATGTGATATTGATTCCGGTTTGTATGCGTCCTGCATATGTGTGATGTGATGTACTTCAGTTGGGTTAAATTGTGTATGTGTGTGTGCATTTTCTTGTGTTCAATACATGTAAGCTCATCTTGCAACTCATTTGTCCTCTGTGTTAATGTTATTTGGAAGTTTATCCAATGATGTATTTATCTTTTGATTTACTTTGCCACCTTTTATTGGATTCAGCCACTGACTGTAACGTCATCTACATATTCTATCACATTAATATAGCTATCCTGTAACATAATTGCCTGTGTTAGGGGTGGGAGAGTTCATTTCTGTCATAGTTCTCTCAAAGACGACTCATTTGTCTTCTCCAGGAAATCTCTCTTCGGGAAATCTTTCTTCAATAGCTTCTCTGTATTGTTGATGGTAACTTGTATTTATGTGTTTTGGGTGACTGACTTTAGATATTCATGCATGTTGCATGTGTGTGGATCTTAGCTGCCATAGTCTACGCTGTCATGGAGCTGCTCATGAAATTGTTTACAGGTTTGACAAGCATACCCTTTTGTTTTGTTGCAGACACGCACTCTATTTGCAGGGGTGCAAACACAAGTCTCAATGTGTTGTATCCTAGCCAGTAATGCCACCCGAGCCTGCTGCCAAAAGGTTGGCAGCATCAAAGTTCGGACGCCGTCCGCATAAGCAGCGCCAGCGAGAGAGGAAATCGCCGAGTTCACTACTGTGTTTCTGTATCTTCAGTAATAAAGATAAGTACCGACTTTTATTTAATCAGAGTGTTTGGGGTTTCATCTTTCTGTTTACTGTTCCAGCGGACCGGTCGGCCCGCTATTAAAAGTGTGGCGGTGACTTCGTAAGCCATTTCTACAGCCAAGTGTTTGTCGCTACGAACACCGCCACAAAACAATGGACACGCACTCAATGTGGTTGTGTCCTTGATTACCACACTTAGCACACACAATGTCAGCCTTTCTGTAGGTTTCTGTATGTAAAATGTCACAACACTTAAAACACTGATTTACAACAGTTTAGTCTTTCACAGACAATGATTCAAAGTCCATGTAGACTCTCTGCCTTTGTGTTAGGAGTATGTACAAGTTAGAGCTGAACTCCAGTACCTGATGGTTGAAACTCCTTGCCTTAGGCCCTACGTAGAAACATTTTCGACTACTCTGTCGAAGTCATCTTTCGCGGTGTCACCACTCAAATTCTGTTGATACACTACTGGACGAGGTGGCACAGTGGTCAGCACATTGGACGCACATTCGGGACAATGGCGGTTCAAACCCGCGTCCAGTCATCCTAATCTAGGTTTTCCGTGACTTCCCTAAATTGCTTCAGACAAATGCTGGGATGGTCCCCATCCTTCCCTAGTCTGAGATCATGCTCTGTCTCTAATGACCTAGTTGTCGACGGGACGTTAAACACTAATCCCCTCCTCCTTCTCCTCCTCCATGTGATACACTGTCATGAGTGGCTTGCATTTTCGTCACCCTTCACAGGCAATGATATGCAGGTCTTTTGTTTTTTCTATCGTTTTTTGAAAATCCTCTTGTGCTGTCGTTACTACTATGACAGCAGTCTGAGTGGTTCTGATTGATTTGACATGTAGAATCTCTTCCCTGGGACTTACCTTCTCGGTAATAGTCCGTCATACAGTTTTGATTTTCTGTCAATTTGATATGTAACACTGTGGCCTGTTTTGTTCTAGGGCCATTCCATGCCAAGTGGTCTAATATCGAGAAATGTTCCCACATGACCATCATGGATTTTGATGAAATTTTGTATGAACATTCACACATGTTCTCAATGAAAACTGGTAAAGTTTCAGTTTCAGAAATTCAATACTTTCGGAGATATAGTCACTTGTTTAAGACCATAGCACAGCTTTCTATAGGGCGTCCTCGAATTTTCAGCAACTTTGAGATGAGATATCTCTGTAAGTATTTGCATGAAAGAAACAAAACTTGGCCATCTTATACAACTTTTAGAGCTATTTAAAGTAAAATATTAAGAAAAGGATTTCTAGCAATTTTCATATAGATAATTTGAAGCAAAGTTGGGCGAAAAAATAGCTGTTTAAAAAAAAATGCGAACTTTAGTTTTTTATATCTCCAAAAGCAATTGTGGGATGTACATGAAACTTTGCACACCATAACTCACCAACACAAGGTCTTAGAATGTAAAATTTCATTCTCCTATTACTTTCCATTATTTTACAAATCTAGGGTGAAGTTGACGATTTTTCGAAAACGTGTTTTCTCCAAACTCTACTAAACTATGGTCATTAGAAAGAGCATATTCTAAACTATCTAGAAAAGTCGATTTGGTTTTGCAATGCAAGCATATAAGGCCCTAAAAAGCAGCATCATCGAAGAGGCGCACTGGAAGTTTGAACACATTTTTCTAGCACTCAAATTATACCTGAAATCTTTTATTATGCCCAATAAATGTTTATTAGTGCCTTGAATAATTGAAATAAAAAGATCTAGTAAATAGGGAATGAGACTGTCACAAAAACTTGAAAACTATGAGAAGTAGCCCTTCTGCTTTTATCGTAAGTGTTCATCTGCATAAAACTCTTCTCATTTCTGTGAGTAAAAAAAAGAGGGAGGGAGAGAGGGAGAGGGAGAGATATCATAAAGAATTCAATGAATAGCAGCTTCATATTTTTTGTACTTCTCAAAATTGTAAATATTTGCAAGTGGAAAATGAAGACCTAATTTTCGGATTCAATTGTATAAAACATTTTTCCAAAAAAGAATCAGTTTGCTTGAATCATGCATCAAGTGATGTAAATTTTCCAATCAATATTGGAGAGATTTTAATACCTAGGTGTTGTAACCTGTGAATTTTTGTCTTAAAGTTATTAGGGAAACATGTGAAATTGGTTGGTTAAACATCTAAGAGTTTTAATTTTGTATTTAATCACACTTAAATGTAGCCTACTACCTTGTTAAATACGTAACCACTAGTTTCACAGAGAAAATTCACAAGATTCACTGTTTATAGAAAATATAATGGCAACAATTACTTTAACAATCAGATTGTTTCATTATTGTGATCCTTGCTTGAACAATCAGTATTTCAGTGGTATGTTTGCAGCATAGTGAGTGGGTTCTCTTGACTGAGCGTGGCTTGTTAAGTGATTCATAAGACCATCAAAGTTTGTAATCTAATTTACAAAAAATTGTTTTGATTGTGTCTTTTATAGCATATATCTCTTATTAGACTTTTTCATTGGTATTATACATTGTGTATAATTTCATTCAGTAGCAATTTTTCTGAAATTTAAGCAGATTATAATTTGCACTTAGAGGCCAAATACTTTATTTAGTTACTGATTAGAGATGGATGCAAAAGGGAGCAGCATACCTTCCTGCTCAATTGGGCAAGGAGATAGTGGAACAAAGTGTCATGTCACTTTCTTCACCAAACAAGCTGCTTTCAAATGGATTGCAGATTTTAGTGATGAGGAAAAAGAGTTGTAGATCCGATGTTCTGAAGCAAAGCTGGACAATACCTCAAGTTTGCCTACACCATGAAGCCCTGGTATTGACACAATATGAGAGGTTACAAAAAAAATGCTTCAATCCTTTTGGGAAGGTGAATCATAATGTTAAGGCAGGAATTCGCACTCTTGATACTGAAACAGCTAATAAGGCTTCTGATATGTTGAAGAAGCAGCTTGTTAATAACGCTTGCAGGACTACCTTAAATAAACACTTGGACGAAGCTTTACCAGCCTCATCATCACATTCTGATGAGGACTTGACACCAAAAGAAGAATTAAATATAGCTTATTGTCTATCGGTATTTCACCCCTGAAGAGAACAGTAAGCTACAGAGATAAGCCCCAATATGTGAAGAAGAAAATTCAAAAGGCTCAAAATGTGATTAAAAACAGAATTGTAAATGCAATGGGAGTAAACTGACAAATTGAAGATGCTAGTGAAACTAAGGCATGTGGAAACTGTGCCGACTATGCACATTTGCTGACTGAACTGAAAGCCAAGATGCAGAATGCAATTCATAAAGAACAGATGCAAATTTTAACCTTGGCACCTGTAAGTTGGGCAGACAGACAAACAGCAGCTCAGTTCGGCATGTCCGAAAGAATGGTGAAGAATGCTCGGAAGCTTAAGGCAGAGAAGGGCATTCTGGCACTTCCCGAAAATAGGCAAAGCAGGAAATTACCAGCAGAAGTTGCTAGTCGAGTGCGAAATTTTTTTGAAGATGATTAGTATAGTAGGGTGTGCACTGGAAAGAAAGATAGTATTTCAGTTAGACTTTTAGATAGAAAGAGATAACATGCAGAAAAGATTGTTACTTTGCAATTTACGGGAAATGTATGTTATCTATAAGAATATAAATGGTCCAGAAAGTTTTGTGAACTTAGACCCAAATGGTGTGTAACAGTAGGATCAGATGGAATGCATGCAGTTTGCGTCTGTGCAATTCACCAAAATGTTAAGCTTATGCTTAGCGGAGCTGGTATACGTGAAAATTATGAGGAGATTCTCAGCAAGGCAGTTTGCAGTTTGAACTCTAAACAGTGCATGCTACATCACTGTGAAAGGTGTCCTGGGCCCGAAGCTATAGCATCTGAAATTGGCAGCTGATCATGAGCCACAGGAAGTTATTGTGTTTAAGCAATGGATACATACCGATCGGGCCACACTGGACACGAAGTAAATGGTAGTGGATGAATTTACTGAAGATGTAAAAAATAAAATATTGAGTCTGTCATACCATCATTATATTGCCAAGCATCAAAGCTTGCATCTTAAATGCCTTAAATGTCATCTGAAAGACGAAGAGCTTGTTGTCCTAATGGATTTTGCAGAAAATTATTCTTTTATCATTCAGGATGCTGTGCAAGGCTTCCACTGGGACAATAGTCAAGCAACAATTCATCCATTTGTTACCTACTTTCGTCAAAATGAGAAAGTAGAATCTTTAAGTTTTTGCATTATCAGTGATTGTTTGCGGCATGACACTATTACAGTTCGCGTTTTTATCAAGGAGCTCATCAAATATATAAAAGCACGGTTTGCACAGATATCCCACATTCATTATTTCAGTGATGGCTCCAGCGCCCAATATAAAAATTTCAACAATTTCCTAAATTTGTGCTATCATAAGAGTGATTTTGGAATGACAGACGAATGGAATTTTTTTTGCTACTAGTCACGGGAAATCACCTTGCGATGAGATTGGGGGTACAACAAAGCGGTTAGCAGCAAGAGCAAGCTTGCAACGGCCACTTAATGGACAAATTCTTACTCCCCTAGATCTGTTTCACTTCTGCTCTGAAAACATTAATGGAATTAAATTTGTTTTCATCAGTAAAGATGAAATTGAAAAAAATATTGTGTCACAAGAAGAGAGGTTTAAACTTGGACAAACTGTAGCAGGCACTTGAGAAAATCATCACTTTTTACCTATTGATGAAACAACAATTCAGGTCAGCAGAGTTTCAAATGATTGTTCATCTTTTCTAGCTAAAATGGGTCACATTAATGAAGGAGGCATATTAATGTCTGCTCTCCAACCAGGACAATATGTTGCATGCATCTATGAAAACCTGTGGTGGATTGGGAATATCAGTGATACCTCCACAGAGAGGGATGCATTAATAAACTTTATACACCTACATGGTCCAGCAAATTCATTTTATTGGCCACCAAGAAGTGACAAGTGCTGGGTTCCGGAACACCACATTATTGCAGTTACTCCAGCTCCATCAGTAAATTCGTCTGGCCAGCAATACACCATTCCTCTTGATATTCATCAGAAAATTAATGTAGCATATCAAAAATTGAAATAGGTTAGAGGAAACAATCTAAGGAGCCCAAGAGTGCCTTCTAATTTTACACAGGGCACTTAAATAATTTTACTATTAGGCTTGGGATCCTGTGGTAAAGAAACCCACCCGTGACTGTTGTTGCTAAGCTATCGGGTGTGGCCCCTATGGCAATGGGAATGCTGGTTTTCTCAGGTGAAATGAAACTAGCAGTGGTTAAGCCACCATGGACCATAGCAACTCATTTATACACTTCTTTTCCATCAGTAAGCTGGTGTTGTTCATTAAACAGGCAACTAATAATTAGATTTTTACGATTTACATTCATTCTTAATAATAATTGTGTGTGTGTGAGAGAGAGAGAGACAGAGAGAGAGAGAGAGAGAGAGAGAGAGAGAGAGAGAGAGAGAGAGAGAGAGAGAGAGAGAGAGAGTGGGGGGGGGGGGGGGGTGACAATTAAGAAATAACATTGTTTCTATTTTTATTCTTTTGCTATTCGGACTTAAGCTAGGTCCTATTCATCAGGACTTCTTATTTCACTTATCCCAGACATTAATAAACATGTATAAGGCAAAATAAAAGATTTCAGGTATAATTTGAGTGCCAGAAAAATGTGTTCAAACTTTCAGTGCGCCTCTTCGATGATGCTACTTTTTAGGGCCTTATATGCTTGCATTGCAAAACCAAATCCACTTTTCTAGATAGTTTAGAATATGCTCTTTCTAATAACCATAGTTTAGAAGAGTTTGGAGAAAACACTTTTTTGAAAAATTTGACTAAAAATACCCATTTTCAGCACTTTTTGAAAAATCGTCAACTTCGCCCTAGATTTGTGAAATAATGAAAAGCAATAGGAGGATGAAATTTTATTTTCTAAGACCTTGTGTTGGTGAGTTATGGTGTGCAAAGTTTCATGTCATCCCACAATTGCTTTTGGAGATATAAAAAACTAAAGCTCGCATTTTTTTTAAACAGCTATTTTTTCGCCCAACTTTGCTTCAAATTATCTATATGAAAATTACTCAGAAATCCTTTTCTTAATATTTTACTTTAAAGAGCTCTAAAAGTTGTATAAGATGGCCAAGTTTTGTTTCTTTCATGCAAATACTTACAGAGATATATCATCTGAAAATTCGAGGACGCACTATAGAAAGCTGTGCTATGGTCTTCAACAAGTGACTGTGTCTCCGAAAGTATTGAATTTCTGAAACTGAAACTTTACCAGTGTTTATTGAGGACATGTGTGAATGTTCATACAAACTTTCATCAAAATCCATTAGGGTCATGTGGGAGCCTCTAGACCACTTGTCATGGAATGACCCTTTACCCTGTTTTATTCTTCGCAGCTCTTTCATTCTGGGCACAACTGTTAAGGCAGAAGTTTATGTGCTTGTGTCTGGGCTTGTTCTGTGACTTTATTAGTTAATTCTCTAATTTGTTTTTGCAAGTCTTGGTCCACTACACTGAATTCCCTATTTTCAGCCTCTAATTTTTCCGCCTTCTCTTGCTGAGTCTATATTTGTATGTCTTTAAATGGATTAGATGCTCTCTGTAGTTCAAATCTTAACTGCCTGTTTTCATCTTTTTGGCAGGCCAGTATTGTTTCAAGGGTATTTATTTGGAAAGCCGAAGGAAACACTCTGCCTTTAATGATGGTTAGCAAAACAGATGAAGCATGCTTAGCTTTTAGACCACTCCTATTTCACTCAGTATTTTGCTTATGGCTGTGACCTTTCGATTGGGGGACATGAGCACTAGTTCTTCCATCATGTGTTCCATTCTGGGTATGATGTTGATGGCTTGAGCTAGCGTCTTACCCCATGCTGCCCTCCTTCTCCTGCTGGCCTCTGGTGTGGTGGTGGTGTTGCTTCATCTGCTGGAATCTGGGGTCGAGCATAGGCAGGCAGTTGTTTATCAACAGCAGGGAACACAGATGGTGGCCGCTGCTGCAGTAAATTGTAGGGTGTGGAGCAGCTGATGGCTGCTGACACATCCGATTCCAGTGCGGCTGGTGAGGGGCCATAGCACATAGCGTGGCATTGTGTGCTGACACACAAGAACCGACACTGCTGAATTGCGAAACCAACATGCGCTCAGCCAGTGGAAGGGCGATGATCTCTCAGTACAAACAGTGAAACAGTGCCACCGCGCAAAAACACTATGAGTACTTTAATCACTCTCTCTGTTTTATATGCTGTACCTAATGAGTAAACAAGAATGCACTATGCAAGAGAACACTTCTGGTACACATGAAGTAAGTACCACTGTCCATAATCAAATTTTTATCTAAGAAAACTGCATCCAAATGCGGAGTCACATCACTCTGTGAGTGGCTCAGTGGCCATCTTGGCAGGGATATGATATACATAAATCTAACACGAAACTGAAATACAGAGTGACAAAATATTCACAGCACATATTTTCCAATTCCAGTTGTCATCAACCTCTGCTGTTATTGTCTCAGCATCACGTTAACACATTGTTCGCAGTGATTAGAGGTTGAGGTTAGCATTTGCCTGTAAATGTTCATTTTAGGCAATCTGCATTTCAAAAGGAACTGATTTGGCTCTGACATTGCCTGGTACATATTAGTTTTATGGTTCCTTGTAAGAACCCCCTTAAATGATTGTTGTACTCAACCAGTGGGGACACGATTTTTTAGAGCATTAGGCTTTATATCTTGCCATCTATCGTACAAGTTGCTATTTTTATCTATGTATTTAACATACAGGAGATCTCTATGCACTTTTCAGCTAACAGCAATTCAATGGTCCTCACTAAAAGTCAGACAGCCCACAATTTGCTTCTCATCTTGTTTTCTCAATGAGGCTACTTGGACAAACAGCAGAACATGCTGAAGACAGACTTTCTTCACTGGCGCATCAAATGATAACACAGTGGACAAATAATGTTACCATTTTGCAAAGATCCTGCATTTCTTTGATAATCATCCGAAGTTCCTAGTGGATTTTCCTGCAGTAATTATTCCATCTATCTCATGTCATTTTATTCATATTTTTAACAGCTCAGTTCACCTATCAAATGCAGAGTTTTAGCTACAGTTTGCTTTCTACTTTATATACTGACTGATATTAATAAGAACAATAATTGGTTAAAAAATTAGCTGCTTCTCCTACCAAGGGTGCTGCAGCTGCTCCTTTATTTCTCACATTCCACTGAAACATCACACACAAACCACTGAGTAGTGGAATAAGTAAACTGCTAGCCACTAACATTTAAAATTTGCAACACCAGGAATGATCTTTATAGCAAATAACAAAATTTTACTTATCATATAGCGGAGATGCTGAGTCGCGATAAACACAACAAATAGATTCACACAATTATAGCTTGCGGCCATTAAGGCCTTTGTCAGCAGTAAACACACACGCACACACACACACTCATGCAAACGCAACTTGCACAAATGTCTGCAGCCTCAGATAACTGAAACCACACACAGTATCTCCGCTATATGGTGAGTAGCAACTTTCCTTCTCTGGTGTTGTTACATTCTGTAGTGGATTTTCCATTGTTCGAAAATTGTACTTATTTTATTATTACAGTATAGTGGGAAAAATACAATTAAAATTTTAGATGATTTGTGGGTATACAGGGTGCAATACGAAACACAAAATGCTGCAACACCTGACAAATTGAGATGGGGCGCCAGCTACCGTTACATCATTTCATGCCACCTGAGTTCATCACTCTTAGTGGCTGGAAAGTGGTGGCAGGCAACCTATGATGAAATGTTTTCAGTGGGTTAGAGATCTGGAAAAAGGGTTGGCTAAGGCTACATTTAAACACCCCCTTTATGAAGTTTGTTCAGGAAAGCACAGCCAACAGGTGAAAGTGCAGTTATGTTGTTGAACGTAATGTCACAGACCTCCAACCTAGGTCACATCCACCAGACTTATCAAGTCAGAAATGTAGCAGTCACTGTCCAAATTACCAGCTATGTGAACCACAAGTGATTGTGTTGTGAGCCCAAAGACACTACGTGCTGGGGCCACTCGTTTATGACGAATGCAATCTAGGAACGTACAATCTCCGATGAGCCTTCATGCACAGATACAGATATTATTATGCAGTACAAAGACACTATGTGCTGGGGCCACACGTTGATGATGAATGCAATCTAGGAACGTCCAATCTCCACTGAGCCTTCATGCATAGATACAGATATTATTATGCAGTACATGGAACTGGGACTCATTTAAGATGATGATGCGGTGCCACTCCTGTGTCCCAATGTTGTCACTGGGCGCACTACTGTTGGTAGGTATCTCTCTGCTGCTAGGTGAAGGGAACCTGATACAATGGTCACTGTGCTGACAGACCGTAGTGGCCCAGATGCTGTCACATTGTTTCTAAGAATACTTGCCTAGCTACAAATATGTCCATTTCCTGAATCAAAGTACGTGACATAGCTGTACTCTCTTTCACAGCTGAGCAGCAACGCACCTCTCTTTTCGGGCACTAGTTGCTCGGAGCCATTAATATCTTGTGTGGTGTTGAACATAACCCTTCTGAACCCATGAATTCTATATTCTTATGGTGGTTGCAAGAACCTGCTCAATGCGACCTTCAGTATCATGGAACAACAAACCGCACCCTTGACAGATCTCAAGCCTGCTGCTGCAGAAGTCCAACGTATGCTGATAGAAGTTTTTCTTTCTTACTGATGTTGTAATAAGATCTTCTCACAAACAAAACAACATTCAAATGAGATTCCTGAATGAGAAACCCATTGCATAATTGTTCTTATACAGGGTGAGGAAAAACTGTGTCACAAAATTTTAACCCTGGATAGCTGATGCCAGTAGGAACCAAACTTACTAATGTTGTGTACATTGACAACACACCATTTTTAAACTATGGAAACTTGGTGCCACGCACTTCAACTGGCCATGGGATTGACCTGTTGTCGTTCGTCAGTTGACGGGCACCGCTATGGCGGATGGTTCACACATACGAACGTCTCTCGCCCCTTCACTACCCCAATTTGATATGCACATATGTCGAATAGGTCACAGAGCAATCCCATGGCCAATCAGTGTGTGTGGCGGCAAATTTCTGTAGTTTAAAATGTTGCAATGTCGACATACACAAAATTAGTAATTTTCGTTCCTGCTAGCATCAGCTATCCAGGGTTAAAATTTCGTGACACAAATTTTCTCCACTCTGTATACACAATGTAGATGGCACTACTCTTACCTACCCTGTAAAGCTGTGCTGCTATGCCTGTGCAGTTGCACTGCAATGCTTATCATTGTGATATCCTAGCAAATAGTAAATAGGCTAGTCCAGTTTCTGCCAGTTTGAAGTTTCATCTTTCTAAAAAGTAATGAAGAAATTTCTTATATTCTGTAAAAGTGAAATGTTATATATTGCTACAAGTTCTTTTGTTAAGGCAGCCAGAAGTAGCAACCAATGGATTAAGTGAAATATTTAATATGATCTGTGACATAACAGGTGTGAACAACCTGGTAACTGAAACATAACATCAGTGTCGATTTTTTCAAACTCACTAAGCTACAGATGACTCTGTCACCGTACGATTATGTAACTCACAACCAGACTGTCACCTACCATCCCAAACTAGACCTAGGGCTACATTATGTCAGCCGAACCAGGAGTCTTTCTTTTGTTTTGCTTTCACATTTGCAGACTTCTTTAGCTACAAAAAAGCTGTGACCATACGCACCAATATCTGATGTTGTGACACCTATTAACATTACATCACTTGTCACTGGTATCGAGTGTTCCTCTTGACGCCAACGGCCTGTCAACAGTGAAAATGTGCTGGCAACACACTTGCATCATCTGTCCTAACCATATGACCTCCTTACTTTACTACATCAAAAGTATCCAAAACCCAAACAAACACATCGGCGAATTTAGCTTGAACCCACATAAGCAGAAAATTGAACGGCATTAAAATAATTTTACAAGAGACTAAAAAAAGAAAACAAAACTCATACCGATTATTTATTCATAGGGAGACTACATTACGAGACTATTAGCATATCACGGAGTTTGAGAACCGATGTTATCAATTACATTAGTTACACCTCTGGACAAACTATCTTACGAATTAATGGTCAAAAAGCGATAAAAACTAAAAACAGATTTTCATTGAGACCTGTGATATTTTACATACAACTGAAAGTCTTGCACTTTTATGTCACAAATGTTGTTTGCATAACGGCTCTAAGCATGCACAATAGTTTTATTACTAGCTGTGGATTAGGATTATTAACTATAGCACCAAAATTTCAGAATCATGTCATTACGATGCCACAGCTACAACGGTCTCATTAAACTTTTCACGTTGTTATATCAATAATAAGCAAATTATTCATGCTGGGAAAATATCATTTCTTACACAGACAGAGGGGTCGCCGTTGTACAAAGTTTCTTTTTCAAAATCACACGGCATTTTTTCGCATAAAATTTGTGCCATGCATTGGAGAAAGCTTGACGCTCCAAAAATACAGCCATTAGTTCAATGACCTTACATCAGATGCTTAAATCTAACAACACTGTACCACCACACACATTCAACCTACACAAGCACAGATAAACATACAATTGTTAACAAACATCTAAACAGATGCATCCATAGATAAAATTGTCCAGACATGCAACCCAAAGATGAAACTTTCACAAGGTCTCACGTGCACTTGAAACTGGCACTTGTTGTTTAACGCCAGTTACCTTGCATATAAAAACATGTTATAGTAACTGATACAAAAATGATAAAGGGTTAGTGTCGGCATCAATTGTTCTAGTTGAAATTAGTGTTTAATTCCTTATAGACACCAGCTCTTGGATTTAGGTCGATCCACACTAGACGTCAACGGACTGTCACGTCATGTCACCGTTCCATCAGGGTGTATTCACACTTGACATAACGCTACGTCACTTCAGTACGCTGAAGTCTAGGACCGAACGCTGAGATGTTCCATCCTCTCCTAGAGGAGCGAGACACGATGAAGTGAGACACACACGTTGCAATAACAACTGTTTATTACAAGAACTAAGCTTAATACAACCTCTGAGAATAATGTCTGCGAAACTTGAGATAGCAGTGTTTTGAAGACGAGGGAAGATTAAAAACAACTCAGTCCCATGAGCCTGTTACTCATAGGCAGTCTCCCAATGAGCTGTAGGTGCTGTGACGACACGCTTTTATGATGTTAAGAGCTCCTATGCAGTCTACTGGAAATGTCACACTTTCACAATACGATGAGCATGTCATAACAAACACATGGAGCGATGCCCTAGGAGCGGCTGGTGGAAGCGGAGATTGGACGAGGCTCAGGATGAGGGTGAGATGGCATCCTGGTGGGCAGTAAAGTGACAGCAGCAGGCAGTGTCTGGAGCAGAGATTTGGCGCAGCTGTTTGTTGCTCGGAGTTCGGAACGTAACTGCCTCTCCTTGGGCTGAGCGCCGGCTTAAGTACACGCCTGCAGAAGGATATATGCGTAGTATCACTTGAGCATGTTAGCATGTGATGGTGAGGACGTAAATTAGTATCCACGACTGCAGCGCTGTGTGCTGCAACTTTCACGCCACTTAGTGGCGAGACGGACGCCCACAGGCGCTGTGGCGACTGCTGGCAGCTTGATTGTACACACTGCCGTTTACAAATAGCCTGCGAAACATACACGTAAATGTCGTGATCTGAATATGCAGGGTGCAGCTCTGCATACTCAACAGAAAGTAAATTTATGAGACTCAAGTGATAGAAGGCCTACAGTATCGGAATTGAGGAACTAACTACGATAAAGAATATTAATAGCCATAGAAAAATTCATCTACATCTATGTACATACTCTGCTAACGACTATGAAGTACATGGCGGAGGGTACATCCAACTGTAGCAGTTATTAACACTTTTTCCTATTCCACTCACGCATGGAGGGTAGTAAAAATGATTGTTCAATGCCTCTGTGTATGCTATGATTAATTTAATCTTCTCCTCATGGTCCCTATGAGAGCAATAGATAAGGGATTCAAATATATTCCTAGAGTCATCGTATAGAGCCAGTTCTTGAAACTTTACTCTGAGACTTTCTCAGAATAGTTTTCATCTATCTTCAAGGGCCTCTCAGTTCAGTTCTTTCAGCATCTCTGTGATAAATCCAGTTCATGTCTTTACTAAGTGCTACACCCGGGTATTTGCATGAGTTCACCGATTCCTGCTGTGACTTACTGATATTATATTCATAGGATGCAAAGTGTTCTTGTTTTATGAATCGCACAAATTTACGTTTCTTGGCATTTAAAGCAAGTGGCCAATCTTCACACCACTTTGAAATCTTCTTAAGATCTGCCTAAAAATTTGTGCAGATGCGTTCAGACTGTAGGTCACTGTAGATAACTGCACCATCTGCGAAAATTCCGAGGTTGTTATCAATATTATACGCAACATTAACATACAAAATGAATAGCATGAGACAAAACATATGTCCCTGTGGTACACTTCCCTGTGGCACACACAAAGTTATTTCTGTATCTATCGAGCACTCTCCATCCAAGATAACAGGCTACGTTCTCCCTAGCAAGAAATCCTCAATCCAGCCACGAATCTTGTCTGATACCACATACCATTGTACTTTTGACAATAAGTGTAGGCATGGTACTGAGTCAAATGCTTTTCTAAAATCAAGAAATACTAAGTCTACCTGACGGCCTTGATCCACGGCTTTTAAGGTGTCATCTGAGAAAAGTGCGAGTTGGGTTTCACATGATCGATATATTGAAACACATGTTGGCTGGCATGGAGGAGGTCATTCCATCCGAGAAATATCATTATGTTTGAGCTCAAAATATGTTCTAAGATTCTACACCAAATAGGTGTCAAAGATTTGAATGGCAGTTTTGTGCGTCATTTCTGCCACCCTTCAAGTAAACGTGTGATTTCTGTATTCTTCCAGCTTCCGAGCTTTATTCGAGGGATCTACTATAGATCTGCCACAAATTGTGTATAGACCCTGATAGGGATTCCATTCGCATTTACTGTGAATGGTTTTAGTTGTTTCTCAATACCCCTGACACTAACACTTATTTCAGCCATGTTTGCTGCGGTATGAGGATTAAAATGGGGCATTTAAATGCAGAGTTAAGCATGTCTGTCTTCACTTTGCTGCCCTCAGTTTCAGTTCCTG
This sequence comes from Schistocerca piceifrons, assembly GCF_021461385.2. Classification (NCBI taxonomy): domain Eukaryota; kingdom Metazoa; phylum Arthropoda; class Insecta; order Orthoptera; family Acrididae; genus Schistocerca; species Schistocerca piceifrons. The sequence goes on from NC_060141.1 coordinate 458,520,929, forward strand.
TTTCATTTGCAAGTAACTGGACACTAAGTTTGGTGCCACTGAAGCCTTCAAATACGACCAGGATTTCCCTTGGTACTGTATAAAATCTTTCAACAATATTCTATATGGCAACCATTGAAGGCATCACACATTGCTCTCTTGACTGTCAAATGCGTTTCATTCAGTATCTCTCTATGTATAGTTCTAGGCTTTGTTTTATACCTATTGCGCAATTGTCGCTGCGTCTTTAGAAGTTTCTTTAGAGGGACTATGTACCATGGAGGATTCCTTCCATCATGAACTATTCTGCTGGTTACATAACACACGTTATTGATCAGTTTTTTTATGGTTAACTACTGAGAAGTAAAAAACGTTTCAAAACACCGACATCTATTTGCTAGTGAAATGTACAAATACAAACACATCAAACAATATTTATAAGGGAATAAATAGAGCCTGTTTACCTCATTCATTACGTTTTTTTCTTATTAACAGATTACAGTATAAACAACCTTGTTTTTCTCCTTCATTAGAGTTGAATTTTTCATTTACAATGTTATTAAATAAAAATGGTTTCATCACTTTACATTCTTATTTATACAGTGCAGGCATCAACTCTGCCCGGTTATTGTAAAAGCTACATCTTTTGTCGTTTTCAAATATTTGGTTTCGGTATTGAAAGGACACTCAGTGAAAAAAATATCCAAACCAGCATGGAACATTTGGAGTTGGACACGAAAAAGAGGCAAAATAATAAAATAAAGATTAAGACGGGCCAAAAGCACAAAATAAACTACTATAATAGGCGTGGGAGCGACGAAAAATGGTCAACTTCCGATTTTAGCTGATGACGATACCGTCAAAGCTTTCTTCCTGATAAATCTTGACAGTGACGGCCTGTGTGAATGACGCCATTTGAAATACATTGCAGAATGTTTTGATGTGGCATAATGTGGCGTTATGGCAAACATGAATTGGTCCTTAAGCTTGATATTTATTTTTCAATAATATTGTGTCATTATACTATGTATGAGGCCAAGAATGCCACAATATTACTGTCCAGTATTTATGCACGGGACATGTGTGTAGCCCAGATGCGAAAGCCGCTAACCACATGATAAGAAAACCTGAGATAATCGTGGAAAACTCGTCCCAGCCAAAATATTAAAGTCAAAGACCTCCTTTCTTTTTCAAAAAACAAGTAAAAATAGTTAATTACTCGGTGTTAATGGCAGAGATCAGCGATTATGTCTTACACATTTTAATTTTAAGTGAAATATTGACTTAGAAATTTTTTCACACTATTTATGTAGTTAGCAGGTTTTGCAAACGTATCGATCCAATTTCGAAACAAACATTTGGTTGCCAAAGACGCTATTCGGTGATGTTTTGGGAATGACAGGAGAATGGAATTTTATTGTTGAAATTATAAACAGAATACGTTATATTTCAAAGAGAAATCTGAAAGTCATGCAAAATTGGCATTGAACTACGAAGGTACTTTATTGGATTTGAGTCATAGAGCAGAGTTATGATCTGAGATACATCACATAGTATTTGGACCTTAGCCCCAGCTACTGTCATGTGAAGATTGGTGGAATGACTGTTAAGTAAGTCCACAATGGTCACAGCATGGTACAACTCTTCCACTAGTTTATCATAATCTAGTTGTAGTGAAATAACACTGACTTGTGACAGGTGGTCTGTGACTATGTTGTCAGTAGCATGTAGATGATGGACATCTGCCACATATTGCAAGATGACAGAAGAGACGAGGACTAACGCCTTTTGAGGGGTGCTGTATGGTGTCTTACCTATGGCTTGTGATCTGCATAAATAATAGTGTGTCTTCATTTAATAGCTTCTCTAAAGTATTAGACTGCTCCATTGACAGCAAGTAATTCACTATTGAACATGGTCCATTTTGACTGTGAGGCCATGAATTTTTTGATGAACAGTGAAAAGGTTGTGCTTCACTTGCCACTGTTTGTTGTAAGACCTATGACTGAATCACTAGCGTCAGTTGTGACAATGAGTTGTGCATTTGGATGTTGGGTGGGTCAAAGTGGTCGCTTTTGTGTGACAATCTTTGGCTTGTGTGAATGGTTCATGTATTTTTTTTCCTTGCACATTCAGCCCAGTGAGAACATCAATGAGGGTAACTTGTATTGCCACTGCCTATGGCAGTAATGCCAGTAAAAATTTACAGTGCCTAGAAAGCAATGTAGGTGATTATAATTCTGTGGAGTTGGAAACTGCTTAATTAGTTTGGTTCATTCTAAGGTGGGTTTGATCCCCATGGAATTTAATATGTGCTCGAGAGAGGCCACTTTGGCTTTTGCAGTCATAATTTATCCTTGTTTGTGACTATGTCTCCATACTGGAGGCCAGTGAGAACTTACGCAATCTGCTGTTCATGGCTGAATGGAGTTAAAGAAAACATTTGAATATCATCTAGATGAGCATAACAAAAGTCAGATTTGAAGAGGACACCATCAGTGATCTGCTGTCAAGTTTGAACTGCATGAATAGTAATTCAAAAAGTCTGAATGGTGTGATTATTGCGATCTTAAAGATGTTGTCCAGGCTAATAAGTATCTGGACATAAGATTTTCAGCAGTTGATGATGCTGAAAATAGTGGCACCCACAAGGGAGTGTGTGAAGTCTTGAATATTTGGAACTGAACAACTGTTGTGGATCATTCGAGCATTGAGAGCACTGTAATTCCCGAATAGTCTCAGGGAACTGTCCTTTCTCGGTACAAATTTTATTGGGGAAGTCAACAGGCTGCGTGAAAAGTGAATTATCCCTGACTAATAGATCATAGATTAATGCTTTTGTGGTCCGTAAGTATGGTTATTGGCAGCCAGCATGCTTATTGCAGATGGGCGGACTGAAGTTTGTGAGAATTCTGTGCACTGTACTGTGTTACGGATGGCACATTGTTTAATTTCCACTTACTAGCAGTTGGGTGGGGCATAGTAGACTTGTTTGACATGTGAGAGACGAGGCCAAGTACACCGTACTGACCTTGTTTCGGCTCGGTGTGCTTGGGGTCATTGACTGCATAGCTGTGGGTTGTAGTGAATAGTGAGGCATGGTCGGCCAGAGTAAGTACGGGAGAAGTAGTGCTGACATCAGCTGGGTGGTGCGTGATTAAAATACTCTAGCATTGTTGCTTCATGTGTGTGACTGCAGTGGACATGTCATTTATGCACTGATGTAGTGCTGTGTTGACTGTGCACAGTGCATCAAATGCTTTGCTGGTGTCCAGATAAAGCTCGTGTGTCATCATTAGGTGTTCCATCGTTGTAACCACTCCTGCAGTGTGTTAGAGTGTGTGTGTCACTGTCATGCTGATTCTCAAAAGGGCATGAGGTAGATTCCAATGGATAAGGAGGAACTGAGGTGAAGAGCTTGGGATGAGTCGTCTTGTCTCATGATGTAGTAGCACTGCATTTTGAAATTCCGCGAAAGGTGAAAGTGACATAGGATGTCGATTCGTACAACTGACGCTGTTGTGCAAAATGATATAACCGATGATGTATCATGGAACACTTGTGGTGTGACTGTGAATCTGGTAGTAATGTCTGGGTAGTACATTCCTGTTGCACTCCGTCATATGTGACAGTCATATTTCCCAATAGCATTCATGACACAGTTGATATGGTTGGCATGGGAGTCACATTATTGTTCATATTTAGTCTGACCCATTCTGCTGAATTGTGAACTGACACACTTGATACCAAATTTTGTAAAAAGTTCAACACTCACATCTTTAATGAAGGAGGTCCATGTAAACTACTGATCTGAGATCACTTCTAAGGTCCAGTCAGTGGTTCCGTGCATGGTGATATGTGAGTCATTTGCAGTGTGGAGTTGTACGGATCTTGTGCCTGATAGTGATGCATTTGTATCCTCCAGCACCATACTGAAGTCTGACCCTGTATTGACAAGGAAGTATTTACGCATGCTTTCGTCAGTTATATAGAGCCTTCCAGCTGCCAGAGAGAGCAGCACAGGGAATGTTCATCCCATGTGCTGTAGGCATTGGTGGCTTGATGTGTTACTGTGGGCTAGTATGCATCCCGTGGCCACTGTTTGCCAGCTGCAAGGAGGCTGCCAGTTAGGTGAGGCGGTGCCAAACTGGATTTTATACCAACAATTTGATCATGAAACTGAAGTGGTGGTGGCGGTTGATGCAACACTGCCACCTAGGATAGTGGTGGTGTGTGTGATACCTGCAAAAAAAATGGCTCTGAACACTACGGGACTTAACTTCTGAGGTCAGCAGTCCCCTAGAACTTAGAACTACTTAAACCTAACTAACCTAAGGACATCACACACCCCTGCCCGAGGCAGGATTAGAACCTGCGACCGTAGCGGTCACGTGGTTCCAGACTGTAGCGCCTAGAACCGCTCGGCCATTCCAGCCGGCTGTGATGCCTGCAGGTCAGTGTCCTGGTTGGGGCAGCAACATCACAGTCATCTGCTTTCAACATAGGTTGAAACAGTTTGGCATGCATGGCATTCAACTAAGATTTAGCATTGCATAACGTGTCATCGTCCATAGCACTGATGCATTGTCTGTGCTATAGCACAGTGAACAGTCTGTCCTTCAGACTTAGTTTCTTTTCTAGCAGTTCTCTGTCATAAGGAATCATGATGAGTTGTAACTTTGTAAGAAGCTTGACAGTCCAAAGAGTCTGTAGTGCCGAGGCTTGTGTTAAATAATATATGTGGGATGGCATCTTGTCGGCGAATCATTCATCATAGATTGCCCGTTTTAGTTGTTGTTCTAGTGTATGTGACAAGCGTCGGAGCAAGGTAGAATTTGCCACTTTATATTTGTTTCATGCAGGCAGTGCAAGGGTGACATCACTGATAAAGTCAGCATGGTTTGCTACGTGGCAAAGCAATGAGATAAATCGAGAGCTATCATCCAAAATTCCCGATTAAGTAAATACAAATTCTACTGTCATGAACGAAAGTGCCAACTGTTCTGACCAGAACAGCCGCAGCTCAGGATGTGTGCCAAGCCTCTGAACTGAAGTATGACCTAACTGTGGTTGCACTGATGCTGTCATGCAAAACAGTATAACTGACAATGTATCATGGAGCACTAGCAGCACGGTTGTGAATCTGGTAATAGTGTCTGGTAGTACATGGCCTGTTGTGTTCTGCCATAGATGGCAGTGATATTTCTTAATAACTTCATGATGCAGCTGATGTGGTTGCCATGGGAGTCAGATTATTGTTCATATTTAGTCTGACCCATTTTGCTGAATCATGAACTTACACACTTGATGCCAAATCTTGTACAAAGTCCAACAGTAGACTGTTTGCTGCCAGTGGTTGTTGTGGCATGCCAAAGAATGCATCATTTTGAGAAACCTATAGTTGTATTTAGTTCGTATTTGCACACTAGTTGACAGTTATTACGCTGATAATGCCCGTCAGTCACATTAATCCTTAAGGTGCAGACTTGAGGAGCTAGTGACCTGGTGTAACCAATGCAACATGGCCGCATTTTTACTGCGTATTATTCCGATACAGAACAAACCTTCTCCCTGTCAAATTACACTGTTGTCACAGGTGACCAACGAGATTCATTTTCATACCAGATGCAGCGATCCCACTGGTAATGGAAAAGACATGTTGAGTACTGCTTTAATATAATGGCATGACAGTACAGGGCTCTAAACTGGACTGACTTCTTATTTTACTTATTTATTTACACGTCAAGTTCCGTAGGACTAAATTGAGGAGCAAATCTCCAAGGTCATGAAACGTGTCAGTACATGAAATTACAACATAAAAGTAATAACAGATAAAAATAAAAGTGTATGAACCCGAAAAAAAAACAAGGCAACAAGAATCAGCCTAATTTTTCAAGGAACACCTCGACAGAATAGAAGGAGTACCCATGAGGAAACTTTTTAGTTTTATTTGAAAGTGCGTGAATTACTGCTAAGATTTTTGAATTCGACTGGTAGTTTATTGAAAATGGATGCAGCAATATACAGCACACTTTTCTGCACAAGAGTTAAGAAAGTCCGATCCAAACGCAGGTTTGATTTTTGCCGAGTATTAACTGAGTGAAAGCTGTCTATTCTCGGGAATAAGCTAATATTGTTAACAAGAAACGACAATAAGGAATATATATACTGAGAGGCCAATGTCAAAATACCCAGACTCGTAAATGGGAGTTGACAAGAGGTTCGTGAACTTACACCACTTATTGCCCGAACCACCTGTTTCTGAGCCAAAAATATTCTTCTAGAATGGGAAGAGTCACCCCAAAATATAATACCGTACAACATAAGCGAATGAAAATAAGCAAAGTAGACAAATTTTCATTTCGAATGATCACTCACTTCAGATACTGTTCGAATAGTAAAAATGGCAGCATTAAGTCTTTGAACAATATCATGAATGTGGATTTTCCAACACAGTTTACTATTTATCTAAACACCTAGAAATTTGAACCATTCAGTTTCACTAATCATATGCCCATTCTGTGAAATTGCGATGTCAGGTTTTGTTCAATTGTGTGTTAGAAACTATAAAAACTTACTGTGATTTAAGTTTATTTCCTACAAGCCATGAACTTAGGTCATGAACTGCACTATTTGAAACCCAGTAAGTGTTGCACACAACATCCTTTACTACCAAGCTAGTGTCATCAGCTAACAGAAATATTTTAGAGTTACCCATAATACTAGACGGCATGCCATTTATATAAATAAGGAACAGGAGTGGCCCGAACACTGATCCCTGAGGCACACCCCACTTGAGCGTACCCTACTCAGACCCCACAACACAGCCATTCTCGACATTGTGAATAATGACCTTTTGCTGTCTGTTGCTAACGTATGAGGTGAACCAATTGTTAGCTATTTCCCGTATTCCGTAATGATCCAACGTCTGGAGCAATATATTGTGATCAACACTATCAAACGTCTTTGTTAAATCAAAAAACACGCCTAGCTTTGAAACCTTTTGTTTAACCGATTCAGTATATCATAGAGAAAAGAGAATATAGCATTTTCAGCTGTTGAACGAATTCTAAAGCCAAAACGTACATTTGATAACAAATTGTGTGATATCAACTGATCAATTACCATCACATACACAGCCTTTTCAATAACTTTAGAAAACACCAATGGCATAGAAATAAGTCTAAAATTGTCTACATTATCCCTTTCTCCCTTTTTATAAAGCGGCTTTACTATTGGGTACTTTCATCGTTCAGGAAACTGACCATTCCTAAAGGAAAAATTACAAATATGGCTAAATACAGGGCTAACATGTGCAGCACAGTACTTTAATATTCTGCTAGGCACACCATCATAACCATGAGAGTCCTTAGTATTCAGTGATTTAATTATTGATTTGGTCTCCCCCTTGTCTGTTTCACAGAGGAGCATTTCAGACATCAATCTTGGAAAGGCATTTGCCAGGAAAGTTGTATGATTCCCTGTAGAAACTAAATTTTTCACCAGCAATGATTGTTAAATATTGTACATATATCTGATTTATCAGTAACAGAAATATTTTTACTGTGAACCAACTTTATATCATCACTTTGTGCTGCTGACCAGACACTTCCTTCACAACGGACCATATGATTTTAATCTCTTGACCACACATTCTACTCAGCCCCATAAGTTCTCTAGTCAGAGGCGTTACCCATGCTGCTGGCCTCAGAAATTTATGACAGGAAGAGAGAAATGTTCTATTATATACTCAAGATGATTTGTGATGACACTGAAAAGCAATATTATGAATACTCTGCACTACTTCAAACAGATTCAGCAAAACAGACATCTGTCCATTAACCTTCAATGACTGTCATTTAGCATATGCTTCAAAGACAAACAAAAATTTTAGAATAAGATACTCTGAATACCTAAAGCACTACAAAGTGGAACTGCATAAACAATATTTGCAAACCACTGGCATAAGAATGCAAGTAAGCAGTAATAACAATTTGTAGGCAGCTAATGCCTGCCTACCACAACTCAAAAAAGACACAGTGCAGTAACTTCAAGCATAAGACGTGTTACCCTTCTCACTTGAAAAAATTATTTTTTGAGGTTATAATTTACACCTACAATTTCTGATAAAGACTTTGGCTATTTGTAATGTCCATAATCCTGCAATTTCAGTCAATAAATTCCTAGCTATTTCCCAATGTTAATATTTTTCTTTCTTACGTACCGTATCATTTTCTCACAGCCCATTGTGTTTACGTATGTTGTAGCATACTGGCACTTATTTGAAAAGATTAGCCGTCTTTGGCAGTTGGCAGTAGCTGGTTGACCCCACTGATGTGGTGCCTCTGTGACTGCAGGCTTAGAACTCTGCCTTCATAGTGAACATGTGAGTTAACATTAGAGACAGACATTGTCCTGGAGTTCCAGGCTGAAAGATAGTGGGAAGAGCTAAACTGCTGTGATTTACGAAGTGACATGCCTATCTTGTCTGCTATGGCTATTGCTACCTGCTCCAGAGCTCCACTGGAAATGCAGGTTGAACAGGGTATTTCAGTGGTTCAAAGCTTTAGTCTTCACACATTTCCAGTTGCTTGAGCTTGTACAGGGCGAAGAAAGAAATTCTGGTAGCTTTATGTCATTTCAGTTTGAGTGTCCAGTATATGGGAATGGGAAAAAACACAAAAAAATCTGCAGAAGCATTTCTCAGAGGCTTAATGACACCATGTCAAGTCTAAACTGTTAGGAATCTTTTGCACATAGCTGTCAAATCTGTGTCAAGAATTTGAGTTACAAGTCCAATTTTAAATGGCATCAGCAAAATCATCATGGTGAGCCACTGACTGAGACAAGATCAGGGAAGTGTAGCATATGTAGTTATGAAGTTCTTACAGACCATAATTATTTTGAATACTTAAAATTGGCGCATGATAGACAAGTAAAGTCTGAAGAGCTGTACTTTTTATCACTGCATTCTTTTAAAAAATGCAAACTGGAAACTGAGAAGTCTATGCAAGTGATGATTGTAAAATATTGCTGCTCACATTCTTGCATTCTGCCGCTGACAAGAGTGAAAAACGTTGTTATGCATGCCAAAAACTACTAAAAATTTGTAAGAAAGTTTATACAAAAATTACTCAGAATTAATAAAAAATGTTATTAAAAAAATCAAAGAACATGCACTTAATGTCAGAAATATGTAAGTTGGACAACAGACTTAAGCCTATATGGACTGTAGCGAAACGAGACAGGACAACCAGCCACAAAACAGAATAACATCACTATTGTACTGAATAGAAGGGCCATAAATGATAGTCACAGGGAGCAAATATATTTAATAATCCCTTTTTAAATATAATAGAAAGTATGGACAAACAGTCCAAGTGAAAATCACGGCAGTATTGTGAGAAAAGTAATTCTCATAAAATTCATTCGTGTGAATATATCATCAACTTCTCCTTCTGAAAATTATAGAGTCTCTCAAAAACAAAGGCTCATCTGGTTTTGATGGTATTGCCAATAGAGAACGAAAGATTTGTTCCCATATAAAAAGCCTGGTCTTATCTGAAATATGTAATGCATCCCTAACTGTAGGCATTATTCCAGAGAGACTGACAAGAGAGATGTCAATAGCTACCAACATGTTTCATTACTGACATTATTTTCCAACGTTTTTAAGAAGTTGATGCATTCTAGAGTAGTATCTAATCGTAGCAACAATAACATCCTCAACAAATCACAGTTTGAGTTTCAGGAGGGTTTCTCTGCAGAGAATGCCACTTACATATTCACTCACCAAATTTTACAAACATTAAACAATAAAATAGCAATGGTTGGTATTTTCTGTGACTTATCTAATGCATTTGACTGCATAAATCACAGTATTTGCTTAGATAAATTGAAGTTTTATGGGATTGACAGCATAGCTAACCAATAGATAAAATCATATCAAACTAAAGAATGCAGAAAGTTATACTTAGGCATAGTCCATATCAATTCAGGCAAGCTAGGAAAAAATCTTAACCTTCTTAGTCTTGGATGTTATTAAACTTAGCATTATGTTAAAAATTAAGGACTAAGTAAGGAACACATATTTTTTCATTTCCTCCCAAAAAATTTCTGCCCCGAGATACAGCCCTCCGATGATGACACTGTGCATACCATTTTGAAGATGCGAATTTTGGAAAAAATTTCAAAATGTTGTATCTCAGGAGCAGTTCTAGATATTTTGTTGGTTTTTTTTTTTTTTTATTTGAAAGATAATTGCTTTGTAATTACAAAGAAATTCCCCATTTGAACTTGTGGTTATCACATATTGTAGGGGGGTAATAACACACTTTAGACGTTGAATATCCATTTATTTAGTATTGAAGTAAGCGAGAACAACATGGCATTACAAAAGTTGTGTGCCGAGTCAGCATGGAACAAAGGTAGTACAAAGATGCTAGAGTCCAAAGATATGGCACTTTACGCCAGAGGTGCCACAGAGTTCCCAAGCGGCAGTGTGGGGCACAGCAGAGGTAAGCTTCCTCACACAAACTCATAATTGTCGTGCCATCAAGGTAGTTGAAGATGGTGTCCAGCGCGAGAAGTGAGCGCATCGGAAACAGAGCTGCAAATGTCATGTGCATTGGACTGCTGCGTAGGCAGTGGAACGCTGCTTGAAGTCATGGCGGCGGCATCAGGAGGTGTGGCGGCAGCGACAGCAGGCAGATAGGGAGCATCAGAATGCATGTCGGATAGGAACCACCTGGGTTTTAAGCAGTTACCGGAAACTGTTTGAGGTCATCCATTTAGAAGAATTACAAATGTGTTCACTCCATGGTGTAAGATACTGTGCGGGCCTGAATAAGGTGGTTTCAAGGCCGCTCGCACAGAGTCATCATGCAGCATCACAAATTCACTTGATGCCAGGTCCTTGTGGATGATCACCGGTGGCGTGGAATGTGGGAGAGGCAGGAGGAGTGTAGGCGAGTGATGTGCACACGTGCCCATTCCACAAGGGCCAGAATATCAATGGCATCATCCGACGGAGCGTCCTCCATGAACTCTGCTTGCAGGAGGAGGGGCTCTCTGTACAGAATCTCTGCCAGCAATGCATTCAAGTCTTCCTTATGAGCGGAGCAGATGCTGAGTAAGACCCAAGGGAGGGCCTCAGACCATAACCCACCATGGCACATGAGTGTGGCTTTGAGAATTTGGTGCCACTTGGGGTGATAGGCTGTGGTGTGGAATTTAGTTACACCGCACAGCTCGCACAGTTGAGCAAAAAGAGTGGATTTGAACTGTCGTCCCTGATCAGTAGTGAGGGAAAGAGGGCAGCCAAAACTCATGACCCACACAGATATGAAAGCGTGAGCGATGGTCTCCACTGTGACATCAACAAAGGAACCCCCTCAACCCAATGAATAATGATCATAGATAATATGTATTTGTGCCCCTTGGAAGGGGGGAGTGGACCGACCACATCAATGTGGACATGCCAAATGCGACCTTTTGGAACATCAAACTTGCCTAATGGAGGCTGGGTGTGTCTGCCGACTTTACAACACTGGCATGAGACACACGTATGGGTCAACATACGGAGGTCGTGCCACATACCAGGCCAGACAAAGCATTCAGTGACTAGACTCATTGTTGCCTGTGTTCCGGAGTGGGCCAAGTTGTTAAGGCGTTGAAGTATCTGCACGATAGAGCAGGCGGTACCAAGGGATGAGGAGTGCCCGTAGAAGTGTCACAAAGGACCGGGGTCATCGACCCGTGCAGGACAAGAGATTGGATAGCTAGCGAAGACTTGTTGTCCAAAACTAATCACTGAGTATTGATGTCCTCGGACTGGAGTCACACGAGGTTATCTAATTTCAAAGATGCAGAAAGCACGGAGATACGAGATAGATAGTCAGCTACAATATTCTCCATGCCGCCGATGTAGCATGCGTCTTTGGAATGCTGACAGATAGATGCTGATAGATAAGGTGGCAGGGGTAAAATACAGGGAGCAAAAGGGTATTTACAATTTGTACAGAAACCAGATGGCAGTTATAAAGAGTCGAGGGACATGAAAGGGAAGCAGTGGTTGGGAAGGGAGTGAGACAGGGTTGTAGCCTCTCTCCGATGCTATTCAATCTGTATATTGAGTAAGCAGTAAAGGAAACAAAAGAAAAGTTTGGAGTATGTATTAAAATCCATGGAGAAGTACTAAAAACTTTGAGGTTTGCCGATGACATAGTAATTCTGTCAGAGACAGCAAAGGACATGGAAGAGCAGTTGAATGGAATGGACAGTGTCTTGAAAGGAGGGTATACGAGGTGTGGCTAGAAAAAAACCGGACTAGTACTGGTGAAACAATAAAACGAATGCAAGAAGGCTGAAAGTCGCGTGGCCTGTCACGTGACTCTCGCTCCGCCTGCTGCTCGAGTTTCATCTGCCTCCTGCACTCAGTCTGCCCGTGGCGTCTGTTTTAAGTAGTTGACGTTTTGTCTGTGCATCGGAAAATGTTGAGTGTACAGAAAGAACAGTGTGTTAACATCGAATTTTGTTTCAAACTAGGAAAATCTGCAAGTGAAACGTTTGTAATGTTACAACAAGTGTACGGCAATGATTGTTTATCACGAACACAAGTGTTTGAGTGGTTTAAACGATTTAAAGATGGCCGCGAAGACACCAGTGATGACACTCGCACTGGCAGACCATTGTCAGCAAAAACTGATGCAAACATTGAAAAAATCGGTAAACTTGTTCGACAAGATCGCCTTTTAACAATCAGAGCAGTGTCTGAGTTAACAGGAGTTGACAAGGAAAGTGTTAGGCAGATTTTTCATGAAAGTTTCAACATGAACAAAGTGTGTTCAAAAATGGTTCCAAAGTGTCTCACAATTGAACAGAAGGAACACCGAAGAATGATTTGTTCTGACATCCTGGAAAACATTGAAAGTGATCCCACCTTCTTACAAAATGTTATTACTTGCGATGAATCATGGTTTTATACTTACGATCCCGAAACTAAACGCCAATCGATGCATTGGAAAACTCCTGGTTCTCCACGACAAAAAAAAGCACGAATGTCAAAATCGAAATTCAAGGCAATGATGATTGTTTTTTTTTTTGACATCAAAGGGATTGTGCACATTGATTGGGTACCAGAGGGACAAACAGTGAATCAGCATTACTACATTAGCATCCTGGCTACCCTACGTGAGCGAGTACGGAGAAAACAGAACGATTTGTGGAGAAAAAAGTCATGGATCCTTCACCAAGACAATGCCCCAGCTCACAGTGAGTTCTCAGTGAAGACGTTTTTGGCAAAACACAACATTCCCATCTTAGATCATCCACCCTACTCACCTGATTTGGCCCCCTGTGACTTTTTTCTTTTCCCTAAAGTCAAGTCAGCTTTGAAAGGAACTAGATTTGAGACGGTTGAAGCAGTAAAAGAAAAAGCGACGGAAGTAATGTATGGACTTACCGAAAATGATCTGCAGCATTGCTATGAACAGTGGAAAATTTGTATGGAGCGGTGTAGAGACCGAGGAGGAGAGTACATTGAAGGAGATAACATGAAATTGTAAATAATTGTAAATAAATGTTTTTTCCAGCATCAGTCCGGTTTTTTTCTAGCCGGACCTCGTAAGATGAACATCAACAAAAGCAAAACGAGGATAATGGAAAGTAGTTGAATTAAGTCGGGTGATGCTGAGGGAATTAGATTAGGAAATGAGACACTTAAAGTAGTAAAGGAGTTTTGCTATTTGGGGAGCAAAATAACTGATGGTGGTCGAAGTAGAGAGGATATAAAATGTAGACTGGCAATGGCAAGGAAAGCGTTTCTGAAGAAGAGAAATTTGTTAACATCGAGTATTGATTTAAGTGTCAGGAAGTCGTTTCTGAAAGTATTTGTATGTAGTGCAGCCATGTATGGAAGTGAAACATGAACGATAAATAGTTTAGACAAGAGAAGAATAGAAGCTTTCGAAATGTGGTGCTACAGAAGAATGCTGAAGATTAGATGGGTAGATCACATAACTAATGAGGAAGTATTGAATAGGATTGGGGAGAAGAGAAGTTTGTGGCACAACTTGACCAGAAGAAGGGATCGGTTAGTAGGACACGTTCTGAGGCATCAAGGGATCACAAATTTAGTACTGGAGCGCAGCGTGGAGGGTAAAAATCGTAGAGGGGGACCAAGAGATGAATACAATAAGCAGATTCAGAAGGATGTAGGTTGCAGTAGGTATCGGGAGATGAAGAAGCTTGCACAGGATAGAGTAGCATGGAGAACTGAATCAAACCAGTCTCAGGACTGAAGACCACAACAACAACAACAACATAGTCCATATGACGAAAACGTCTCAGCGGAAAGTCCTTAGCCAGGTTGCTTTTTTCAACAAGGGGCTTGTGATCTGAGTAGATCATGAAAGGTCACCCCTCAAGATCACTCTAGAAGTGTTTAATTGCCTCATAAACCGTGAGAAGCTTGCTGTCGAGAGCCGACCACTTACACTGGCTCTTTGTGAGTTTCTTTGAAAAGAAGAAGAGTGGCTGGGCTGGGTGGAGTCGGTGATGTGCTGTTGTGAAACAGCACTCACAGCTGAATCACTTGCATCAGTAGCAATTGAAACACGACCCTTAGGAGCAGGGTGGACGAGTGTGATGGCTTTGGCGAGTGCAGTTTTGACATTACCAAATCCGTCAAGGATGGGTTCGGTCCAGTCCAATTGCTGTTTCCCCATGGTATTTCTGCTAGAGAGGGCGTCAGTGAGGGCTGATTGGACAGAGGCAGCCTGAGGGATATGGCGGCGGTAAAAGTTTACCATACCCAGAAAAGGACAGAGTTGAGCATAATCTTCAGGAAGAGGCAGGGCAAGAATGCTTTCGACATGAGAATCCATCGGTTGTAGGCCGTCGGCCAAGACAGTATGGCCTAGGAACGTAACTGATGTGGAACAGAGTTGAGATTTATTGTGGTTGATCACCTCGCCATTGGCAGAGAGGGCCGAATGGACTCCATTGAGGTGAACCTGGTGCTCCTGGGCAGAGGAGGGAAAAATCAGTATAACATCCAAATAAGCAAAAGCAAATCGCAGAGGCAGCAAAAGTGAATCAATGAACCACTGCCACGTCTGCGCAGCATTTTTCAAGCTGTAAGGCATGTAACAGTATTCAAATAGGCCAAAGGGTGTCATGACGGCTGTCTTCGGAATATCTGGTAGATGCATAGAGGCTTGTAGCCATGTAATAATTGCGTGAAATCCTGGATAAGACGAATGGGATAGTTATTGATAACTGCACTAGCATTAAGGGACCTGTACTCCCTGCACATGCTTAAGGAACCATTCTCCTTAGGAACAAGGTGGATAGGTGAAGACCAGTCACTGTCTGATGGTTGGAACATGCCAGAAGCCAATAAATCCTGAATGTTTTCTTTCGCGCACAGAAGTTTGGAAGCATTAAGACGCCAAGCCATATAACGTACAGGTGGCCTTGGGCCTTGCCTGGTGCAGATTCTATGACATTACTGATGGCTGATACCTGCAGAGAACGGCAGGCAGGGGGGGGGGGGGGGGCGTGACGAGCGGCAGTTGCGAAGATGGTTCACTGGCCTGCTGGGCCGGGATGGAGTGGGTGGGACATACACTGTAGATGACGAAGGAAGGTGTGGCGCAGTAGCCTCGTGATGCGAGGAATCCCACTAAGTGAGAACAGGTGCGCCCTGGAGCTTTATCTGTGATGACGTGGAAATGGCAGCAGGCGGAAGAAAGCTCAACACAGGAGAAATGCAGTGAGAAGACGCCATAGATGGGAGTGTTGGTTCACCTTGTTGCAGCTCTGCAGACAGACCACGAATTTTACTCTGTACGTGTGACAATTCAGCGGAGGTGCTGACAATGTGGGCACATAACGCCTCATTCTAGGTGTGGAGCTCGTCGATTTGTGTGCGCACGTCCGACAAATCAGAGAACCAACCGTGCAGCAATACGCTCAAGCAGAGGTTCACATCTGGAAAGCATAGCCAAGGAGGTGGAGAGCAAAGTCATGCTGAACCCGTTTGAGCACGGAACAGTAGAACCATATGCGTGGCAGGGCGTAGTGGCCTGCAGATCTGGCGATAGTTTTTAATGGTGTAGAAAGTCCAACCTGATCACAGGTTTATCAACGTCGGTGATGTGGGAAGTCCAAGGGCAGGTGGTGACTGATGACAGGAAAAGCAACATTGTGATGGAGCCAAGGACTACGATAGGAGAGTGATTTGCAGTGATCAAAGCAAGGTTAGCAGGAGAAAGCATGTTACCTGTGTGCTTGGCCAGGATAACGCTGACGTTGGCGCCAGTGTCAATGAGAAAGTGAGTGCCCAATGACAAGTCCGTGACGTAGAGGAGTCACGCTGCTGGAGCAAGCCATTCGGCATCAGATGGCAAGTGCCTTGGGGGATCGTGGTGGGACGTGGCACCTAAGCGTGCCCACCGGAATCATTTCGTTAGGCGCAAGATGCGTAACAGTTGCGTGGGGCGTCCCCATAAGTGGCATGGTACTAGCATAGTGGGTAAACTTGGAGGCGAGATAGTGTGGAGTGGGAGGGGGACGCAGCTGACTGCATCACTGCTTGAGGCCACTTGGGCTGTTACTCGGGCTGGGTAGGCTGCTGTCGAGAGGCCGCAGGCAGTACCTCCTGTAGGCTGCTAGGTGGCAGCTCCTGACAGGCCACTGAGGTGCTGAGGCAAGCACGCTGACCTCTCCCAGCGGAGTGCAGAACCGGAGGAGCAGGCATGCCAACTGAGTGTGATGGAGATGTTGTCTGTGACAGGCAGTGTAGATGACAAATGACAGATTGGCCATGCACAGGCAAGAGGGCCGGCGAAGTGAGATAGCAGGTGGAGTTGTAGGTCCGAATGCAGTTTGACCATCCACAAAGTCCAAAGCACAGTGTCAGGTAAAGCTTGATCATCAATTAATGCATGAAGGTGCCACCAAAACAGCGAAGGTGTGCGGTTGTCGAGGTGCTTGTCATGAATAATGTGGTGGATAGCTTCTGCCAGTGGGCAAGAAAGGCTTTTGATGAGCTGAGTTTTCGCCATTAAATACTTGGGCGAGGCGAGCAATGAGAGGAGCAGATCACTGATGAGGTCGGGATGAGCGTGGAGGTGACTCACCAGGCAGATGAAATGTGCGTCGTCATCTGAAATCCTGTTGATATCCAGTAGGTGATCCACGAATATGAACCAAGTCTTAGGGTTGTCCTGTTGCAAAGCAGGCAGCTTAGGAAACCTGCCGGGTAACACATCTTGATGCAGCACTGGCAGGTGTAGATCTGTGCATGCGGGTCAGGAAGCCCCAGACACCAGGCGTGTAGTAGCGGTGGACGGTGTATTGCCTGAGGTCTGCATGGGGGGTGACCACATGTAGCACGGTGTGGAGTGAGTAGGTGCAACCGATGGCACAATGTGTCCCAACTGCAGGCCTGACAATGTACACAGCATGGATGTAACAGCCAGTGCCGTTGCGACAGCAGGTGGAAGGCAGTCACAGTGGAGCCATGGAGGGGCTGATCCGGTAATTGTCACAGCCCGAAAGCAGACAGAAGACAATCATGGTGTAACCACAGAGCGACGGTCACAAAAACTGGCATGGTCGAGGGGACCAGTGACGCCTAGACAGCGTGTGGATGGGGTGTTGCGATGTTAGGTACATAAGAATGTGTAACCCCATGCATTGGAAAGTTCAAATTACAGTTCTCGAACTTTGTTGGCACATCAAACCAAACCGAAGGAGACTGCATAGCTGAGGGGCAAACCACAATGTCCTCGACTGGGTTATTATTCACAATGTCACTAGGCGGCATGCACTGTCCATGTAGTGGCCGTTACTGCGTAGTTGCACTTGACGGTGGCCATGTTGAGCTGGTTAAGGTTATGTGACTGCCGGCATGGCCGGGCGTAAATAGTTCTTCACTTTTAAGGGAACATTGTACATGAAATTTGTTGAAATTTGACATTTTCTGTTTTCTACTCCATACTGTAATTTGGACTTTCCTGTACATTTTGGTATATAATACATTAAAATCAGACAATTGTGATACCTTCAAATAATATTTTGAATTTTGATGTGTGACTGTCAAATTTTGCAGCTATACATATACTGCCACACTTGAGCAGTCATATCTTGGGAATTACACAGTCTAGAAAGCTGTGAATTGCTTTGTTTTCTGGCTACTGCTGTGTCCCAGAAGTTAGCATTAGGAATAAACAGATCAGTCCTTTGTTCCCCATACTAGTTGTTGAAAGTAGTGTGATTATCGGCTATTTTTGTAGTAAGCTAACTTCTATTGCTTTTTGTACATAAATAAAATGAATAAGCATAAAAGTAACTTCGAGAAACGCAAATTTGTGGGCAACAGATATGTGAAACCTGCATTTTCTTCTGAAGTACTTGAAAACACGTGTGCTAGCAGTGAAGGAAACCAAGATAATGTTTCTGAAGTGACCACACCCCCTAGTGCATCGAAAAGGAAAGTAACTTTAGAAATGGGTGATAGTGGTAAAAATAATGATATTATGGACAACATCTGTAGTGATCTGCAAATACTTGCACAAGTTCTTTTTGAAACTGTCTCTTGCTGTCTTTGTGGTGGTGAAGTTAAACTTTATGAGGATACTGGAGCCCGAGTAGATGTTGTGTCTGAGTTAATTATTAAATGTCAGAAGTGCAAAAATGAAAAAGCATTTCATACTTCATCAAAGTGTTCAGGTAATGAATTGTATGAAATTAATGTGAGACTGTTCTGTGGCCTTAGATGCATTGGTAAAGGTGCAAGGGCTGGTAATGTTCTCTGCAGTGGGTTGAATTTGCCAAAACCACCTTCCAGGTATATGAAATATGTAACAGCAATTGGGGACTCTGTATATTTTGTGGCTGAAGATTCAATGGTTGCTGCTACATCAGAAGCTGTTGAACAAAATGAGGGTGACACAGACATCAGCATTGCTGTGGATGGATCCTAGCAAAAGTGTGGGTTTATTTCTAAAAATGGTTTTACATCTGCAATAAGTACTGATACTGGAAAAGTTTTGGATTTTGAAGATCTCAGTAAGTGCTGCCAAGGTTGTACAGTGAACCAGAACAGATTACATCATAAGCAGCAATGTATAAAAAATTATGATGGCACAGGTGGAGGAATGGAGGTAAAAGGAGCAGTTAACATTTTCCAGTGTTCACAGAAGGAGAGAGGTGTCAGATAAGTGAATTACGTAGGTGATGGAGACAGAAAGGCTTTCATTGCAGTACAAAACAGTAAGCCATATGATGTTCCTATACAAAAACTTGAATGTTTAGGACATGTCAAGAAAAGGATAGGAAAATGTCTGTGTAACCTGAAAACCAAGCTGGGTAACACAAAACTGTCTGATGGGAGGACAATAAAATGTGCTGGAAGACTAACATACAAAGTAATTGATGAATTACAGGAATATTATGAGGAGACCATTAGAGATAACTGTGACAATTTAGAGAAGGTGAAAAGAACTGTGTGGAGCACATTCTTGCATTGAATATCAACCGATGGAAAGCCGTGTCATGCTTTGTGTCCACTTCCACCAAACACTTGGTGTAAATATAGGGAAGCTGAATTTTCTGGAACCCTTCATGAATTTACACATAAACATTCTCTTCCTTTGGCAGTAACAGAGGCAATCAAACCTATTTACAGAGATTTGGCAAATCCTGAGCTACTAAAGAAGTGTTTACATGGGAAGACCCAGAATGTGAATGAGTCCTTCAATAATGTTGTGTGGTGCCGTGTGCCTAAAAATGTATTTGTTGGCCTTATGACTGTAAGGTTAGCAGTGTCTGATGCTGTAATAACTTTTAATGGTGGAAACTATGAAAGACTTAAGGTTCTGGAGAAGTTAGGGGTAAGATTTGGACAGAACACAGCTAAAGGACTGTGGGAACTGGATGAACTTTGTGTACATGAAGCAGAGTTAGCTGCTCAGCAAATGACAAAAGAAGCAAGAAAGAAAAGGAGGAGGCAAGCACTGGGCTGTTGTGACACTGAATAAGACATAGACTATGGGCCAGGGCTATTCTAGTGCATAAAAGACGTAGAAATGTAAGCCTGTATAAGAATTTGTAATAAAAAAAGTTTTAAACCTCAATATCTCTGAACTACATTTTTTTGCAATAAATGACCTGTTTTCTTAAAAAGTACTGCTGGTAGAGACATGAAATGTTCACAGCATGCCAAGTGTAAGATTCAACACATATGGAAATAGGATAATTAAAATATCCTGAGTTGTTTTGTTTTTATGTTCATTTATTTACAAAATTCTGTCAAAAAATTGAGTGTTTGAAAAAAAAAAAAAATGCCCCACAATACAATTTTAGTAATAATTCCAGTTCAGTGTATCTAGAAAGGTGCATTCAATAATTATGGAAAATTTTAAGTTGGTGTCTTAAAAAGTTTCCAAGATAATGGATCACAAAATTTGATAATTTAACATTGGCAGCATAGGACATACAATGTCCCCTTAAGGCAATGCTCCTATGCCAACACAATAGCAATAATAACACACTTTAGATGTTGAATATACATTTATTTAGCACTGAGGTAAGTGGAACAACATGGCAGTACTAAAGTTGTGCGCCGGGTCAGCACCGAACAAAAGTAGTCATGTCCTCCTCAATGTGTCCGGTGACAGTGCCTCCATCAGTCGTTTAATCCGTATTGTGGTGGGCTCGGAAGTGGCTTGCAAAACTGAGCTTTGCTTTGAAGATCCGGTTGCACAAAGTGCAATACAGTTGCCCTGTGAAGTTATATGTATAGATGTAATTAGGCTTGGGCTTAGATTTGTGGAGCTTTCATTCATCATCCAGGTTCTTTAGGCGGATATGCTCCAGTTGTTCCACACTCTTGTGTACAGTTGAGCACCACTATGATCAGTGCAATGCAAGCTCTTCCCAACATTTGCTCCGAATGACACAGACTGTGAGGTGGCGTTTGATGGTGTCTTTATATTGCAGGTGTTGGCCACCTTGCTGCTGCTTTCCACACGAGAGCTCTGAGTAGAGTACCACTTTGGGAAGTCTGCTGTCATCCATGTGTATGATATGGCCACTCCATCTCAGTTGGTGTTTCATTAAGAGAGCTTCAATGTCAGGCAGTTTCATGTGACACAAAATCTCCATGTTTGGAACAGGGTCTTCCCATTTCATGCGGAGAATTGATCTCAGACAGTCAAGATGAAAGATGCCTAGCCTCCTAATGTCAGATTTATAACAGCACCAGGTTTCTGAGGTCTAGAGTAAAGCTGGTAATATTATTGCTTTGTAGACTGCAGTTTTAGCTTGTAGTCTGAGATCATGTGATTTCCATACTTGGTGATTCAGTTTACCAAAAACTGAGGCTGCATTGACTATACGAACTGCAGTTTCTGTTGTCAGGCTGTTATCGCTTCTAATTTGGCTACTTAGATATTTAAAGTGTGACATGTTTTCCAAATGTTTGTTGTCAAACTTAATACTGCAGTCGTCTGTATTGGAACCCCTAAGTGGTTGTTGAAGGACTTGCCTCTTGGTGATGATTATGACCAAACAAATCTTCTGCAGGAGTCATTTAGCAGGTTCATGTGTGTTTGGAGAGATTCAGGAGAATTAGCTATCATGCATACATCATCTGTGTAAAGAATTTCTAAGAGAGATATTTTATTTACGCGACATTTTGTTCTGAGGCGAGAGATGTTGAAGACACTTTTATCTGTTTTCTAGTCAAGACCCATTTGACCACTGCAGGCTTTGGTTGCGTCTCTCATAACAGCTATGAAATAAAGTGAGAAGAGTGGGAGCCAGTACACAGCCTTGTTTTACACAGCATGACACAGGAAACTGGTCTGAAAGCTCGTTTTTAATGCGGATTTTTGCCATCATGTTGTCATGAAACTGTCTAATCAAGTTAATAATTTTGTCAGGGCAGCCAGTTTTCTTTAGTATAATGCAGAGAGCTTCCTGTGGGGCTCAGTCAAATGCTTTTTTTCAGGTCTACGAAGCACATGAACAGAGGCTGATGTTGCTGTAAGCTTTTCTCTTGCATTTGTTTGACAACTAATATGGCTTCTGCTGTGCCTCTGTTCGGTCAAAAGCCACACTGGGTCTCTGGTAGCACTTTTTCTGCAAGGTGTGTTAGCCGGTTGTTGAGTATGTGAGCCAGGATTTTCCCTGCTGCTGAGAGAAGAGAGATTCCCCTGTGAGAACTGCAATCAGAAATGTCACCATTGCCTTTGTAAATCTTGCAAATGCAGGCATCTTTCCAATTCTTGTGGGATTATTTCACACTTGCAAATCTTTGAAATTAGAACAAACAGTGGGTTCATAATGTTTGGTCCACCATATCTATAAAGTTCTGATGGTTAGTTGTCTAATCCTGCTGATTTGGTATTTTTCAGCTTAGCCAATGCTGAAATGAATTCACTGAATGAAGGGGCATCAGCAACTTGTTTGTCGACTGGCAGGCCTTCAAGTTATTCTCTATATGGAATATCAGTCATCTGATGGTTGGGATTAAGAATGTCATCAAAAAGTTCTGCGCACCAAGAAAGGATATCACTCTCTTGCATCAGCTGACAGGTTTTATCTTTGTCATAAACAGGTGCTATTTTCCTCGATTTTGAACCAAAGATAGTTTTCAGGCACTTGAAGAATCTGCCTGTATGGTTTGTGTCAGCCTGTGATTGCATTTCATTGACTTTATTCAGCCAACATTTGTCTTTGAGGGTGCATACCTTCGCTTTCAGGTTGTAGTGTGCTACTTTATGGTTGTCAAGATCAGGACTGTGAAGAGATGCTCTGAAATCATTAACAAGCTTTTTGATCTCTCCATCTGAATCATCAAACAATCTTGGTTCTTTTTATGAGGTTTTCCCAAGACTTCTGTGGCACATTTGTGCAGTTTGGTAGCATAAACAATCCAGTGCTCAACTACAGGGGCAGACTCGGATATTGAAAGTCCATCAGAACTGAATGCATCGTCCAGTTTTGCTCTCATAGTCTGATTGTGGACCAAGATTCTGCAGGATAATTTTGTGGTATTTTGTATGATGATCATCGTGGTGCTTTCAAAGCTATGTTTAATTTGAACCTCACAAGTTGATGGTCTGTCCAACCCTGAACACCTCTCATAGCATATGTGATCAGTACTTCACCGAGATCTTTTATGCGTATGATGACATACACTACTGGCCATTAAAATTGCTACACCAAGAAGAAATGGAGATGATAAATGGGTATTCATTGGACAAATATATTATACTAGAACTAACATGTGATTATATTTTCACATTTTTGGGTGCATAGATCCTGAGAGATCAGTACCCAGAACAACCACCTCTGGCCATAATAACAGCCTTGATACGCCTGAGCATTGAGTCAAACAGAGCTTGGATGGCGTGTACAGGTACAGCTGCCCATGCAGCTTCAACACAATACCACAGTTCATCAAGAGTAGTGACTGGCGTATTGTGACGAGCCAGATGGTTGGCCACCATTGATCAGACGTTTTCAATTGGTGAGAGATCTGGAGAATGTGCTGGCCAGGGCACCAGCTGAACATTTTCTGTATCCAAAAAGGCCCGTACAGGACCTGCAACATGCGGTTGTGCATTATCATGCTGAAATGTAGGGTTTCGCAGGGATTGAATGAAGGGTAGAGCCATGGGCCATAACACATCTGAAATGTAATGTCCACTGTTCAAAGTGCCATCAATGCGAACAAGAGGTGACCAAGACATGTAACCAATGGCACCTCATATCATCACGCTGGGTGATACGCCAGTATGGTGATGACAAATACACGCTTCCAATGTGCGTTCACCGTGATGTCCCCAAACACGGATGCGACCAGCATGATGCTGTAAACAGAACCTGGATTCATCCGAAAAAATGACATTTTGGCATTCGCGCACCCAGGTTCATCACTGAGTACACCATTGCAGGTGCTCCTGTCTGTGATGCAGCGTCAAGGGTAACTGCAGCCATGGTCTCCCAGCTGATAGTCCATGCTGTTGCAAACATTCTCAAACTGTTCATGCAGATGGTTGTTGTCTTGCAAACGTCCCCATCTGTTGACTCAGGGATCGAGACATGGCTGCACGATCCATTACAGCCATGCAGATAAGATGCCTGTCATCTCAACTGCTAGTGATACGAGGCCATTTGGATCCAGCACGGTGTTCCATATTACCCTCCTGAACCCACCGATTCCATATTCTGCTAACAGTCATTGGATCTCAACCAATGCGAGTAGCAATGTCACAATACAATAAACCACAATAGCGATAGGCTACAATCCAATCTTTATCAAAGTTGGAAATGTGATGGTACGCATTTCTCCTCCTTACACAAGGCATCACAACAACATTTCACCAGACAACGCCGGTCAACTGCTGTTTGTGTATGAGAAATCGGTTGGAAACTTTCCTCATGTCAACACATTGTAGGTGTTGCCACCAGCGCCAACCTTGTGTGAATGCTCTGAAAAGCTAATCATTTGCATATCACAGCATCTTCTACCTGTTGGTTAAATTTCGCATCTGTAGCATGTCATCTTCGTGGTGTAGCAATTTTAATGGCCAGTAGTGTAATTTACAAGGAGCCAGTGCTTAGGTCTTGGGTGCATCCACGCCGCTTTATATTTATCGGCCATCTGAAAATACGTATTTGCCAAACAGAGTTCAAATTCAGCATATAAAGTTAAAAGATCAAGACCATTGAGTTGCATTTTCCAATTCCATGGCGACCAATGACTCCATTCCAGGCATTGAAACTGCTGCCAACCCGAGCATTGAAATCTCCGAGCAACAGGACTTTATCCGCAGAAGGAATGCCCTGAAGTACGTATTGGAGATCTTGTTAGAACTTCTACTACTCTTTATCGGGACAGGGCAGTGTAGGTGGGTGGACACTGATCAGGTGAATGTATTTCTTAGATGTTAGTTGAAGTCTGAGTGTTACAATTCTGTCGTTGATGCCTTTTGGAAGTTCCATCAATGAACATGCCAGTTTATTGCATATGGCAAAGCCTACGCCACTTTCCACCCTTTTAGTAGATAGTTTCCCACTCCAGTAGTAGGTGTAACCTCCGAGCTGTTCACACAGCTCTCTGGAGTCACTAAGATGTGTTTCACTTAGGGCAGCGATGTTGATGTTATATCTAGCCAACTCTCCAGCAATAAGTGCTGTCTTTTTCTCTGTACATTGATTATGGTCATTATCCAGTAAAGCTCGGACTTTCCGTGTATCAGTCATAAAGTGTTTAATAATTATTTTTTTGACTGCAGATTTTGGTGAATAAGTGACTGCGGTTTGCCAGTTGCACTGAGCTATGACAGGCTATGTTTAGGCCACCTTTTCTAGGCCCCTCCCTGGATTAGGGAAAGCAGATCTATCCTAAATAGGGCTGCTTTGTTGTCTGATGAGCTGCTGAACCAGTCCTTCTGTCCCTGTCAAGTTCCAAAACGACCATCACTGTCTGACCACCTAATGTGCAGAGCACCAACTGAGGTTCAGGCACACCAGACTCTTGACTCACTGTCAGTACTCCATTACCGCAGGACTTTTTTTTTTTTTAAAAAAAATGACAATCCATAAAATTCTTATTTTTTTCTATGAATTAGTACTATGTAGTTCTACATTCCCTGAAAAGGGGAGCTTCCACTTTTAGGGTGAACAGGTTTTATAAACAATTGAAATTTTTGCCATACATAAAACCTGTTTTATTACCACATTATCACATAACAGGCTCATAGAAATCAGAACCTAGCCTTGTTTAACATAATTTTAGTTTTGAAAGATGATTAAGAGAGTCTTCTTGCAAGCATTTTAAATGGTTCCAAATGTATGTGAAAGGTCCAAAGACTTAAAGGTTTCAATTTATACAACTTCTGTAAACTTTATTTTTTACTGAAATTAGCCAGTCAATGAACTAAAAATGTGTTCCACTGCTTCATTATCTTCCTTTGATATAGAGTGATGCCTTCCTGTTGAAACAATAGGATCTGGAGCACTTACAGTCTTCAAAACATTGTGAACAGGAAGTGAGCACTGATGGCATTGTTGCTGTCCTTCAGCTGGAAACCTATATCCAGCAGCTGGTCCATGTAGTAGCATAAAGTTCACTACAATTTCGTATAGCTCATAACTGGTGCCCATAATCTCAGTCACAGTCATACACACACACACACCACAAATATCTCCTTTCTCAGATTGTGAATCTGAATATTATCCTGCTGTTTCTGAGGTGTTGGCTGAAAGAACAAAATTTATTCTTTCTTGCTCTTTAAAGTGCATGCAATATGAGTTTTCCCATCACTTTCAGTCCAAAAGACGTGTCTTCTGAATTCCTTTCACAGGTGTAGTTTGTTTGGATCATTCTTGTTTTTTTTCCCCGCTCATGGAATTCTTCGATTTCCTCTTTGGGCAGAAGAATGAGAGCTGTGTATGTGCAAGATTTCACAACTCTTATAAAATCCTCAGCATTCTGAATTGCAGCTGATTTGGTCTGGAAAGATTATGTTTTGTAGCATGATGCTTCAGCAGGCCTCTTACACCATCACAAGGCCCCTTCCCATGACCAGTAACACTGTATACCCAGTCAGTTGGCACAAGCGACTTACTCACTTCAAACAGCTGGTAATGATTTTTAAAATGATGAGGAGCACCATCAGAAATAATGATGGTCTTCTCTGCCCCTGTTTGCAGTTGGAGAGTTTTTCCATTGCTAGCAAAGCACGTGCTGACTCATGTCCTGTACCATCACTTATAACTGCAACACTTGTGGTCTTGTATTGAAAATATGTCACTCCTGTAAAAAGTGAAATCTGGTCATTACTCCAATGATACCCTTGTACTTCTTGTGGGAGGATACAGACCAGTTCTCAGCAAAATCACAGTGAAGAACTAAACATAGTTCTTCAGCCTGTACCCACTCTTTCACTTCTGCAATGTGTTGTTGTTGCAATTTCTTCAGATGCTGGTGTGTTACTGCTTTCACTGACCATTTACCAAGTTCATCAATGAAACTGTCAAAGGAAACAGTTTTCTTAATTAGTTTATTTTCCTCCCATGTCACATATGTAATTTCTGCAGAGTTATCTGCTACATCTTCCAGGACAAGTGTTTGTAAAGACAGTTCTCCCTTTACAGGGCAATCACCACAATCTTGAAAGAAACAAGTCTCTCACTTTATGTCACAGACTACTAATGACTTCACATGCCCAAACAAGGTGTCATATGTCACATGCTCCAGTAAGTTCTTCAAAGTTACCACACCAAGTTCAAAATTCACACAGTACACACATAAATAGACATCTCTAGGTGGGTGTGGAACTACCCACTTAGGCTGTAGTGCATAAAATTTTGATCTTCCAATAAGTAAAGTTGTATAGGTACTCTTATAAATTGCAAAAGTTTCTTTAATACTGCAAGTCATGTACCTCTTCACTTTAACAATTTTTTGTTGGCACTTGGGTGAGAACAGCCCCATTTATCATCCAGGTAAAATGACTGCGCTATTTGAAGTTGAGCTGCTTCTACAGGATGACCATACTAGGGATCTGGTCTTCCAAAGGTTCCTTTACAGACCTCACATTTCTTGATTTGTCTACCATGTACTTTGATACTGATGGAGTGTGTTTCAAAATTGCTTTCTTTGAAAATGTCTCTTGCACGTCTTCACTGTAGGATGCACAATATTCAACAGCTGATTTGATATTTGTGAAAAATTCCTGGTGAAAGGTGCAAGAGTGCTTTGGTTCATTTTCTTTTGAAGGTGGAATTTCTACTCTGAAGAGTGTGGTCAGTTTTGCTGTAGTGTATTCATCCAAAGCTTTAGTAATTTCTCTGCACTTTCTTGATGCATAGAGCTTATGACTCAATTTCACTGACCACGGTTTCTTAACAGGACTAACACCTCCTCTGTAGTTGACTGATTCAGGGTATTTAATTCTTCCTCTATTGAAAAATTGGTACAAAATCTGCACCATGGGAGGCTTCACCTTGTTCAGATACTACCATAGTTATTATTCTGTCAAAACATTTAGAACGAAAAAAGTCATCACTGGAAACATCTTCACTTTGAAACAGATTCTTCAAATGAGAACACTTATTCCCAACCTGAGCAAAGTCTGTTTTTTTGGTTTGTCTTATACATATCACTCTTTTATGGATATGCAAATAGTAAGGACACTTCATTCTCCTGCGGCCCCAGTCAGAAGACACTTCAAACAGTCCTTTTCAACTGTGTCAACTGGAAAATTCCTCACAAAAACACAGAACTCACTGGATGGTCTCAGATTTCTTATAAGCCTCTTCAGTAAACAAATAAGCACTGAACAACTACAACACAGAAACCTGCAATGAAAAACCACAGCAAAGAAACTGACAAGAAACTACAATAAAGTGTAAGAAACATCTGAAACAATGAAAGTGAAAAGAAATAACTGCAACAAAGAAAGTGATAAGAAATAACTACCACAAAGACAACAGAAATAAGCATTGTAAGAAAGAAGTTAGTAAGAAACAACTTCAATGAAGACATACATTATCCTTGAAAGTAAAAAAAGAATGATTTTTTTAAATAAAACCTGTCCAGCTTAAAAGTGGAAGCTCTCGTTTACAGAGAACTACATGGTACTAACCAACAGAAAAAAAAAAAATAACTTTTCTGGATTTGCATTTTTGGAAAAAAAATTTTTTTTCTGTAAATTATAAAACAAAATTCTAAAGGTGACAGTAAAATAACTTTGACAGATATGTCCAAATGGAAGATACCATTGTAATCATAAAGCAACTGTCTTTCAAATAAAAAAACTCTAACAAAATATCTAGAACTGTTACAGAGATATAGCATTTTAAAAATTTTCCCAAAATTCGCATCTCCAGAATGGTGTTCACAGTGTCATCTTTGGAGGCCTGTTCTTGTGGCAGAAATTTTTTTGGAGGAAACAAAAAAATATGTGTTTCTTACTTACTACTGAATTTTAACATATGCTAAATTCAATAAGATGCAAGACTATGTAGGTAACCCCCCTGCCTGAAGTGATACAGATTATGTCCTTAGTAATTAAATGAATATAGTCCAGGGGCATAAATACTGACAAGGGAGGAATCACGCATGGAGTTCCACAATGCTCAATCTTAGGTCCATTATTGTTCCTCATATACGAGGGCGGTTCAGAAAGTAACCTCCGATTGGTCACAGTGCGGGTTGTGGGGGGAGTAGCGAGGCCATCTGTGCGTTCACGCACTCAACAGGTCAGTCGGCATCAAGCCGTGGTCGAGTGAACGTCGTACCTGCGCTAGTTTAGTTTTTGTGGCAGTTTGAAATGTGTGCTGCAATAGAAAACCCCGCCAAATGTGAAGTGCGTGCTGTCATAAGGTTTTTTACAGCCAAAGGATATTCTGCAGCAGCTATTCATCGTGAGCTTTGTGCTGTGTACGGACCAAGAGTTATGAGTGAAGGAGTTGTCCGTGAATGGGTACGTTTATTTAAAAGTGGACGAGAAAACGTTCATGATGAAGAGAGGAGTGGTAGACCATCATTGGTGACTGACGAACTCGTTCAGACAGTTGATGCAAAAGTTCGTGAAAATCGACGTTTCTCAATGCCGGAGTTGTCTACTGGTTTTCCACAGATTTCTAAGACTCTCTTGTACAAGATAGTGACAGCAAATTGGGTTACCGTAAGTTCTGTGCACGATGGGTGCCCAAAATTCTTACCGACCACCACAAAACTCAAAGAATGGCCTCTGCATTAGACTTTCTGTCACGTTATGAGGACGAAGGAGAACCATTGTTAAACAGAATCGTGACCGGTGACGAAACCTGGATTAAGTACGTGAACCCTGAGACAAAAGAACAATCAAAGATGTGGGCACATTCAAATTCGCCTACCAAACCAAGAAAAGCCATGCAAGATTTTTCTGCCAGAAAACTGATGGCAACGGTGTTTTGGGATGCCAAAGGGGTGTTGTTGGTTGAATTCATGGAACGTGGTACGACCATTAATCAAGACGTGTACTGTGAAACAATAAAAAAGTTACGACGGGCTATATAGAACAAACGCCGTGGTATGCTGACTTCCGGTATCGTTTTTTTGCACGATAACGCCCGTCCTCACTCTGCTCGCAGAACAACGGCCCTTCTTGAGTCCTTCAAGTGGGACGTTATCAACCATACACCTTACAGCCCAGACCTGGCGCCAAGTGATTATCACCTCTTCATGCATTTGAAGAAATGGCTCGGGTCACAGCGGTTTGATGACGACGAAGAGCTCAAAGATGCGGTCACAGGCTGGCTCCAGGCACAAGCGGGTGATTTTTATGCAGAAGGAATTTCAAAGTTTGTGAAGAGATACGATAAGTGCCTCAATCGCTATGGAGACTATGTAGAAAAATAGTGCAAAGATGTAGTTGTAAGATGTATATTTAAAATATTTTTATTTAACTTGGTGTATTTTTTTAAATCAACCGGAAGTTACTGTCTGAACGGCCCTCGTATGTAAACAATCTATCATCTAACATACAACGAGCAGAATTAATTCAATTTATAAATGACACTAGTATTGTAATCACTCTAATCATACATACAGAAACAAAAGAAATAGTGAACAATGTTCTTAACAGTATTTTTGACTAGTTCTCTGCAAATGGAGTCACCCTCAATTTTAAAAAGACACAGTATATTCATTTCTGCTTATCTAAGTACTAAACCAATTGCTGCACTCTGAAAAAGTATGGCACATGAATTGTATATTTTTTGAAGTTTAATTGCAGCCATGGACAGTCAATGGAGGACAGGCTGGCTGACATGCTAATTGGGTAAACCACTGGATGCAGTTGTTGACATTATGACAAAACACTCGGGGCAGACAAGAGTTTGTGACAGCTGTTAACAGTGGAGTACATGGAACAGCTAACACAGTGTAACCAAGAGTGAAGTAATTTTTTATAACTTTGGCACTTGAGTGTTACCAAGAAACTCACCCATTGAAAATTCAACTTGGTCGAGCAACATCTGCTTGCGGCTCAGCAAGCTAGGAAAATGTGATACGACATGTACAATGAAGCAAACTTACTCTTCCTTCAGTAGGTCCTTGTCAGAAGTGTAGCTGCAAGGGTGTAAATAATCTGCCTTAAAAGCTGAAAGAATTCAGCTGTGCCATAATTCTCTCTACAAACTTGAACTGGAGTGAATGACAGGCTTTTGAGTTTCAGAGAAACCACGACCCACTATTGGTGATGGAATTTGGTTGACCAACTGCCACTGATTAACTCACTGACTTCCAGCACGAGGCATCCCATACCTGTAGTGTGGCATCTGTGGGAGTTATGACTTTGGAACACCATCCTGGCCTACTCCTAGGAGGTGACTGGGGCATCACTGCTCAGCATCAGGACATTTATCACTGGCTAATGCACATAAGTGCATGGCATAGGGAAAGTGAATATGCATTGGGGTGCTTAACTGACAAGACTCCAGAGGGCTTTGACAGCCCACACTTCTCTTTGCAGCTTGCAACCCACTGCCACTGCAGCAGCAGCTATCATTACGCAGGACAAAGGTGTCAAAGGCGTGATTGAGGCATCAGTACATTCCACAGTCAGCTGCACTTGCATGCACACAGTGTGACTCTGAGATGGGCTGGAGTGCTGTATAAGGCTTCTTGAATAAACATCTGTCTATGGTATTACTGCTTCACTGAACATCTCAGTGTGAATCTACCTGTTCTGTCATAATTTATTTCACCCATCCTGGCATATAGTGATCCGGAATAGGCTGGATTGTTACACAGTGATAAGTGCGTCACATAGTGAGGAAATAATAAATAGGGTGGAACCTTTAAAATTCTTAGGTGGCCATACCAGTGAGAATTTAAATTGGAAAAATCACATTTTGGAACTCCTAAACCAGTTCAGTTCAGCCACATTTGCCCTTAGAGTCATTTCAAATCTTGGTCAGAGTCAAATCTCTAAGTTGATATATTTTGCATTTTTCATTCAGTAATGCATATGAAATAATGATTTGGGGTTACTCATCTTTAAGAAAGAAAGTCTTTGTTGCTGAAAACCATGCTGTAAAAATAATATGTGATGCTCACCAACAATCATCTTGTAGACATCTGTGTAAGCAGGCAGGTATTTTGACTAATGCTTCACAATATATGCATTCCCTCATAAAATTTGTAGTAAATAATCCACTGAGACTGAAAAGGAACAATGTTGTATATAATTATAATACTATACAATACCAAAAGGAAAAATGACATTCATTACTCCAAACTAAGTTTGTCTTTAGCACAAAAAGGGGTGCACAATGGTGCAACAAAAATTTTTGTTCACTTACCCAGTGATATAAAATGTCTGACAGACAGCAAAGTAAAATTTGAAAACAAGGATTTGTGTTATTGTAATTTGTAAAAGGTGGTAGGTAGGAAGTACCTCACATCTGTATACTTAAAAAAAATAAAAAACCATAAATGTTCAGCATGTAGTCATATTTACAATTTAATTTGGGATGTGAATGTAAAATGGCTTATTCAACATAATTATGATGTATTGTGTGAAATGATCCATGGAATCTGAAACCAACAAATTAACTGTCATCAATCAAGAAATTTTGTGTCTCAAAGTAAAGGCATTACACTAATCAAATTACAGGCAGCAATAAAATTCGTAACTGTCCAGCAAAAATAAAGGTCACTCATGCCATAGATACTGTATATCATAATGTGTCAAATTTTTATCTGCTCACGTTGGTCACACACATGATACATGTCATTTGCAACTGACTGAAAAGAGAAGTACAGCTGTGGATATCGCCAGTGAAACCCCTTTCTGAGCAACACTAGGTGAAATACGAGATTCAGTTTCTGACTCTCAGCCTGAAAGAATTCAAGTGTTAACAAGGCAAGATTTCTATAACATTGAGTGTTGCTACAACCAGTGCTCTGCATTGGCTAGGCATCAAAATAATACTACCAACATAGATGGATGGGTGCACTATTACAGCTGAAACTGAAAGCACAAATTTTGTGTCAGTTGTAATGAACACCCCCCACCCCATGAACCATGGACCTTGCCATTGGTGGGGAGGCTTGTGTGCCTCAGCGATACAGATAGCCGTACCATAGGTGCAACCACAATGGAGGGGTATCTGTTGAGAGGCCAGACAAATGTGTGGTTCCTGAAGAGGGGCAGCAGCCTTTTCAGTAGTTGCAGGGGCTACAGTCTGGATGATTGACCGATCTGGCCTTGTAACACTAACCAAAGCAGCCTTGCTGTGCTGGTACTGTGAATGGCTGAAAGCAAGGGTAAACTACAGCCGTAATTTTTCCCAAGGGCATGCAGCTATACTATATGATTAAATGATGATGGTGTCCTCTTGGGTAAAATATTCCGGAGGTAAAATAGTCCCCCATTTGGATCTCCGGGCGGGGACTACTCAGGAGGACGTTGTTATCAGGAGAAAGAAAACTGGCGTTCTACGGATCAGAGCATGGAATGTCAGATCCCTTAATCGGGCAGGTAGGTTAGAAAATTTAAAAAGGGAAATGGATAGGTTAAAGTTAGATATAGTGGGAATTAGTGAAGTTCAGTGGCAGGAGGAACAAGACTTCTGGTCACAGTGAATACAGGGTTATAAATACAAAATCAAATAGGGATAATGCAGGAGTAGATTTAACAATGAACAGGAAAATAGGAATGTGGGTAAGCTACTACAAATAGCATAGTGAACTCATTAATGTGGCCAAGATAGATACGAAGCCCACAACTACTACAGTAGTACAAGTTTATATGCCAACTAGCTCCACAGATGACAAAGAGATTGATGAAATGTATGTTGAGATAAAAGAAATTATTCAGATAGTGAAGGGAGGCGAAAATTTAATAGTCATGGGTGACTGGAATTCAATAGTAGGAAAAGGGAGAGAAGGAATTGTAGTAGGTGAATGTGGACTGGGGGAAGAAATGAAAGAGGAGCCGCCTGGTAGAATTTTGCACAGAGCATAACTTGATCATAGCTAACACTTGGTTCAAGAATCATGAAAGTAGGTTGTATATGTGGAAGAAGCCTGGAGATACTGGAAGGTCTCAGATAGATTATATAATGGTAAGACAGAGATTCAGGAACCAGGTTTTAAATTGTAAGACATTTCCAGGGGCAGATGTGGACTCTGACCACAATCTATTGGTTATGAACTGAAGATTAAAACTGACGAAACTACAAAAAGGTGGGAAATTGAGGAGATGGGACCTGGATAAACTGACTAAACCAGAGGTTGTACAGAGTTTCAGGAAGAGCATTAGGGAACAACTGACAATAATGGGGGAAAGAAATACAGTAGAAGAAGAATGGATTGCTTTGAGAGATGAAATAGTGATGGCAGCAGAGGATCAAGTAGGTAAAAAGACGAGGGTTAGTAGAAATTCTTGGATAACAGAAGAGATGTTGAATCTAATTGATGAAAGGAGAAAATACAAAAATGCAGTAAATGAAGCAGGCAAAAAGGAATATAAAGGTCTCAAAAATGAGATCGATAGGAAGTGCAAAATGGCTAAGCAGGGATGGCTAGAGGAAAAATGTAAGGATGTGGAGGTGCATATCACTAGGGGTAAAATAGATACTGCCCACAGGAAAATTAAAGAGACCTTTGGAGGAAAGAGAACCACTTGCATGAATATCAAGAGCTCAGATGGAAACCCAGTTCTAAGCAAAGAAGGGAAAGCAGAACGGTGGAAGGAGTATATAGAGGGCCTATACAAGGGCAATGTTCTTGAAGACAGTATTATGGAAATGGAAGAGAATGTAGATGAAGATGAAATAGGAGATATGATACTGCGTGAAGAGTTTGACAGAGCACTGACAGACCTAAGTCAAAACAAGGCCCCGGGAGTAGACAACATTCCATTAGAACTACTGACAGCCTTGGGAGAGGCAGCCCTAACAAAACTCTACCATCTAGTAAGCAAGATGTATGAGACAGGCGAAATACCCTCAGACTTCAAGAAGAACATAATAATTCCAATTCCAAAGAAAGCAGGTGTTGACAGATGTGAAAATTACCGAACTATCAGTTTAATAAGACATAGCTGGAAAATACTAACACGAATTCTTTACAGTTGAATGGAAAAACTGGTAGAAGCTGACCTTGGGGAAGATCAGTTTGAATTCCACAGAAATGTTGGAACATGTGAGGCAATACTGACCCTACGACTTATCTTAGAAAATAGATTAAGGAAAGGCAAACCTACGTTTCTAGCATTTGTAAACTTAGAGAAAGCCTTTGACAATGTTGACTGGAATACTCTCTTTCAAATTCTGAAGATTTCAGGGGTAAAATGCAGGGAGCAAAAGGCTATTTACAATTTGTACAGAAACCAGATGGCAGTTATAAGAGTTGAGGGGCATGAAAGGGAAGCAGTGGTTGGGAAGGGAATGAGACAGGGTTGTAGCCTATCCCTGATGTTATTCAATCTGTATATTGAGCAAGCAGTAAAGGAAACAAAAGAAAAGTTTGGAGTAGGTATTAAAATCCATGGAGAAGTACTAAAATCTTTGAGGTTCACCGATGACATTGTAATTCTGTCAGAGACAGCAAAGGACTTGGAAGAGCAGTTGAATGGAATGGACAGTGTCTTGAAAGGAGGGTCTAAGATGAACATCAACAAAAGCAAAACGAGGATAATGGAAAGTAGTCGAATTAAGTCGGGCGATGCTGAGGGAATTAGATTAGGAAATGAGACACTTAAAGTAGTAAATGAGTTTTGCTATTTGGGGAGCAAAATAACTGATGATGGTTGAAGTAGAGAGGATATAAAATGCAGACTGGCAATGGCGAGGAAAAAATTTCTGAAGAAGAGGAATTTGTTAACATCGAGTATAGATTTAAGTGTCATGAAGTCATTTCTGAAAGTATTTGTATGGAGTGTAGCCATGTATGGAAGTGAAACGTGGATGATAAATAGTTTAGACAAGAAGAGAATAGAAGCTTTCGAAATGTGGTGCTACAGAAGAATGCTGAAGATTAGATGGGTAGATCACATAACTAATGAGGAGATACTGAATAGAATTGGAGAGAAGAGAAATTTGTGGCACAACTTGACTAGAAGAAGGGTTCGGTTGATAGGGCATACTCTGAGGCATCAAGGGATCACCAGTTTAGTATTGGGGGGTAGCGTGGAGGGTAAAAATCGTAGAGGGGGACCAAGAGATGAATACACTAAACAGATTCAGAAGGATGTAGGTTGCAGTAGGTACTGGGAGATGAAGAAGTTTGCACTGGATAGAGTAACATGGAGAGCTGCATCAAACCAGTCTCTGGACTGAAGACCACAACAATAACAACATAATGAACAATGATCAGGGAGAAATATTGAGGTATGGGAATGGCTGCATTAGTATAGATAGGACAAATGTACTCAAAAATTATGATTTCATGCTGACAACATTACTTGTGTTGGATGATATGAGGCAAGGATTTCAATGTGCCTTCCTCATATCAAACAGAAACAATCCACAAGTAGTGTCCCTATTTTTGACTGTGCAAAAGCTAAGGCTGGAGGCATTTCATTGAATGTCAGAGATGGCAGAAACTTTCTTTAATGCATGGAAGCTTTTGATGGAAGCTTGGAAAATTAGGTTCTATAATACATGGCATGTAGGCAAGGCCTGGAGGAGAAACATAACCATTAAAGTAAGAGGTTGAGAGGCTCCTCTGGGGTGTACAATATCCTGAGGACATTGTTACAGCAGACAAATATTGCTGCATTTCAATTTATGCTACCTACTGTAATAGCAAATGTAGAATGTGATTTACATACAGCAGAGTGTAGGGCATACTTTCAGAAGAACTATGTTCATAACACACTTTCATAACACACATTGCTACAGATTGCGTGCCAGACTGAACACAAATAAGCATATGGAAAGAATACATTATACTTTGAAATACGTCTGGTTGGAAATGAAGCATGTTAAGCATATGGAGAGAGCTCTTTCTTGCACTTGTGTCTTTTGTCAAAGACAAATTGTAGGACCAAATAATAGTGATGACCAAAGGAAAGCTCACCAGCAAGATGGAAGATATCCATTGTCAGGCAAAAAATCAACTGCAGAAACAAGCAAGGACCTCATTGTAGAGGAGAACACTGGTTGGAAAGTGCCATCTGACTCAGAAGTCATGGAAGTTCCTTTGGTCAAAGACACTCAAGTGGAATGCACTTGGAAACTGAAGTGTCCCAACTGCAAAACTTGCATCTACAACTATTTGTGCTCATGTGCCAATTCGAGTTTAAAATGGAACATATGCAAGTATGTAGACAGTGTATGCCAAGTGGAACATATGCAAGTATGTAGACAGTGTATGCCAAGTGACTGGCACTCGTTCTCAACCTGCGGCTTCCTCAGAAAATGATGACATTATCTTAGCTGGTGGTGATCTTTCTGGCCTGAACAACAAGGAGTAATACTGATGCAAATCAGTAAACATCACACATCTAATGATCCTGTGCCCTTGGAGGAATGAAAGAACACAATTGCTTCTGAACTATTGGGCTTTGATTAAGCCTGCAGACATGTATAGCTAGTTGACTAGATATTATCGAAAAACATACAGCTTCCATAAGAGCAGTGTTAACTGCAGTTCATAGCCAGAATGATAAGCACTTCATTCCAAAAATGGAAACATGTCAGAAGATAAAAATCATTCCACAGTGGAGAGTTTTTCAACAAAAGAGAAAAGAGCAATTCACTACATCCTTTTGGAGAACCTCAACATTGTGGTGTCTTTATTGAAAGCTCGGGATGAGACAATTCATGTTTTGTCAGATTATAGCACAGAATCAACATGAGAAAAAGGACAGTGGAGGCAATAAAGTAGTGATATAACATGCTGGAACAATATAAAGACTGCTGTAAACAGTACTATCAAGCATTTTGTATTTTAATTTCATACTAGCCTTTTCTCCGTGGCTTCATCAACATATGTATTTGACACACAAACTGGACACACCTCCTTCTCCCCCCCTTTTGGGTCCATCTCTTCCTCCCTTTGTTTGTCCACCACATCCTCCCACCTCTATTTGTCTATCTCTTCCTCTTCATTCTCTTCATCTCTTCATTTACTCATTCCCCTCTCTTTGTCCATTTCCTCCACCCTCTATCTCTGACTGTATCTTCCTCCACCCTCCCTCCAACCACATCCTTCTACCCCCTCCCTCTTTCTATCCTCACCTCCCCTTCTTCCTTTTTCACCTGCCCACCATCCCTCTAAACCTTTCATGTGCCTCATGCACCTTCCCCTCCATCTTCTTTCTGTCCATCTTCTCCTCCCCTCACTCTGTCCATCCCCTCCTCCATCCATCTCAACTTGTTCGCAGTCATGCTCATTGGCACATGACACCCATGCAGAACTTTTCAGTAAAGCAGGTGGATACTACCGTCACAACATGTCTGTATGCAAAGCATACTACATATCAGGGGCTTGAAGATCATTTATTTCTCCTGATGTACAGGCCCAATGTAAAGCAGGTCATTGAAGCAGGCAGATACATTCCAACACAATATGCATGTCATGCAGGGCAGCCTACATGTCGGGGCCCAGAAAACTGTTTTCTAACCCTGAAATGTAGGCCACCATGCAAAGCAGGTTGATTTGGCAGGCTGATACTGTTCCCTCACAACATGCCTATCATGCATGGCAGCCTATACACCAGGTTCACGCCTTAGAAAATGGACATCGAATTCTATTTGACGAAACACCTGTCATTATGAGGATGAAGGGATTTTGGGATAGCATCATAAAAGAAGCTATTGAAATAAAAACCTCTGAAGACACCATCAACAAGGACGGTGGTTTGCAGCTTAGCACAGCCTGGGACCTGGCCCTTTTGAGGTTAAAACAGGCGCGACGGACGCGGGATGAAAACATTACCCTATATTGCGAGGAAGAGAGCACTAGTGACGTCACAGCCAGCAGTACGGCTATGTAATGATGCGGCCATGGTGACACAGGAGTCATTCTTACCACTTGAGAATGATTGAGGAGATCTCGGTCGAAAGCTCGTGGGATTTTAACCATCTGACATGGCTGGAAGCCCAAGAAAATTTTATTAATTCATATCACCACGGAACCTTGCATTCATACATGACTTACCTCTATGGGGAGGAAACGTGGCACAGCATTAAATGCCTAGGGAACCTGCATGTTAAGAAGGCTAAACTGTTAAGCTCTCTAGCCTTCTTGCTATGCTGTTGAAATGAGAACAAGATTCCACGATTTTCCGTGGTAAGTCATCACATCAGCACCTCGGCAGCCAGAAAAATCTATCGTCATTCCAGCTCTGCCCTACTATGGGAAATGTTACACTTCACTAAGAGGCAGCTGGATTTAAACAGTCATGAGCTGCTGGCTATCCATCTGCAATTGACAGAAGTACTCTTGGAAGTAGATTGGGAGTGGATTGATGTGGCCACCACAGGACAACAGGTGTCATCACAAAAGAAGACCACAGAGGTACAGGAAGGGAAGTTCACACAGCTATCTCAACAACAATGCAGTGCAGAACGAAAATCAACAGAACGAACTGTCATCAACATGACAGAGAAAGAGATCGATGCGGGTGCCATTTCGGCACTTAAGAAAGGTCTTAACTTCGCACCAGCACCTCGGAGCATCCCTATCTGTGACATCATAAGTGGGGTTAAACAAACAATCTGCAAGATTCTAGTGAGAGTGTAGACAAAATTCATGGCAAAATTTGTTGTATCATTTCAAAATCTAAACCACTGAGGTCTAACTTGACTAGGGCTGAACGCAATGGTTTTCACACACTCCGCAATGACTCCCTCGTCGTGGTTCTGTCAGTTGACAAGGGCAACACATCTGTCATTCTGAATAAAGTTGACTACAATGCCAAAATTCAGTTGATTCTTGAAGAGGATACATACCGGAAACTGCCACGGGACCTGACATCAAGAATAATGAGAAAGACATCAGAGCTTCTAAAACAGTCAACACTGGAAGAGGGCACTATCAAGAATCTCCTCCCTCAGACACCAGGACCACCTACACTTTATGGACCACCAAAAATCCACAAAGCGGGTTCTCCTCTTTGTCCCATTGTGAACACCATTGGGTCATCCACTTACAGATTGGCAAAACACCTGGCCAGCCTCCTTGCATCACATCTGGGTCGTTGTCTGCATCACATTAAATACACTGACAACTTTATCAACAGAATTAAACAACTCTGTCTTAGTTAAGGAGATATAATGGCTGGTTTCAATGTGGTCTCCCTGTTTACACGCGTTCCAGTCAAAGACTGTATAGATCTCCTCTCTCAGTTATTTGATAGCACAGTTGTGGGACTGTTTCGACACACGTTGACATTGTTGTATTTCCTACATGGTGGTCAGTATTTTGACCAGTTGGACGGCGTGGCTATGGGAAGCCCATTAGCTCCATCTATAGCCAACCTTTTTACAGAAAAATTTGAAGACATTGCCTTGGACACAGCTCGAGCTACGCCAAGTTGCTCTTATCATTATGTCGAAGACACTTCTATCATTTGGCCCCATGGTTGTGAGAAACTGGTAGAATTCTTAGAACACCTGAACAGCATTCATGGCCACATCAAGTTTATGATGGAAGTCAAGACAGATGATGCATTGCCCTTCCTTGACGTCCTCGTTCGATGGAAAACCAGTGGGCACCTCAGCAACAGTGTCTACAGGAAACTGACACACACAGATCGATATCTGCACGCTCTCAGCCACCACCATATTTCACAAAAATGTGGCATTCTGGATATCCTCGTCCATCATGCTAAAGTTGTCTCAGATGCTGAAAGTCTGCCGCTAGAACTGAGCCACTTCTGAAAAGTCTTCTGGGAAAACAGGTACAGCCACGGACAGGTGTCACACAAGAAACACAGCAACAGAGAAGGGAATAGTACCGAAGACGAAAGCAAGAAACTTGTGTTTTTGCCTTTCTGTGGTAGAGTGTTGGGAAAGATTAGCTGGCTCCTGAAGAGATATAATATTTAATTGGTGTTCAGGCCCCCAGCAAAATTCAACAGCTCATGAAGCATGTGACAGACGATCTAGGGCTTAGAACACCTGGAGTGTTATCCAGGAAATCAGCCATGGCAGAACATGCCTTAGAAAATGGACACCAAATTCTATTCAATGAAACATCTGTTGTTATGAGGATGAAGGGATTTTATGATAGCATCATAAAAGAAGCTATTGAAATAAAAACCTCTGAAAACACCATCAACAAGGACGGTGGTTTGCAGCTCAGCACAGCCTGGGACCCAGCCATTGCGAGGTTAAAATGGGCGCGATGGACACTGGATGAAAACATTACCATATATGGTGAGGAAGAGAGCATTAGTGACATCACAGCCAGCAGTGCGGCTACGTACCGACGTGGCCATGGCAACACAGCAGTCATTCATACCTCTTGACAATGACTGAGGAGAGCTCGGTCAGAAGCTCATGGGATTTTAACCACCTGATGCGGCTGGAAGGCTGAGAAAATTTTATTAGTCTGTGAAAAGGTTGTCAGCACCGTTCACAAGGCATGTGTTGGTGGTGAACTGGGAAATAAAGTGTAATTGTCTGAACCTCTGCATCAAGCAGTTGGAGGACAGGTTGGCAATTGACTCTGTC
Source organism: Schistocerca piceifrons (assembly GCF_021461385.2). Classification (NCBI taxonomy): domain Eukaryota; kingdom Metazoa; phylum Arthropoda; class Insecta; order Orthoptera; family Acrididae; genus Schistocerca; species Schistocerca piceifrons. The sequence goes on from NC_060141.1 coordinate 458,562,617, forward strand.
AGCAGATGGTGATTGGTAAATAAGGTTAGTTGTCATCCTTCTAGGTCTTCTGGGAAGAACTTGATGGCCTCATGGGCCATCCAGAGCTACTGGCCATATGCTGATCACTTTTTTTTGAGAAACTGAAAGATTTTTTGAGAAGAAGTGGAAGGGGTGGATGTCTACATGAGCTTGCTGGAGAACAGCTATGATGGCAGTGTTTTTTATGTTGGATGTAATAACAAGGTGAGCCTGATGATATGGTAGCAGGAGAGTGACACCGAGCGAGGTGGCGCAGTGGTTAGCACACTGGACTCGCATTCGGGAGAACGACGGTTCAATCCCGTCTCTGGCCCTCCTGATTTAGGTTTTCCGTGATTTCCCTAAATCGCTTCAGGCAAATGCCGGGATGGTTCCTTTGAAAGGGCACGGCCGATTTCCTTCCCCATCCTTCCCTCACCCGAGCTTGCGCTCCGTCTCTAATGACCTCGTTGCCGACGAGACGTTAAACACTAATCTCCTCCTCCTCCAGGAGAGTGACAGCTTGTTGGAAGCACTGTTTAAAGTCATCAAAAGCATGCAGCATGTGGGATGTCCATGGGACTGCCTTTTTCCCAGATTTGTCTTTGGCAGTGAAGGACTGAGTTACCGGAAGCTGAATGTTGGCAGTATGCAGTAGGTGTCTGTGATAGAAATTTACCTTTCTCAAGAACCTGAAAATGCTAGATGGCCAACATTTTGGTAGTGGCTTAGTGTCTAATCTGTTCATATTGCGTATTTGCGGTGAAAAACGGAATCCACTAATGTTCGTGTTCAGTTAGTGAGTGCATGTGATGGTATCAATTCTGCTGTGAATGACTGTAGTCCTTGTGGATTTTATTGTAATAAGAAAAGACATATCAGTACTCTTCAAATATTTGTTTGTGTGTAACAGTCATTCTCTTTGGTCTGTGGTGCATTGCACCACACTGGATTGTGAAGTGTCAGCGTTCAGGTCAAGTGAAGTGCAGCTTACATCAGCAGCAACACCAGCACCAGCTGTCATTCTGCCAGCCACTGGGGCATTGGCTTTGGCCACAGAGGAGGTGTGTGACATTAGTGACTGAGAAGACAGCAAGGGCGTCAGTAACAGCAGCATCCGTACGTATACATGAGTGCTGCCACAAAAGTGTTAAAGTTGAAATACAAACTCACTCATTGAGTAAAATCACATGCTTAACTGATTGGACATTTAGAAAAATTTGAAAAAGAAAATTTCAGGCATAGGGCAGAAAACAAGAAAAAGACTTCCGTTCATTTTCTAATGTGGCAGCCATTGCTGTGCTCATTCAAACAGTCACCACAAAATCAAAGATTTAGGCCACAAAAGCCAAGCAATGTAGCACAGTATTCAACAAATCCAAGGACAGGAAAGATGCAAAGAATGTAGACATGTCTGACAGAGTAATGACCTGAAGAAACAAAAGATAAGAATCAATAAAATGACGACAGCGAACAATGTGGTCATAATTGAAAGAGAGGAAATCAGGAAGATGTAACAAAATTTGGAGCTAAATAAATAAATGTTATATGAGCCACCTAGGAAGCATCAGCTGGAAGTGACAGTATATGACATCCCATCCACCATGGCAGAAAGTGAATTAATTAAGTCATTATATGTACAGAATTTCAAGAAAACAACAGATAGGAAGTAGTTCTTAGAAGAAACAAAAGTCAGGTTTAAAACAGACACACAGAAGAAGTTGAAAATAAATTATTTTCTGGAGGTAAATCCAAAAGTCAGAGCACAATTAGTTACACAGAAAAGAATATGCACTGCCACCAAATATTATAACTGCCACGATTATGGGAATATTGCAAAATACTCTAAGGGAAACAAACTGATATGCTCCAACTTGGAGAAAAGACCATCTCAAAATGAACTCTAAAAATGCCAAGCAAGCTCCAGTATGCTTTCCATGTGTGGAAAGGAAGAAATCATGCAACCAAAGAGCCCACTGATCAAACAGATTATAAAATTACCTGTCATCATTGCAAGAAACACAGAAAAGAATATACACTGCCACCAAATGTTATAACTTCCACGATTATGGGAATATTGCAAAATACTGTAAGGGAAACAAACTGATATGCTCCAACTTGGAGAAAAGACCATCTCAAAATGAACTCTAAAAATGCCAAGCAAGCTCCAGTATGCTTTCCATGTGTGGAAAGGAATAAATCATGCAACCAAAGAGCCCACTGATCAAACAGATTATAAAATTACCTATCATCACTGCAAGAAACAGAAACATCCATTAAAAAGAAAGCAAGATGCAGAAAGAGCCAAAATATTTTGGTCCACTGTGGAGAGTATAATGAGAAGAGACATTGTGACACAAACTGAAAATGTGATTGGCCATATAGACAAGTCTGATAACAAGACAGACAATAAAAGGGCCGATAATAAGAATAATGGGGAGAAGGACCGGAGTTCTTGGACATCACTATGATGAAAGGGAAGCAAGGAATGGGCAGCATGATTACCTCTAGACATGGAAGAGACAAAGAAAGACATACTCTGAAATTCGGAAAAAGTTGAAAGTGCAGTGAATGTAGGGTGTGACAGCATGCAACACATTATGGAAATTCGGAAAAAGTTGAAAGTGCAGTGAATGTAGGGTGTGACAGCATGCAACACATTATGGTAGTGGAGTGTGACAGCACACTTCAGCTAATAGATGAAGGTTATGAAAATACATGGATCATAGAACCTACAGATGGCAATGGGAATTATGAGAAGGATACAGTGATAGACATGACATGAAAAACGAAGGAAGTTTATGGCTGGACCTGTGGCCTGTTTACAAAATGTGTGAAAATGCAATAAGATTAGCTAAATTGGAGGATATGCGTGTGTTAAACATAGTGACACAGGTTAGACATATTCATACATGAGGCTGTACCTTTCCTGTCATGGATGAAGTTGATCATGTTTAGGTCATTGTCAATAATTTGCATAGAAACACAAAGAGGAATCAGAAGACACTTGATAAGGAGCATCTGCACAGGCAATTACAGCTATAGCACAGATTATAACATCAGGTCGTCACCCAATGGCTGCAGCTATATTGCCATATAAAGATATAATGTTGACAAAGGTACTTCAAGAAGACATGGCCAAATTACATGTGATTACGGGTTAGACTGGCCCCATAGCTACGTGCTCACCAGATTCCAATAGCGTTCACTTGGAATCAAATCACACCTCAACAGCAATGGAACCAAGACAAATGATTAAAATCACTCAGATAAATATGATGCGCACCGTCATGGTGATGCAAGAATTTGAGAAAATGTTAGAGAAGTTGGACCTACATATACAGAGTGTACCAAAAAGAATTGTCCAGTTAAAAAAATTATAATTGTTATTTTATTTGAGACATGTGAACAACATACTGTTGGAAAGAGCAAACTCGCAAGTTTTACATGGTTCCCACAAGGTAGAAGTGGTGTGTGTCCACATCAGTTCTGGTAAGAATGGTGTTGGGACAACAGAAAGCATTTTGTGTTCTGTGTTTTGCGCAGTGCATATTGGTAATAACTGTTCAGCATGACTTTCATACTAGGTATGATGAGGATCCTCCTGCAGCACAAGGCATTAGTGATGGCATGAGCAATTCCAAGAAACAGGTTGTTTGTGTAAAGGCAAATCACCAGGCTGTCCCTGAGAGAGTGACACAGACGTTGAATGCATCCATCATAGTTTCACAATGAGTCTGCAGAAATCTGTTTGCTTTGCAGCTCGACAGCTCAACATACTCTTGCTGTCCATCTGGTGGTGTTGCGTCAACATTTACACATGAAACCATACAAAATTCAGCTACTGCAAGCTCTTTGTGAAGGTGACAGTCAACAACGTATGGAGTTCTGTAATTTTGTTTTCTTCCATGCTTAGTGTTTAGTGACAAAGCAACATTCTATTTAAATTGATAGGTGAACCATCACAATGTGATAATATGGGGTACATAATAACTACATGAAGTTGTACAGCATGAGAGAGACTCACCAAAATTTAATGTGTTTTGTGCAGTTTCATGGGAAAAGGTGTATCATTCATTTTTCTTTGGCAAGAATACTGTTACAGCAAGCACATATCTCGATGTGCTTGAGAACTTTCTTTTTCCACAGTTGGAGACTGATTTGAATGAATTCATTTACCAACAGTCTGGAAGGGCAGAAATTTTTAAATCAAAGGATTGCTGAATGATGGATTGGTCACACTGGACCAAATGATTCAGCCTTACAATACTGGCTTCCAAGGTCACTAGACCTGACTGTATGTGATTATTTCTTTTGGGGGTTTATAAAAGACTCTGTTTATGTGCCTCCATTACCAACAACAATGAATTAACTGAAACATTGCATAACAGCAGCTATGGAAGCTGTAACTCAAGACATGCTCGCTGCAGTATGAGAACAATTTAAATAACGCATTGATATATGCTGTGCATCTCAAGAGGTCATATTGAACTTCTATGAAATGGTATGAAAAAAAGTTTTTGAGTTACCAATTCATCAAAAAACACAATTCATTGTATTGTTTATTAGTTTCAGAAGTATAGACATGCACACTGTACTATGTATAAGGAGCCATATTACAGAAATAGGCCATTACCCCACAGGCCAGTTACAGAACAGATTATAACATCAGGTTTCATCCAATGGGCACAATTATGTTACCAGATAAAAGACTGAAATGTCTCAAAAATACACCAACTCTGTGATGAACACACAGTGACAATAAAAATAATGACTGCCTTAGGAAAATTTTACATAACTAATCAAAATTTTCAGTATAGTCAAGAAATACAACCACATACAGAAAACTTAAAAACAACACCAATACTGGGTCAACACATTTTTATAATGGACACAAACATGAAATTAAAATTATGGCATAGCAGAGTAATGGGTGAAAAAGGACTATGCCTTCAGGACGCTGTATAAGAACTCGGCCTTCATGGCATGAATAGGCCTTAAAAAACCCAGCTACTTTCCAGAATTGTATAGGTGTGGCAACAAATATAGGTACCACCCTCGCAAACTCGAAAGTCAGTAACCACATTGCCAACTTGAAGGTCTGTGGTGGACTTACAACAAGTGACTATAATCTTGTTTACTTCACAATTACAAATGTGGATAATTATTTAATGCTAACAGCCAACGTAAGTGACAACACAATCCATGAAATGCAAATTGGAAACTTTTAAAGGCAGAATTCAAAATACAACCACTGCAAGGAAGAGGATTTGATGTTGATACAAAGAGGATGAATTGGTGCAAGCATTGCAGGTGGTGCAAGACAAGGCAATCCCAACATTTGTTAGGAAGTCAAAATGGTTTAAAATTCCTGGGTGTCCTGTCCTAAGGTCCTTAAGATGCAGAGCAAGGTAGGCGAGATGGTATTACCAAAGATCCTTAGGGCAAATAGAATGACAAATAAGGCTGAGTTCCTATTGAACAGTCGAACAACAATATAAAGGGTTACTACACCAAACAAGAGTAGAAACATGGGAGGCATATGTTAAGGACCAAATGGTGACAGATGTTTGCAACAAACAAGGTTTGATCACCCACTGTATCATAAACCCTGAGATGATCCGATAGCACAATTATGACAGATTGGAGACACCAGTGCAGTACCTACTCAGAACTTTGTTGCTAGATGACACAATGATGGACAACACAAACTACTCAGCACCTTCACTCTGAAAAACTAGGGCAGCATGTGAATAACAGTGTTGTGATTCCATTTGTCCAGGAGAATGCAAGACTGGCAATAATGAAGTTAAAGAAGAAGAAAGCACCAGGACCTGACAGAATACTGGGATACGTATTGTATCAGCTAGTGGACCAAATTGTGCCGTATATAACAGTGTATTAAAACGAACGTCTTTTGCAGGGTTGGGTGCCCAGAATCTGAAAATCTCAAATATCATTATACTAAAAAGAGAGGAAGACAAAAGACTCAAGAGAACGGAAATCTTACAAGCCAATTTGTTTGGTAAATGCTCTAGCCAAAGTACAGGAAAAGCACCAGAGGGGGCCCAAACAGGTAGTAGGCATGAGTCTCCAGCAGTATGATTTCAGGAAAAGGAAATACACAGTGGATGCAATAAATCATGCAATGAATATTGTGAACACCTCAGATGACAAGTGTGTTATAGACATAATGACTGATACAGCTGGGGTATTTCATAATTTGTGGTGGCCTGCCCTGTTCAAAAGACTGAAACATATGGACCGTCCAAAGTATCTCTATAACAGTCTATGAGGGTATTTCACAGACAGGTGGGTGCAGTTTGAATGTCCTGGTGAAACAAATATCAAAGATGTTGCCAAAGGCTGCCCAAAGGGCTCTGTTTGGGGTCCAGAGTTCTGGGGTGTTGGCAAAGAGTCATTACTCAAGCAGTTTCACAGTATAACAAACACTAGAGGGTGCGTCGCATTTGCAGATGATCTGCTAGTTATAGTATCTTCTAACAGAAAGACTAAATTAGAGGAAAACAGTAGGCTAGTCATTGAAAGACTAAGCAACTGATACATAGAAAACAAACAAATGATAGCAATGCACAAAACAGTTTATATGTTACTAAAAGGAACATTATCAGGAACGAGAAATACCACAATCTCAATAAATGACCATCCTGTAAAAAGAAAAGAAGTATGTAGGTACTTTGGAATTAACATTAACAAAAAGCAAAACTTTCATGGACATGTAGAAATCATAAAATCCTAAATAAAATAGCAACAATTAACCAAAGAAGTTTTCAGCTACCACTGAGTGCAATAAGAATGTGCAACAATGCAATCTAGCTGATGATCTGCTAGTTATTGTATCTGCTAGCATCAACTGCGGTGCTGCTGGTGATATTAATCTTCCTACCTCTGGACCTAACAGTAAGAAAGAGAGGGTCACATTACTGGCTCAAAAAGTCCAAATATGGTAAGGTACAGGAGATGCTGGGTGCAATAGCCATTTTGAATAAGTAATTAAGGCATGCATTAATAGCAATGGCAAGAAATCTGGGAAAGGGCAGAGACAAGGAGGAGAACCTACCAGCTCCTACATAACAGAAAAAAAAGAACAAGAATGACATACTTTGTGACGAAGCAAGCTGGGATATTTTTACTACCTCTCTTGTTTTGCCATCTGCCTCCTTAAAATTCATGTTTTCACTTTTAACTAATTACCATTAACATACGTGAGTATAATCTGCATTTTCATAAAATAGAAAGCTTGGCCCTCAGTTTTAAAGAATATAACACCAGATCTAATTTTGTGCTTAGTTTTATGTACGTAATTGATTTTGTAACTTATTTTGACTATTCCTAGTTAATACTTTCATTATAGGATGAAATCAGTTATAGTTTCATAACTTAAATTATGTTGTTGACATATAAACAAATATAAATGCCATAATAATTATAGACTAGTATTTTTAAAGGATCTATTTGGCTCTATTCGAAAACATGTTAGCGAAGCCAACCTTTAATTAATTCTGAAGAAATTAATAGTTTTGTCAAAAGTATTGATTGCATAACTATATATGTTAATGTCATCATTTAAACAAATAATTCAGCTTAACCCTTGCAGTAGAAGAAACTGTTAAAAAGAAAGAATTTTTCCATATTTTCAGTTAATTTAATGAGTTAAGTTTTAATTGTAATTTCTGTAAATTAAACATCAAACAATGTGTAGTTTCAGTGCCTATTATTGTGAGTATATATAAGGGCCCAATTTTTGGTATTGAGACAATCAGTCCACAGCTGAGTTTCAGACAAGGAACCCGTATTGCTTAGATCAACACCAATACATCAACTAAACTGTGAAATAAGTGTAACACAATTAGATCATGTTTTAAAACAATGACAGCATCTGTTCCATATGTACCTTTTTATTCTTCAAGAATTGTGAAATGTGTGGTTAGGCTTGTACTGGTCACAGATGTTCAACATTAAACTACTGTAGCAGTATGTGGATGTTTGCCTGCAACCTATTAATGAGGCTTATCAAAAGTTAAACAATTGTTAACTGGCCATATAAATGTGTAATATGGGGGGGGGGGGGGGGGGGGGGATGAACAGTGAAAGTAAAGAACTGTGAAATGAAACTATGCACCTGTCAGCTACATTATTTACATTAGTCAGTATTGCACTTCCATCCCCTATTTTTTCAGCTAGTGTCACAATGCATTACGTTGACACCGAGGATCATCAAGGAAGAAATAAAGCAGGTGAATGTCACAACTTCCCTCCAACCAAGGGAAGTATATAGTGCTTGTCAGGACACGGTCCACATCCTGGCTACTTACTAAAAATATGACAGTGTGGTATGGACACTTGTGAATGTGGAGCAAATGGCATACCAGATCACATCATCTGGGAATGTGGAATTAGACAAGCAGCACAGACCAGGACAGGAATGCATTTGGAAATGCAATAGTTTACAATATAGTAAGAAATGAGAAACTATGACATACGCTGAAATTGGTGACAGCTAAAATGTCGACTTATGAATTGCAAGCCTACATGGGTGAGAAACAAAGAAGAAGAGGCCATACATCATAACAAGATGTGCCATGGCAAAAACCTCCACCTACAACAACCTTCTGGAATCAGTGAGGAAATGAGTCACAGGAAGTACTAGGAAGGATTTCCTGAGACCGTGACAACCATTTTCCAATCTCTACAACTTGGGTGGCACAGCAGCACAGCCCTGTGAGTTCCAAGTTGCAACTCAGCACACTGGGGGCTAGACATTCAGACAAATGAGAAATCCAGTTTCGTTCTGGTACCACAGTAGTGTAGTGTAGTGTTATGTACTGTAGTGTTGTAGAGTAGTGTAGTCAAGAATTACAAATTACAAAGTTTGTGATCACCAATGCTGCATATAGTTTAATAGACCGATAGTGCATCTCTTCTAGATTCCGGATGAAAAGATGTCTGTGCACCAGATGGCCAAATGGTAATATGTAGACTTTATTTTATTTTATCTATTATTATTATTTTTCTTCTTAGTTAAATATTCTATGTCAATTTTTCCCATACACAGCTTAATGCTTAGTTATTACCAACATATCTGAAATTATATTAAACTATATGTGCTATATGCATAACAATTGAAATGCAACATTCAGTCTGTTCTTTTATTTAGATAACAGACTAAAATAAAATAGCAAGTAAAAAAATAATAGATCTTGTGACATTTGAGGAGGTGGCAGAGAACTGAGAAGAGCACTGCGATCATCAGTTGGCTTGTAACTGTTGGCACTGAGGGAATGTCTGAGGAAAGTCTCCGTAGGCTTGTAAAGAGTGCACTTCTCTTCATTAACATTTACTTGCATCTGTTCCAAAGCCTCAAAAACTCATTTGAGGTGCAGTTTATGTTTGTCTGGAGAAGCCAAAAATACTAGTATATCATCCAAATGAACGTAACACAGATCAATATCATAAAGTATGCCATCAGTGAATTCTTCCAGGTCTGAGCAGCATTTTTTCAACCAAATGACATCTGTAAGAATTCAAAGATGCCACATGGTGTAATTACGAGGGCTATCCGCAAAGTACATCACATTTTGGAATTAAAAATAAATGAAGTATTGGAATTTTTTTTTAGTATATACAGATGAAAGCCACACTTAAATACTACTTTTCTACATAGTTGCCATTTAAATTAAGGCACTTATCATAGCGATGGACGAGCTTGGAAATTCCTTCATCGTAAAATTCGACCGCCTGTGCCTTCAACCACGTGGTTACCTCTTCTTGAAGCTGTGCGTCGTCATCAAAACGCTGCATAGCCAACCACTTCTTCATTGCTGGGAATAAGTGGAAGTTGCTCGGTGCCAGATCAGGACTGTATGGCGGATTGGGAAACAACTCCCACTTAAAAGATTCGAGAACTTCACGAGTGGCATTTGCCGTGTGGGCCCGGGCGTTGTCGTGAATCAGCAAGATCTTTGAGCCCAACTTTCCCCTGTGCTTGTTTTGTATTGCTCTTCTGAGGTTGTGCAGAGTTTGGCAATACCTTTGAGAGTTTATTGTAGTGCCTCTTTCCAGGAAATCCACAAAAATCACACCTTTTCTGTCCCAAAAGACAGTCGCCATCACCTTCCTTGCTGACATTGTCTGCATGCATTTCTTGGGTTTTTGGGGGGAATTTGTGTGCCCCCACTCCATTGACTGCAATTTTGTCTCGCAGTTCACATGCTTAACCCATGTTTCATCACCAGTAATGATGCGATCGAGTAATGAGTCGCCATCTTTCTCATAAGCGTCCAAAAACGTTAATGCTGCAGCCATTCGCTGATTTTTGTGAATCTCTGTCAAGATTTTTGGTATACATCTTGCACAAAACTTGTGGTAACCAAGCTTTCCGGTAATGATTTCGTGCAACAAACTTCGTGAAATTTGTGGAAAACTCATAGAGAGTTCCGTTATTGTGAAATTACAGTTTTCACGGACCGCGGCATCAACTTTTTCGACAAGTTCGGCAGTCACTATGCTGGGTCTTCCACTTCACTCTTCATCGTGAACATTAGTTCAGCCATTTTTAAATTTTATGACCCATTGATGCACTCCACCTTCAGTGATTATGTTGTCCCCATACACTTCACAAAGCTGCCGATAGATTTCTATCGGTGTACAGTCATTTTCAGTCAGAAACCTAATTACAGCGCGCACTTCACACTTCGCAGCATTTTCAATTAACGCTGACATTTCAAACTGTCATAGTAACTCAACGGAGTACAGCACGAACCTCTCACTAGCACGACAGGATGCCGACTGAGCGGCGGGATGCCATGACACCAAGATGGCCGCACTAGCCCCGCCCCTAACGGACATGAACGAAAACGTAATGTACTTTGTGGATAGCCCTCGTATATCAGTCCTGATGATGTTCTCAGGGTGCATGGGTGTCTGTGGGTATGCCATCTGATAGCTTATTACACTAAAGACTGTGGCACCTGCCAGGATATGTGTGAAGTTTTGGTTGGGTCTGAGTAAGAGTCTGGAATGATCCATAAGTTAAGGTGCTTATAATATCCACACAGCTGGAAAGTACTATCCTTTTTAGTTATGAGATGAATCAGAGGCATGAAGGGGCTGTCAGGTGAGTGGACTAGTTGAACATCTAACATTTCATTCATGTGATCCTAAGCCAGTTAGGAGCCAAGCAGTGTGCTTTATGCTGTGCAGGGGATCTGGGAGTGATTATGATGTAGTGGAGTGCACCATTACTAACAGTGAAGTGGAACAGGTTCAAAGGTGGCGAAATATCACACACAACCAGTTCAGGGGCACCCACTGTACTGAATACTATACCAACCTCTGTCTGGGTGAGTGAGGGTGTGGCCATAGCGTGTGTGTGGAGTCATAGCATGCAACGACATTGCATGCAGCATTGAGTGAGGCTTCTAGTGTGGAGCAGGGTGAGGCTCTGCGGAAGTTAACATGAGCTGCCACAAGACCGGAGGACCTCGCACACATGGAGAAGCAGATGCTTGCTGACCAGAATGGCAGAGAAAAAGTTGATTTCAGAGGCACCACAGAAATCCACATTATACATCGTGGACCCATGCCAGTTGAAGATTTTTTTGCATGTCCAGTGTGGGTGGCATTCAAACTTGCAGGCCCACACCAAAGTGCCCACAGAGATGTCACAGGCCTTTTCAGTGACAAGCAGGAGTAGGGGCTTTTGTGGCGTGTACGTAGCAACAAACAATTCGCGGTAGAAACGGCTTACGAAGTCACCGCCACACTTTTAATAGCGGGCCGACCGGTCCGCTGGAACAGTGAACAGAAAGATGAAAACCCAAATACTCTGATTAAATAAAAGTCGGTACTTATCTTTATTATGAAGATACAGAAATACAGTAGTGAACTCCGTGTCTACAGAAATCTGTCTAGTTCGAGTCGGAGCGGCTAGGTCAGCGTCGGCTGATGACAAACAAAAACTCTGCTGCGATGAACACACAACTGACTAGCAAGTACACAATTCGGTGGCGAGTATACAACTGAGCGGCGAATACAGAACTGTCCTAGCGCTCGCGACTCCAGCGCTTAAGAACCCAGAAGCCAGCGGTAGCGCGCAGACTTGCGGCGATTTCCTGTCTCGCTGGCGCTGCTTATGCGGACGGCGTCCGGACTTTGATGCTGCCAACCTTTTGGCAGCGGGCTCGGTTGGCATTACTGGCTAGGATATAACACTCCTCCCCCCCCAAATCGCCGCACCGTCGTTGAATAATGACGTGGCGAGCGTCGACGGCAGGGGAGGGGTCTGGCCGCAGGCGTAGCAGAAGAGACCGGGGCGGAGACTGTTGTCGGTGGCAGTCCCCGGTCTGCACCCCAGCATTGGCTGCGCGGGGCCTCGGGAAACACCGACTGATAACCGAGGTCAGGGTGCACGCCTGTGACCACGGGCGCAGCTTCTGGTACTGGACGCGACAGGGCGTCGGGACCCACGAAGAGAGGCAGCGTCTCCTGACGCTGCGTCGACGGCTGCTGAGTGGGCGCCGGACAAGGCGCTGCGGTGTCAGACTCCTTGGAGGTGCCCAAGGAAAGCGGCTGCAGGACAGGCTGCACAGCCACCGCTTGGGAAGGCGGCCCGGCTGAGGGGTCGACGTCCATCAGCTCCAAAGGCGGTGGCGACTGAAGAGGGACCGCAGGCACCGGAGCGACCACCTGGGGCGCTCCCGAATGAAGCTGCGCGGGAGGCATCAATGGGACGGGCTGTCGGCATGGTAGCGGCGACGGCTGCTGCTGCTGCCCTGGGGGCGACAGCGAAGTCGGAAGGCGCGGCTGGAACCCGCCGCGGACCAAATCTGTGGACAAAGAACGAGCGGCAGAATCCGGGCGGCCAGCACAGCGCAACTGGTTCTGATGCCTCCTGTGCACCCCAGTAGCACCTTGAACAGTATAAAAACCGCGACCCTGGACACTTATCACGGTACCACGTTCCCAACGACGGCGACCGTGATAAACTCTGAAAAAAACGGCGTCGTTGCGCTGAAAACGCGTGCGATGCTCAGAAGCGGCGGGTCGATCCGGGGGGGTGCAACAATCGTAGTAGGGTGCGATGACGACGGCCGTGGAGAAGCTCCGCAGTCGAAGGGCCGTCGCGTGGCGTGGTCCGGTACGACGACAGGAACATGATGAGGGCCTGCTGACGAGAGTGCGTAGCACGAAGGCGGTCCATATGATCCTTGAATGTGTGTACAAAACGTTCCGCTGCACCATTCGATTGAGGGTGGAACGGCGGAGTATGAACATGGCGAATGCCATTGGCAGAACAAAAACTTTCAAATTCAGCAGAGGTAAATTGTGGACCATTGTCAGACACTAAAACTTCTGGAAGACCCTCAAAACAAAAAATTGAAGTCAACGCCTGTATAGTTTGTGCAGACGTTGTAGACTGCATGGGCACAACAAACGGAAAATTGCTAAATGCATCTATCACGATGAGCCAACGAGAATTCCAATATGGACCAGCGAAATCAATATGTACTCGCTGCCAGGGACCGGCAGGGCATGCCCACTCAAAATAGCGTTGAGGCGGAGCAGCTTGGTGTTCGGCACACGTCGAACAATCTGTAGACATCTGCGTAATCTGCATATCAATGCCGATCCATGTACAATGACGGCGGGCAAGCTGCTTGGTGCGGACCCCTCCCCAATGACCTTGATGCAACAAGTCGAGGACCTTGGATTGGAGCACTTGGGGAACCACTACACGAAGCTGGTCATTCTCGGTGCGTAACAGCAAAACTCCGTGCAAAACAGACAACAGATGACGTTGCGGATAATAGCGACGAACCACAGGATCCGATATGTCCTTTGCCTTGGACGGCCAACCACGTTGAACAAAACGTAATAGTAAACTCAGTTGAGGATCCGTAGCTGTCTCACGTGCCACCTGACGATAATCAATCGGAAAATCCCGGAGGGATTGATGCTCATCGGCGTCAATCTGATGGCAAGAGTCTTCAGAGGAATCGAAGACATCATCCGCAGCAATCAGCAATCGAGAAAGCGCGTCAGTGTTTGCATGCTGAGCTGTAGGGTGATACAGTATCTCATACTGGTATTGGGATAACAAAAGAGCCCAACGTTGTAGTCTCTGAGCTGTCCACTGAGGAACTGGTTTAGACGGATGAAACAGTGACGTCAGGGGCTTGTGATCTGTCACTAAATAGAATGGTCTACCATAGAGGTAGTGATGGAATTTTGTGACACCGAACACAATAGCCAACGCTTCCTTGTCCAATTGGCTATAATTACACTGAGCTGTGTTTAGCAATTTAGATGCGAACGCAATAGGACGTTCGGCGTTACCGACGCGGTGAGACAACACAGCACCGAGGCCGTAAGAAGAGGCATCACAAGCTAATACCAGAGGCTTGTTAGGGTCGTAATGGACCAGACAACGATCATTCAATAAAGCCTCTTTAAGCTGCTGAAAGGCTGATTGGCAATCAGCTGACCACACAAACGGAACATTCTTACGGCGGAGACGATGCAACGGTGCAGCAATCTGTGACGCATTAGGTATAAACCTAATATAATACGTCAATTTGCCAAGAACTGCTTGCAATTCATGCAGATTGCGAGGGGCGGGCAAATCACGAATAGCTGCTAAATGTGACTGGGAAGGATGAATGCCTTGAGCATTAATAACATGTCCCAGATACTCCATCTCCGTAAGGAAAAATGAACATTTATCGATGTTGCAACGTAGGCCTGCCTGAGACAACACTTTAAACAAACACTCCAAATTACGGAAATGTTCAGTAGGCGTCCGACCGGACACAACAATATCGTCTAAATAGTTGCAACACAATGGCACATTAGCCAGAAGTTGTGACAAAAAACGCTGAAAAACAGCTGGAGCTGACGCACAACCAAAAGGCAAACGCAGAAAACGGAACAACCCCAACGACGTGTTTATGACAAAATACTGTTGTGATTGCTTGTCGAGGGGCAATTGCAAATATGCTTCACGGAGATCAATTTTGGAAAAGAAACGAGCTTCCCCTAACTTATCCATCAGCTCGTCCGGTCGAGGCAAAGGAAAAGAATCAATGACAGTCTGAGGATTAACTGTCGACTTAAAATCAGCACACAAACGTAACTTGCCAGACGGTTTCTTTATAATAACTAAGGGAGAAGCCCACTGGCTCGCTGAAACGGGTTGAATAACACCGTTGTTTTGCCAACGACGAAGTTCATCTTCTACAGGTGCCCGGAGGGCGTGAGGCACTGGACGAGCATGACAAAATCGAGGCTGAGCATTATCTTTTAACGTAATATGAGCGGCAAAGTTCGCAGCACAACCTAGTTCGTCTTTAAATATGTCACTGTATCGTTTACACAAATCGGTTATGCTGTCTTGAGGAACAACAACAGAATTAATTTGCAACACATTGTCTTGGATAGACAGGCCAAACAAGTCAAAACAGTCTAATCCGAAAATGTTTACACTGTCTGTAGCGCGGAGCACTGTGAATGAAACTGTTTTGGTATTGCCACGGAATGTGGCTGGCACGCTACATACACCTAACACAGGAATTTGTTCTCCACTATAAGTAGCCAAAGAATGTTTTGCCGCTGAAAGTTTGGGGCGGCCGATAGCCGCATACGTAGCACTATTTATGAGAATCACAGACGCACCAGTGTCTAATTGAAAATTGAAGGTCTTATCTTGGATGCGTAGCTTCACAAATAGTTTATTACACTGTCTCTGGATCGGTGCAGTGGAGGCGGAAGACACAAAATCAGCGCGTTTAGCACGTGTTCGCTGCTTACGACAACTCGTGGGTTGGGCGGGTGGAACAACAACTCCCGCTTCACTTGCAGTCTGTACATTACTTTTTACAGCGTTTGAATTACGCTTGGGTCGTATAGCAGAGGGCTGGGTGGGTGGCTTATTGCGAACAAGGTTATTACCCACACGAACCGTGGAAGAGTCTTTAAACGCGACCTTCTGGGCGGGCTGGCTTTGAAGAACATGAATATCCATGGGCTGGGCAGCACTAGAATTGTTCTTGCGTTTACGCAAACAAACAGTCTGGATGTGTCCTTTCCTTTGACAAAAGTGACAAACCGCGTTTCTTAACGGGCAACGTTCATGAGGATGAGCAAGAACACACTTAGGGCAAGACTTAACTGTATCATTTTGCACACGCGGCTGACGAATGTGTTTAACATGACGCGGCCGGCTAGTGTTTACAGTCTGACTCTGCCGGTGGGGCCGCGGGCGTGACATAACTTGCTTAGCACAGGCAATTTAAGAAATACATGGCTGATCTAACTCACACTCAGCATAGTCAAAAGTATCTTGGGCTTCAATGATGTTCATCACAGTCTCTAATGACGGGTCAGGCAACTTTAAGATAGCAGCACGAATACGAGAATCTGCAATGTTTTGAGTAATAGCGTCTCGTAGCATGACATCACTGTAGGAAGCTCCACACACACAATTAAATCGGCACTGACGGGTGAGGCCCCGTAAATCTGTTAACCACTGTTTATTAGATTGATGTGGCAGTTTCTTTAATCTGAAGAACTTGAATCTGGCTGCTGCCACATGAACTCGCGACTCGAAATACTCAGCAAGCTTGTTAACAACAACGTCATAGTCTAAAGCTTCTGGCTGGGATTCCGGGAACAACTTACAAAGTAGTCGATAGATTTCCAGGCCTGCAGTGGAAATTAAATAAAGCTGCCGCTCTGTACCTGTGATTTTGTAGACTGTCATGTGCGCCTGCAACTGCGCGAAATATTCTCGCCATTCTTCTCTTGAAGCATCAAAAGCATGGAAATGTGGTGCTGCCTGTGCTTGTTCCTTTTGTGTTGGAGGATTAGCCACTTGTTTGGCGATTGCTTCCACCAGACTTTGTATTTGCTGACTCTGTAACAAGATCAACTGTTGTAATTCGGCAGATATAGTGAACACAAATTAAACCAGCCCCCAAAATTTTATCTCTATAATTAGTATAACAAGAACAAGTTGAACCAGCCCTGCAC
The DNA here is from genome assembly GCF_021461385.2 of Schistocerca piceifrons. NCBI lineage: Eukaryota > Metazoa > Arthropoda > Insecta > Orthoptera > Acrididae > Schistocerca > Schistocerca piceifrons. Next base: position 458,579,666 of record NC_060141.1, read on the forward strand.
ACGAGTTCTGAAGACCTCGTCGCCAGTTTTGTGGCGGTGTTCGTAGCGACAAACAATTCGCGGTAGAAACGGCTTACGAAGTCACCGCCACACTTTTAATAGCGGGCTGACCGGTCCGCTGGAACAGTGAACAGAAAGATGAAAACCCAAATACTCTGATTAAATAAAAGTCGGTACTTATCTTTATTACGAAGATACAGAAATACAGTAGTGAACTCCGTGTCTACAGAAATCTGTCTAGTTCGAGTCGGAGCGGCTAGGTCAGTGTCGGCTGACGACAAACAACAACTCTGCTGCGATGAACACACAACTGACTAGCAAGTACACAATTCGGTGGCGAGTATACAACTGAGCGGTGAATACAGAACTGTCCTAGCGCTCGCGACTCCAGCGCTTAAGAACCCAGAAGCCAGCGGTGGCGCGCGCAGACTTGCGGCGATTTCCTGTCTCGCTGGCGCTGCTTATGCGGACAGCGTCTGGACTTTGATGCTGCCAACCTTTTGGCAGCGGGCTCGGTTGGCATTACTGGCTAGGATATAACCGGGGCAGTGTGTCAAAGAGGGTGTGATGGGGGTGGCCATGAAGCCTCTCCAATGAGCTACAGCCTTCTGTTGTGGTGATGTTATAAGTTGCTAGAAAACCACAGGGAATGGAAGGTGCAGTGTTCGACACCATTTCCTTCCACACCTGGATCTCGAAGGTGTAGATAAAACATTCCGCATCCACATGGCTGCTATGGTCCAGGTCAGTGGGTGTGATACAGAGGTGTTGAATCTTGTTACAGACACAAAATTGTTCAAAATCATGGGAGGTGAATGCTATCCTGTTATCTGAAACTAAAGTGCATGGACGAAAACATTTTTTTCTGAGATGGGGATAATAGTGGTAGAAGTGACCTGGAATATGTGCAACACAAAAGCAAATTGAGAAAAGTAGTTAGTACCAACCAAACACAAACAAAAGTCCCAAAAATAAGCGAGACACAAGCTGTTGATCTGGTAGCTGAGAGCAGAAAGCAAGCAACCTCCTCCACTCAAACTCTGCTCATGTACCTTAGAGCTACACATGACATCTTTCCTACACTTCCTATTGGATACTGCAGATACTGCTCACAAAGCTTGACTTGCCAGACGTTCTTAATTGGTGTAAACCACTTCTGGCTTGAAATGCAGGACAGTTCTGCACATAAGCCATGGTAATGATACTATGAGTGGGCGACAGTTTTGAACATGAAAGAAAAATTTTAATTTCCAATAAATTGACAGTAAATCACTCCCAGAAATTCTGATGAATGTTTGGTGACCTGTATGACCCTTTACTCATCTGTGGGAGAGGTGACTATGGGATTTCTTCTTCTGTTTTCTTCTGTCATGTCATCAGATAAGTCTTCCCCTTCATAGGGGCTTCAGTGTACCCTTTCCAGCTGTCCACTGTCTACTCTGCATTTAACAGAGGAATTCCTATTGCACTCTTAATGTTGTCGTCCTTCACCAAAGATTGCTTTGACTTTTCTATATGGTGAGTAAGTCTGTCTGATGATCATTTCTTTCTTGGTTTCTTCACATTTTTACTGCATCCATTTTGCCTTGATTTCCCTGCACTTTTCATCATTATGAAATTGTGATCTGAGTCCATACCCACTCCTGGGCAGGTCCTACAATCCAATATCTGGTTTTGGAATCTCCGTCTGACCATGATGTAATTCGGCTGTAATTTTCCTGTACATTCAGGCCTTTTCCACAGATACTTCCTCTTCTTGTGACTCTTGAACAGAGTATTCACTATTACTAGCTCAGATTTATTGTAGAACTCAATTAGTCTTTCCCCTCTCTTTTTCCTGGGTGTTGCCATTTAGCATCATGTGAAACAGCATGGTCCAAGCTGATCTGCTTAGTCTCAGAAGGCACGAGCTAATCCATTGTCTGTAGCAGGAGGATATCAGTGAAGTTAGGCAGTGCTGTTGAATTGTCTTGGCCATTCATCTCAAATACTAAATCTGGAAGGTATAAAAAGGGAGTGTCAGCTCGTATTAAAGCTTTATTTCAGTTAGCAGAGAGTTTAAGGATAGCCATGATGTAGTGTGCATAGGTCATGAGATAATAGTGCGTCATTTGGAGATGAATGTTGAGGCATATTGATGACATTCCACCAGCATGGTAGCCCATGATAAATGTGCAGATCTGCTGTTATGTCAGTATGGCAGGGCCTGGCTTCTGAGTAATGGAGGGAGGGGTCTCATGACATCATGGAAACATAATGACTGCTTATTTGGAAGCATGTGGTGAAAGTAGGAGGAAAAACAGTAGTGATAGCAGCCTCATAGGGGCTCTATATGTTGTACAGTTCATGTGTTTAGTGCATGGCACACACACTCAAATAGGGAGAGAGGGGAGAGGTGTAGGGGAAGTGGAGTTGGAAGGACACAACTGCTTGTGTAATTCACAACACTATCTTAAAGAAACAAAAATTTATGCACTATTTTTGGACTGTATACTTTACACAGAATTGCTGTCAGGAGACCTAGGATAGATATGTTGGGAGGTATAGGCACATGTATTTCACTCTGTGGTGTTTATAGCAGATGACTGGGCCATATGACCACATGAGCCTGTGTGCTCCTATTACATACAGGAATGTGTGAGAGATGCACTAGATGCTGGTTAGTGGTCCCCACAGTACTCCTCGGCCTGGAATCTCTGTAGTACTTCATAAAGAAAGGTATGAAAGCAAAGGACATTCATGCTGATTTACAAAATACACTGGGGGACTCTGCTCCTTCATATTCGATTGTTTTCAAATGGACAAATAAATGGGAGTAAGATCAGTCAATGAGAGGTTCACTCAGTCCCTTGACAGAGGGGCATAGGAATGCCCAGAACGTCATGTATACTGATGGAGTGCCAGAGAGACAGTTCTCTTATGTGGTTTAACCACTGCTGATTCTTGGCCTGTCATTCAGAATCATGGCTAGGAGTGGTGCTGCTTCGCCATGATAGGGTGTCAACTTACCAAAGTGAAAGACTACAGTGTGACCTGCCAACCATATCTCAGCACTGATTGGGACTGTCAGGCATGTAATTTTGTATGGCTCTTCATAGGTTGAGGAGAATTTTTTTGTTTTTTTTGATTATAATCACCAGGTTTCACAACAAAATCCAGCTGACTGGTCAATAAAGTGTTAACTCAGTTCATTTATTACATCTCTGCATTTGTTTAGCAGTGGCTTTGAAGTCGCACTTTTGCACCTTTTACCAGATCTTTTTAAGTTTTTGGACCAGGCTGTTTCTCTTACTTGAATTGATATCTGTTGGCAATTTGTCTAGCTAAAATGGAGAACACACTGGTGGAACATGTACCACCTTGTAGGGTGTGTGCTCCCTTGATTAGTGAATGTGACTGTTGTAGGTGGACAGAATGTGCATTAAGTGGTAGTCCCAATCATTTTGTGTCTTGTTCATGTAGTAAGGTAGTATCTACACAGTGCTACCATATTATGGACTCATTTCACTCTTCCATGGCCTTTAAGGTGGAAGTGGGAAGTTCTCAAATTTTTAATTCTTAAAAGCTTGCGTTCTTGAACACTAAGAATGGGTAAGCCCAAGGTGTGACAAATACTTTGGCTGCTGTCTTGGTCACCAGGTCAGCAACTGTTACCAGAATTAGGGAATGTGACAAATGATCAATAATGGACAATATATATTTTTTCTTCTCTTGCATCTATGGTAAGGGTCCCAAATTGACTAAAGCTACAATCTCCAAAAGCCTGGAGGCTTTGGGCGAGGTTCGTATTAGGATTCGTAGTTTTGTCTGTTGCTTTCTTTGTGCACTTGGAATGCTTGCTCAAATATTGTCCTCAATATCATGCTGACAGCCCTTTCACCAGTAAAGCATCGCAACTTGTGCATTAGCAGCATGCTTCCAGATGTGACAGGCTCGCATGCTATTGTGCCCATAAGATAAGTAGTGTAACAAATTTCATAACACCTCACCAAAACGTTCAGTCTAAAATAAACAACAATTATGATCTTAAAATTTGCTATCTGAATGTTCAAGGACTAATAGATAAAGAATTTATTGTAAACAGTTTTGGACTAGATAACAAATTTGATATTTTCTGTCTGAGTGAACATTGGGTTACTGAGAGTGTACTTCCAGTTGTCAAACTTGATAACTATAATGTAGCAAATAGTTACTGTAGGAAATTGCATACAAGAGGTGGTGTGGCAATATGTATTAACCAGTCATTCAGCTGATCCATTGTTAAGTTGGACCTAGATTATTTGTGTGAGGAACAGAACTTTGAAGCCACTGGTATAGTTATGGACAGTTTTAAGTTGGTAATAGTATCCCTTTACTGGTCACCTAAGGGTATCATCAATGTATTTCTAGAAAATTTGACATGCAGTTTGATGTACTAAGAGGGACCAGATGGTTTCATTATGACATTGTAATTGGTGGAGATCTGAAAGCAGATTTTGATCTAACAACACATAAACATACTGTGACTGAGTTGAAAAACCTTCTAAGACAGTGCAATTTGCACTCAATCAATAACGGGCCCACAAGAGATAAAGCATGTCTTGACAATATTTTTGTCAACTTTAAAACAACAGAAGAATCCTGTGATGTTACAGCGTTTCCATTTTCAGATCATGACTGTATCTTTAAACTATACAAGTAAGTTCTGTACTGATAAGAGTAATATTCCTAAGCCTATCCCAAAAATTATAATCGCCAGACCTGTCACAGATGACAAAACTGTTCAGCTCTGTAAGTCCCTTGCTGAGAGAGACTGGTTCAACCAATGTCATGGTGATACATGTTATAGACTTAGTGCTGATTTGTCAGGGAAACTATTATTTGAGAGATTTTTTAAAACATTTCTGATGCAATTTAATGACAACATCCCCATAAAGAAATGCAAATTAACTGACAAAGGCTTTACAATCAGGGCTACAAACAGACAAAATCCATGGTACACTAAACGATTATCAAATATGAAAAACCAAGTTATGTTGTTGCACAATATATGTAGCAATCAGAAAACAGAACATGCCAGATTAGCCTATATAAAATGCAGGAATGAGTATAAAAAAGCCATTGTGGAAGCCAAAAAAGCACATAATTTCAATACCATTGATAATTCCACAAAGAAGTGCAAAGCTGCATGGAAATTAATAAATGGTGGTGCTAAATATGTAAGAAGCAAAAAAATTAATATAAGTCCCCAAAATTTCAATGATTTCTTTATTAAATCTGTTGAAGAGGTACGAAATACTATAATCAAACCTGATATCAGTTCATCAGAGTTACTTTCTAAAAATGTTTGCAGAACACCAACACACACAGGCATGTTTATGTTCTCCTAGGTCTCACCTAGTCTTGTCCCCAGCATTGTAAAATGGTTCAAATCTTCAGACAGTGTAGATATATATGACATATCCTGTAATATACTAAAGAAAGTAATAGACTATATTGTGTACCCCTTAACATTCTGTATAAATAAATGTATATCTGATGGATATTTTCCCGAAGAACTCAAAGTGGCTAGGGCAGTTCCAATATATAAAAAGGTATATATAGACTCACCTTTCAGTTACAGACCAATCTCCATAGTCCCAGCTTTTTCTAAAATACTGGAATGTGTAATTTACCAACAGCTATCTGTTTATTTTGAAAAATTAGGAATAATTAGTGAATCCCAATATGGTTTTAGGAAAAAGTTGTCTACTGTGGACGCTATAGACTTTTTAGTCAAATACTTACATTAAGTGTTTGAAGATAAGGGCTATGCTCAACTCACATTTTGTGATCTGAGCAAAGTTTTCGACTGCGTAAAGCGTAAGCCACTCTTAGAAAAACTGGAATTCTATGACATTAGACATAACAGCCTTAAATTAATAAAAATCATATCTTCAGAATCATAAGCAAGTTGTTTGTGCAGGGAAAGAAATGTCGAGTATAGAACAAGTCAAGGTAGGTGTTCCGCAGGGATCTGTACTGGGCCCCTTTTTGTTCCTAATAATGATAAATTATCTGCCATCATTTAACAAGTCTGCCACTGTGTTGTATGCAGATTACACAACATTTCTTCATGCTAGTGATGATTTCAATAGCCTTAAAACTTGTGCAGCAAAGACAATTGACAAAGCACCCTATTGGTTCAAGGCAAATGGATTCCTGCTGAATGAAAACAAAACACAGCAGATGGTTTGTAGTCTTAGAGATAAGCTTCTGTCAGATGATCCAAGTTATGTCAAATTTTTGGGGTGTACATAGATGATAAATTATCTTGGGGTCAACATGTACAATATATTAGTGGTAAGTTGTCAAGAGTTATTTACCTGTTAAGGCGACTTACAAATTGTGTTCCTGAAAAATATGTCAGAACATCCTATTTTTCATTCTTCCAAAGTATAATAACATATGGAATTATTTTGTGGGGCAACTCTAGCTGTGTACATGACATATTAATACTGCAAAAAAAAAGCTATTAGGATAATTACTGTTGTTCTGTGAACAAAAAATCATGACTGTTATAAACTTGTATATATAGTATGTTCTAATTTATACGAAGAAGAAATTACCAGAAACAAAAACCAGAGAAAATGTACATAGCCAAAATACAAGAAGGAATAGGTGCCTCTGTATTCCTTACCACAGATTGTCAAAGTCACTCAACAGCTATGAAATCATGGGATACAAATTACTTAATAATCTTCCTCAATCTGTTCAAGAATTTCCTGAACAATTATTCAAACAAATAATTCATGACTGACTAGTCCTCCACCCATTCTATGATATAAGAGAATTTATCAACTGTAATATAATACTATAATGTTAACAACAAACCTGTTGTTTCTTTCAAACTATTAATTGTATTTTAGTATGTGTATGACATTGTCTACTGCTGTAATGGCAGAATGAAAATAAAATTATTATTATTATTATGTGACACTGAAAGAAGATACAGCATTGTTGCAACTTTGGTATCACCAGTTGGTTCCCTTGGGGGTTATACAGTATAAAATACCATCTTCAGATGTGAAATCTCAAAGAGTAGCATATTGTTAGCACTCTGCATCCTCTTCTTATGCCTCTTGCAGTTCTGCAGTAAGCACCTCATCTGCCTGCAATATTCAAACCTTTTTTCTCAGTGCATCAGTGTTTTGGTGTATTTTCTCTGGTTTATGATATGCATAGTAATCACATTCACTTAGTTTCATAGCTCATTATGCCATCTGGCTACCTGGATCCTTTAAATTCAGTAATGACAGTAAAGCTTCATGATCAGTAACTGCTGTTAATAGCTATCATTTAAAGTAGTTCACCCTAAACACCAAAACTAACAAATCTTCTCCTGTTGTGCTGTAGTTCCCACAGCAATATTGCTAGCACACCAAAATAAAATAAATGACTTTTCAAGTCAAGGTGAATCAGCATGGAAGTTCTCATGAAAATATTTTTAATCTGTTGCATTGCTGTCTCATATTCTGTGGCCCATTCAAAAGGTACCCCATTTTTCAATAGCATAGTCAAGAGTTTGGTCACTGTAGCATAATCTTTGACAAATTTCTGATAGTCACTGGTCTACCCAGGAATGACTGCAATTCTTTCATGCTGCAGCAGTGGCCAGAGGTAATGGTCATGTATTTGTGAGGCATGCTTGCTTGTGTGAATGTTTGCATGTTTTCTTTTCTGAAGAAGGTGTTGACTGATAGCTCGATGTATAGCAGTCTTTGCATTGAGCCAGTCTGTAACTCAGTATGTCATCTTTATGATCAGTAGCAAACTATCCTTTTCATAATATTTTTGATATTTCAACCTGGACTTTCCATTGTTTGACACTCACACTTTGTCACATACAGAATCTTCTGAATAGCAGATGGAAGTGAACAGGTAGATTAGATTAGATTAGATTAGTACTTGTTCCATAGATCATGAATACGACACTTCGTAATGATGTGGAATGTGTCATTGATGATATTTTGGTTCTGCACTAAAATCTCTTATGAGATGAATGGGGTTAGAAGTGATAAAACAATAAAAAATTTCAGAAGAATTAAAATCTCATGTGTACATATGTGAGCTATAGTGTGTTATTCAATTGTGCAATGCCTGCTGAAGGCTAACATCCAAAATTATATGATTATTTTTGATGAATACCAAAAAGTCAGTCAGTAATAAGTGTTCAAGAAAAGAAACAAATAATAATATTTTGAACTTCACTTTTATTAAATCTGAAAAAAAAGTGCTTTGATCATAAACATTCTGTGTCACAGAATAATTATTATTAGAGTTAGGTTAATCTAAGTCTAATAATAATTGTTCCATGACACAGAATTCCACATTAAAAGACATTGTATCATATGATGTTTTATGATCTTAATATTTAATGATTTGAGCTTCTTCTCATGAACATTATGGAAGTTGCAATATAAAAGCTATTTTCTGAATAATAAATAGAAGTTAATTCAGCATGAATGTGAAAAAGAATATGAATTGTAATGTACTGCTGCTGCATGTATATCAAGAATATAGCTGCAAAAGAAAGAAAATTATGTTTCATCCTTCTCATTAAGCAATTCTGAGAAGAAAAGTTCATTGTTTCAATATCTACATGACACAGCGAAGAAAGAAGAGATAACAAATCATGACTATTAAAGATGTTGGAAGAGTTTTCCTCTTGCATGGAATAAAACCACTGCAGAAGGACTTGAAACTTTGCAAACCTTTAATGAAATGTGCAGATTCCAAAAGTGGATACAGGAATCAATTGCAATGAACTTTTTGAGGTCAGTCACTGTTACTATACAAATTACAATATTCTCTCTCTCTCTCTCTCTCTCTATCTATCTATCTTGCTTGCTTGCTCTCTATTTATGAAAGCTGGTGGTTGCATGGACTTAAATGCATCTCTCTCTCTCTCTCTCTCTCTCTCTCTCTCTCTCTCTCTCTCTCTCTATCTTGCTTTCTTGCTCTCTGTTTATGAAAGCTGGTGGTTGCATGGAATTAAATGCATTCATTCTCTGCCTCAGAGCAGGTGACATGTTGCATAATCATTACCTCCAAGAACATCTTCTCTTCTATGAAAAGCAGACATCCTATGCTTTAAAATGGATGGTTTTGGAAGCACTTATCACACAAACGTGGAGCAGTGCATTGAATACTTGATTCATGAACAAATAAACCACATCTTCACACATAGTGATTTATGTGATTTAGCTGTCTTAGCCAGCATTCTTAACATTCCACAGCCTGTTGAGGTGTTTAAGTGTCCCTGCAAGTCCCTCCAATACTTTATGTACGTAGGAAGGTGACAATTTCCCTGTTACATCATTGATAATAACGGAAATGTTCTTTACCCAAGGAAATGACCTATTAGTGCCTGTAGTTTCCTTAGTATTCGCAAACTTCTCAGGTGGACTTTGTTTTTGGATGTTAACACTGTCCAATGGATCATCCAAATCATTGGGACTGTTTATAGCTTATGTAGGATTCATTTGTGTCCCAGAAGTAGCTAGGTAAACAAGGGTCTACCCAGACAAATCTCCACCTCCCTCATTTGTATAAGTGGGATGCAGCATATGCCCTAGAGTTTGTCTGTTAACAGCTATTTGTGCACAACTGCAGTGTGGCTGTGGCTTTGCATCTTAAAGTAGCACACAGTGTTAATGTATGTTAGGATTCACTTGAAAGTAGATAAAGCCATTTTTAATATACATGGGTAACTTTGATATGTTGTCTCCCATAGTAAAAGTTGCTGACTTGTCAAGTTTGTCATTTATTCTCTTCACAATGTTTTTTTACTTTCTGGCACCTTCATCTTACTGTTGATAGTAGAGTTCTATTGTGTCGATGTTCATGCCGTGCCAGCAGCTTATAATGTCTTTCAAGTAATTTAAGGTTGTGTGCAGCTCACTATCTATGGCATTTTATCCAAGCAATTTGGCATTTAACACTTTGATTATTTATGTGATTTAGTTGTCTTAGCCAGCATTCTTAACATTCCACAGCCTGTTGAGGTGTTTAAGTGTCCCTGCAAGTCCCTCCAATACTTTATGTACGTAGGAAGGTGACAATTTCCCTGTTACATCATTGATAATAACGGAAATGTTCTTTACCCAAGGAAATGACCTATTAGTGCCTGTAGTTTCCTTAGTATTCGCAAACTTCTCAGGTGGACTTTGTTTTTGGATGTTAACACTGTCCAATGGATCATCCAAATCATTGGGACTGTTTATAGCTTATGTAGGATTCATTTGTGTCCCAGAAGTAGCTAGGTAAACAAGGGTCTACCCAGACAAATCTCCACCTCCCTCATTTGTATAAGTGGGATGCAGCATATGCCCTAGAGTTTGTCTGTTAACAGCTATTTTTGCCTCAAAACTAGCTACCCCAACATCACATAGCACCCCTTACAGTAGAATGACTTCCATAAAGATTTGCATCATTCTCAGGATCCGGGTGATTAAGCCCAGATTCCTGCTCTCTGCAATACATGACCTTCCATCACTGTGCCACATGGTGGTCACTGAAGCTTGCACAGATCCTACAGTTACAGAGGGCTAGTGATTCTCACCAGTTCTCAGCTTGGAAACTTCAAGTTTACCAAGTTCAAACTCAGTCAGTGGAGATCAGAACCCCTGAGGTGTCCGCTACTTGGCATGATGCAGGATAGACAAATAGGGCTTATAAAATACCAGATATGACAAGCATTATTCCTCAGGTAGATCAAGTTTTTTGTATTCCCTCAAAACATACAACACTGTACCACATTTTTTATGGGTAACCAAGGTAAGAACGTAATAAATATCTTCAGAAATTTGTGGCTGGCCAAGAGGATTTCTACTAATGTAACTCCATATTTTATACTGGACAAAAATATTCAATAGAGTTCAAAATCGTCTGTGCTTTGTGAAAGCAATATAATAAGACTTTCCTACTGGCTTGCTAGGCCTAACACGAGAAAGGATTTTCTGTTGGGGTTGTCTCCCTTAGCCTTTGGAGTTTCTCCTCCATTACATGGCAATGCTTCCCTTCTCATTTAATCCCCAGAAAGGAGGGTTGCCTCATCTGCCAGCTATGCCATTCCGAAGTCTTTCTTCTCCGCCGTTGCTGTCATTAAAGTCTTCACCCATAACCCTGGGCATGGGTTCCGTGTTATACCCCACGGGATTGGGCTCCTGCCTGAACTCAGCCATCATATTACTCCAGTCTACTGAAGTGTAGGATGCACACCCCAGCAACGTGGACACGCCAGACATGAATTACCCCAGTGGAGGCATAGGGAAGGGAACCCTACCTCCCTGGAGCCGGGGTAATGATTGTGTGTGGTGCTCTTAACATTCACGTACCATCTTATTATCTTTTTTTCAATTTCTTCTCTCATACTTTCTTGTTAAGGCCCTTTCTGATTTCTATGTGCCTTAGTCTGTCCATTCTTGTTTTTTCCTTAACTGCTCTGAGAAATTTCATTTCTCCCGCTTGCAGTTTGCTTGGTCCCTTTCTGTCATTGTCCATGTTTCTCATCCATAGGTGACAATAGGGAAGTAATATTGTCACCTATGGAGGAGAAACATGGACAATGACAGAAAGGGACTGGAGCAGACTGCAAGCAGGGGAAATGAAATTTCTCAGAGCAGTTAAAGGAAAAACAAGAATGGACAGAGTAAGGAACATAGGTATCAGAAAGTACCTTAAACAAGAAAGTATGTGAGAAGAAATTGAAAAAAGAGATTAAGATGATACGGGCTTGTTAACGGGATGTGTGGGCAGAGACTCCCCAAAATTATGGAAGAACTAAAGATGGATGGAAAAAGACCTAGAGGGTGCCCAAGAACACAGTGGAAAATGGGAGTGAGAATATCTGTGGAAAGGAGAGGTGTGACCTGGCAGCAAGTGGAAGAAGAAAAGCGGTGTGAGGACCGAGCCAAATGGAGAGGACTCGTCAGCAGCCAGACCCATCAGTAGCTGGAGCGGGATCCGGATATAGATAGATAGAGTTTAAAATGACATCAGGTATGCTGAAGCAAGACTACTAATGTTCTCAATGTTCACAAAGAATTTTATGAGATATAAAAACCAATACACTCAGATTGTCTGTTCATGATATTGTTGTACACAGGAAATTATTTAGCTTAATGATTTATTTATTTATTCATGAAGATGGTCTGAAAATTTCTCAGCCTGATAGTGAAAATGATAGTTTATGACTTCAAAGAGTTTCATTTTCGACATAATCTCATCTAACATCAACACATTTCATCCTGTGGTGTTCCAATGCCATTATCACCTCTCTGTAGTGTTCCTCTGGAAGTGCTGCAAAGTATCCATCTACAGCCACAGTGGCTTCTTGACTGGGAAAAAAGCACTGACCATTGAGGAATTTCTTTAGTTATGAGAACAGATGGAAGACCAAGGGAGCAAAATCTAGGGAATAGGATGGATGTTCCAGCACTTCACAGTGCAAATTCTTCGATTTCCCCATTGCCAAGACACTTTTGTGCAATTTCCTGATAGAAGATTTTTTTTTTTCTTTAAGCTGGGTTTGTTTTCATGAAGCTTGCATATGCTTTCATTAGAAGTTGAAATTAGTGTTCTCCAATTATGGATTTACCATTTTCAAGATACTCAATCAACAAAATTCCTTTCGCATCCTGAAACCCTGATGCCACGACCTTTCCTGCCGATGGCCCCTTCCTTGCCTTCTTTTGAGGTGAAGAATGGGCTTCTATCCACTGCATGAACTACTGTTTGGATTCCATGCTTCATCCACTGTCATGTATTGATGCAAAAAGTCACTTAGGTACATTTATGGTCTGCTGTGAGCACAAGCGGCACCCATCTTGCGCAAAACTTTCCCAAATTCAATTCCTGGTGTGAGATGTGACAAACATGTATCTTTGATATCCCTAGAGCATTTTCAGTTTCATGCATCTTTAAATGCTGATCTTCTAAAATCATATCATTTCTAATGAGCTTTCTCTTTTTGGATGTTCTTTATGTGGATCATCTTGGACTCTTTCATGGCCACATTTAAACTTGGCTGCCCATTTCTTCATGGTGTAAATCAAAGGTGAAGAGCTGTCACACACATTTACAAGCTATAAATGAATTTCAGGCAGTGTTAAATCTTCTTTTACAAAGAATTTCATTACTGCACGATACTTGATATTTTTCTATTTTCAACATCACGCACACCACAACTGTTGAAAACTACTGCCTACAGTCAACAACTGCCAGGAATGGCTTACAGTTTTATGTGGTGGCTACTAAAATGTGTACCAACAAAAGGGGAAAAAATCATCTGAGTAGTGCTGCAATCTCTGGGCAAGGCTGAGAACTTTTCAGTTCTTTTTCTCATATTTGGATATATGTTTCTCAGTTTTCATGCTGTAATAGATTTTTTTATACACTCAAGCTTTCAATGATCTCATCTGCCATTATTGTCAGGAATTTGCTGTCATAGGTCATGTGGTATTTTCATGTGTAATTGGCTGAGTTACATGATGGAGACATCATGAAGTCTTGGAATTTCCTTGTGTTACCAGAGATTATGTTGATGTCTGTGGTGTAGGAACATTAATACTGATGTTGATTTTGTTGTTATTTCTCTGTAGCTCTTCAGGATTGAGTAATCTTTTTCATGCCCCACTATGGATACAGCTACACGCCCTGTTAAAGTTGTTGACCATTCTAGTTTCTGTGGCTTATTTGACAACACAGTCTCAGAAGGTAAAGGCATGGTTTAAGATTTTTGTTTCGTTAGCCATAATTATATGTTTGTTTTTGAGGTTGTGTTCAGTAACATCAGATTTGCCAAAAAGAATGAACAAGTTAATGAATTCCACTTCTTTGAAATTGCATTACTATTTGAGAGATTAATTGGTTGTGACCCAGTAATATGTCTTTTCAGCTATAATCTTAACTGGAGTTTTGGATCTCAGATTGCTTGTGCAGTGAACAAACACTACAGTCCCTCAGTACTGGCCTTCAGAGACACTGAATAGTCATGACTGTAGGTTAAAAAATGGAGAAAAGCCCAGTACCAAACTGTATGGAACTCCATACTTTGATTCCCTACTCAGAGTCACTGTTTTATGTACATATGTTTTTGTCTGTGAAACTGGGATGCCTTTAAAATCATAACTTATAGTTTCTGAAATACTTTACTCTGAGATAAAGTATAGTTTAAACAGAGTTTGAAAGACTTTTTGGTAGGCAATTCCTTCTACTCTATAGATGAAAATCTTAACAGGAACTGTTAGACCAGTTTAAGTAAAAATATCTGTTAGATTTCAGTTATGACAGCACTTGGTCACAACAATCAAGATTAATTATTTTGTGTACTTTATTAAAAGTGCATAACCGTGTTTCATTCTGACAGTGTATCAATTCTGTAGATATTAGCAGTTCCAGTTTTCTGTAATGTAATCACCTATTTTGACCATCTCCTGACAAATGATCAGGGTAGTGAGTATTATATTCAAATGTTTTATGTTTTTTGTGTTATACTTTCTGACCTTTTCCACACCCAAGAGAATCATCTCATTTTTTTTGAGGTCCACAGGATGAAAACTGAATGTAATCTAATCTAATTTGGCCCTGCATCTCTATGTCGGCAGGTTCATCTAGGAATACTGCTGCTCATTTGACATGTGGAAGTCTCTAACAATGATGGGCTAAACACCAGCAGTCACATTTAAGTCTGTTTGGGGTTGTGTCCAATGGGTGTGCCTCTTTACTGTCAAAAACAAAATAATTGAATAATAAGGAAAATTGTACCATGTAACACGTAAGAACATTATTTGGTTATGGTGGGCAAAACAACACTCCACATAAAACAACTTCAGTAGTACACAAGTTAGCTCACTCTAATACTGATGCAAACTTTGTACAAAAACAGAGTATTGGGTAAATGAAAGCTTATGGACAGCAGTACATATTGAAAGTCTTGAATAACTCCTCTAGGTGAAAATTTGACACATTAAATCTGCACAATGAAACTGTCATCTCAGACTATTGACACTTTCTTTTAATGACTCATAACCTTGTCAACAAAAAAAGTAGAGCTGACATGAACTACATTTCTAAATATCATTGTGGAATCAGCAAAAAAGAAAAGAAAAAGACAAGAATGGTATATAGAAGCAATGAAGAAATTCTAACACATATAATGCCAAAAGAGAAACCTACCTATCTCCTGGACCCATCTTATACAGTCAAGTACATACATTTTCAATAGCTGAAACATAAATGTAAGATTAAAATGGTAAAAATCAAGATCAACTTATCACAACAGACATCTATGAATTGTCCAGTCCAGAAAACTGTGAAATTTTTATGTGGAAGTGAAGGAGGTCCATGGAGCCATCTGCATTTCATAGTGCCCCTGAGAGACAAAGATAAAATAACTGATCTCACTGACAGCAAAACATCATGAGGAACTGGAAAGAACACTTTGAGTCATTATTCCTCTGCTGCAGAGAACTTCCTTCAATATGTATACAACATCCTTCGAAACTATGGATGGTTGCACCACTACCATTCACAGAGTTTGTAATTGTACTAGCTTGGCTGATGATGGTCAACACAGTTCCTCCATCCTCAGTAACGCTAAAATATTAATGTCTCACTAACTGAAACTGGTTGAGTAAGTAATGAAAATGTTATGCACCAGTTGTCCAACATGTTATATATTGATCAAAACATGTTTTATGACTATGTTATTCCATTATCAAGTGCTTAAAGCTTCTATGAGGGGGGACCCAAAAGAAACCGGATTGTTGTCATAAAAAATTTATTGATGAACCTTTTTACAAAATTACTTCAGTCACCTACAAAATACTCTCGATTACATGCGATGCACTTGTCAAGTCTCTTTTCCCACTGTTGAAAGCATGTTTGCAACTTTTCAAGTTTGATATTGTCCAGTGCCCTTTGCGAAGCTGTTTTTACGGCCTCCATATCGTCATAACGCTCCCCTTTTAGTGTTTTTTTTTATTTGTGGAAACAGGAAAAAGTTGCATGGGGCTAGGTCCAGCGAATATGGAGTGTGGGGAGCAACAGACCACCTCTGAGATGCCAAATAGTGGGTCACTCGTAAGGCCATGTGTGCTGGAGCGTTGTCATGATGCAGAAACCAGTCACCTGATCACCAAAGTTCCGGGCGTTTCCTCCTCACATCCTCTTGCAGATGCTGTAAAACATCCAAGTAAAAGTGCTGGTTAACAGTCTGGCCAGGGGGTACGAATTCCCGATGCTCAATGCCACTAACATAAAAAAAGACAAAGATCATCGTCTTCACATTTGACCTCACTTGCCTTGCTTTTTTTGGTCTGGGAGAGTTGGGAATACTCCACTGGCTTGACGCTTGCTTGGTTTCTGGGTCATACCCGTAACACCAACTCTCATCCCCTGTAATGACTTTGTTCAAGAAGTTTGGATCACATGCAGTCTCTGTTTTCAAGTCCTGACACACATTCATGCGGATGGTTTTTTGCTCCTGTGTGAGAGGCCATGGAACAAATTTAGCAGCAACACGTCTCATGTGCAAATCCTCACTCAAAATTCGCTGGCACGAGCTCCAACTGATTCCTGTCTCTGCTGAAATTTGGTTGATTGTTTGGCGACAATCTTCGTTGATCTTTTGGCGGACCTTTTCAATGTTCTCCTCATTTCGCGATGTTGAAGTGTGTCCAGAATGAGCTTGGTCTTCAACACACATCTCACCATGTTTAAAGCACCAAACCACTCGAAAACCTGTGTATGGCTCATAGCGTCCTCCTGGAAAGCTTCCTGAAGCATTTGGTGTGTCTCCATTGCAGTTTTTTTAAGCAGGAAACAAAATTTCACACACACTCTTTGTTTTTTTAAAGTTGCCATAAAGACTTTGCAGAGGTAACCCCCAACAGTCAGAGAAACACAATACCACACTTGTATGTTCAGCTCTACACTGACGCTGTCTGTGCAGCTGTTTCATGAAGGTCTCTACTAACACCATCTAGCGTGAGAACCGTGCACTACGTCTAGAAGTGGCAGCGCCCTCGGAGTCCGGTTTCTTTTGGGTCCCACCTCATATGCCACTTACCACTATCAGAAGTAAAAAGCCAGCAGTAAACATGCATTGTCAAGCATAAAACTCTTCCCTGAACATCTCATGTTGATGTGTCATAAAGGCCTTTAGTTTACAATTGAGCCTTGTGACAGTGTGTTGCACCAATGTGCGATGTTGAGTCATGAGCCATGAGGCAAGGCGTTGGGAACAGGGTAGGACTAGGGACAGAAAGGGTATTGCGTAGGCTTTGTGGGTGGTGGAATACCATTGTGGGAAGTTACATGCAAGGAAACCAGCATATTTGTATGCAAAGAAGACAATTAGTAGAAAACAGACCAAGGAAGAACACAAGACAAACAGAGTGAGGATATTATCTGAGGTACGTGGTTCATCAGAAATGTCTAAAAATAGTAGTAATAACCAAAATAAAACCAACTTTCTCTCATTTCATATAATGTACCATAATGATCAATCCCTGGTTTTCTCCTAGGCAGTTAATTCTGCAGATCTCATCATAAACAAGGTGGAAGAGCTATCTTTGCAAAGCTGAATCTAAGGTGCAAAGAAATCCAAATACATTCTGCTTTGATAAAGGAGAAGGTATTTGAAATGGCAGCTGTTGAACTTACTGACATCCATCTTACCATTGTAACCGAATACAGAGCAGCTGATGGTGATTTTGAGAAATTCCTGGGTAAATCTGAAATATTATTAAATAGTGTAGATCCAACAGAAAACAAATTCATTTGTGGAGACCTTAACAATGAGTTTTTGAAACCCTCAAACTGCAGGGATGAATTACTGGACATGGCAAAGAGTTTCAATTTAATCTCCATTGTAAGTGCAGTAATAAGAATCTCTAACCATTGTAAAACAGCACTAGACCAAATTTTCATTCAAGAAATCCACTTACCATATAATAATAAGTTAGTATCTATGGGCTATAATGATCATGAGGTTCTGTTGCTACCATTGGAGTAATGTATAGTGAAAATATCATCCATAAAATGATTGAGTGCAGGGATCTCAGTGATGGTATTAAGCCAGGAAACATGGGATGAAAGTTCAACAAAACACATGTACGTAGGATAACTTTCATGGAACATATCAATACTATTCTGAGATAGCCTTCCACATAAGCAATGCAAATTAAAGCTAGTAGAAACATAAGCTGGATCATTAGAGGTATAAAAATCTTCAGTGCAAAGAAAAGATCTCTGCATTCATACAAAAAACAAAATACTTTATCATTGGAGATGCAAAATTATATCAAAAAGTACAGTAGAATCTACAACAAAGTAATTAAAGATGCAAAGAACACATCTACAGATCAAGAAACAACACATGGGTCACTGGAACATCATCCATTCTGAAACAGGCACCAGACTAGTGGCAAGAGTATTAGCCTATTTCTGGAAAATGGACAAGTATCTAATGCCACTGAAATAGCTAATACCTTCAATGAGGACTTAAGTCAAATAGCAAATGATCTCATCCCAAGCAACTTTCAAACTCTTGGTATGCACCACACTGAAAACTGCAAACCCCCACTGGGTTTGTGTTTCTCAGACAGGTCACAATCAGTGAGCTCATACTGGAAATTAGATCATTAAAGAAACCTCCATGTGGTTTTGATGATATTCCAGACTGTTGTAAACAGGATATTTTATTGTAGGATTCAATGCTTCTCCTCCAGTGGTACATTTCCAAATCTCCTTAAAATTGTGAAGGTAACCCCCTTGGCACAAAAAGAGAGCCACAGGCAATGTTAACAATTACAGGCCTATAGCTGTGGCTTCTCAAAGACCTTTGGGAAGCTTTTTTATAATAGATTGCTAGAGTTTATTGACAAAAACTCCTTGCTGTCAAATCATCAGCATGGTTTCAGGAAATCAAGATCCACAGCCACAGCAGTCTAAGAATTCCTGCATGCTATAGGTGAAAAGGAAACAGCTATTGGAAGCTTCTTGGACCTGTTCAAAACATTCGATATTATGGATCACACTATTCTATTACATAAACTGGAAAGAAAGGAAACTAGAGATATTCCAAATGAGTGGGTTAGGCCCTATCACATTAATTGCCAGTAAAAAGTTGTTCTTAAACAGGATAAAATCACTGGAAATATTATAAGAACAACAACAGACACATCAGAAGAAGCTAAATGAAATATGATGTGCCACAAGGATCAACATTAGGTCTTTCCTCTACCTTTTGCATATAAATGACCTGAATGAAACTGTCCATGCCAAACAGAAAACTTTATTTGCTGAGGATACCAGTATTTTGATTACTGGTTACACCAAATGACTATCAAACATCTACAGACATATCATTACTGAAACCAACACATTGATTTGAAAGAAATAAACTCATCATAACAACCCCCCCCCCCACCCCCCATGAACCATGGACCTTGCCGTTGGTGGGGAGGCTTGCGTGCCTCAGCGATACAGTAGGTGCAACCACAACGGAGGGGTATCTGTTGAGAGGCCAGACAAACGTGTGGTTCCTGAAGAGGGGCAGCAGCCTTTTCTGTAGTTGCAGGGGCAACAGTCTGGATGATTGGCTGATTTGGCCTTGTAACACTAACCAAAATGGCCTTGCTGTGCTGGTACTGCGAACGGTTGAAAGCAAGGGGAAACTACAGCTGTAATTTTTCCCGAGGGCATGCAGCTTTACTGTATGGTTAAATGATGATAGCTTCCTCTTGGGTAAAATATTCTGGAGGTAAAATAGTCCCCCATTTGGATCTCTGCGCGGGGACTACCCAAGAGGACTTCGTTATCAGGAGAAAGAAAACTGGTGTTCTACGGATCGGAGTGTGGAATGTCAGATCCCTTAATCGGGCAGGTAGGTTAGAAAATTTAAAAAGGGAAATGGATAGGTTAAAGTTAGATATAGTGGGAATTAGAGAAGTTCGGTGGCGGGAGGAACAAGACTTTTGGTCAGGTGAATACAGGGTTATAAATACAAAATCAAATAGGGGTAATGCAGGAGTTGGTTTAATAATGAATAAAAAAAATAGGAGTGTGGGTAAGCTACTACAAACAGCATAGTGAACGCATTATTGTGGCCAAGATAGACACAAAGCCCAAGCCTACTACAGTACTACAAGTTTATAGGCCAACTAGCTCTGCCGATGATGAAGAAATTGAAGAAATGTATGATGAAATAAAAGAAATTATTCAGATAGTGAAGGGAGACAAAAATTTAATAGTCATGGGTGACTGGAATTCGGTAGTAGGAAAAGGGAGAGAAGGAAACGTAGTAGGTGAATATGGATTGGGGGTAAGAAATGAAAGAGGAAGCCGCCTGGTAGAATTTTGCACAGAGCACAACTTAATCATAGCTAACACTTCGTTCACGAATCATAAAAGAAGGTTGTATACATGGAAGAAGCCTGGAGATACTGACAGGTTTCAGATAGATTGTATAATGGTAAGACAGAGGTTTAGGAACCAGGTTTTAAATTGTGAGACATTTCCAGGGGCATATGTGGACTCTGACCACACACTATTAGTTATGAACTGTAGATTAAAACTGAAGAAACTGCAAAAAGGTGGGAATCTAAGGAGATGGGACCTGGATAAACTGAAAGAACCAGAAGTTGTACAGAGTTTCAGGGGGAGCATAAGGGAACAATTGACAGGAATGGGGGAAAGAAATACAGTGGAAGAAGA
Source organism: Schistocerca piceifrons (assembly GCF_021461385.2). NCBI lineage: Eukaryota > Metazoa > Arthropoda > Insecta > Orthoptera > Acrididae > Schistocerca > Schistocerca piceifrons. The sequence goes on from NC_060141.1 coordinate 458,600,408, forward strand.
GTGGGTAGCTCTGAGGGATGAAGTAGTGAAGGCAGCAGAGGATCAAGTAGGTAGAAAGACGAGGGCTAGTAGAAATCCTTGGGTAACAGAAGAAATATTGAATTTAATTGATGAAAGGAGAAAATATAAATATGCAGTAAATGAAGCAGGCAAAAAGGAATACAAACATCTCAAAAATGAGATCGACAGGAAGTGCAAAATGGCTAAGTAGGGATGACTAGAGGACAAATGTAAGGATGTAGAAGGTGATCTCACTGGGGGTAAGATAGAGGCTGCCTACAAGAAAATTAAAGAGACCTTTGGAGAGAAGAGAACCACTTGTATGAATATCAAGAGCTCAGATAGAAACCCAGTTCTAAGCAAAGAAGGGAAAGCAGAAAGGTGGAAGGAGTATATAGAGGGTCTATACAAGGGTGATTTACTTGAGGACAATATTACGGAAATGGAAGAGGATGTAGATGAAGATGAAATGGGAGATATGATTGTGCATGAAGAGTTTAACAGGGCACTGAAAGACCTGAGTCGAAACAAGGCCCCGGGAGTAGACAACATTCCCTTAGAACTACTGACAGCCTTGGGAGAGTCAGTCCTGACAAAACTCTACCGTCTGGTGAGCAAGCTGTATGAGACAGGTGAAATACCCTCGGACTTCAAGAAGAATGAATAATTCCAATCCCAAAGAAAGCAGGTGTTGACAGATGTGAAAATTACCAAACTATGAGTTTAATAAGTCACTGCTGCAAAATACTAATGCGAATTCTTTACAGACGAATGGAAACACTAGTAGAAGCCGACCTCGGGGAAGATCAGTTTGGATTCCGTAAAAATATTGGAACACGTGAGGTAATAGTGACCCTACGACTTACCTTAGAAGCTAGATTAAGGAAAGGCAAACCTACGTTTCTAGCTTTTGTAGACTTAGAGAAAGCTTTTGACAATGTTGACTGGAATACTCTCTTTCAAATTCTGAAGGTGGCAGGGGTAAAATACAGGCAGCAAAAGGCTATTTGCAATTTGTACAAAAACCAGATGGCAGTTGTAAGAGTCGAGGGACATGAAAGAGAAGCAGTGGTTGGGAAGCGAGTGAGACAGGGTTGTAGCCTCTCCCTGATGTTATTCAATCTGTATATTGAGCAAGCAGTGAAGGAAACAAAAGAAAAATTCAGAGTAGGAATTAAAATCCATGGAGAAGAAATAAAACTTTGAGGTTCGCCGATGACATTGTAATTCTGTCAGAGACAGCAAAGGACTTGGAAGAGCGGTTGAACGGAATGGATAGTGTCTTGAAGGGAGGATATAAGATGGACATCAACAAAAGCAAAATGACGATAATGGAATGTAGTCGAACTAAGTCTGGTGGTGCTGAGGGAATTAGATTAGGAAATGAGACAAAGTAGTAAAGGAGTTTTGCTGTTTGGGGAGCAAAATAACTGATGATGGTCGAAGTAGAGAGGATATAAAATGTAGACTTGCAATGGCAAGGAAAGCCTTTCTCAAGAAGAGAAATTTGCTAACATCGAGTATAGATTTAAGTGTCAGGAAGTCTTTTCTGAAAGTATTTGTATGGAGTGTAGCCATGTATGGAAGTGAGACATGGACAATAAATAGTTTAGACAAGAAGAGAATAGAAGCTTTCAAAATGTGGTGCTACAGAAGAATGCTGAAGATTAAATGGGTAGATCACATAACTAATGAGGAGGTATTGAATGGGATTGGGGAGAAGAGAAGTTTGTGGCACAACTTGACTAGAAGAAGGGATCGGTTGGTAGGACATGTTCTGAGGCATCAAGGGATCACCAACTTAGTATTGGAGGGCAGCGTGATTGGTAAAAATCGTAGAGGGAGACCAAGAGATGAATACACTAAGTAGAGTCAGAAAGATGTAGGTTGCAGTAGGTACTGGGAAATGTAAAAGCTTTCACAGGATAGGGTAGCATGGGGAGTTGCATCAAACCAGTCTCAGGACTGAAGACCACAACAACAACAACAACAACAACAACAACCACCAAAAAGAAAAAAAAAGATAGCCATGAACTCTCATATATCCCACATTAAGCAACAAAATGACCCCTCACTGAAAATAAACAACAAAAATTTAAAATTGGTTTATGTGAAATTCCTAGGAAGATATATGGGGAGTTGCATCAAACCAGTCTCAGGACTGAAGACCACCACAACAACAACAACAACAACAACAACAACCACCAAAAAGAAAAAAAAGATAGCCATGAACTCTCATATGTCCCACCTTAAGCAACAAAATGACCCCTCACTGAAAATAAACAAGAAAAATTTAAAATTGGTTGATGTGAAATTCCTAGGAAGATATTAAAGTTCTTACAGCTAAACTGACATCACTCTCTCACATGCTACAGACATTTAACACAAGCTGTAACAGAGAAATGGTAATACCAGAATATGACACACATTTCTAGTCAGCAATCAGATATGGAATAATATTCTTGGGGGAATGCACCTTGTAGTCAGTATTCAAAACCAAAAAATGAACTACCAGAATCTTAGGCAACATAAAGATACAAGATTTGTGTCGCTTTCCTTTCCCAACCCCTTAAAGGTACTGAACATTACATGCCTATAAGCATCTGAAATGATAGTCTTTACAAGAGAATTTTTAAGGAACCTCCAATGCATATCAGCAAAACAGCTGTATGCGCAATCATGGAACAAGAAACTGCAATAACATTCATGTTTCCTCTGCCAGTACATTAACCTATCAGAAAAGTGTTCTTCATTAGAGGTACAATTATATAATCACCTTCCTATCAACATCAAATTATTAAAGGAAAAAAGCTCGTAGATAGAGAGAAGAAAAGCAAGCTTAAGTCATTTCTGATGAATCACAGCTTCCACACACTAAAGATGAATGTGTGAAAATTACACTAATTGTATCAATACTATGAAAAGGATGGTTGCTACTCTCTGTATAGGGGAGATGCTGAGTCGGAGAAAGGCACAACAAAAAGCCTGTTGGAAAGTTAGCTTTTGGACAACAAGGCCTTTGTCAAAAGTACACAAAACACACACACACACACAACACACACCCACACACACACACACACGCAGAAAAATGCAACTCACACACATGGGCAGTCTCCGGCAGCTAGAGCCAGACTGTCAACGTTAATTGTATGTATGATATTGTATTAACAAAGTCCTTTGCATTTATGTTGAACTTGTAATAAATTCTAATTTGCATTTACATCTATTTCTACATCTACATGGATGCTCTGCAAATTACACATATAATATACAAATGTGTCAATAGGGAACATTTGTTGTGAATAAGCCTTAATTTTTTTGTTTGGTTGGTATGATATCTGTTAAAGATATTTAGTATACATCAAGTCATGGAACAAACAACATCATATGTTTTCATTGTGTTAACAATGTCGAATTTTGTACCAGAAAGTGATGATTTGTGCAAAGCATTAATTTTTTGTTTTCATTTGAAAAAAAGTGCTGCAGAGTTGCATCGAATGCTTGTCGAGGCATATGGTGATCATGCTCTATCAGAAGCAATATGCAAAAGATGGTTTCAATGGTTCAGAAATAATGATTTTGATGTAAGAAATGAGGAACGTGGAAGACCAACAAAAAAGTTTGAAGACGCCGAATTGCAAGCAATATTGGATGAAGATGATACTTTGAGTCAGAAGCAAATGGCAGCAATGCTAAATGTTGCACAACAAACAATTTCTGGCCGTTTGAAATCTATGGGAAAGATCCAAAAGTGTGGAAAATGGGTGCCACATGAATTGAATGAAAGACAGATGTGTTGTTGTTGTGGTCTTCAGTCCTGAGACTGGTTTGATGCAGCTCTCCATGCTACTCTAGCCTCTGCAAGCTTCTTCATCTCCCAGTACCTACTGCAACCTACATCCTTCTGAATCTGCTTAGTGTATTCATCTCTTGGTCTCCCTCTATGATTTTTACCCTCCATGCTGCCCTCCAATACTAAATTGGTGATCCCTTGATGCCTCAGAACATGTCCTACCAACCGATCCCTTCTTCTGCTCAAGTTGTGCCACAAACTTCTCTTCTCCCCAATCCGATTCAATACTTCCTCATTAGTTATGTGATCTACCCATCTAATCTTCAGCATTCTTCTGTAGCACCACATTTCGAAAGCTTCTATTCTCTTCTTGTCCAAACTATTTATCGTCCATGTTTCACTTCCATACATGGCTACACTCCATACGAATACTTTCAGAAATGACTTCCTGACACTTAAATCAATACTGGATGTTAACAAATTCCTCTTCTTCAGAAACGCTTTCCTTGCCATTGCCAGCCTACATTTTATATCCTCTCTACTTCGACCATCATCAGTTATTTTGCTCCCCAAATAGCAAAACCCCTTTACTACTTTAAGTGCCTCATTTCCTAATCTAATGCCCTCAGCATTACCCGACTTAATTAGACTACATTCCATTATCCTTGTTTTGCTTTTGTTGATGTTCATCTTATATCCTCCTTTCAAGACACTGTCCATTCCATTCAACTGCTCTTCCAAGTCCTTTGCTGTCTCTGACAGAATTACAATGCCATCGGCGAACCTCAAAGTTTTTATTTCTTCTCCATGAATTTTAATACCTACTCCGAATTTTTCTTTTGGTTCCTTTACTGCTTGCTCAATATACAGATTGAACAACATCGGGGAGAGGCTACAACCCCGTCTTACTCCCTTCCCAACCACTGCTTCCCTTTCATGTCCCTCGACTCTTATAACTGCCATCTGGTTTCTGTACAAATTGTAAATAGCCTTTCGCTCCCTGTATTTTACCCCTGCCACCTTTAGAATTTGAAAGAGAGTATTCCAGTCAACGTTATCAAAAGCTTTCTCTAAGTCTACAAATGCTAGAAACGTAGGTTTGCCTTTCCTTAATCTTTCTTCTAAGATAAGTCGTAAGGTCAGTATTGCCTCACGTGTTCCAGTGTTTCTACGGAATCCAAACTGATCTTCCCCGAGGTTGGCTTCTACTAGTTTTTCCATTCGTCTGTAAAGAATTTGTGTTAGTATTTTGCAGCTGTGACTTATTAAGCTGATAGTTCGGTAATTTTCACATCTGTCAACACCTGCTTTCTTTGGGATTGGAATTATTATATTCTTCTTGAAGTCTGAGGGTATTTCTCCTGTTTCATACATCTTGCTCACCAGATGGTAGAGTTTTGTCAGGACTGGCTCTCCCACGGCCGTCAGTAGTTCCAATGGAATATTGTCTACTCCGGGGGCCTTGTTTCGACTCAGGTCTTTCAGTGCTCTGTCAAACTCTTCACGCAGTATCATATCTCCCATTTCATCTTCATCTACATCCTCTTCCATTTCCATAATATTGTCCTCAAGTACATCGCCCTTGTATAGACCCTCTATATACTCCTTCCACCTTTCTGCTTTCCCTTCTTTGCTTAGAACTGGGTTTCCATCTGAGCTCTTGATATTCATACAAGTGGTTCTCTTATCTCCAAAGGTCTCTTTAATTTTCCTGTAGGCGGTATCTATCTTACCCCTAGTGAGATAGGCCTCTACATCCTTACATTTGTCCTCTAGCCATCCCTGCGTAGCCATTTTCCACTTCCTGTTGATCTCATTTTTGAGACATTTGTATTCCTTTTTGCCTGTTTCACTTACTGCATTTTTATATTTTCTCCTTTCATCAATTAAATTCAATATTTCTTCTGTTACCCAAGGATTTCTACTAGCCCTCGTCTTTTTACCTACTTGATCCTCTGCTGCCTTCACTACCTCATCCCTCAAAGCTACCCATTGTTGTTCTACTGTATTTATTTCCCCCATTCCTGTCAATTGCTCCCTTATGCTCTCCCTGAATCTCTGTACAACCTCTGGTTCTTTTAGTTTATCCAGGTCCCATCTCCTTAAATTCCCACCTTTTTGCAGTTTCTTCAGTTTTAATCTACAGGTCATAACCAATAGATTGTGGTCAGAGTCCACAGCTGCCCCTGGAAATTTCGTACAATTTAAAACCTGGTTCCTAAATCTCTGTCTTACCATTATATAATCTATCTGATACCTTTTAGTATCTCCAGGGTTCTTCCATGTATACAACCTTCTTTCATGATTCTTAAACCAAGTGTTAGCTATGATTGTGTTGTGCTCTGTGCAAAATTCTACCAGGCGGCTTCCTCTTTCATTTCTGTCCCCCAATCCATATTCACTTGCTATGTTTCCTTCTCTCCCTTTTCCTACACTCGAATTCCAGTCACCCATGACTATTAAATTTTCGTCTCCCTTCACAATCTGAATAATTTCTTTTATTTCATCAAATATTTCTTCAATTTCTTTGTCATCTGCAGAGCTAGTTGGCATATAAACTTGTACTACTGTAGTAGGTGTGGGCTTCGTATCTATCTTGGCCACAATAATGCATTCACTATGCTGTTTGTAGTAGCTTACCCGCATTCCTATTTTCCTATTCATTATTAAGCCTACTCCTGCATTACCCCTATTTGATTTTGTGTTTATAACCCTGTAGTCACTTGACCAGAAGTCTTGTTCCTCCTGCCACCGAACTTCACTAATTCCCACTATATCTAACTTCAACCTATCCATTTCCCTTTTTAAATTTTCTAACCTACCTGCCCAATTAAGGGATCTGACATTCCACGCTCCGATCCGTAGAATGCCAGTTTTCTTTCTCCTGATAACGACATCCTCTTGAGTAGTCCCCGCCCGGAGATCCGAATGGGGGACTATTTTACCTCCGGAATATTTTACCCAAGAGGACGCCATCATCATGTAATCATACAGTAAAGCTGCATGCCCTCGGGAAAAATTACGGCTGTATTTTCCCCTTGCTTTCAGCTGTTCGCAGTACCAGCACAGCAAGGCAGTTTTGGTTATTGTTACAAGGCCAGATCAGTCAATCATCCAGACTGTTGCCCTTGCAACTACTGAAAAGGCTGCTGCCCCTCTTCAGGAACCACACGTTTGTCTGGCCTCTCAACAGATACCCCTCCGTTGTGGTTGCACCTACGGTACGGCTATCTGTATCGCTGAGGCACGCAAGCCTCCCCACCAACGGCAAGGTCCATGGTTCATGGGGGTGGAAGACAGATGGAAAACTGAAAAACCATTTGTCAATTTTTCCTTCAAAGACATGAAAGAAAATCAATTTTGCATCGAATTGTTACTGGCGATGAAAAATGGATTTATTTTAAGAACCCTAAACGGGAAAAATCATGGGTTAATCCAGGACAACCATCAACGTCGACTACAAAACCAGATTGATTTGGCAAGAAGACAATGCTCTGTGTTTGGTGGGATCAAAAAGGTGTGGTGTATCATGAGCTTCTAAAACCCGGTGAAACTGTGAATACTAATCGCTACAGACAACAAATGATCAATTTGAACTATGCATTGATTGAAAAAAGACCAGAATGGGCCAGAAGACATGGCAAAGTAATTTTTTTACATGACAATGCTCCTGCACACAAAGCAAAACTGGTTCAGGATACAATCAAAACACTTGGCTGGAAGCTGTTACCCAACCCACTGTATTCACCAGACTTGGCCCCTTCCAACTACCATTTGTTTCCATCAATGGGTCACGCATTGGCTGAGGAACACCTTGATTCCTATTAAGAAATCGAAAATTGGGTGTCTGATTGGTTTGCTTCAAAAGACAAACATTTCTATTGGCGTGGTGGTCACAAATTGCCAGAAAGGTGGTCAAAATATATAGAAAGGAATGGTCAGTACTTTGAATAAAATGTTTTTACTTTTCAATTCAAAATTAGTGTTTCAGTTTCACACCTGATAAGTGCCTGGCAAAGGGTTAATGAACCCATCTTCACAATAATTCTCTTTTATTCCAAGCTCGAACAGCGTGGGGAAAAAATGAACTCCTATACATTTCTGTGCGAGCTCTGATTTCCCTTATTTTATCATGATGATCATTTCTCCCTATGTAGATTGGCATCAACAAAATATTTTCCCATTTGGGGGAGAAAGTTGGTGATTGGAAATTCATGAGAAGATTTGTTGCAACGAAAAATGCCTTTGCTTTAATGATGCCCACCCCAAATTCTGCATCACGTCAGTGACTGTCTCTCCCCATTTCTCGATGATACAAAATGTGCTGCCCCTCTGTTTACTCCATGTAGCCTATCTGGTAAGGATCCCCACTATGCAGCAAGTACTCCAAAAGAGGACGGACAAGTGTAGTATAGGCAGTCTCTTTAGTAGATCTGTTGCAACATCTCAGTGTTCTGCCAATAAATCATTGTCTTTGGTTTGCGTTTCTCACAACATTATCTGTATGTCTATCCATTTTAAATAAAATATAAAGAAACATTCCACATGGGAAAAATATATTAAAAACAAAGATTCCACAACTTACCAAACGGGAAAGCACTGGTAGATAGACACAATAAAAAAACACACACAAACCCACACACAAAATTTCAAGCTTTCGGAACCAACAGTTGCTTCGTCAGGAAAGAGGGAAGGAGTGGGAAAGATGAAAGGATGTGAGTTTTAAGGGAGAGGGTAAGGAGTCATTCCAATCCCGGGAGCAGAAAGACTTACCTTGTGTCTGTATATGTGTGGATGGATATGTGTGTGTGTGTGCGAGTGTATACCTGTCCTTTTTTCACCCTAAGGTAAGTCTTTCCGCTCCCGGGATTGGAATGACTCCTTACCCTCTCCCTTAAAACCCACATCCTTTCGCCTTTCCCTCTCCTTCCCTCTTTCCTGATGAAGCAACCGTTGGTTGTGAAAGCTTGAAATTTTGTGTATGTGTTCGTGTGTTTTTTTATTGTGTCTATCTACCAGCGCTTTCCCATTTGGTAAGTCGTGGAATCTTTGTTTTTAATATATCTATCCATTTTATGTTATTCATAATTGTAAATTCCTAGGTATTTAGTTGAATGTACAGCATTTAGATTTGATTGATTTATTGTGTAACTGAAGTTTAACATATTTCTTTAAGGACTCATATGGATGACCTCACAAATTTCATTATTTAGGGCCAATTGCTAGTTTCCACACCATACAAATATCTTCCCTAAATCATTTTGCAATTCGTTTCGATCTTCTGACTGTGATGAAGCAAGCAGGGATCCCTTTACTTCCTCTCTTTGTTTTGCCATCTGCCTACTTAAATTCATTTTTGACTAATTACCATTAACATATGTGAGTATAATCTGCATTTCCATAAAAGAGAAGGGTTGGCCCTCAATATAGCACCAGATCTCATTTTGTGCTTAGTTTTATGTATGAAATCCATTTCCTAATTTATTTTGACTATTACTAGTTAATATCTTTTGTTATAGGGTGTGAAATCAGTAATTGTTTCATCACTTAAATGCTATTGTTGATTTATAAACAAATATAAATTCTGTACTAATAATAAACATTTCAAAGAAGAACTACTAGTATTCTTAAAGTATTTATTTGGCTCTACCCGAAAACATATTAGCAAAGCCAGCCATTAATTAATTTCAAAATAATTACCTGGTTTGTCAAAAGCATTGTTTGTGTAACTATATATGTTAATTTCATTATTTAAATAAATAATTTCGCCTAATCTTTGTGATTGAAGGAACTGTTCAAAAGGAAGAATTTTTTGATGGACTCAGTTAATTGAATGAGTTGTGTTTTTTAACTGTAATTTCTGTAAATTAAACATAAAATAATGTATAGTTTCAGTGCCTATTATTGTGAGGCTATATGAAAGCCCAATTTTTGGTGCTGAGGCAGTCAGGCCATGGCCAATTTTCAGACGGGAAGT